>NC_139344.1:239871893-240471893 GCF_055883805.1 Amblyomma maculatum
CTGGCATATCGTACAAAGATAATTTTTCACCGGCGGGTCGACGACCGAGCAGCACAACACGTTGAACATATACAGCTTCATGAATGTGAGAAGCAGTAATGCGTTATGCTGCTTTACACTAGTCATGATCGCTACGAAAGCCCCAGCTGAACTACGTAATAACTGTGAGTTTAGAAACGGCAATTTCTTTGCTCCATTTTATTGGCTGGTCTAGGTGTAATTCTGTCGACCGGCCGTGTTATCCTGCGCAGAATGATGGATTGGTTGTCTATACGCTTGAGAACGTTCGAAATATATACACGAGAGTACTGAGCGTGATACTATGTGAGAATACTGGGCCGATCGACTTGCCAATCCCTAATAAATAGTGAATGCGCAATGAACATATACATGTGTCTGCATTACTGTGATGCGCATATTCTCACGGCAGTGACATTTAGTTGATAGGTTGTTCGACGTTGCGTTTCGTGGCACTATGCTTGCGTCAAAATTTGTTTCATATATGTATAACTTACTTGACTTGCGCGTTCTCTTCCGCAGCGTCTACTGCCGCTAGCGGTTTTTTCGAAGGCAGCATCATCTCAAAAGTGTATCGCTCGAAGTAAGCGAAGGACACTCGATTTTAGAGCGGAAGATCAGCACTTTATCGAGTTCAGCTTTCGTTCAGCAGCCATTAACGCCTGGTATGTTGTGCCAGTTTTAAGAAGAACTGTGGAGAAAGAAACGTGCGTTATGATCGACCAGCTGCTGTGCAGCTAAGCCACAAAGCCAGCTGCTCTGCGCACGTCTCACTTCAGGGCGAATTTCAACCACTCAGCCCCATGCTGGGCGCACACAAAGTGCCACCTACTCGCTGGAGATTTTCGAAGGTGCGTCTCGGTGGCGCTTGAAGACACTCGATGCGCTTTGACAGCATGCAGGCTGCAAGCGACGACGCGGTCGCGATGTCCGCGTCGCGATTTCAGCTCGATTGTGTGGGGCTGCTCTACGGGTGCCACTTGCCGGCATGTTTTCGTACCAGAGTTGTCGCCTCGAGGCGGATGATGAATAAGGTATTCTTATCGCGTGATGCTCGACACAAAGGAGCGCACGAGCGTGTCGCAGAGGCCCAAATCGCGTCCCCTGGGTGCCGCTGGGAGAAGGTAAACAGCTCCATTATTCTCCTGCGTTTTTCGCTAGCACCTCGTGCTTGCCGGCGATGTAGCGCTGCGAACTGAAATTTCGCAACGCCAGTGCATCACAACGCCACTGGCTGCCACTCGACGCCCCGCGGAACTCCCGAACGCAAAGCACTTCTCCACAGAGCGCTACTCTCGGCACATATCGGAAAGAGCGAAAGTAAAGAGTACTGCGGTGAACGAGAGCTTGGTAAATGGCCATCGCAGCCAGCGCCTGTTTTTAATAGAGTAAATCTGGACTCCTGTCCTTTGAACAGCGCACAAGTACAGCCCACTTTCTCAGGACATGTGCTTGCTATGGGATAAATACGTACTATGTGCATCACCGAGTGCCAGACGACTGGGTGGGAACAGAAAGGAGGGGACGCCAAGAATAAACCGTGAGCGAATAATGAACGAAGGCTCCAGGAAAGAGCGAATGAAACACACGCTGGCACATTATAGCTGACCTGATTTTTAGGAGGCAGGTTTCCAGCTAGCTGTAGCCTCTATGCTCCAGTTAATTGAATGGACACGCTGCATTTACACTATCCTGCACACTGTTTTCCATCTGCTTTCAAGGTTTATAACCCCCCCCCCCCTCCCCTCCTTTTTTTTTTTTTTTTACATGAATATGAAGGTCAGTCCCGACAGTGGTCACTGGTACGTAATGAATTTCGCTAGCCGTACTTATTTTCTGCGTGGCCACTTAGGTATCTAATGCACCTACCTTTTCTCAGAGAAAAGTAGAGACGTTCGCCAGTGTGTTCAAAGTCACCAACAGGTTATACTTTCGCCAGTGGATTGAAAACCAAATGCATGCTATATTCCGTGCAGGGTTGAGGAAATAAAAACAGCAGGAGGACAAGTTCGGCCAAGAGTTAAGAAAAAAAACGAAGAAAAGCTCAATTTCGTTTGTGTGTTTGGGATTTAAGCATTGCAAACGGTGAAAAAAAAAAAAAAAAAAAAAAAAGGATCCTAGATTTCCCAAGAAGACCAATGTACTTCACACGTGCAAACACAAAGTTCAGTGCATGGCACAACAGCGAAGGCAAAGTAAGATATCTTCTATGTATTTCATTTTAGAGTATTTTAGAGAGCAACTTCTCATGAGTGCTTCAGATGGGCCAACGTCTTTTAGCGTTGGAATGGGAGTGCCACAGGGCGCTCTCCTTAGCCATTTGCCCGTTGGTACTCCGTCTATCCACATGGAAAGGAGTCGCTAAGTGGAGTCAGTACTATACGTTGTATGCCGGCGGCACCTGCGTTTGGGAACCATCGTGCGCTTAGAGACCAATGCTCCAAAACTCATCGCATGAGACACAAGAGAAGGTGTAGCTTCCAAAAGGAAAAACGGCATATTTCCACATGTTCCTACTAGCCTGAGCCAAATATTTTAAAGCAACAGAGACAAACTAGTTGCTTAGTATAACTGCATTAATTGCTAAGAAGCCATGATTGTAGTTCCGTGCGCGAAACAGGAGCGCATTAACTTTGTTTTCTCACGACTTGCCACGTTCCAATGAAGGATTTGATATTACTGCTGTGCTATGATTTCGCGAAAAGTTAAAATGGGAAATTTGCAAGGAATGAAACTGAGGCGGACCCTTCACATGCTTTAAATTTCTTAAGGGCAGTTATTTTGTAGGACTTCATTTTGCACATCGGCGAATGCGAGATGCCTGCTGCCGACACGGGTTGACTTTAAGGTTGAGGATGGTTTGAGATAAATTGGTCGCCTCACCATCCTCAGTTCAAATACAAGAAATTCGCAACTAGGAACCCACATTTTCTTGCATTGAGCAACTTCAAGGAACGCACGATATTTGATGAACATCGAACGTGGCAGTGTGGCACCGCTGGCTTCGTAAAGAAATGTCTCTGGAGCTCCCAACTACGGCGCATCCGTCCGTGGCTTATCAGAGGAAACAAACGTAAACCACCACTGCGCGCGAATTTGTAGGCCTAAATTTGAGTCTACCGGTGTAATACCAAGCGAGAAGCTGTGTCGGCTCCTCAGTATAGGCTTGTCGGGCGCATTCGCGGGGACAATTTGCTGTGCGCGGGCATGCGTGTACAGTGAGCGGCCCATCCCCACCATACATGGCCGAGCAAAGCAGGTCCAATTGCTCCCGGCGGCCATGCGGAGCCACGTCCGAGCGTCCTTGGCCCGCAACTGGGGCGTCGCGAGGCGTGCGTGGAATGCGTCCCCGTCGCACCAGGGCCCAGACCCACGGCATCACTTCCGCAGTGGACGTAAACAGCGCGGCGGACAGAGCCCCGATCCCCGGGCCGACGTCACGGGCCCGCGAACGTGCCTGCGCTCACGCGAGCGTGCCCGGCCGAGGCGTCACGTTCAAGGCCGGCCCAGCTGATGGCTGCTGGGCACGCCACGCACGTCCTAATTGCCGCCTCTTTGTGACGTGGACCTTGGCTGGGCGTCACTGGGGCACGAACGCCGACGCCCTGCATTTTTGATGGGTCGACGCGGCGCGGGGAGCGCACCTGGCGTAGACTGCAACGTCAACACGTGACGTCAAGACGTGCCGGACTGCCGGCGGCCGGTGCAATGCGCGTCGCTCGAGTCCATCGATTGGCCGGCAGCGAGACTCGGTGGCGTCAGCGGTCGCCGCTCGCGCAGCCGCGACACCCTTCTGCACCGCAGCGTGGACATGCCCAACGGCGGCCGCTCGCCTAGTGAGGGGTGTTGGCCCCAGCTGCATGGCAGATCTTCTCTGCTTGTCCAGAAGCTTCCTCAATCCAGAACAATCAAGATGCGACTGACTGCCTTCCTGCCTATTGCAAATGTTATGATGTGAGGCGCAAGCAGCCTACAAGACAACCACGGCGATTCCGTGGGTCTTCATTTCCTGTTTCCATGGCCGGGAAAGCAGCTGTGCACACATCCAGTTGTGATGATAGGAGCGCGACTGTCCCGCCAATCTCTTTCGAAGACGGCAAAAGGCAGGCGAGTCCAATTAGGGCTCAATTCTAACAAACAAAAAATTTAAACTGCGAATAACGTTACGGAGGAGGGGCATCCACTTCTCTCTGACTTCTGGCGGTCAACGCCAAAATAGACGCTGGCGAACGAGGTGAGCTCGACGCGGACGGTACGGGAACACAATTTATAAAATGAAACAGTTTCGTTGGTTAGCTCTTATGAGAAAACACGCGAGCCGCAGCCTGGCGAACTATAGCCATGTCGATTTCGAAAAATTTACCCTCTGCTTGGTGTCCCGGTTAGGTTTCGCGTTAGCAGGTTCGGCGTGGCGCAGACGAAGTCTGCCGTATGTCCTGTCGGCGGCTTCAAAAGCTCAACAAGAAATGTAGCGAGAGAGAAAGCGACTGGCTTCCTTGCAGGTTGGCGTAGACCGCCGATCGCTACGAATGAGCAGCGACAAGGTTGGAAATGCGCTCGTTCATCTGCGTGGCGATCCTTAGCGGCGCCTTCCTCTCCAATATTAACAGGCCACACCGTTCGCCCCCCGGGAAAACACGTGCTGAGATTTCAGCGCGCGCAATCCCACGCCCACCAGGTCTGTGACTTCCTCCGCTCGTACGGCAAGGATAAAAGATTCATCGGCCCCGGAGCGCGCGATGGCAGCAACCCCATCGGCGTCCGTCGGCACGATTCCCGGCCAGCGCGTGCCAATTTGAGCCGCCTGTTGCCAAGTTTTGCGCTGCCGTTCATCATGGCGTGCTACGGCAGCGATCCATCCGTTATTTCCTCTCCTCCTTCCCGTTTCGCCGCGGGGTTCGCGAACGCCGTGTCGTGACGGGGCGCTTCTGCTCTGCCTCCGTTATTGATAATTCTGGCGAGTTATTTTGGGCGGACCCTTTGTCTGTGCATTTGCAAACAGGAGCCGGCGGGGCGCGATCGTCTTTTTGTCGGCCGCGATCGAGCAGGCCGCCCACCTGGTTATTGACGTTGGTGGGCGACTCGCATTGCGTCATGTGAGCGCGCCCCCAGGTTGCTGTCACAGCCGACGTCTCGGGCGCGCAGCATTGGTAATTCAAGGCGCATCTCGTTATCCGCGCACGTGCTGCCGCGCACCGAAGGAACACGAAGAGTTAGGACCCACGGCCATCGTCTCTATGCTAATTGCCGGGCTCCCCCGGAGGAAACACTACCGCTCTCCGGTGTAAGGCCCGTACGCCGGGCGTCGGGAGCTGGCGCTGCAGCAACGAGCCTTCTGTGAGCAGCTATGTTCAAAGCGCTGTTGGGAAATTCTCGACTACGAGTCAAAACAGCTGAGCGCTGTCGAGAGTGCCCTCCTCGGCTTCCGAGGGAATCAGCTATTGTTCCCCGCTGTCCAAGGAACGACACGTTGTAGAGGAAAATTTCTGCGGAGGAAAAACAGAGCACGTATGAAACTTAATAGGACCGTTTTTCCCGGCGCACTCTTCACTGTCAGTCTGTTGTTCAATTAGTGAGAGATGCACGGAGCACAACGACTGTCGGTACGTTGTTTTCGTTGAACGAAAATCTTTTTACGTGAGCGCTGTCAAATGAACGCGGCCGCGCGCACTAACGGCGAGGTTGAAAAAGTTTTTTGTGCTGAACGGAACCATCGTCATACGATAGCTCCACCTAATTGCAAAAACTTTCGCTCTATAAATAATGGTGACCTTCTCATAGGTTTTCACATAAGTCAACGAATTCCATACCGAAATTAAAGAAACAGAGGTCATTGCCTTCCAGTGCAGATTAGTCACCTGTAAACGTAGATTGCGAAGGCACCAATGACGGTTACCGTGCAGGCTAGCGCCAAGCGGGATACCTTCACTCCTCCCTTCATTCTTGTCTGTCAACGCGAACTATAATTCTCGAGAGAACCTGGCTTGTTGAGGATCCTTCAGAGGAACTGCATATTGAGCTTAAAGAGATGTGAGCCTAAATAGGCTAAATAGAGGATCGGGCGCAGCTGTGACAGGGGTCAAAGAATGGGAAGCACAAGTCTCTATCTATTATGTCATTGTCGCCAGCGGTCGACGTACCACCCGGAATTCGGAACAGACGCGGAAAGAATGCGTTTTCTCGGGCTAGTTGGGGCCATTTGGTGTTGCCGGAATATAGTTGGTGCAGATGCCAGTGGAGCAGCGCGTGTCGGGCGCTCGATAAAAATGTCGGCATACACTCAAAGAAAAAGCGGAAATAACTGCACTCGTGAAAGTGCCACAGGGAATGACATCGTCGATGATGATGATGAAACTGATTGATTTATAAGAAGGAAAAGGCGCGGTAACTATCTCACTTGTTTTCTGTGAACATCTCAACCGCGCCGTAAGGGAAGGGAGGAAGGTGGGAGTGAAAGTGGAAAGAGAGAAAGAGGAGCCGTAGTGGAGGGCTACGGAGTAATTTCGACCACCTGGGGATCATTAACGTGCGCTGATATTGGCTTAGATTAAAGGAAGGCTGGTCGGATCCCTAGTACGGGACACCGTTAGTAAAAGCCGCTGCCCGTGCTCTTTCGACGAAGTCTCGTTGTTCCTCATGTGATGAATTTCGTCGCTGAAATTAACGCGCCCCACCTGGGGAGGCCCTAGCCGAAGCACCAACTTAGGGCTCCCTCGTGCCGCCGCCGCATCTGAGATACCATCAGATACAGTTGCGGGTGAGCGCGAAAGGGTGCTTTGTGAGCTATTTTGACCAGAACAGCGTGTTTGTCAAAGGTTCCCGTCTGGTACTGGCTATACTATAGAAAGAAGTGGTTCGCCAGTAATTTAGAAAGCAGCGCGCCTCACTGCATTACAGGTGTTTACGATGCTTCATCCATTTTCCAAGGTAAGTTTGGTACGATAAATGTTCACTTCTTTAAGGTCTTTCAAATCGATCCCGAAATTTTCTTCACCGTACTGATCAAGGTTAGCCGCTGTGTTAGATCCACAATGCGAAGAGTAAACTCCGGTATGTCCGACACGTACAAAGAGCTAATACCATGACATTAGACGAAAATAATGACGGCAGGCGAGGAGAAGCAGTAGGACGAGAGCACAAAATTTTGTCCGGAGTAATTGTGCAAAATTTAGCAAATTTTGAATATTAAAAAAAAAAAAGCCAGGGAATAAATATATTTTTTTTTTCAATAATAGAAACATCGGGAACACACAAAGAACGATAAAATATAGGTAAATTATACCCATATGCACCCTAACGTTTACTTCTAAAGCTGGCTTTTATGGATTCTTTTTAACATGCCTTCTAGAATGGTGCTTTGGCTCTCCAAAGACTGCCAAATACTTATGCGAGGAATCCATGATGTTTTGTCCGTGGTCACAACTAGGCAGGGCGAAGGAAGGCGCATTTTTCGAGCATTTTGATGTTTGTTTTCTTCACAGTTAAGGTTCAATGAAGGGGCTAGGACTAAAGACGTATAAAAGACTGATGGAGGTCTCAGCCCCTTGTGTGACAAAATTGGTAGCAGAAACTACACATCTGATACATTGAAAGTAATGCAACATATTCCGCTGACAACATATATTGGGTCGAGGGGCCAACCTGTAAAATCAGTACACAGCTATGCACACGAAGTAGCGGTCGTATGCACGATAAAGAGATACCGTTTAAATTTGAAATTCTAGAATTTGGCATATGCAAAACAATTAGCACGCTTATACTACGATAAAAAAAAAAAGACAAATGAAATTTCGCAGTGAACAATCCATGCAGTATAATTCAATAAAAGAAAAGAACAAGCACTAAAACAGACGTCAACTTCAAAAACGACTAAAAATCTAATCCAACAAAAGCAGTTGCATCATTTAGATTCCACATAATTTAGCCGTCAAAATGAACCAGTCTATTTATTCATGGATACAAATATTTTGTCTCAGAAATATTTCCTCATTGTTTTTATAGCGCAGCTCCTTGGCGCCCGTTCCTGCGTTTCGCGTCGCCGTCGCCGTCGTCGTCGGCGTTGTCCCTCGTAACCAGCTCCGCAGCCGTGACAGTGAGCCACTAGATACACATCGTTCTAGTGGCCATCACGCAGTGCTCGAGGTACGACATAAGAACACATTGTACAGATTCTTTAGTGTATCGTTTTGATCACGTTTTAACGGCGAAAGCCACCACTACGACATATATAGGTCCAAATGGTCTTGTAACTGAAGTTGTAGTAGTTGTCGTATAAGTCCACAAACCAAAGATTGAGCCAATCTCTGAAAGAAAAGAACAGGATGAATAAAAATAAAAAGGAAGACAATAAAAAAAGAATAAGGGAAAACGCAAGAAAGAGCGAAGGAAAAAGGTTTGTTTTCAGGAAAGTAACGACGTAGCAATAATGTCCCACTTTGCGGACACCTCAGTTCCGCCATGGGGGAAAGGCTAAAGCTGGGGGCTGGGTAAAGAAGGAGAGAAAGGGGCACCGTTGTGAAGGGCTGCGAAATAATTTCAACGTCTATGGATCTTTACCATTCAATAATGCTGCGCGCCACCGGACGCATTCCACATTCATGGGATGTGCCATATCAGCCCACGTGAAGGATGATAGCGATGATGATGATGATGATGATGATGATGAAGCGAATAAATCAGAGGCCAGAGAAGAGAAGAAGAGAACTAAGAAAAGAAAATTGAGAGACATCACAGTTTGCGCGGAGTGCTTTAACTAAGCCGTCGCCTATAATTTAGGCAGTAATCTTCCCTTTTTGATTCTATGCATTCATAATGCTGAGTGCGATGCTACCTGTTTCTTCTGATCTAACCAAGTCAATGTTCGATATTCTGAAAGAAAATTCTATAGTTTTTTCCTCCTAGGCCAGGAGAAAAGCAATCCCCTGCTCCCAACAGACTGCCCACTCCCTACCCAATAAGGTCGCATTCTTATTATCTGTCAAGTTAGTTAACTTTAATTGGTAAAATAATCTCGAGTCTCCATCAGCGTGTCTCACTGAGCTGTTAACAATAAGGTGAAACTCATTGGTCGTGACCATAATCATTGCTCCCCCCCCCCCCTAATACACCTGCTTTCATTTTCTTTTTAACGAGGCAACTCTTAAGAGAATACTTACGGTCTCCCAATTCGATTCCAGAAACAGAAGCCTGCATATTAGCATGAAGCTAGCCGAATTTTAGAGGAACACGAACAAGGCTCCACCTTCCGTGAATGGCGTTCTCACGCCTTCCCACGGAGGAATGACAATACGAAGAAAGAGACAACTCTTTGTATGCGTTAATATCTATCGTGAGCAGCAGTGGGGCCTCTTTGGTCATCTAGCCCCATTTTTTAAAACTTACCTAAATACTCCAGAAAGAGCCGAGCCCGTTATAAAGCGGCCCCTAAATCCTAAATCTCAGTTACTGAATTTTCAAATAGCAAAAAAAAAAAAAAAAAAAAAAAGGAAAAAGGAAAAAGGGAAACAAGGCAACATATAAAAAAAACATCAGGCCAATTTAACCGAAAGTACGTTCGCAGCATTCTGTGGTGCTTCTTTTTTTTACCTCTAGCGTCAGATATGCCACGGGGCTTGGGTACAGGGAGTTCTCGGAGGAGGGGAAATATAAGTCAGCCTCTTAATATACCACTTTAATTAATTTGGTCTCGGCCGTTCTTCGATGAGCAAGATGGGGACGTCGCGTCTCCTTTCCCTATGCGACTTGGGTCCGATATAGCAGGACCAGGGGCAGGCGCTCATTTCAATTTGGGCCCACTTCCAGTTGATCAACGCTGCGAATATGCCTGCGTCTAGCTCCTCAGGTTAGCATAAGATTTCCAAATCTGGGCAATTATTTTTGGAAAATTTAATAGTGATAACTTTCGCCAGCGCCCTATATAAAGCGCCAGGGGCAGTAAGGTTGCCTGCTAAACCAGGATAGCAGTCTCGAGAAGATGTATCGAGAAGCGCTGCTTTGATGTGCTTTGCCGGCTCGCTCGTATTAATAAGTGGAATGAGCGGCGCTTTGTGTGATAGGCATGTTAAATCTGGCGTCGTCTTTAAGATAATGTCAGATAGTCTGCCTTCGGCAGAAATGGTGTTTCAGACACCACGGATTGGAGTCATGCTCATAATGTAGAAGTTAACGCACAGGTCTTCGGTGCGCCCCCTCGTCACTATTGATTTTTTCCGCTGTGCGCACATTTGCACATTGCCCAGGTCGAAAGACGACGCGCTTGTAGGCGTTACATGTTTTGAACGCGTAGAAAAAAGCTGAATATTTACCTTTAAGAATAGGAAGTGTACATGAACGGAGTACTCAGAGAGTATAGAAACATCTTGGAGCACAGCGTCTGGACAATGGGACAGTGAGCACCCAAGAAGAGAATACAAGGGCCTTGGTTGTCGCTATAGCGCATGGAAGAACAATAAATGAAAGAATAATGCGTGCATTGTCGCAAGTAGACATAAAAAATAAGGCATCTATGAAGCCTTTTCTAGTCGTTGAAAAATGAATTACAAATGTTCGGGAGGGCATTGTACAATGTAAGCTGTCTCATTCGGGTAACATAGCCCATAATAGCGATATTTAGGCCAGAAGGAATATCGATATACATAGAGCAGCGCTGCACAATTTCGGCTGCGAAAAAAACAGAATTGTTGACGAGCACTGACGTTTAATTGACTCCAATTGCTCTTCTCTTCTTTGTTTTCTAACGAGAGTCAGCTTGAATATTTTCTTAAGAATGACAAAAGCGGTTGATTAAAAAAAAAAGGGAGGCAGGAAACCCAAGCTCAGCGTGCATTTTCTGTGTTTGCGTCCTCTCGTCGTCGTAATGACCTGCGTTTTTTTTTTTTTTTTTTTTTTACTTTTTGCCTACTGTGCGCCGCCAGAGCTTGAATATCCGCTAAACTTTTGGGGCACAGCACGTCGGCGTTGCTGGCTCTTATGTTCACTTCTTTTTTTTTTCCTTTTTTACCGTGGCTGTTCGCACATGTGTTACTCCCGCCAGAATACACACACATAATCCGAACTGGCTTTAGAACCGTCTCAAGCCGGCCTGTGCTTCTAATATAGCACGTGACACCTTCATAAGCAAAGGCGGGGTCATCGATGCTCATTCTCCAGTACATAACAGCAGTCGTTCGATTAATATACTGCGCACAATTGTACACACTCGCCTGTACGTAACGCTTTTACGATTAGTTTCCGACTGCAAAGCGCTTAGCAATAGAGCTAACTCATCGCATTGCGTACCGGCTTATTTTTCAAGGCGGTTAAAAGTCTTTACAAAGTACCGTCCACCACTTTTCGATGTTGCCTTTTTTTTATTGCGAAAGCAAGACTACTCTAGGTTCCGAGCCTTCAGCGTATCGCGGCGGTAGCCACGTCTTACCCACGTGATGCTGTGATGTCACACCCCACGTGACACTAGGGTGAGAGCTGGGCTACCAACTCAAGCGGTCGGCGTAGCGCGGCGGTAGCCACGTCTTACCCACGTGACACTGTGACCTCACACCCCATGTGACACTAGGGTGAGAGCTAGGCTACCAACTCATGCGGTCGGCATAGCGCGGCGGTAGCCAAGTCTTACCCACGTGACGCTGTGACGTCACACCCCACGTGACACTAGAGTGAGAGCTGGGCTACCAACTCAAGCGGTCGGCGTAGCGCGGCGATAGCCACGTCTTACCCACGTGACGCTGTGACGTCACACCCCACGTGACAAACGGGCTGGCAGGAGCTGCCAACTTTGGTCTCTCGTTTCACATGGGGCGGTTATGTGAGAATCAGCCTGCTAGGACCCTGGCATTCACGTTACCCCTATAGGCCACTAAGGCACGTTCATACGGCTTGGTTAAAGCGGGGCTTTATATGTAGGCTGAGGAAGAAGAAAAAGAGAAGAAGAACGCTCGGTCACCCGCAGCTAATGCTGTCGCTCAATATTTGGTCCAGCAGCGTTGAACGCTTGTAATTTTTTTTTCTTTTTCATCCGCTGCGCACTTATAACCAAAAATGATGCCTGTACACCAGTGGACGTATTATATAGCAACTATACTTACTCTATTTGACGCACTATTTTCGTAACAGCTAAACACGGCCATTCGACTTACTGCAACACTCGTTGCGTGACGCTCAAGGAATATTGCCTCGCGCTACTCGGATAAAAAAGGAAGGGGTCGTAACTATTTCCGTAAGAGACACATTTGCATAGCATATTGCACTGTAACGTTCCATGGCGCGTGCCAAACTTTTCGGAGGATCGACCGAATAATCGATCTCGAAAAAGGCCGTCTGGTCGATACATACTGGTAGGCGTGCCGCAGTTTTGCCGTTTGGCCTCCGTAAGCCACGACTAGCCCAGCACGACCTGGCCTTGGAAACGAGCGACCGTTCTGGGTAAACTTTTTGCTGCGCCTGCTGCGTGCCTAAGCGAAGGCCATGACAGTTCGATTCGACTGGTCCTGTTTCGTATTTCACTCATTACACACCCGGAGTTTAAAGAAATATTCAGCATTTTTATTTAACGAGGCAACATGAGCAAGTGACCGCCTAGCGTGATCGTCAGTAACGGGGCAAATGCTACGGAGCGTGAAAGGTCGAGGCAGAGTGTCCGCATGCTAAAGGGCACCCTGTCGGTATGACTCATGAAAGGAATGTAGCTGTTCGTAAGCAATGCTCTCTGAAAAAAAAATTATTATTATTATTATTATTATTATTATTATTATTATTATTATTATTATTATTATTATTATTATTATTATTATTATTATTATTATTATTATTATTATTATTATTATTATTATTATTATTATTATTATTATTATTATTATTATTAAAGAAACGATCCTTTCAAGTCCTAATATTTAATGACTGAACATTAACATTTGGCATACAAAGGCACTTACTATGTAAGCAATCAGCTAAATGACGCGCGCTTGTCATGTGTACGTGGTTCCTGCTTTCTTGTTTATCTGTGTATATCGTAGCGCGAAAAGTTTTGAAATGGTAAACCAACTAGCCCCCATTGCTGATTTGCTTTGCAGCTACATGAGTGGCCCATTTCATGTCACCGGCTTGATTGATGTCGCCCAAGTGCCACAATAATATCAAACTTATCGCATTCTCGCTGAGGTGGTCGCCGCTCTAAGCCAGTTAGCATTGGTAGATTAAAACGCTTCCATGGTCTTCTAGCCTTAGCAATCCTTCCTGTTTGTGTTGTTGCTATACAGAGAACATCGTCCAGTGCAACGCTGCAAGGCTCCGAAACTATGGTGGAAACGCTCTAATGACAATGTCAGCACCACCACCACCCAATCTATTCTTTGTTTCTTTGAGAGAGAGGGGCAATGGGCGTGGTGCACTTAGAACTCTTTGACAAACGTCCTCAGTTCATTCTGGACGCTAATTGCGCGGACAAATGACATATGTAGCGACGTACAACGGCAAATAATTTCGACGTTTTCACCCTCACTCGTACCAGAGTGGCATTTAGACGCTTCGTGAGGGTGAGAGTAAGACAGGCTCGATTATGTGAAACGCAATAAAGCGCCTTGGAGGAATATGCTTGTATTCTGTGACGATAAATGCTATCGATGTTCGCCCATTAAGGCAAACCGACTTGTTATGTTGTTACCTGCAGAAGTGTGGTTCACACCAGAAATGATTCATAATAACGTTGTTGCGGCGGAAAACATCTTTATTGTATACAAAAGCTAGGGTGAGCCCTAGAGTACGGGACACCGCTGGTCGAGGCTGAAGTCCCGACGACCAGCCATTTTTCTCAGCTCAGGGTCCGTGTTGAGCGCATCCCATTACATGTGTTCGGGGTTTGGGAGTGGTAATGTCACTGGTTTTCCTGGCATGCTAAACCATGAGATATAACGTGGCCATGTCTCCACAATGTGGGCATTCAGTTGTGTGTAACGAAGGGTACCATGGGTGTAAGTGCGATAACGGGAAGGGATAATGATGGTTCCTTGTTTGGTTTACGGGATTTAACGTCCCCAAGCAACTCAGGCTATGAGAAACGCCGTAGAGGAGAGCGCAAATTTCGACCACCTGGGGTTCTTTAATTTGCGCTGTCATCGCACAGCACACGGGAACCTTGCTTTCCGCCGCCATCGAAAAGTGGCCGCCCTGGCCGGGCTTTGATCCCGCATCCATGGACACAGTAGTAAAGCGTCCTAACCGCTGAACCATCACGGCGGTACTAATGCATAATGACGAAAAAGGAATGTAACGCGAAATAACCGAAGAACATCTTGATTAACTTTAAACTTCGCGCTCTCGGGGGCATCTTGAACAGCTGAAATTTTAAAAATGAGAAAAGTAAGATCATGCGAAGGCATATAATATCGCTTCCGCGCGCCTCAACATGAAGCATATTACGCAGGCTGTAGAGCAGAACAGTGTTTCGTTTTTTTTTTTTTTCGTTTTTTTTTAATTGATAGGTGCCAGTGCTTGTTCTTGGGGAGAACGAACACTATCTATTCTCTCAATCTGCGGGACTCAGCCTCCAGAACACGGATCGCCTCTTTTGGATTCTCGAATGCGACGTGTTGAAGCCGTTGACTGCCTAGGCCTATACAACGTCTTCCTAACGTTATACCGAGTATTCTTTGAGCCGTCGGCACCCCAAATCTCTCTTTGTTTCTTTTAACCTCTGCTCTATTGTCCTCTCCTAGCCTAAATTGCAGAAACGACCAGTTTCGCTCTCGCGGGGGAGAGAGCGGCTGCACTGTTTCCTTTATTGGAGCCGGCGAGGCTTACATATAGCCTCGCTGCCTTTATTAGCGCGGATAATAAAAGCTCATAATACCACTCATCACAAATACATATAGAAGACGGGAGAGGAACCGCAAGACCGACCAGTGGATTCTGAATAAATTCTCAACACTGCGTGACTGCGGATATTCAGCCGTGTCTCACCAGGATGTGTAGAAAGGAACGGATATCGTCTGTATCCGGACGAACCTGAACTGTTTGTGCTACGGCAGCCCTCCGCAGTCGACGTCGGAAAAATCAGGTTAGCTTTGCAGGTTAGAAAACAGGTTAGAAGAAGCGTCTTGCTTGCTGCCCTTGATGCTGAACATCGCCAATTCATGAAGATGAAAAGCTTTTAATTAATGTGATTTCCTTTTACGTACTCGCACGGCAATTTTGATGGGAAAATGCATTTGGCACCTTGACATCTACGAAGCTGGCAACGTCACAAAGTCGTGAGAGGAGATAACTACTCGTGCTAAAGGGACATGCACGAAATAAATGTAAAAATTAAGCTGAAAAATTTGCTTCTTAATGCGAAGTAGTTACTTTCTCTCACGACCTTGTGACGTCGCCAGCCTTGTAAACTGTCGCCTCATGAGTCGCGTCATGTCCTCAAAAACTGTACTTAAAGAACCGTGTTCGCCAGGTATCGAATTCGGAGCATGCTTTCGTCCTCCCATCCGAGCGTGCCAGCCACTACACTACGCCGACTTCCTGCGAGAGTATCCATAATTCTCCTCGTCTAGCAAAAAGACGCGAACTGATCCCCTTCAGAAAAAAAAAAAAAAATCATGTCTGCGCCAGGAATCGAACCACCATCCTACCATGTCCCAGACTGGCGCGCTAACCACTGCGTCTTCCTGCCAGCGCGCGCATAATTCTCCTTGTCTGTCGTAAGGACGTTGGACGGCGTTGAGGCAAATAAAGAAATAAAAACATTAAATAGGAAAATAAGAGAAATGGAAGAAAATTCAGAATAAAAATGATGACGTGTCGCAACAGCATGCAGAACAGCACTCATGCTTTCGAATTTCTCCACTGCAGGTTCTGCGGTGCTCTCGATTTCTTTATTTACTCTTGCAGACTAAGTTACTTATAGCGTAGTTGTTGGCTGAGTCAGAGTAACATGATGTGGAAGCTTTTGCGGGCTGCTTCTAATGTGTTCAAGCGAAACTGAGGACAAATAGAAATCGGCGCGTACGTTACCGCGTCGTAATCACAAAGAGACCGTCTCGCTGAAAGCATCGCTTTTAGAATATAGGAAAACGCCAGAAGAGGAAATACAAGCGTAGCCATTACCGGCCAGTTTCACAGGTAAAACGCGCGGGTTGACGCCGATATCCGGGCGCGGATCCGAGAAGCTGCGCTGCGCCGTCATTCATCTTCGGTAAGGACGCCACGAATGTGATCGGCAGTCAGAGGTTGTGTACATCCAGTCTTCTCCCGGATAAATGCGTCCTTTGCTAGGCAAACATAAACATTGCCACAAAAAGCCTGCGGATCAGTTTTTACCAAGAATAAATGCACGAAGCTCTTATGCGTGTCCTGTTAACATCGCCTACGCCGAGCAGAAAAAAATCAAGATCGATTTGTTTTTTTTTGTTTTTTTTTTTTTTTTTTTTTTTGCACGGGCCGCTTGCATATGCAGGTATTCAAAACAAGGCTTTTGCGATCTTTTTTTAAGACAAAGGCTGGCTAGAACATGGCAAGATAGCCGTTATTGCGTGTAGCTTATGCGACCAAGCGAATATAAAACCAGAGGTTCGTAATCATCATCCAGTTCCTGATTAGCTAAAATCAGTCAGCAAACTTTATAGTCACTGCAGTTCTAGAAGGAAGAGAGAAACAAAAAATTAAAAGGCCAGGAGGTTAAGCAGGCGGCGCCCCGTTTGCTTCCTACACAGGGGAAGGGTATATATAATAAAGGAAGATAAACGAAACGAAGATAAGAAATAAGTTTTGCACGTGTCGATTACTGTGATTGTGTTCTGTGTTGCATACTGTCCGACGTATTGAATAAGCAGAGTTTGTGTAACGCGAAATTAGTCGGTGGATACTGGCCTCGTCACGAAACCTGACAAGCTGTCAAAAGATTATGGTTTGATGAACTCGAAGCGCTGGCCCCATGGAGTCGTAAGGCGCTTTTAGCCTGTGAGGATGTCAGGACCGGCGGCAGAGGGCGAATGGAGTTGTATAAAGTCCTCATGATCACGAGGGTTTGACGGCCTTGCCATAGGAGCCTGTTCGTAATAGCCGATGAGCTAGCTGAAGAGCTCGATGAGTTAGATCAGCCCCTAAGGTTCCCTCAGCCTACGCCGAGGAACCTCAGTACAACGTAACCTCAGAAGCACTAGCTGGTTGAGAGTCAGAACACTACGAGGTGTGACTGTCCTTGTCCGCATATCACGGACGGGTCACACTCGCACGTACGGGGTGCCGCATGGGGCGACACTGAGAAAAAGACACCATAAGCGCATCAGCGCAGCTGCAGCTGGCAAGAGCCTTTCTGGAATTCATCTTCGAACAATCGCAGCTACTTCAAAGTGCATTGAGCCGGCACGAATCATTTACTTTACTTTATAAAAGCAGGTTCATCTTCTATCCGCTGGCAATTTTTAGGCAAGGCGTCACTGGGCCCGTTGCAGTTGGACAGCTAAGAACTTTACTGGGCTCAACACCACGATGTTCGGCACAGCGGGAGGGCAGGCTCCCGTTGCCGCAGGTCATGCGGCCTAGTTTCATGCATTTCACGTATTGACTTGATCCTCCAGTTGAGTGACGTTCCTTAGTGGTTCAACGCTAGCTGCATGACGGACGTCTAAAATAACGATATTTATCCAGGAATTCGTTCGAACGTCTTTAATTCCGTTGAGCACAAAGGCCTAAAGCTGCCGCTACGTTGCCGCTGCGTGCTGCCATAGCCTCCTTTATGCTATAAAAGAGGCTATGTTGGGGCAAACTCCACAGTTGGAGTTTGTGGCTCGTAATGTGGCTCATAATGCATTCCCAGGTTTCCAAACTTGCTGAAGGCAAGAAGATTTTTTGTCCTACCATCTCAAATGGCTAGGCCTTCAACGATATTTAATGAAGTCATAATATACGGCTTAAAAGCAAGCCCTCTAAGCTCTAAACGTTTGACAAAGGCTGTACATACATGGACACTTGTGCGTGGAGAATGCCATCTTTCCTACCTGGCGCAACGCACACTGAAAACTGTCATTGCCGGTTTCTTTCAATTTGTTTTCTGAGCGCGTGTTCTCTTGTGTGATCTTTTTCAAAGGCAGGGATGCACGGCTAAATGAGGCTGTAGTTACTTGTATCAATTTTATGACTCAGATTCACTCTACGGGTCCAAGAAAACACAGATTTAACGCTTGAAGTTCCAACCGAATTTTTGGCTAGATTGTTGAGATTGTTGCACAATTGCAGTGGAAAGAACATTGTCTATCCTTGATAAGCTATGCGACCGTGCATTTATTTATTTATTTATTTATTTATTTATTTATTTATTTATTTATTTATTTATTTATTTATTTATTTATTTATTTATTTATTTATTTATTTATTTATTTATTTATTTATTTATTTATTTATTTATTTATTTATTTATTTATTTATTTATTCTCAACACACTCCTGGCTTGAAGGCCAAGCAAAACCGAAAGCTTTGGTGCTCTTTATTCCGTTCAATTTAGCTACAAATTTGATACTAAGATCAGATGGCGTGTCTACTTTTGGCTACTTTTAACTTAACTTTTAACTTTAACTTTAACTTGACTTTACCTTTTAATTATGGCTCGTTTTAGTATCTGTCCAGTGTAAACGCTTGCGTGGGCTCACTTGATTTCGATTCTTCTTTTCTCTTCTGGTCTTCCGGCTGAGGCAAATCTCAAAGCCATCTTCATCACTGACCCCGCTGTAGTACAATGGTATCTTCCCAGTAGGGATCGCTCGGGATGCTGCAGAGCTTCAACGAAGCAGAAGAGCACACTTATTCAATAATGCTCCTCCTCCTCCTCCTCGGCGAGCTCGAGGAGAAAGCCACCAGGCTGGACGGATGTCGAAGAGGGTCCAGATCCATCACCGCATGTCCGAAGGTACGGCGTCCCCACAGACGAGCAGAAAGCATCGAAAATTCCAGAGACAGATAGCAAGCGTTCAACAAGACTGCACATCGCTGTCTTCCCATCTATTATTCCATATGGTATCCTACGCTCCGAGAAATCAGGCTCCAGATTTTGAACTTAATGCTTGCAATTAAGCACACAAGGCCTTGACGATCACCGCGAAACTCCTCTCTGTGATGCAGCTGTTGCGTATGCCACTCCTTCGGTTCCACAGGCGTTAAGTTAAAGGGGAACAGTTACCAAGTTCACCGGTTGCGTTGCGTCGCTGACCGGCGAAACGTCATACGCAACAGCCGCGTCACACCGGGGAGGAGTTTTGCGTCATTCCTAACGGTCTGGCTTGCGAGATCACCGCGACCGAGTTCAAGATTCGCTGGTTGTTAACTAGGAACCCTGACGTGCTACGAGAATTTAGTCAGATTCAAGTCTAGGAATATAACCACCTCTAATTCCAATATTGGTATTCATTCTTATTGCAGTGACTTAAAGTTTTGTCATTACTTTTAATTTTTAAGAGTTTGACTCCGGCAACTATCTTCATTTCTTTTCTGGCCGCATAACCTACATGCACAAATGGCTTTGATGTGCGACTTTTCTCTTGTTTTTCTGTAAAACTCTTGAAAACCTAATTTTGAAAGAGTATATGAGACCCAACCGTTCCGAAGGTGAGCATCCGGGGCTACTTTGAGCATGCTTTAGGCACGGCTGTATGCGCAAAGTAGCATTTCCTTAACCACTTTTATCATTTACTGAAATACATCGACTACAACTATTGTGACTTCATTGACACACAAAAAATGATTGCTGAAAATGTTATGAAGGTTTGTGTAGCTTCATGACAAGTATTTTGTTTCGTTTATAAGAAAGCCTATTGTATTCTCGTTGTGTTACCGATCTGTTGATTATCTGTGGATAACAAGTAGGAAAACAAAGCAGCATATATTCACTTTACCTTCTGCAGCGATATTAGACAGCAAAATTATTCATACAGAATACATGTTGCAACGTCCCTAGGTTAAGCAAGTACTGAGCCAACAGTCATTCGCTGTTACGTATTTCATTGCAAGAATGTCCTATGCGTCCACGAAACCAACATCACATGCGCAACTTTTGTTCTTGCGTGTAAATCACCCCTTTACTAGAACCATAAAATGGGGAAGCAAACACCCTCTATCAGCACTATATAAGCGGTAAGCAACAGTCAGGTGTTAAAAAGGGAACTACAACAGCACAGCACAAAGACACAGCACCCCGACACACTCAGATTGACAAAAGCTTTGTGCTCAAGCATATATACCGCTCTGAAGGGCGTACAACGAGCTTTGGTGGCTCTTCGCACGCCCTTGTCAGTCGAAACAGTCATTTGTTACTCAGCCCAAATTTCTAAAGTAATTTTGGCTTCATTTATGGAGTTCGAGGTTGACACAAACCAAGAGGACTTAAGTGCAAAATTCTGTTAGTTTGAGGCGATATTTCTGCACGAACAGGGGGGAGAAATAAATAAAACACACTATAAGATAAATGGCCCTTAAAGTAGACTTCTGCTTGTCTCAGAAGTTGTTTTCTTTCGCGCCGCAGCCGTATTTTAAAACTCGCAGCCATATTATACAAATACTAAATATTTTTTCGCCTTCAACGCTAATAACCAGCGTTGTCTTGATCATCCAAATGGCAAAGCGTTTTATGAGGCAGCACCCTGCGACAATACGCATTCCACAAAAGTGCGATGTCCAATTAAACTGTCATTGCATTGCATATCCTCTGTTGATTTAGTATTTAAAGCATTTATTAGCTTTGCGGTTGTGTTTAATCTCTATTGAATAAACGAAGAAGCAGTTTAGCGTAATGACAAAAACACAAGAAGTATTTCATAACAGCAGAGGCAAAGTTCGCGAGTCCGACAGCAGTGGAAGCGCAGAAACATTGGGTTTCTAAGGACCTCGCGCTGTCCAGCTAGAGACAATGATAAAGAAGTAGCAGGTTCGTTTTTTCCCATTCATCTCTGGTAACTGCTGAGGCTGCACCAACCCACTCACTTACTATTATTCCCTGATAAGTTGATAACTCAATAACACAAACGTTTTTCGACATCCTGAGCAACTCTCCATGCCTCAAGGATGTAGTCACTTACCTCGATAGCAAAAAGACCGCATTTTCCTCCATCTAACTATATGCGGCCGTTTCTGTGGCGCATAAGAGGTAATAATTTACGATCGTGATAATAAGAAAGCTTTCAGAGAGAAACCTGTTAACACTGTTTTTTCTACACCCACCTGTGCAATAAAAAAGTGTATTGCACCCCTAGTAAACTTGATGTCATTGTGACTGCCCTTAAAAACAACGAATTTAACTAACAGTTGTTAACACCTATAAAGGAAACCTGTGAGACGCGGTTAACGGCTACAATTAATACTGAGATTTGTACCCATATTCTGAAAACTGAGAGAAGCGAATAAAGAATATTTACCACACCAAAAAGGGGCTGTCGTAATGCATATCACTTCGCACAAGGTCATTATTTTCTCGTGGTTTTCGTCTTGACAGAAAGAAAGTGGCAGCAAGAATGAACATTTTTTTTTTAAATTATTATTATTACATTGCTTATAGTCAGTCAGCTGCTGAACATAACACATCAAAAGTGAGCTAAGCCTGACCCCACGGAGGATGCAGGCTGCAGCATTTGCTGGCAGAATCACCCCATGCTAGTTCCACCTGTAGCTTACAATCTCCACCTCGTGCTGAGAAAATTCCAAAGCATTTTCTCCAATTCTTCAACGGGACCAGAGTTTCTTTCAAGGCCGCAAGCGACGCTCCAAATCGCCGCAGCCCACACGCATGTTCCTCGCACTTTGCGTCTTTCGCCGAAATAGAGGCAGATGCCGACGTCATCACTGATTAACTAGCGGATAGTCAGGTGCCGACACCGCGCCTCTGGCTTGTTTTCGAGCCGCGCGGGAGAAGCGCACGCGCTCGTGAGCGAACACCGGGCGAGGAGCGCTAGGGCACGGGGGAGTCGGGCAAGCGCACGCGCGCCGCCGAAGAGGCTTCATTTTTCAATTCATCCCGATGCAGTCGGGTGGAAAATCCGCTACTACAATTACATGCGGTAGCGCGCTTGCGAAGCACGTCTTGCTCTTGTTGCTCGCCGTGCGGCACATCGATTGGGCGACGCGCCACGGACGAGCGGGCACGCCAGAACGCAGTAGTGACGTCGCTGCCCGCGACGCGTCTCCCTAGCGACGGCAACGAGTCGCGACGTCACTCGGTTCCCGATTTGGCTCTCGCAGAGGAGGTAAGAGAACAGCGGGAAGTAGGGAGAGAGGCGCGGCGCTCACCCCAAAGTGTGCGAGTGTTGCTCATTCTTAGAGCTTTGTCTTCTTTTGTTTGGCGGCCGCAGAGAGAGAGAGTACGCGCTCTGGAGACTTTTTGTCGCTATCTACGACTGCTGGTCTCCTCTTTCTCTCTGGCGTCAAGGATTGAGGGAACAAAAGCACCTGAGGAGTTTCGTCGAAGACGACGGCTGAGCGGAAACGGCAGGATAGCGCGCTGAATGATTTCTAAGGTACCGTCCCACGCCGGAGTGTCGTGTTTCCTATTCGTGCGCTGTGAAGGGAGACTGCGGAGAACCGTATTGCTGCGCCCGCAAGTTGTACGCCCACGCTTTGATCAGGCTGTGAAAAGCAAAGACCTGGCACGACGTCCGTTCGAAACGAAGGCTGACAGCGCTTTGAGCATCAGCGAATGAGCATATGCGTGGGGTGACGCGTACGCACGCGTTCCGTAATAACAGGGTTGCGTGGCAACGGCTGAGGCGTAACGGCGCCGCAGCTAAAATATTTTACTAAGAAAATACGGGCACTTTTGCAAGTTATATCGCAAAACTTAAATCCATAAGAAGTTTCTCAGTGTGGCAGGTCGCTTATTTCACGCGCATCAACCGCTGCTGTCACGATGTTGAATGCGAGGAAACCAGGATAAAGTTTGATTATCATCTAACGGGTTTCGATGTATCATATCCTCGGTTCAAGTTACAATGTTTTGAAAGCAGAACAATCTCTACCATTGAAATTCTTACTAACCTACTAATGATGGGTGAGAATATAGACAAAACAGTTCTCCTGCTGGCGATGTCAACACGGGGGCTCATAATATATGACACTGATCTGCTGACGCGGAAGTTTCGTCATGTGACATCTGGTATTAATACCTGTCAGGAAACAACTTTCCGAATTAATGCTTCTATAATTATCCTTGTCCAGACATCTCCCCGAATTGATTTTGTAGAATTTGTAGAATATTGTGGAATTCATTTTATAGAAAAAGATTAGGTACTAAGCTTCGGATACCTAGTGATTCTGCCTCCTCCAGTGCAGACATGGCAGTAATTGAATTACAGTAATGAAATTACTGTAATTAATTACTTTTTTATAATTTGTAATGTAATGAATTACTTTTCCGGATTGGTAATTTAGTAATGTAATGAATTACTTTAGTAGTAATTTCGCAGCAATAGTAATTAATTCGTTTGGAAATTACTTTTACTAAAGTGCGCCACTACTCCTTCAATAGGCAACTAATATAGTGCCGCGAAAGCAGGAACGACGTGCGGCAAGCCGAAGACAGCGTAACGAATCGGCAAAAGGAGACGGAATTGAGCAGAACAGCGAGTCTGAGACCTCTTGTGTAGCAGGGTCACTTAGTGCGGCTATCTCATGGCAACCATTCTCCAAGCAGTAGGATACAAGGCGTCAAGGGGATGCCGAAGGGAGATTTGGTGCAAGAAGGCTGGTTGAAAGCGCACTCCTTGTTGCGTCGGCTAGGGCACAGTGGTGCCTGGTTACACTTGTCACCACGGGGCGAGGGAGGATTGGGGTTGGAGGAGATAGGCGGGTCCACGGCGTGAGCCACCGTGGCTTGAGCGATGACTGAGTAGTGAGCACAAGGTGCCGACGTCGATTCTTGGGACTGCGGAAGCAATAAATAAGCTAGCGTCTTCGGGCCCTTCAAATGGCGGAGACAGCTCCGGGCCAACAAGACGCTGGGTTCGCCGGTCATTTCACGATCGTTCGACCACGCTTCCGCTTTTGTTGTAGTTGTCTTTTTTTTTTTTTGCTGTTGTTTTGTTTTGTAATGGCAGTGCTGTAGGAAAGATGGAAGGAATAGTTCTCTGGTACGGAATTTGGCGGGAAGACGAAAGAATGTGGGCTTCGCGTCTGGAGAACAAGTTGTTCTTTTGTTTACTAGCTTTACTTAATTTTTGCATGGATGGAAACAAGAAAGTAATTTAAAAGTAATTGAATTACTCAGTAGAGGTAATTGTAATGTAATTTAATTACTTTTCGGGAGCAGTAATGAGTAATGTAATTTAATTCCTTTTCAAAAGTAATTTTGCCATGTATGCTCCAGTGAGTGTATGTGAAAGGGAGGTCTGGGTGCTTGAGGAGGCTTGTGACAGCCCCCGAGGGTGTGGCTTGCCAACCGTGAAATACATAGCCGCAGGCGTCAGCTAATGAGCACTCCTCACAATCACTGAATAGTAATAAACTCGTAAATAAAGATACTACTTACGAGGAGAGGAAAAGCACAGTAGCCGCTTTACTTATGGCGGACACGTAATTCACATCGTGAAGAGAGGGACAGAGAGGTTTGAATTTTGAGGAAGGAGTGGAAGGTGCCGAATCAATTTATAACTCCTATTGGTGGTTCAACGGCACTACCTAACACAGACAGAGAAAGAGACGAGACACGTGCCTTCAGCGCCTGTCTATGTGCCTCATCGTTGTTTTTTTCCTGTCCGTGATAGGTAGCGCTGTTGGACCACTAATATGAATCAACACCAACTAACCCAATCTGTCGTTCTTCTTCTTCAGTTTATAACTCATGGTGATATTTAACGTGATTGAAATCAGCGCTTGAACCTATACACACAACTATGAAGTCACAGCTGATCTTCATTCGAGGCTCAGGAACATATGAATCGCAGACAAGCACACTCATGGCTAAATTTAGTCGCACGAATCGGGCGTAGCCCTCACCTTTTTTATGGTCAACAAAGTAAGAGAGACGCAAACGTGAGGGATCTATGGAGGCCAGAGCGGCGTTGGGCGTTCGACTGGTGGCGTTACCCACCAAGAAGCTGCTGTGACAGAACTGTCTGCAGAGATCATGATTATCATGACTTTTGTACAACAGCTCGCTCACTGGACCGTCAGACATCTGCGCGAAAGCCCACAGTAGGCCTTTTCACCCCCTGCCACTAAATTGATGAGGCAAGCAAGTTCACGCGATTTCGAGTCCTTCGTGTTGCCAACCACAATTAGGAAGAGAAACACTACGCAGTCAACGCCTACTATGTGCATCGGAGTCCTGCCTTTGGTTTCTTTTCATTGCGATTGAGTCGGGCAAACGCTTCCCGCGACGCCGTATAGCCACTCGGGCATATCTTCGCGCGCAGTAGCCGGGATCGGTGAGAGCAAGCTATTTTGTTGATGCGCTGTAACCTAAAAAGATGCGACTTCAAATCACAAACATGCTTCACCTGGGTCCTCAGTACTGACTTGTGTCGGCAACGTCATGAGAGCGCCAGCATTCTCCGGCGGAGCGGAAATGCATTTGCTGCAGGCTCCAGCTAGGCAGCTTGGTGGTCTGGTAATCTTTTGTAAAGCCCTCCGAGTTAGATTTTACATCGTATGAGAGACACGCAATAAACCTTCTTCGGGAGGCTTTTCTTGTGCACTTTTTGTTTCATGTACAAGCTAATGACACTGTAAATTACGGACTATAGCTGCTAAGAAGGGCGAAAGCAGGAACTTGGAGCCAGGGTATAAAAGGGGTTCAGAGGGCCAAATATGAGTGCTGCGGTTTATTCGCGCGGGTGTGTGTGTTGAACTGAACTGTCTCGATGCTCTCATATATATGCACGGATCAGACGAAGTGAGCATCTGCAGGTTCTTCGCTCAAAACGGACAAGGAAAACAAACTTCACTCGCAAAAAAGGCCAGAACGGAAGTTGCGTACCCCAAAGCCTTCTGCGATTGGCTGCCTCGAGAGCTGCTTCCGGGCGAAAGGCGAAATTTTCTAAAAACCCAGAACCTGGGCGACGCGACGAACAGCAATTCTTTGGCGGCCCTCAGCCCACCACGTGACACTGTCGCGCAGCGTATCGTCGCAAATGGTTGCCTCATACCCTCATACAGCTAGCGTTTCAAAGAAACAGGGAAATGTTATCCCGGTGGCAAAATTGGCGAACCGATTTTATAATTCTCGTTAAATAAAGAGTAAGAGCCGCTGGATGTAACTTTAGAGTCAACTGTATCACTTCATGAAGGAAAGTGCAAGCCAAAGACAGAGGTATACAAGTACTGGAACGCACAAGGTATTTCCGAAGATAGTTGAAAATGTGACCATAAAAATTTCCTTTTCCTCTCCGGACCAGAAACATCTCAATGTCGGCTCCAGGCCATATGTCGTTGAATTTTGATTTTAATAAGTAATATATCGAATATTTATTTAAGACCGAGATAGAGGTCAACTTTATTCAGTGTTCAGGCCAAACCCTTTGAGCGCGTGTGAGTAGGAGATGCGTCATTTCGTAGCGAGAGCTACACTGGGCTATCAGTCGAGCATTTCGCGAGAGCCGTTGCCGCCTCGCCGCAAGCCGCTCTATCACCTGAACTGAAATAGGCGGCTGTATCACAACTTTTGACATGAATGCAGCGAAAGAGTCCAGCCGCTGCTAAACCGCGGTATAGACAAGTGAAGGCTAACTTTTCCATCCTGAGGCTGTAGCCAACACTTGGCTACTCAAAAAAGAGAGAATGAGCGTAAGAAGGCGAAGAGAGCACCGGAGACACCCAAATAGAGAGGAACGGCTCACCAAACGAAGATGCCAGACTGCCGAGCGGAGCATAACCGCCGAGATGTAGCCTATGGAAGACGTCAGTCAACGGTAACCAACAGAAGAGGATGTGAAGACCCGTCGTGTGACTGATCACACCATTCGAGTTTTCGAAAGTGTATCTGCGATCCGGACATTTGAAGCAGACTTTGTGAACAATCAGTTTGGACGCGTGTGTAGTGTGTGCGAGAGACTGTGGCTAAACGTACAGTGACCACAACAAGCTCAGCCAGGGAAACGTACCTCTCGCATAGCCGAGCTAAGCCACTGCCATTTTTTTTTTATTCCACTTCTTCAGTTCTCTCCGAAGCATGATTAGATGCGTAGATTGGCATCATCCTAGTTTTTTCGTCCTTTATTTCGTTATTTTGTACGTGTAAGAACGGACAGTTCCCTCGAGAGCAGTTTATAGATATTCAATACAAAGCAAGCAATGCCTTCTTTCATTTTCTTGTGATACACAGTTCCACTCAGGGCTGATTTTTCTCGTCAAGTTGCTCATAGTATACAAATATAAAGCGCAGTCCTGTTGAAAGCACTGGCATTTCCAAATAGCGCCTTAGCGAACCAGTATCGTCCGCGTTAACTGCACACTGGAACGAAAATTATTCTGTCCCATTTAAACATTTCCTCCGTGAACCTTCCCTGTTGTTTTTTTTTAGTTTTTTTTTTGTTTTTGTTTTTTCCAGAAACTTTTGATTGCCGTATTTAGCTTCATCGCCAGCTATGTAGCCGAACAAGTACAAATATATGGAGCATGTGAGTGGGCGCTGTGTAACGGAATCGTGTCCTGATGTGAGGACGCCAAGGCACAAAGCTTGCAACAGGCAATCACTGGCCACGCGATGTATATTTGCGCGCCCTCGTGCAGAAACATACACGCGACAAAAATTGCACCTTTATTAACCTGAGCACATAACCGAAGTTGAAGGAGGCATTTTGGCCCTTGAAAAGCATTGAAACTTCTTTTGTCCAGACTTGTATACATCGATTCTTTCAATAGATCCTGAGTGTCCCAGAATAGACCAACACCGATCTGTGACGTAAGCACGATGTGGTGGCGCTTCTGTCGCCAGGCTGTGCTGACTGGGGGTGAAAAGTAGGGTTAGCGCCCATAGGAATACATGAAACCGAAAGATTTCAAATCCGTTTTCTCATTTCATAAGACACCTATGATGTCGTTATTCGGCACAGAGCAGCCATGAGTATTCCAGAACAGATCGTGAAAGTATGAAATCTCATAACCGAGACGAAGTATTTTTAAAACACCGCGAAGCATGTTGGGGTGCGAGTTGGGAGGGCGATCCATAGAAACACATGTAAACACAACTTACCGGAACATTTTTCTCGTTTCGCAGAGCATCAGAAGCGGTGGCCGCTCGTTAAAAGTTGGCCAGCGCTTTGAAGAAGTGTATGAGAAAGTATGCGGCTCATTGCGGAGGCAATATACTATTAAAACCCCTCGTTGTCTAGAATCTGGGTTAGAAATGCATTGCGGTAACGCGACACATACGAAATATATGTAAAGAACGGTGTGCTGACTTTGCGCCTACAAAAGCAGTCGCTTTTTTAAGGTATGATGCATTATTTTACGACCATGAACATATGCATACAAGATTTCGCGCGTCTGACATCACTGTAAACCATATTTATCAATAAATATGTGCGGCGCGTTTCAAGGTAAGCCCCCACGTCTAAGAGGCGAGTCGCCCAAGCGGCGTTTTTTTTTTTTTTTTTTTTTTATGGTGAACGTCTTGTACCAAGTCCCGACATCATGTCGCATGGCGGAAGTAAAAAAAAAAAAGAAATTCCAAGTGGTGGCCGCGAGCAGGAGCCGCATAAGGCATTATATATTATGATGCCGTCGAGACACGGTTCATTTTTTTTTTAATTGAGATGAATAAAACGCAAAATAACGAGCCCGACGTCATTTCATCCTGAAAACATCTATCGTGGCTAAGTAGAGGCAGTAAGGATTAAAATGAATGCACACGTAGTTGTGTAGCAATGTGGTGAGCAAGTTGTAAGCAAACATTTTGAGAAGCTTTATATTCCGACGTCCGTGCACGCGCTGCATGGTCTGCGCCGTACGGAAAGAAAAAAAAAAGAAAGAGGAGGAAACCGCACAGGAAGCACAGAACGATGTATGAGAACGATAGTGATACCACGAGGGAAAAGACAATGAACGAAAAAAAAATTGCTGACTAGCATGTATGCCCGTTGATCCCTTTGCACGCACCCACCTTATTTAAAATAATTGTATGCCTCCAGGGACTTGTATGCCTGGACGGTCTCTACAGTGAAACGACACGGAGAAAAAAATCAAATACACTACAATGTTTGCTATGCCCAGTGGTTGCAGAGCACCTGTGTCAGTCCGGAGGACTTCCCAATGTGTTTCGGGCATAGCAAATGGGTCCGGGTGCACAACGCCGTCAACGTACAAGTTTTCATTGTAGCGCTGTTTATCCGAATCCGGGAAACGTTTCTCGTAGTACGACACTGCTGCAGTGCACCCTAAATTCCCTTGCAAGTACTGCAAGTCTGACAATTTACGGGACTGTTCACAGCACGATAAACTGACCGCGCACAGTTGCAGACGACCATGCACCACCGGCGCCGTCGCTAGCAGACGCTCCGGAGCTGGAGGCGGCCGCGGTGAGTATCGCCAGCTGCGCTGTCGTCTGCTGCAATGCGCGACTCTCGATCCGTCCATATTGTCGTAAGGCATTTGAGAACTGCTTTTTAAATGTAATTCTCACTAGGATGTATCATTTGAGCGACAGTATTATCAAGATAATTTACCCCAGCATAGCAGACTGTAAACAAGACTGCGCGATTTCCTACACAGCATTTTGGGGGTGTCTGGGCTCACAACATAGATTATTCGGGGAGTTTTAAAAGTAGACTGACCTCCGGAACGACGCAGCATGTTTCGTTACACACTTCTTCAACGTTTAACAAACGGCCACTACTTCTGGTGCTCTGCGGAACAAGAAAACTGTTGCGGTAAGTTCTGTTTACATGTGCTTAAATGGGTCGCCCTCCCATCTCGCACCCACATACATTTCGCGAAGTTTTAAAAATACTTCAGCTCAGTAATGAGATTTCATACTTTCACGGTGCATTTTAGAATGTACACGGTTACTCTTCACCGAATAACAACATCATAGGTGCCCCGTAGAATGAGAAAACTTCTTTGAAATCTTTCGGTTCCATGTATTCCTATGGGCGCTAACCCTACTTTTCATCCCCAGTCGGCTGCGCCGTCGCGAGTGCCCCCTCTGTTTGTAAACACGGTGTTGGTCTATAACCTTCTAGCTTGCGCCCTTTCTAGGAAGCATCCTCTGCCGTTGACTGACAGGGCAAAGTTCGCCTTTTTCGTGGGAAGAGGAGAACAAGGCCGCCTCGCGCTTTTTCTCTGTTGTCTGATGCAGCTAATTGTTGCCAATGCGTCTGTGCATTACCCTCGCGTTGGCGAGCAATACCATTTCTCGACTTTTTCAGCTCTTATACTCCTTCCATCAGCGTATCTTAGGATTCATGAAGTATGACTAAAAATATCTGAGATGCAGTTTAACTGCTTTAAATAAGAAGTTAAAACTGCTTCATGAACAACTGTTTAATAACTTTATACTTGGTAACTGGCGACCCTGTACCAAGTCCCGATATCCTCACTTGAGGACATGCTAGTTAGTAATCGTTACCTGCATTTCTTGGTTTCTTTTTTTTTTTAATGGTTAATGGGATTTAACGTTCCAAAGAGACTGAAAATTTTAGGGACTCCGTAGAGTTGGAACTGTGAGGGTTGGAATTGCGACCACCTGGTGTTCTTTAACATCTCTGCGCCTTTACTTAGCCTGACGAGCGACTTTCATTCTTTATTTCGTCTTCCATTGCCTCATTCCCTCATGGAGTGGTTGAGGCGTACAAAGGTAAGGCGTAGTCACAGTGCCTTTCCTTTTTTTATATATATTTTTCATTCATTGCCTCCCTCGAGGCTTCAAACTGACACACATTCAAACTCAGGCTCAGACGTGCACTACGACCCGCGTTTTCTTGCTCTTGGAAGTAACGGCGCTTGCGTCAAGGTGCAAACATTCGACGGCCATTTTTTTTAGACGATAGCAGTGCTATCGCGTTTAGTTCGGGCGTATTATCTCCAGAGGCTGCACTCGCGCGAGCTTTCATATTTTTCTGGTCACTTGGAAACTTCGCCATTACGCCGCGTCATGAAGAACTTGTGAGTGGAGATATATTTAAGCATATTTTACAAAGAGTTTTGTGCGAGCATTCAGCAGCCGGAAGTACTGCGCTCCTCAAGCCTCTCTAGCCTTTCCGCCACCTAATTTCGGCATCAGCCGGGATTGTTATTCGCTCTATCGGGTTTCATTAGAATTGTGTAAGCCGATATGGCTTTGTGCTCCGGAGGCTAAGCTGCCACTTTTTCACCTGGGAAAGAATGAAGGAAGAGTACGTGCGTTGGGGGCCTATTGGGTCGGAGGCATCGGAGGCACGTTATCCCCTGACGCGGCTCAATTATCCTATGCAGCGGTGAGTATTACACGGGCTTAATTTTCTCAGGGATAGACGGCCAACAACACAGCCATCATGTTAGCCACGAAAGCACGCACGGACGCTAGGGCACAGGCACAAACACACACGCGCTGCGTACTCACGAACAGACATGCGCACACACACTGATGAGGAGCATGATGTGGAAACGTTGAGTGGTCCAAAAAAACGCACGCAGGCACTTAAACCACGAATTAAAAAATTAAATCTAGAAGCATAAGCTTCTCCAACTGCGGAAGTAAAGTTAGTCGACCCGTTTTATCCTGCGCCTTCGCTAACCTTGTGTTGTTTATCTCTTGTAAATTAGACGGTGTCGAACAAGACCACCCTACTTGAGTAGACGACATGCGTAGAAAAATGAGTGATAAACAGTGTTAAACAGGAGACGATAGCGCACATACTTTGCAACTGCAGCCTTTTTGACCTTTGACAATGAACGAACGTATAAGAATATCATTTTGAACACATGCCCCTGAGTCCAGCCTGAGACCATGGTTCGACCCTCTTCGGCGAAAAACGCAATGCATTTAGCGGCCACAGGTTCGAGCGGCCGTCTCTAGACTCGTTGTGGAGGTTCTTTGCTTCACCCACCACAAAGGGGCAATGAACCCCCTACTTCCCTTATCTCTTCTCTTCCGCTCTTTTCTCTAGCTCGGCAGTAGGTGCAGGAGATTCGGTTCGCGGCAAGTTTCCTGGCCCAGCGGACATGGAAGGTTTTGGTAGCGGTGGCCAGTTAACGTCTGAGGCACCCCTCTCCCCCAGTGCAGGGTAGCAAACCAGTTCCTTTACCGGTTAACCTTCCTGCCTTTCCTTCTCATCCTCCTCCTCCTCCTCCTCCTCCTCTTCCGCTCATTTCGTACAGCTGCTTGCAGAACGATGTGGTAAGCGCCGCTGTGACAGTCATCCCGTGCTCCTGATAAGTTGACCCCCGTCCCCTTATGCCATAAGACGACTCGAAAAACGTCGTGCTCTCCGAAATAAAGCTGATTTTTCTACCAGACCGTCCTTTGCTTGTCGTAGTTGTTTGACAGCGTAGTAAGTCGTCGCTAATTACCTGCTGAAACCCCTTGCATATGCTTCTTTCTTTCTCTCTCTCCCTCTCTCTCTCTCTCTGCGCTCAGGGCTTTGTCGTAAAAACTGTGGCAGAATGCGACACAAAGGATCTTTATGAGCGGACAAGAGAACGTTCTCAGCAGGAGGCATTTATACTAAACTTTCGTGCTCCTTTTATGCGTGAAAACTATTAGACTCGCTCTGCGGCGTAAATTTTATTCTCGGACCTGAGATTATGTCGGTCTGTCTAATACACCCGAAATAAGATGAACGGAGGCCATCCGAGACACCATCGGGTTGTCGAGGTGGTGCGTGAGCTATGACCTGAAAGTGGCGTATTTTCGTCTCCAGATGTCGCCAAAAGGTCACATCGTGTCCCAGCGGCCATCTGAGGAAATCATTGCACCGGGTCGCTATTTTCGGTCGCACGCTACCGGGAGCACAGAGATTAATGCGCTCTTTGCACCACTCTGAACGAAGTAATGAGGACAGGATTTTGCGTTAGCCTGTCTCCTGATTGGTGTATCCAGCGAACGTGGCCGCTTCCTTCGTAATTACAATGTTTCTGCGGCTACATCCAGATAATCACGAGAGCTTGACTGAACAGACCGGCATCTGACGGGGCCGCTGCTCCAGAAGTAGGTTCAGTATGATGCAATCTTTTTTTTTTTTTTTTCTTGTACTTTCTTCGTTTCAAGAGCTGAGCATACCTGCTCGCGGTAGCGTTGCGAAATTCGCAGACATTTTATCCTCAGAAGGATTTCAAATAATGTAAATAAAGCGGTCATAAAATTTACATTATGAGCTTTTGTGCGCCTGATGGCGTTAACCTTTTGCTTCATTTCGACATTTTTGATAAAAGGAAACTTTGTCAGGGCAACGTCTTTATTGCACAGCGTGATAAAAGAGACGATTTTTCGCAAGATATATTGTACCGCGTTGAGTAAATATTAATGAGACGGGCGCGTACCGTAAATGCCATTCACTTTCGCGTCGGAATGGATACTGAACTTCGTCATACTCGAAACCACACGACTCCTAAAAGCATTATTCTACAGCTGATGTTATATAGTACAGGCGCGTATGCTCAATGCAAGCTCTCTTTGTATAGGAAGTGGCACCAATAAGAAGAACGACAAGAACGGTGGCTTCTCAAACACCTAAGTTTTTTAGGCTGTCGGGCAAGTACAAAAGCGAAAAGAAGGCTTTAAGTTGTAATGACGCCACCTTTTGTGTGCGGAAGTGCCTGACGCAACCTTGTTGTGTCTGGATACTGACCTATACCGTTTATTCGCTCTTATTGTTGAAATGAGCGATCTGAAGGGCAACGTGCAACACAATGCGATATTCTGTTCCGAGTTGCTTTTTTTTTTTTTTTTTCCCCGGCTTCCGAATTGTGCGGGCCTCTACAGGTAACGGAGAAAGGAAAGGAGAGAACGCAGAGTATGAGTGCAAAGCAAGTAGGCCGGAATGAATGTGCTGTCGTGTATGAAGTCGTACGGCGTGGAGATTAAATGGAAAAATAAAAAGGGGCTCACGTCTGAAATATGGGTAAGGCGGCGGCATCAAGCGACACGCAGTCCACTACCGTCCCAACGCTTTGCAGAAAACGTTGCCTGTTACGAATTGACAATGAATAACCAACTCGCCCAGCAACATACCCTGTTACGCTTGGCACAAAGAGGCTCAGAAATTGGCTTAATTCGTTTAAAACTGCGCCTCATGACCGTCCTGTTATGGCTGTTGACAAAAAAATACCCAATTCGTGTATTTCGTTTTAAAAAACTCTCACTCTAGCGTCGTGAGCTTAGCGCATTTTGGGGCGAAAGTTCCTATATAGTTTTGGTTTTGCCATTTATCCTTACACATTTCTCACAACCACTCATTTCTTCGCGCAATGCGAGACAGGGGCTTAGCGACCGCTTAAAGTGGATCGAAATCCCAGTGCACTCTTCCCCACTCCTTCCTGTCGTACGCTTCTCCCTCATTAGGCACCCTTAGGATTGTTTCCGTGACATATCGAGGTTGCGCATTCCTGCACCAGAGCATCCTTCTAATGCAGTAGCCACCCGTGGCAGCCCACTCCCATCTCCTCCCCCTCTCCTTTACGAGTTGAGAGGCGGATTTACTTAAACAAGCTGCCAACCACCTAGTTTGCATTTAATTCGATAGCAATCTCAATCCAATTCAGAACAAGTCAACTGAGTCGACCGATTTAAATTAACAATTAACACTATTTTATTGTTTAGCTAGGGCCTTACTGCTGGCGCTGCAGTTTACAAGGCAGGGTGCAGAGATATGTGGCTACACCAATTCTGTAATAGCGTTCCCGGCAAAAAAGGAAGAAGGGAACACAGACAGATTAAAGCCTTTTTTCTTTGTTCCAGATGGCCCACACCTCCCAGCTCGTCACTCTGTGCCAACAACAGCAACAAAAGTACCTTTGAGAGTCACTTTAGCTCCGGTTTGCGGTTCCCCTCGCGGGTCCTCGTTCGCGGACATGCATTTTGCTACGCACCTAATCGCTGCTAATTCCTTCACTTCTGCCTCGATTATCCTGCACACACTCACTAGCATGCAGTCATAAGGCCACGCGACGTAGATATAACAAGCGTTCGCTTTAACCAGGCCGTAAGAACGTGCCCTCATGGTTTCTGAGCAACGTGTCTGAATAGGCGCATAGGGTCCCGGAGGGTTGGATTCCCCATTTAACTATCTCGTCTTACCAAATAGCGCTCCCTAGCTGGCAGCTTCTTCGACCTCGGTCATTTTGTGGAATCTCGTGACGTCACACAATCAACTGACCAATCAGGGTCCCTGCCGTGTCACCTGGCAACTAACATCTGCCATCTCATTATTTTTCGTTCATAACGGATTTTCCGAAGAACGAAGCCGTTAACGCTATCGCAAGTACAAGCTTAGTGCTACTGATGTCATATCTAGTGAAGCAGCGCAACGGCACAAGGCCAGAGGAAGAAAGGGACAAACACAGCGCTGTGTTTGTCCCTTTCTTCCTCTGACCTTGTACCGTTGCGCTGCTTCACTAGATATGTCAGACCAACTCGCCCACCAGTTATTATTGTACTGATGCCAATATTCAAAGAAGTCAAATTAAACGCGAACAAGGTAATCGGGCACCATCACCAGAAGTTGTCTCCCACACTGTACGCAGCTAGAAAGGCCGCAGTCACGACCCTGAGTAACTGTGTAGTATAACTATTATACAGGTTAGGGTATTTCCAGTTCAGGCGATGAGTATATTCCGGCACTAACCCCTGCAGCAAAAGGACAAATGGCTGCGCGCTGGCCGCTTCCCATCTTTTCACATCTCGAAAGGTTGCGACAGTTGAGCGTATCATGTCATGCTCACTGCACCTCCGTTGCCAATGATTATTCTGGTCATGCAACCCGCATGAGAAGCCTGACAGACAGCTCTGCGTTTCACCGTCAGCTAAGGCAGGTTTTCATTCTCAACACCTAAGCCTCGCAAAGCCAGCAACACTTAAATGTGTCTTCTCTCCTCCTTTTCTGCGCGAAAAATTAAACGCATGATTGACAAGGATTAAAGAACGCTTACCGTATGTGTTTCTGAATCGTCTCATTTCAGCTCTAAAGAACAGTTCAGCGTGGAAAAAAGTGGCTGCCACTGTTCAAAGTACAGCTCTGATAAAACGACACAAATCCTGCGCAACGGTTCTCTGCACAACAAATCCGGCACAATGACACAAGCACACATTAAAGAGGCTGCAAAGTTCTTTTTTTTTTGTCATTGTTCCCTAACCATTGTCCAGAACTGTCTTCCAGCCATTCGGGGACATTCAGTTTTCCTTCTGCGGCTTAAGATGCTTTAGACCGTGAGAAGGAAAACTGATCTCGCCGTCTAAAGCATCTCTGCATACACTCTTGTTATCTTAACAAGCGATCCAAACTCGACACCACATTGTTCGCATTGTTCACGACAATTTCTGGACCCCCAGCAGTTCGGGTGATGTGACCCAGCTCCAGTCGCCGAGTCTAACGGCCATCGCACAGTATTCAGACAATTGTTCATTGATGCTTCATCGCAGGATCCTGGGATCCTGTAATAGCGCGTATCCTTAAGCTCGTGCACACCATTACGACTATTTCGTCCTCAACTCTACGGAACATACCATCCTTCTGAGACCTTCCTAAGTCACTGGGTTTTTGTGCGAAAAATGCGGCTCTTAAAACGGTGGAGTAAAGTGGTAGGATTAAATCTATGAAACTACGATATATCGCTAAAAAAAAAAAAAAAAAAAAAGGGCTTCAATAGCTGGAAAAATCACGAGAAGACCAAGAGGCACAACGTACAAGAGGATCAAGAAGCGCAAGCAAAGCTGCGGCAGCGCGAAACACAAAGCAAGGAAAGAGAAACTGCCGCGCGCTTTGCAGGAATCGGCGCCAGAGAAACCTCGCGCATTTTACCTCCAGCTATGAGTGCCGTTCCCCCGTTGTGTGTGATGCAGCCGAGGGCCTCAGAATGAGATTCTGTCGCGTCTGTGCGGCGCGTCGCGCGACGTCAGTTTGGAATGCGGTAGGTGTACGTGAGACTGCCATGCGACTCCACGGCACGAGCTCGACAGATTGCGCCCGGGCGTCGCCGGCCATACGCACACATGTGCAGACAACCGACACGCGGCGCGACATTGCGTCGCACTGGACCGTGCGTGCCGCTAGCAAAACAAGCCGACGTCAGACTACTCACTGCGCTGATACCTGTGGAATTCCTTCACTCGTTAGGCAACAATCTAAAGGTTTGTTCCGAGCTTTCGTGTTGTTATTGTCGTTTTCATACATTTTTGTTTGCGCCATTCGGCAAACCGACGGGACAGACCTCCAGCCGGCTTCAGCCGGATTTTTTACTATGCTTCCTCCCGAGGATGGAAGGCGTCGTAATGAATGAGCTTCAACTAAAATATAACTCATATTTCGAGTACGTACCTCTTTTTCTTTTTTTGTCACGTGATGGGAAGAGAGGAAAAAGCAAAGCGCAAGGGTAACATTGCTTCCCTGTTGCACATAAAATACCCAGCAAAGCTTCGTCGCTATTGCCTTTATTGTATTCCTTGTTGTCTGGATAGATGTCGCTGTACATGCAAATACAATGCAAAACCTTTCAAAAATGCTAAGGCTTTATGATTCCAGAAAATTTTCGCGCATTTTAATCAGGCCGTAGTGGCAAATTGTGCCGGAAACGCTTTCGTAAATGGAACGTCTGTTATAAAACGCGTTTTTTTTTTTTTAAGTCTGTTTTGAAACATTTTTTTTTTTTTTTTTTTTAATCTCCGTCACTCGCAAGTCGTTTGTGATGGTACGCGGATGAGGCATTACCAACCCGCGCATCTGAAAGGCGTGCGTCTCTCTGAATTCGCTTCTCTGTACTCAGCTGTCATTCCTTACGAGAATACAGACGCTAACAGCTGCGAGCAGTTCACGTGACACGTTCGCCGGCACTGCGTGCGCTTGTAGCATGTTCTCGGAGTTATCCGCCTACGGAGCACGCGTGGCGGCCAAGAGGCCTCTAGGCAAGAGTCCGGCAGGTCGGCTGCCCCTGTGGCTCGCGAGCTGTGCGGGCGACGCCGCTTTCGCGACGCGGGGCCTGTTTTCGTGTCGCGGGGCGCAACGTCCCGTCGCTGCTGCGGTGCGTGACTCAGCTGAAGCAGCTGCGGCCAGAGTCGCGATGGGGCCCTAGCTGTCACGCGGGGGAGACGCAATGTTGTCGGTGCGCGTCGCCAGGACGTGCTGGCACGTGTGTGCGGAGGCCCCAGGCGGAATCGATCGCAGTGCGTTGGTCGCGTGGCCCGGGACCTCATGACGCGCGCGTTTACGTCACGAACCCGAATCGATGTGCGACGTCACGGCGCGTCTTATGTCTGCTTGCGCTTCCCCATTCAGGGCTGGAGAGACGTCACCGAACGCGGCGCTCGGGATTGGAGCCGTGACGTCACGACCCGTGGTTGCGTCACGACCGCTCCCTTTCGTCTCACGGCCGCTATATAAGCTCCTCGGCTGCCGGTGCGCCCGGATTTTGACGCCAGTTTGCCGACCTCTCAGGCACATTCATGCAGACAGCCTCGTCTTCGCTCAACGGGACAGCTCGCGAGAGACGCCCTCTGACAGCACTCTTCGCCAGCGGCCAACTGTAGCAGGCCTGCGGATACCGCCTCACACGCTCGTCGAGCACGGAGCACTCGGCAACCGTGATCCGTAACCAGTGAGTGGCTTCTTACCGGTCGAGCGGGTGGGCCCGGGCTACCTCACCCGCGGCCGACCCGTGCGACCGACCCTTGATATCGGTCGCCGGACAGCCGCGGAGTCCGCGTGACCCACGGACCCGCGCGGCTGCTCGGCGCCGTACATCCTCGGCCTCCGCATCATTTGTAGCCGTTCGCTGCTGATATCTCCGCTCTCGGTACTGTTACTTGTGGTCCTGAGTTTTGAAATTGTTCACCGAACGGGCAACGCTATGATTTGTATGCAAGGAACTTGTAAATGCACAGCGTTCTTTATTGAGGTGTCATCTTCCGTTTAAGTCGGCATTGTGGATTCAGTGAATTCTTGTTCTGCGTATCATATTGTAGGCATTAGCCGCCAGGAAGTTGCCTTCTCAAGATGCGAAGCGCTTCGGTCGCGCCAGCCTCCTCGCGTAGCCGCGCAGTCAGGGAACGGGCCGCCCGCGGCTCCCGTTTAGTTGTTGTCCGGGCGCATTGGGGGCAGCTGTTGTGGCCTGGTTGCCCGACGACCCAGGGTTAGTTCGCCACTGCGCCCACTGACGTCACGTTGACGCAATTGTGACGTCACGCGAGTATTGTGGGAAGGGAAGCGTCACAGGGGCCAATAATAGTGTGGCGCCGCGAGTGACGTCAGTGGCCAGTTCGATCGGGCTATTTCGGGATGCTTGTAGGGCCTCTTCGGGCGCCCGAGCCCCGCCGATGACGTTCACGCGCTGTGACCCAGTTCTGGCGCTGCGGTTGCGGTGCCTTCAGAGATCCCGCCTGCACCCCTGCCTTCCCTTCCGGCCGCTGTGACGCGCGCGCCCGCCGCGCGGAAGCGCTCGGCTCGCGCCCGCCGCTCTTTTGTTTATACCCAGTTCGGGAGAGGTCAGGGAGTATGGGTAACCTTGACCTTGAGCATTAGTTAGCTGACATAACGCACAGAACGCGTTGAGGAGAGATCGCCAACATACCTTATTAACGCATGCTTTGCGGACGCAGCCGCATGTTTTCAGCACCTCACCTGCAGTATACTTCCAGATTTTCTGACATGCTATACATGACCACTGCTGCTGAAATGACAATTGTTCGCATCCTTAAACAGCATAAAATGCTCTACTTGTTGAGAATTTGTCAGCCGGCAACACATTGTGCTATTACATCGAAGCAAGCGAAGCCCCTTTCACTAACTGTTCTACAGCAGTGTGAACGCGCCCACCAGGTTCCGGCATGAACGCTCAACCGGTATGTTCCTGTGCTGATTCTAGCCGTTCCCCTATTTGCTTGCATTTTCTCGACCACTGAGTTCATGTACACTGTTGCATTCATAGGTCTGAATTTGAACACCCGGCTTCATTGCTCATCGTGTTCTCTAACATCTTGCATTTGCTTTTCGTTCCAATTTTTTTCTTTATTATCTTCGTCAGAGGTACGCTATCAGCCTACGTCACCATCTTCCGTCTCGATAATTCTTCCCTCAGTTAGACATCTGAAGCTTGTGTTCATATAACTTCTGACCGTTAGTGTTCGCAGTCAGCACTCGCATATGACAGCTAATGCTTGGCCACGCCACGTGACACCAGACTGTCTTATAATAAGGGAGTAATCCTTCCTTTCCTTTGTAGCCGTATGACTGCGCTTGGGTGGATGGATTGAGTTATTACTCCCTTATTGGAAATCTACTCCACCTTGGGGGATTCCCCTAAATATTTGACCTACACCATTCCCACTTCGAGTTATAGATCAATTCGCTCTCGCCCTACCATCTGATCTGCTGACAGTCCTGGTTAGCTCAGTCGGTAGAGCGACTGCCCCGGAAAGGCGGTAGTGCCGGGTTCGATTCCCGGATCAGGACGAACTTTCCTTTAACTACGAAGTTTCTGAGAAAGCTGTTTAGCTTTCCTTTGTAGCCGTATGGCTCCGCTTGGGTGGATGCATTGAGTTATTACTCCCTTATTACAAATCTACTCCACCTTGGAGCATTCCCCTAAATATTTCACCAGACTGTCTTATGCTGTCTTTCTGTATACACGGAGGGAGCTCCGGCTTTATTACTCGATATCTTGGATAATGTCGCTCATTGAAGTTTCCTGCCTTCGAGAGATGATTATCCTCCCTGCATATTCAGAACGATGCAAGCATTGCCGAGTTTTTAAGCAATTCATTAGAGTTACGAGCTGCAATCAAGCTTTTGTGGGACTATCGCAGTAATATTACCGTAAAAAAATCGGCTTTATAGTTGTCTTTTACAGGTGCATTTCTTGATGTTCTATAATAGGTCTGTGTCTTCCAAAGCCTTCGCTATGTTCATTATTTCGTTTGACTACTAGACGGCAACTTGTTTTGCGATCCCTTCGGCCACGCTATGATTCCAGCTTTTTTGGACGTCTCTATAAATCGTGACTCAACTGCGGAATATTGCAATTTACTGCTGTAAAAATATTGATTAGAGTGGTCGATTCTTGCGATGCGTAGCAGAGTTTTGATTTTAAAGTTTGTCGTTCTTTTCCCACACGGTAATTAGACTTCCACAGAAAATCAATGGGAACATTAGTCAGAAAAATATTTCAAAATCTAGTTCTGATGGGATTACTGCGGCTATATTAATTGTTATCATGCAATCGATATGTGAAAAAAAATTTGTTCATAAACAACTTCGCTGTGAAAAATACTCTCGTTCAGGAAATTCCTGGACATGAAATGTACCGGCAATGGCAGCTCCAGGTGGGACAATTAACCCCTTCTGAAGTGTTCACAAGAATTGGATTGTTTCCATTTCTCCATACCCTGAGGGTATAGTTCGCTGTTCGTTCTTATATATTCGTATACTTGATATTCTTTTGGGTCTCGTAACCGTCAGTCAATTCCGAAATGTTCTGACAACGACTTCCAGCCTGATTAAAACGGGTAACATTGGATTCCGTGCAGATTGGAATAACAAAGCGTTGGGAACACTTCCCCACATGCACGCTCCGCTAAGTTATTATGTCAACATTACTTAAGCTAACATCGATGATGTGCATGTCTGAATGAAGTGCTCCCACGCTTGTCGTTCTGCGAAAAACAAAACATGTCCTTCTAATGATACTTTCAGGTTGACTTGTTCCTGCCCTTACAAATCACAGTCCTTACTGTAGCTTTCCTGAGAATTTTGACATGCACGACTGACTCCATCTTGAGCGCAGTCGCTGGCTCCGCTACTTTGCCCGAAGTCTCTTTTTTTTTTTTTTTTTCTGCGTTCTCAGTGCTCTTTCTCACAAAAGCCGAGGGGAGCAGCCAGTACCCAACCAAATCCGCTAACGTATTTAAGGATATAACTTTCTTGTCGGTGGTTCGTACTTGAATGTAACCGATTTTTAAATTCCCAACCTTACCTAATCCCAGACTCCCTTTCCACCGCATAGCGCTGGTGAAACAGACTACTCGTGAGGCATGTCTGCAGACTTGCGGCGAAACCATTCTGTCTCCAGCTCTAGCCGCTCGAGGCTTTGTGGAGGCATTGCAGCGTCACTCTCTTCGCTTACTCAACTACAAGAGATCAGAGTGATGATATCCCCTCTTCGCCGTAGTATATTACACAGCTGTCGTCTTTCTGCAAGGGGGAATTATTTCGGAAAGCTTTTTCGGAATGCAGATTTGAGTCTGTTACATATTGTGGGATGTCGTCTGCATACCAGAGTCAGTATTCCATAACCTTCCATTTTCTATTTTCCATTTCATTCGGTCGGACATCAGCATGACGGCAACACCAGACGAAAGCAGCGAGAGACCAGTCACAGAAATCACAGGGCAGCGGGTCCCGCCGTCTGCGATAGCCATCGTCATGCGCCCGCCAACTACTGGCCGCATCATGCAGCCAATGCCGAGCAGCGGTCGCTAATAGGCCAATGGGGTCATGTTGCTTATCAAGGACGCTTGAAAGCCGTGGCTTCGTTACCCAACAACACTTACCGATGACCAAATGAATGCGAAAAGAGAAATAGATAATGGAACATTACGGAATACTGCCTCAGGTGCGCAAGCATCTCTTACAGCAAAACTACAGAGCATACTCTGTTGCCGTTCATACGGCACGACAGCGGCCTTTTACCGACCGTATCCCATCGCCACAATAGCTCTTTGTAGCCGCCCGTAGCGAAGGGCGTGCCTTTCAAAAAGCAACCTCAGGTTTTGCATCAGTGATTCCATTTGCGTCTGTTCCCTTCAAGACTACTATATACGTCACTTGGCAACAATGGTCGCTTGTCCCAGCATGGCTCTCCTTGAAAAAAGAAAACTAACGGCAGTAGAAAAGGTGCTAAAAATTACGAGGCCCACATTTAAAATGACCGTCGTTCTCACAATAGCCAATAAAAGACATGACCGAAACGCCTGGTCCAAGACATGCCAGACGTGTTCGCCCGTCAACTGCACAATTAACGCTCACGACACATACCCCAAACTGCTCTTATGTGAGCGTACTTTGTTACTGGCCGATGCACAAGTGCTAGGAAGTCATTATGTTCAATGAAACAGTGGCTCATCACGCTCTACCAGCGATGAACTAAATACACCAGCAGGTCATATATATAAAATATTTTGCACATATGTCACACCCGATTTTAGAGCTATTTGGTTCCGAAGTGTGTCGATGCTCGTTGAAGTAGATTATTTTAAATGCCTGCAGTACTGTATCAGCCTTCATACAAAACAATATTTCCCATTGTTATGGATGCATGAGATTAATTTCATGCAAAAAGGAACCTTTTTTTTCTCTCGCTCTCTCTTGCCGTTATATAACACCCTGGGGCGCTGTAATAACGGTCACTAGCCGTTCTAGCGCTCTGCTCAGGTGGACGCTAAATGAGTAATTACCACATGGTGTTGTAGGAGTAGAGGGGGAGGGGGGGCTGTGTTTGTATTATACATGTTTCCTCTCGCCTATGATCTAGTGCCGAGCAGTTCAGGTGTCAGAAAAGTTAAGCGCTAAGTCTCGTTTGCCTAAGAAATAGCAGTCCAATTAGGCTTGCTTCTTTCGATGGCTTGGATAAAGAGATTTACCAGCCCGTTCTCGGGGGATTTTTGCTTATGAAGTACTTTGCCTCTTTTACGCCCTAGATGTAAAGCGCTACTGCTTGATCCTGTCTTGAATTATTTTCGATACGATGTCGTCAATGATGACAGACCTATCTGGGACTTGTCACTTTTTCAGTCTGAGAGGATGTTTTCTTTCTTCTTTCAACACCTTTTTAGAATTAAAATATGTTAAAATATAATTAATGTTTCATCATGGCGTAATGACTGGCAGTGATGGTCCCCGGCAGACAAAACGTTAAGTACTGACAGAGGACAGAGATGAAGCAAGCAAGTCATATCGTGTACTTCTTCCCTCAGTACTGCGTTATGATTTTCTGCCATGGCTGCTTCACGACAATTTCAACAGTTAAAGACGTGCCTTGGTTAAAGGAAGACAATTACGTTTTTATGAGCTCGACTGTAACATTAAAATGCATAGAAGTATAAATATCAATAAAATTTTGGTTTTAACGACTATAATTTTGTTTACGTAGGATCGTATATACAGCTGAACACTGATCAGATTGTAAAAGTGGATCTGACTGTGCCTCTGGATGATGGCTTGCAAGTGTGATTTCTCAACTTCGGTATTCTTTACTCTATTTCTTAACCTATAGTTATGTCGTTTGTAGTGGTATCAATGTTCACTTAAGTGATTCCCTCTCAAAACCAGGGAAACAATTTTAATGCATAAAGAAGCATGGAAAGGGCACACGCAGCAGTACAAGCAGACTCATGCAGCCTGAAAGTTTGAAAGATATAGCTTGCCGTCACGCTCTTTTCGTCGTCGCATGATGGCGATCTGCTGGCCAGCATGTGCCCTTGCATGAAGTGAATCCTTCGAAGTAGCCTTCTCACCACAAACTGGCCCAGGTGCTACGGCGCCATTAAGCATGCCGCGCTTCAAGATTACGGAACACAGGGGCGCTAGTTTCGCGCTGGCGGCCGAAGCCTTTTCTATCGACAGCGGACGAAAGGTGGCTCTCTTCACGCTATGTCCCTAGCAGGCGGCCGATTGGCGAACACGCATAGCAGACAGAGCATTGCAATTCTTTCCCGGCGGCCGCCCAACGGCGTTTGAGGGGTGTGTGCAGAAGGGATAACCTTGGGTAGCTTCGTCATCCTGGACAGAAATACGTTCACATTCTTCGCATGCGACCTTCGAATTTCCCCCTTCGACACCAGAGGCACTCAGCGGTGCTCCACCGCCATTTCATACTCGGAGAGACGAGGTGGTCTCTTCCTGTACGCGTTTCGTATCACTGGAACGCGACGGCAGGGCACACAAGTGTCTCCTCAGCTAATTTGCGTCCCTTGGGCAAGGAAACAATGTCCCAGTGTCTTCCAGAATTCTTTCTAGCTACGGCCGTAGAAGTGGGGTTGCTAATAGACGTGGCAGACTTGCTAGGCGCAGCGCTTTCGCGCACCTACAGTAGCGTAGGGAACATGCAGTGACTCCTGCAGCCGCCGTCCCATCTGGCAACCATTGCTCGTTCCTTAAATCTTGGTGTACCAATAATTTTTACTTTGATCATTGTTGCGATGCGTCGTATTCCTATCATCACCTCAGTGTGTTGAGTCGTATAACTGCGGTATCATTGCTTTTGTCCAGTTTAACCGCAATAATATCCTCCGCCAACATAAAATGGCGGCCCAAGAGCTGCGAAGGAAGTGGCACGTAGCTCTTGGCGTAGTCGGAAGCCTCGCTAAGCAAACAGAAATAGCCGCAGAGGTAACAGTAGCTCCTCGGATGCCCGTACCTGCCGCACGTACTCATTGTTCTTTCCCCAGGCATCGGCTTTCCCGCGCGCCCGTACCTCACGGGTCCGCATCGGCGAGAGGGCGGTCGAGGGAGAGAGGAGGCGCGACGCGCGCGCCTCTCCGGTTCCAGTTTCGAAGTCGAGCCTGGAATCTTTGGGCAAATTCTTTCGCGCTGGACGATCGCCTATCGGCAGGGACATTAGACCAATGTGACTCCAGCCTGCGCACTATCTGCGCCCGCAGCGATAAAGGTGCCGGCCCGATAGCACTCGCTTGGTTTCCCGGCGGCTCCACGCAGTCTGCCCGCAGTCGGCGTCGTTCCGAAGGAAGCCCTCCCCTCTCGCTGGCCGTCGCTGTCACCGCGCTCTACCACGCGGCACGTTTTTTGCTGGGCTCAGTGGTGCGCAACAGTGTGAGTATGTGCGCGTTTGTTGCACGCACTGTTTTACTCCGAGAGTTTACTGGCGCATTTCGCGTTTTGCAACCGCGTGCGTCGTGCTTTTCCGTGAGCCACGGCGGCCGCGTACACCATGGGTGGTGGCAACGTGGGCACCACTAGCGGCGCGCTATTTCGCTCTTCCGCTGCACTTTGCGTGGCATGCTTGTGGCACATTAGCAGCCAGCACATGGTCTCGTTGGTGTTGAAACACCTGCAGACGTTGGGACGTTGCTTCGCGAAATTTTCGTGCTGTCATCGAGCTTTGCTTATGTTCAACGTAACGCCTGGCGCTCGGCGCCACGTGCGTCGAGGGCGTTGTAACGTTTAAATAAACGGTGTAAGCATATAGCGGTGTTATCATTAAAATTTATGCTAAATATATTCCAAACGGTCCCTATAGCTTCAATTTAAAAGCGGCTACTCGCTTTCATTAACAGAAATGCTCGTCAAACTGTCAATAGGCTTCCAGTGTCCTATTTCTGAGATGCGATCGCCAGACGCATGTAAATGAGACGCTCCCTTATTTCATAACTCGCTTCCTTAAACTTGAACTAAACTGTCCTCTCTTGTTAGTTGCTACATGAGACCAAGAGGTAGCAGTTTTAGACACCATGAACCCAAGATCGCTTTTCTTCTCTTTCCAGCTGATATTACTCCGTATTTCATTATTGGGCTTATACATACTGGCGGCACAGATTTGTCCTTAAATTTCGGATGTCTGGAAATATTTTTGCTCCGTCCTTAGGAGAGAGTAGCGTGCACTTCTGTTGTCTCTTTGCTGACTCCTTGTATCGTTTGACTGACGTTATGTCATGCCCTACCTTCAATTTTTCTCTCGATTATGCTTATAGTGAACGTTGTGAATAATACCAACCCGGCTTCATTTTCCGTATTTGCTATTTTTTTTTATGGTCTGACTGTTCTTTCTGTGCATGGAGAAGAAATTAAAATGGGACGCGTCCCGACGCTTCATGTATCATTTTCACTGTCGCTATACACGTCTCAGAAAAGAAAAAAGGCCTAACATATTTGCAGGTTAAGCATATACACTGATTTATTCAAACCATCATTTTACTGTTATTGTGTTACTGCACCTTCTAGGCTGTTTAGTGAGTTGTCTTTCACGAGCCTGGGAGGCCTTCACCTCCCAGGCTCGTGAAAGACAACTCACTAAACAGCCTAGAAGGTGCAGTAACACAATAACAGTAAAATTATGGTTTGAATAAATCAGTGTATATGCTTAACCTGCAAATATGCGAAGCACAGGCCTAATCGAAAGACTATGAGTTTACTATGACATGACTGTGACGTGATGTGATGTGGCGTGCCTGTTATGTGACTCTACTAACTTCAACTATCCCTCTCTCACAACTTTTATATCCACTCACCCCTTTCCCCCAGTGCAGGGTAGCAAACCGGTTGCTTTTGCTGGTTAACCTCCCTGCCTTTCCTCCTCATCTTCTTCCTCCTCCTTCTCCTCCTCCTCCCACGAGCAATGCTTTCAGCTCGCGCACTTTGTCCTTGCACTCTGGCTACGAAAGCATACGCAGCCGATGTCATGGTTACTTGTTTTTGGCGCTTAATATGGAAGTTATTTCCTTATTGGCGGTGTCTTGGGAAACTTCAACTCTCTCCGAGTTTGTAATGGCGTTGCTGTTACCAGTTAGCAGCAGTATTAAAACTTTGCTGCTTCATATTAAGAGCACACTGCCGAGGAAATACTCTTCTTCATACGTCGTTAGCGTGTACACTTGTTTTCAGTTAGTGTGGCGTCGTGATGACATCTGAATCATGCGTCTATCGGGCTTGTGCACCGTGAGCAGTACACTCGTATAGAAAACAACTTTTTTTGCCCGGCAGCTGGCATGGGAAACAAATAGATTTGAACTATAGCTGCAGGCGGTTTGTGTAGAAGCGGTGTACTGCTGCTTGAAAAGTGACAGTTATGCACGTCGAAGACTCCGCAGCAGAAATCTTTTGTGTTCAGCGACGCTGCAACATGTGAGAATGATCGTCGATGTGCAATCCCCAGAGCAGCCTATACGTCGTTTAGGCACAGAGCCACGCGTTAATCCCCAGTGAACGGAATGATACCTACATGAAACTTATCGCCTCGCTTAATAGCGAACATTATACAAGGACATGTTCAGAATGATATGTGACGATGTGCTTTCAAATCGTCCCTCAAGCATGATGACAACATAGGGGCATGGTTAGAGCTGTTGATTTTTCTGCTCTATTTGTGTTTGCACCTCGACCTCGTTGTTTAAACAGAAGGATCTGACCTTCGTGCTACTAAATGTATAGGCACTGAGCAAAAGCATGTTGTTGGCTGAATTATTGGCGTGATAGAGTTGCGTGACTATTATTTATAGGACTAGTTGTCGTGCTTAACACACAAAATCGGGCAGCCTGAGTAGGCAAGTCTGGAATCTGGATCCGTATTAGATCGTCTGCATTACGGCGCTTCGGCACCTTAATTGACGCCCGGTCAGCAGCGGTAATCAGCTATTAAAAAAAAAAAAAAAAAAAAAAAAAGAAGGAAAGCCCGCGTTAAAGCACCAGGCTGGACCTTCCGCTCCTTTGTGCCGAGCTGTATCGGTGTTGACGTGCCAACTGCTCCTGCTGGGGCTCGTGCTGTGGCGATTGTGACGACGCTCACTGCTTGACTCTCCCACGCAGCCCTCGCGGTGTCTGAGCCGGAAGACCAGCCCAGCCCGAGCGCAGCTGCAAGCTCAGCGGGATCGGAACCCAGCACGGAGCTCGAGTCTGCCTCCCAGGCTCTGGCGACAATTGGGGCTGCACCGTCAGAAACCATGCTGCTCCTTGAATCACCGCAGGTAAGCCGCCCTCCCTTCTAGTGCGCTTGCGGGCGCCCTGCCAGCAGCGCCGTCTCTCGAGAGAAGTGTTTGTTTTGCCCCGATTAAGGGTGTATGAATGTTCTCATATCCAGTGTCCAGCTTTCCTGGAATGAAAATATCGCGCCTGCCGATTTTGAGGAGTAAACACAGTGCAATAAGAAAATGAGATGAGGGAAGCGAGGGGGTGGAGAATAGGGAAGCTCCGCACTCCCTAGACTCGTTACCGTGTGTCTTGGGCCTAAGATCAGGGGTTTAACGTACTTGATGCAAATTCTAGAAGGTTTTTTTAGTTCTTTCACGCCCGCTCATCCTTGGCTGACATATTTCATCCTGCTCATATTATTCGCCTACAAATGCGAGTCTTGGGCTGCCAGATACATCATTATCTTGCGATATGCTATTTGCAAGATAAATCATATCTGCAATTTTCTTTGTTAGTGCAGGCACAAAGCAACATCAAAGGGAACGCCGTATTATTATACTGCCAAGGATTGTTTTGCAAGCATTGGAGGAAAGTGCAGTTCTCTTTTTTCTCACTTTGTCTCGATGAATGATTCCCATAATATTATTCGTCAAGTTCGGCCCCAGAGTTGAGGATACATTTGGCTCTTGAGAATGAACTCGCTGTTTTTAGTTTTTGTTTTTTCATATACTGCTTGCACGCCTGTACATCTCCACATTCCTGGCTTTGCACGTGTCATATATGGCGCGCTAATGATAAGTTTCGAAAATATGCAAGCTGGTATATGTGGTCCGTTATGGAGCAGCACGTTGGGAAGTGTTGGGAAGGTGCGGGAACGCTCGAAGCTCCGTTCGCGTCCGACCTTAGCGCAGTCACGTGCTTGGGCCCACTGGGCATGGTATCGGGTATCCCATGCCTTATGGCTCCCGATGCTGCGAAGCACAGGGACCTCTACCACAAGAGAGAGCGCGCATCGAAGTTGGATGATATCCAACGTGCCCGTAGATACTGTGACAAGCAGAGACTTGCGCATGCGATCTGGGAGGCGTTGTGTCATTGTTGTGCTATCGGTGGCGCAAACGCCGAGCCGCGCGTCCGCTAATGCAATCTACAACATTTGGGCGCTTTTGGCTTGGAACAGTGCCGCGAGGGGATGGCGTGAAGCGGAGGGAGCGTTGGCGATCCCTGGCTCCGAGCCCAGATTCGCAGAACAAGTCTTTTGTTTGGATTTTCAGCGATAGTAAAAATACGCGAATGCCTATAAGGAGAACGCCCAGCCTTCTCCAAGCCAAGCCGGCCGCACCGCTCAGTGTACGCTGTTTGCACTCTTTATACTGGACAGCGGAAGGAAGGGCTCTTCGGCCACCATGCCGCTGTCAGGTCCCATTTTAGTCTGCTTTGTGCACTTATAATTTAGCTGAACATCGAGAAAAGACAGAAATCCTTCATTAAACGAAATTGTTACGATATATATTGACGCTTTGGTATTCTTCCGTAGTTTTCAAGTGCGCCATGTGGCGCTTCAAGAAGTGGGTGGTTGTGGAATCAAGCTAAGTCTAGGAGCTAAATTCAGAAAAATTCTTACGTTACAATGGAAAGAGCACGGTGCTATATCAAACTTATTGCTACATACTGAATTTGGATCATCCAGTACGACAGGTAGGTTATGGATAACGTAACGCCGCTTCTATACTTGTATTCCGAGCTGTCTGAGCCGGTCTCACACGGATTTATATATGCTCGGAAGAGCGGGCAGAGCGCCGCGGCAAAGTGTGAACGCGTTACGTATCTTTTTTGTTTTGTTTTGTTTTGTTTTTGTTCTCTTTTTCTGTTTTTTTTTCTTCTTTTTTTTTTTTTTTTTTTTTTTTTTTCAATTTACTGATCCGCGGCACCTGTAGTCTGCGCCTGCAATCTACGCGTTTGATTCGCTGCCCACCATAATACGCAGCCTGATTTCAAGCGTCTCTTCTTCCACGTGGGCGTAAATCTAACGGTTATTGAAAGTAAAAGAAAAAGAAATGTGTCTTGAGCGAGGACGTGGGAGGTACGGGGGCCTAAGCGACGACGTGATGATCATTTTCAGTCAACAATGCGTGCACTATCGTTCAACTACATTGGGTAACGCGTTTCTATTAGCGCAGTTGCGCGAGCCAAACTGCCATCAAAACACGTGGCCTCAGCGCGCAACTTTCTCCGGGTTCAAGATGATAGGCATCTGTTTACAAGGAACTGCACAGACTTCAGATGTGGAGGCGATACAATGAAGCGTCGTTGCAGAACGAACCCGGGCGGCCGTCGTAAAGAAACAGGCCCGAGAAGTGGTGCTGCGTCACTCATCTCTCAGTCTGAGACGATTGTGCGCACAATAGCAGGTGGTAATTCCGACTTCTCTGTCGCTAGCAAGATGGAGCGCAGTGGCTACCGCCGCGAAAACACAGCCGCGCATCTCTCACGTGGAGGTTGACATCGAAAACAAGTCGTTAGCTTGCACTAATACATCTCGGCGGGAGCCTTTGCTTGGGGGGGGGGGGGGGGGTGGCAAGCGATAATCCACGTTTCGACACCCGTCGCGGAGGCGCCGCACATGTGCGCGCGCCTTATGCCTCGGCGCTGAACATCATTGCGCCTTGCGAGAAATGGCCGACTGGTTAGAGCAAGACCTATCGCCGAATTGCCGCACGGCTAGACCCCAACATGACTGGGCACCGCGTATTTCGTCGTTCAACGTGACCCCATGAACAGAAAGATCGGAACTTCCAAATTTTTAATCAATAAATAAGCTCGCGTACCAAGGGAAACACTGAGACGACGTGAGAGCATCTAGACAATGACACGACGTGGCATAACGGCAACGGCACGCCCCCATGCTAGCAGAGGCACGTGTGACACAACCTGTAGTAAGAGGTGGGATACGTGCCGCTTGTAACCGAGTATATTTGAGGAGCTATAGCTCTTCTCTCATCTTCCGCGCTGATTGCGGTTTACTGCAAATGAACCGACAAGTAGTATGATGCCAGACCTTTCATTACTCCTAAGGAACCGGGCCGCGTCGCTGGCAGTGTAACTAGAGAATCTTCATTCCCCAGTTACTTCGCGCGCTGAAGAAAAAACTTAAAGGATTTCCGGCTCGCTGTGGTTTGCTGGAAATTGTGATTTGCGGTTCCTGTGCACGGGTGCTTCTGGTGCGCCTTTTCCTCCGTGGCAATGGGCCATGGGGAGCTATACCATGAGCGCCGCGGCTCAAGCCCACGTCGCATGGCGCAGCCGCGGCGGCAGAGAATCACACGTCCTCGAGTCTCATGACAGACACCTGCGTCGCTGGCCCGTCGGAAATCCAGGGCGCCTTCAAACAATGGGTTGCGTTACGGGCAGGCTGTGCTTCGGGTTCCTGCACAAGCGACGCACGAATTTTGTTCTTCTTTCCATTGTAGGGTGTGGTTTGTTTTCTCTTTTCTTTTTTTAGGGGGAGGGGGTCGTCAGCCATCAGGAGCCGAACGTCGCGGCTGCTACACTGCTACACAGAGCGTCTTGTCTCCTCGGTAGTGAATTTTGTTCGCACTAGATCGATGGGCGATACCTATTCCTCATTTTCTTGTCCACACCTGCACATTTTTGTTACACTACGAAGTAAGTCGGAAGACTCGAAATTTGCCGCCTTTTATTTATTTTTTTCTTTTGCAAGGCTACCGACGCGTCCAGTGACAATGGTCAGTGTCTCGCAACGCCGGGATTTTTTGCTCGCCCTCGATTCTGCCTTACGCCTGCGATATCAAAAGCGTTACTGCCGGGATTATGGCCAGGTACAGTTTTGATTTCTCACGTTTCTTTTTTTTTTTTTTTCCGCGCATATGTATTTCGATCTGGTCGCATTGTGGCGATTTCAATTGAAACGTTTTGACGGAAGGCTCTTCGCGCGGTGGCAGCAGCGGCTGGTGATGAATGGGCCTGTGCGCAGCATGGCACGAATGCGCGCAGCCAGCATCGGCGGTTCTACAGGCTGCGCCGCACGTGCTGCTAGATCTCGCCTAGTCTTGGTGCAATAATGCGTCGCAAAACGCGCTGCCACACACTCGTTCGCTCCGTCGCGCGCGATTTGCCTTCTGATCTACACATTACTGAAGAGAATCTGCCCACATGAAATTAATCGAGCGGCGGTCATTTGAAGTGTCTCGATGTGAAGGTAGTAACGAAGTACAGGCAGAAAAAATATGCAGTCTCTCTTGTCGCCGGTTACCGCGTTACCGGCGCGCTCGGCTGCCTTCTCGGGTCCGCGTGCGATGAAGCAGCGTTGCAGATCAGTCGAACGTTTCAGTGCGTGCCGCTATATCAAACCAGCGTTGGGTTCCTGATCATCAAGACGTTCGAGAATCATCAGCGTCCGTACACCGAAGCAGCCCCTCCCCCCCCCGCCCCCCCCCCCCCCTCTTCCTCCTCCCCTGAATACGTGGGCGCGCTGGATGACCCTGACAGGCACGAATGGTGACAATGATAATGATTTATGATCTTCCCCTTCGTGCCAATATGGTACGTGTCGCCAGCCGTGATTTCACGCAGTACCACCTCTACCCTTTAAGCACCGCCGCGTTTATCGTGGCGCTCGACGCTGCCCATGTAACGCGCCATACAACTCAAATCACCGAAACACTTCGCTCGTATAAGTTGTTATAAACCGCATACATGTTAAACGTTTCTTTCTTGTGAGTCGATAATGCTACTGGGTTCTAATCTAGCTGGGACATTTTTACTTCTTTTGTAAATGACTACCTTAAGGAGGGAAATTCGCGCCTCATTCGACCCCAACTTCGCTGTGATCGAGACGGTGGTCGACCGAGTTCCGTCGAGAACGGGAGATAAATTCATTTTGTGCTTAAAGTCACCGCGTGAACAAAATTAGTTCAAAGCCTACTTGGTCACGACGCGATAACGAAACCGGACCGCTAAACCCACCACCGAAATTAGTGCGCTGATTTCTGGCCCAGTCGGTATTCGTTGAAAACTCTGGGCTCTATACCTACCTGCGGCTTGTCCGTTCGCAAATGTAATGGGTGCAGCTTGATCATGCTTCTTGAGCCCTTCTGTCCAGGACTACCAAAAAAGGAGCCAAAGGTCGGGTCCTATGGTGTTACATTCCATGAGAGTGTTTGGGACAACTGAGTCGTTTTTCCCCGGAGTTTATTTGTCTTGAGCTTGTTGAAAAACATATTTATAGCTAAACTTTCCCTGCCAAGTTCACCGACGTATAGTTCCGGACTTCGCTTGGACATGCTGAGCACTGCTGTGCTCGTCAAGGCACCCGGGTCATCAGACTTGCTTGCTTGAGTCTTGTCTTGCGTCTGCGCAATCTAAATGAACACAATAGACGCTCCTCGGCTATGCAGTTTAGTGTTCATAGTGACTGGAAACTGCAAAAGCATCTTCGTCAAATGCCTTCGACGAAGATGATTTGGCGTTTCCATATTACTGCAACAGTTGTCTTGTTTCTTTAATGTTCATACACGAATGTGCATCGAAATTCATTCATTCATTTTATTCGGGATCATAATGTTACTTTGACTTTTACTGTTGGTACAACTGTTCTAGCCATAGTTTATGCCGTCGACAAGATTATCTATCTCGTGAAATATTGCTGCGCATGCATTGACCTAGAGAACTTGAATGCCCTTTAATGCGAGCGCCATTAGCCAGGGATGGCGCCAAGGGTGACGACCGCCACATCGAGAATTCCGTATGTTTCCGTTTGACCCTGTCAGAGAAGGTATTTGCTCATAATGTGCTTTGTATTAAGCATCCTCGTCATGGGTGAATATGTGAATCTCTCGCCGCTGCATTTTGTTGGGTATTTGCAAAGGGGAGCACCACACAGCCTTGCCAAAATTTGGTCAAAATCATCCCCCCCCCCCCCCCTCTCCTCGGCCTTCACTCTCCGCGCGACGCTACTACGAATATCCAGGCGCTGTTTCGAAAAGCCATCAGAAGTGGCAGCATTGACAACGTCAAAGCGAGCAGACTTTTCAACGCTTTAAATGCAGTTTCTTGGGACGCCTCGCAACGTATATCGCGTTGTATCACGATTCTAAGTGCCGTTGAACCTCGGCAATCAACACTTATTGCGCAGGCAACCGGCAAAATGTAGAGGCACAGGGGTACGTATGACGCCCGCTAAGCTTCAATCGCAGAGCAAACCGCCCTTGTTTGCTGTTGGGATAGCTTGTTTGTTAGGTAGTGTTCCTCGTCGTCAGGAGTGCACCGAGTGGCCACCATGGATCTCAACCCCGTTTCACAGCCTAGCGACGTAAGAGTGAGACATATCCGCCCTCGACGTCGCGGAGGCTTGCGACCACAGTTGGCGCAATTGAAATGTAGTGACGTCACGCCGCTTGCTTCGACGATATGAGGTGTGCTCTCGAGTTATCTTTTCCTCGAGCGCCCTAAAAGGCGCGCTGTGCGCGGCCACGATTTCTCGCTCTCCGTTCCTACGACGCTTATCGCCATTAAAATACGTGCACGAGTAAAAATAGGATATTCCAGGCCGCAGGTGGGCCGCCACGCTTCCCCTCCTCGGCCATCGGGAGGATATCGCTATCTTTCTAAAAGAAGCGCGTATGCATGGTTATCGAATGTTTACGTTGGCCGAGCTGATAAGATGAGCTCAAGTGAGAAATTCCATTCCCAGAACGTCAACAGATAAGTCCCGCGCATAAGTGCAGAGAGAGGCGTCGCGCGTGCAGCGGGACCCACGCGCGCACACCGCTTACATCACGCCGTGGCCACTTGGTCATCCGCCGCCACTCGAGGCCGCCCAGGCCGCGCTAATCACGGCCCCTTTCTCCCTCTTCGCAAGTTGTTCGCGCCTTCCTCTTTGCCGAGTCTGCTTCGAGTCGCTGGTACTTGTAGCAAAAGCGCTTACAAGTATTTTCATTATCGCCCATTTCTTCGCCTACGCCCACTTTTGTCGCGCTAAGAATGCCGGACGCGATGCGCGAGCCCAACGCTAGTGCCCCCCCGAGCAAGCATTCGGACAATGGTCGCGCGTGTTATTGATGGCAGTCCACATTGACACGAAACACTCAAGTTAAAAGCCTGCGTGGGAGGAGGCGAAAATTGCACGCTCTGCATTGGGCCAAGTGCGGAAAGCTAATAATGTGTTCCGAGATCGGTGACTATGGTGTGCTGCGCTATTTAAAAAAAAGAAAGCTACACTTTTTCAGGATATTTTCCGCTCCGTCACAGAGGTGCCTGGTTATTGAGCGTATGAATCCGTTATGCGCTGTTAATTACGGAATGCTTTTAGCGCCCATCGTTGACGCGCTGCCGAGGAGAAAACGAATGTGGACCTAAACAAAGTTCCGCAGTTTCCAAGACCCACTGGTGCCTACATGTTGTGTGCCAATGGAACAGCGCATGCGTCGGCTACTGTCTTCCTTCACTCCGCGCTGGTTTCGAGGCGCAGAACTGAAAAGGAGAAAAAGTATTTCACTTCTCGGTGGACAGCTCAAATGCGCCGTCAGTGGAGGAGACGTGCTGAAGCAAAAATTAGACGCCCTTGAGCACGGTACGCCTTTCCACCAATTCGGTAACACGTCCTTAAATTCTTTGCTGCTAATTGATCTTAAACACCGGTACAGTTACTGCTCTGAAACCAGCAAGCCTTGCTCTGCTTGTAATAAGTATTGTGACCTACAATAGTGTTGGAGGCGTGCCAGGTTCTCATATTCAATATTTTAGAGCGTATAATTACAGACGCGATTCTCTGTTCTGGCCTCGCCGAAAAGCGCTCCAATCTTTTACTGCTCTCATTAATTCGAAGGCGTTGACAATACCCGTTTTGCAAAAAAAAAAAAAAAAAAAAAAAAAGAAAAAAAAAAGGTGACGGAGCACATGGAGGATACACGAGGTCTACACCATAAAGCAAAATAGGCTTGACCGCTGATTCTTCTATTAAGAGCTCGCTGCTGATGCTTCATCGAGTGGAACATCCGATAGATGGCGCCGCGACGTATTCCGAGTGAAAAGTGGCATAATGCTAGTAATGTAGAAACAAAAAGTCAATAAATAGAATGATGGTATAGTTAACCAATCTAAAACAATAATTAAGATATAGGGGAAAAATATGAGCATGATAGCAACTGCTACCACCCTGTTTCAAAGGGGACGCTCCTATATGCCGTCCATCCATCCATTCCTCCAGGCCCTCGTAGAACTCTGAGGCCTCTCCGACCGTCGTTGCATTTGTATTTCGCATAATGTCCGCAGGTGGCGCGTCGACCAAATCACGCCTGCGAGGAGGGTTGCGAAAGGTAGAAAACGTGAACAAAGGCACATGCTCAAGCTAAGAGAAGATGTAGAGGATGAGAGCACAGGGGAACGCAGGGCGTGTGATTCCAGCGTGGTGGCATTATCAGCGTGCTTCGAATGCAGTGCGGCGCGCTCGAGTTAGCACTCCTATCTTACTACGTTGCAGGAAAGTGCAGCTGGTTCTCTCTCCCGCATCTTCTCCCTTCAATGCCGCCCTCTGCACATGACCTACTTTGCACCGCGCTGCAATAATAGGCGGGCGGTGCCTCAGTCTGGTACAAACTCCTTCCGTCATTGGCCAATCAAGGCATAGTGTTTTAACGGTTAGATAGCAAAAGATATGAGGGGCATGCGCTGATTTTAGCTGCACTTGCCAAGACATACAGGAATACGTAATTAAAGAGTGTCTCCTTGGGCGGGTTGGCGTCGATGGGCGTAATTCTGGTAGGTGGTAATGAATAATTAGTCATAATTTCAAAGCAATAACAAACCGCTCGCAAACAGGACGAAAACAATGGAAAACACTTACAAGGGCTCAATCTCGATTGTCAGTTCGATTTATTTTATATATCTCCAACCGCCGTGGCACAGTAGAGGGGGACGGGGAAGAAAAGAACAAATAGCGAACAAAAACGGCTGAACTCCCTTACTATAGACATAGACAATGATAAACATGTGCGAGGAACTAGAAAAGGAAAGTACTGCAAAAAATACCCAAGTAAAAACTACAAAATTGAACGTCCCAAGACTATATAACTAAAATTTAGAAAGCAAAAAGTAAAAAAACATGAGCAAAACAATGCAGACTGGAAAATAAAGCCCTTGTACACAATGTTCCTGATTTCCTCTGAAGGAAGGGTTGTCCTGACTTGAGAGCTGCTATAGAAGGTAAGAAAAGAAACAATTCTCGCCGCCTAACACTCTCCTTGTCAGGCACAGCAAATGAACTGCAAAAGCGCGCTAGTGGAACCCCGCTCGAGCCTCTCCCAGGTTCCTTTGTCACACCCGACGACGAGCGCTGGAGCTTTGGGGCCCAATTCCCACACCATACCTGAGACGAATCATTTTCATTCGCTATCCTTTACCCACCAAACCCTCAACATCACCATCGGATGCATTTTTTTTTTGGTTGTTGCTGTAAAAATGTTATTTCCTGTGCCAGCCCTTGCGTAAATGCTATTGCATTTCAATCGCTATCACTACGGTTCCTGCAGCAATTTTTCGTGGCATTAGTTATTGCGGTTTCGGTGGGTTTCAAAAAAGGAACATTCTTGGACAGGAAAACAACCTAACCATGTACACTTGCTACCTTACCTTTGCGGCTCTGACATGTCTTCGTGGTGTATTAAGCCACTATTTCAGGCGTTAGGTAAGCTAGTTTAGCAAAAATATGAAAAAGGAGTTAATTTGCCAGCCTGTGATGATGAGTAAGAAAGTTGTCGAAAGCAATTTTTTTTTTTTTTTAAGTTTTAAGGCAATCATTTTTAAACGTTAGTAACTCTCCAACTTGCTCAAAAAAATAACATTTTATTTTGACTGAAAGAGGGACTGATATTAACCTCAATTATTTAAAAATAAACTGCATCAATGTACAGACTTCGAAAGAGGATCACATCGTATAGCTATTGAGTAACGTGCTTTGTCATTTTATCGCACGGCATAATTATCCAATTTCAAAGGCGAGGTGTCTAAATTTTCTGCATGGTCTCCTGTCAGGTTCTGTAACATGCCTTTGTATACGACATTTTCCTGCTGTAATTATTTAGCGAAGATTGATTTTAAGTAAACGCTGTATAAAATATGTTGTCGGGGAGCTGGTCTCGCTTGGAAATCCACGAAAGTTAGCGCGAAATATAGTCGGATACAACTCATGAAAGGAGCGGCAAATGCCCCTCCAGCAAATGACATCGATCGCTTCTCACGACGTCACAGCTTATTCCCTTGCATCTGGTAGCGTGACTTTGCAGAATGCTTGGAGGTGTCAGGCGATCAAACATAAATTAACCGTGAGATCATGAAAATCGGTCGACGTCACTGAGGTGCATTTGTTTTTTGTTTTTTAGTTCCTGAGTTTATACGACTGTAGGCGACACACAGAAAGGGCCCGAGGCGATCACTAGTCCGATGTTGTTATTGCGTTTTGAGTATTTCGCGCAAAATTTCATGGCACACTTTGTTATTCCCCCAGGGCAATTTCGCAAAGTTATATATTCTCAAGGACACAGACTATGGAGGTTGCTTGGCGAGGGTTTAGGCAAGCGTTTTTTATAAGCGATACATCGGGCTAATATGTAATAATACAGCGTAACGAAATAATTTGGGAGGGAATGGATGGCACGAGCTCTCGAAGGAGATAGTAGCATATTGAGCCGGAGGCACGACCAGAGTGACGCAACAGTGGCTACGTCGGCTGCTGCAGTTGCGAAAAATGCATGCTGCGGCTGTCTGGAAAGCACGAGGTTCCCGCTCTGGTGCAATCAGGACAGCCCAAAGTCAGGAAACGAGTAGCATCCTTAAAGTTCGGCGTCGCTCTGCAGAAGTGAAAGCTGCGTCTCTATCGGTCTATTTCCATCCAGCAAGCTTATAACTCTGAGATAGCGCCCGCCCACGCGCTCTTCACTCGAACCAACAGTATGTTGAAATAGGCTGGTTGATAGATAACTGAATGTAAACATGCTTGAGTGAGGCACAAGCGCGCACATCAAGACACCAGGCGTCGTGTCTGTTGTGTTGTCTTGCCCCCGTGTTCTCGTGTCCCTTTTAAGTTCGCGGCTTGCATTAAACTGTTCAGGGAATAACTCTCGATGACTGCATCATTTCAGGGGCGAAATACGAACTTGTCATTTTCCTGTTGCTTGCACCGCAGCATTATTTGCGCTCATGTGAGTGACTCCTTCGTCATTACGCCATGCCGGTTTCTCATTGGCTTGCGACGGTAGATTTTGTTAAGAGCACTTTTGAGCGAAAAGCTCTGCCGAGGCTATTGAGACGCATCGCGTTCAACAGTTTCCCATTTATTCCTGGGGGCAGAATCGCGTGTCGCGAGAGATTAGCGATTCCAATCGTGGTGCCTTCGGGCGAGCGGTGTTTGCCGGCCTTACGCGTGTCCCACAGAGATGACATAGTTCTCATTTGTGCGATCAAATGCTTACCTCTTTCAGGGCTAACCTGGTTTATCCTGCATTAGAACAGTGATCTTGCTCGTCGAAGCTGATGGAAAGCCTGTGTCGTGCAGCGCATGGGGTATAAGCAGATGATTTTCAACGGAGGCGTGAGATAAATTAAAATGAGTCGCCGCCCACTTTTGACAGCGCCTTCCTCACTCCCCTCCTGCCGCGGGTATGTACTCGCTTCCCAGAGCCTCAAGTCCACATCGTTTGCGTGATTGATAGCTCAATTGTGGATCTTCTCATGCAGTTATGCATTTTCGATGGGGATGGTAAATATTTTCGCGTCCGTCAAAAGCCTAACTTCGTGACATTTCGTTTGCATCGTGGCTGAAGTGAAGCGTCCACACTTCATGGCTCTGTGCCTGTACTTCGTCCGCTTGTGGAGGCTGTTTACCTGTTTCCTCTCCCAAACACGACTCGAATACAACGCACTTATATTTCCATCCGCAACCTTGAACCTAGTCTGTTAGTGAATCTGAGCTCGGTTCTATCATGCGAAGAACGGAGTAATCCAGTAGGTTCCTTTTTTTTTTTTTTTTTCTAACCGAAGCAGTCTTTGAGAAAAAAACAAAGCGCACACACAAAACAAACTTCCCTTTCTGTGAAAACCGAAAGGGACGTGTTGTTATCGCAGCCGTTAAATGTCGTGTGGCGCCGAAAAAAAAAAAAAAGACGAATTTGAAGCAATTGTTTTGCGAAAAAAATATCAAATTACACATTGAACAGCGAGCTGCTTTGAGAATCAGTTGGGCCACGCGGAATAAGTTTTGCCACACAGTTGTTGGCAGGCTTCAAACAAGGGGATTAGTCATTGTCAACGCGCACCATCTGTATTGCGCTTGTGGCGTCACAAAGTGATCTGATCGCCGGGCGTGATCAGCAGACAGCAGTATCGGAAAACAAAGTAAAAAAAATGCGAATCATTACGGCCAAAACAGCGCCGACGGCAGCGTTTAAAGCAAGAAAGACGGGCACCCAGCAGCAACGGGCTCGTTTTATTGTCGTGGTCGCCAAATGTATGGGAAGAGTGAATAGGAAACACCGCAAGTGCCGCGGAGACCCAAAAACAACGCCGGTGCAGTTTCGTTGCGATGAAAAAACCAAACGACCCCATTTCGCACCTTGCCGCAAAATTCGCCTTTGTCTTAGACACAAATAGAAAGCTGGGAAGCCGTTTCAGGGGAAGCAGGGCTTCATCTTTTCTAGCTTTATTTGCCCTTCTCGATGTCGTAAAGCGCAGTCTTGTCTGCAGGCTGCGGCTCCTGCTGCGTCACTGGCACTTTTAGCACTAGTTGTAAAAGGCACAACAGCGTGCGCCCGTCATTCCCGCGCTCGGGCGCAGTGTTCCGCCTGCGGCTTTCACTTCAGAGTACGTTCACGCGCCGCCAGGCGGAGTTAGCGTACGGTCTCCTCCTGACCCGATACACTGCCGTGGCCTTGTGGCTGCTTGACAGGCGCACATTTTGGCGGCCAGAAAGGTGGTTGAGAGATCGTTTCTCGTCCAACCAAACGCGACTGTGATGTGTGACGATCCTCGCATATGTCCATGCTGCACTTGAGCATGCGCCGATGGTGGTGTAGCTTGGGTCGCACAGAAGACGTGCACCCATTTTGTCTCAACGCCAATGCCCTACATACCACTTGAACGCCTTTTAAGGCCGATCGCTACCCCCCCCCCCCCTCCCCTTCTTTTGTTTGTGTTTTGAAGGCACCTCATAAATTATTTTTAAACTGGTGATTGCCAAAGATAACTAAAGCTACTCTACCCCATCCCCACACCCCCTCCAATATATTTATACAGTCCTCCTGAGTTCAGTACCTGGGGACAGACACTCCAGCTTCCGACTGCTGCGACTGGATGCCGCAAAGTGGCGATAAATTCATGGAGGAGGGGGGGGGGGGGGGGGGGGGGGGCTCTTCGATCCTGAAGACTCGTTCGCTCTTATAGTTTACACGGACTGCCATATTACAGCTGACCGCGGCCTACTATCACGTGTGCAGTGCAGTTTTCACACCTGATTTCAGCTCTTTTCACGCTTTTGGCCTGTCACTATTGCTAATATGTCATTCCTATTTTGGCAGATCACATGCACCTATTTAATCCAGTTCTACTACAGTTATCGTATGCAAACGTTGCGCAACCTTGTGGCTGACCTCGACTTCACAATGGAGATTCGTTGAAGCAATGGGAGGCTTGTTAATAGCGCTTAGAAAACCCTAAGCTTAAATACGAAAGATTGAACTACCTAACTCAGACCACCAGATTACGCCCAGTGAGCACATTGTTTTATTATTATTATTATAACCAGGAGCTAATAGCCGCATTGTTGTGTTGCTCTTAGGCTAAATCTAGGTTGGCAGGGAAGTGCCAAACAGCGTCCCGACGAGTTCAGTACTTGTAAGATTTATTATTGAGACCATTTTGCTGGTTTCTCATTTTCCATCAACCGCGTGATTTACATTTAAACGCTGCCTTGGTGGCTTCGTAAGAAGCACGCCAGGCTCTGAAAAGTGTCGCCAGCACTGAAGCCTACGAACTTCCCCAGAAAATGATTAACCGATTTCTTTTTACCCCTTTTTTTTTATTATTATTCCCAAACTGGGTGCGCATTTCACAAGAGCATGCATTGTAAGACGCAGAAGGCGCTGCATGCAACGTCTTATCCTCTCGCATCCTACTAACGAGACATGCATGTTACTTTGATGTGGCACGAAAATCATAGACATTATTCTCACTTCCATGGAAACCATTAAATACCAAGGCTGCCTTTTCTACGTCTTGTAATGAAGCTCTTATGTTGCTGCAACAAATCTGACATCCAACAGTATTGTACGTGTATTTCTAGCACCTCAAATCGGCTTTTTGTTTTCTGTTGTACTGAGCTCTTCCACCAGCTCAGATGCATTGAGTAAACAAAATCTGAAGGGGATTTAAGGCTGAGACTGGCTGGACTTAAATTTGACTGGGAGTGAGAATGGCGTAAAAGAAAACAATTTATTTAAATGTTAGTTGCTGCCGAACTTAGTCCCAACTTGACCCAAATTCAGTGATGCCGTGCACTGAGCATACTGCTGCTTAAGTGATAAGGAAAATAAAACCGCAGCAGACACAGGACGGAGGCTAGAGACAACACAGGGCGCGAAAATCACGCTTAAGTGACCTAATTCCAACGGCAACATGAGCCAAACAGTAGCCGGTTCGACAGATTTCGAGGCGTAAGTGTTATATGAGGGAAAGCACCGCCACCTGAAAAACTTTTTTTTTTATTTCATTACAAAGCGCCACTTTGTTTTTGCTAGCTTTAAGCATTTTTTTTTTCTATTTACACCGCCTTTATTAAATACAGATTGTCATTTGTACTCTGTATAATGATTGTTTGGCGTCTCACTTTCTCGACAAATTAAAGAAAAAAGAAAGCGAGCCATCTACATCTCCAAATTCGTTCGAGGCCAGTGAGGCCTATAGTTATTCCATATGCAGGGGCCCAACAGAGGAGTGTGCAACCAAACCCTTGGAAACGACACAGCTTTCTCCTCAACTTCCTTCATCCATGACCCGTTCACATGTAGGCCATCTGGCCATACGCCCACAATGGAGAAGAAATCGTCGAGTATCGGTATTCGCTCATTCACAGAGGTAGAACGTTCCTTGCAATGGTCGCTTGCATTAATATTGCGCAGCTGTAGCTTATCAGCATGATGTCGCTCAGAAGTGTCCATTTGCTGGACAGCTGCCGACGAGGTCAGTGGACGTGGGGCCATTGTTGCGCATATACTTATCCCCTGTACTGCAGTTAGCAATCGTGGTAGAAACGGTGCCGTAGCGTGCTGCACCCACTATTCTCTTTAGTTCCGCACATGCAGTTAGAGGTGAGCGTAACGATCTCATTTGCTGCTGAAGCCATGGTCTCTTGCATCTGATCTGTTCGTTTACGAGGTGCATCTAATGGACACATTTTCTGATCGTGAAAATGCCTCTGTAGGTCCACAAGCACTAACGAGATATGGCATACACTCACGGTGATGAAAAGCCATGTCTCAGAAATAAGGGTTTCCATGAGCTTTGCATCTCTTGCCAACGACCTCGTAGGTTTTTCTTCCCCCTTCTTGTACAGTGCAGAAATCAGTCTCGTTCAAGACACTCACATTGCTTGCCTCGTTCGGCAGCTCGGCTGCGCTCATCGGGGTCCTCGACCTTGGTATTACTGGTTGTTTAAGGTCTTAAACGAGCCCAGAACGTCCCATGTGAGCTTGCTCTCATTTGCAGCTTCTTCCGGTTGGTGCTTGATTTAATCTTTCGAAACACTTAGTATACATCACAAGCTGCGCCTGACTTGAAATGGTCGCTTTGATCAATTTTACACGGCAGGTATTAGTTCTCCTTGCTCTTATTTTCCTCTTGGCATCTTGCCTCGAGGGAAGAGAATCGTGTGCAATTATTGTGTACCTACCTGCCGCAACGCTTTCAGCGTGCATATTTACAACAAATTAATACTACAGATGCGGTGGGGAACCTACATATTTTTAAATACAACTGCTGAAGGCAGGTTCGCGAGCGTAATTTTCAAAGCCAAAAGTCGTCACTGGGATCGCTTGGGTTCGCATCTGTACATCACGCAGACACCAACCCACGCAGTTCGTGAATACTTACTATGAACTGTGTCGAGCGTTCGCTTCGTGCAGCGTTCGTCGTGGGCCTCAACATGTATGTTGAGAGATGCCAACGACAAACGGGTTTAGCCAAGATGGGGTCAGAACACCGTGCTGTCTTGATATCGTGGCATTCTCTATCGTTCGTCTTAGATCTAGTTCACTTTTTCTCCAAGTGGTCGTTAACCTTCTCTGTACATCGCGGGAAGCGCTGGTGGCTTGCGTCTTTCGCGAAGACTTCTAAACGCCGTCGGTCCTGTGAACACGACGCACTCGACTCGATTGAGTGCTTTTCTAGATACCCGCGGCCCACTCGAGACCTGTCTCGTCGAAGAAACATAGGCGTGGCTCGTTAGGGGCGTACACACGCGGGACATCGCAGAAGAAGCCAGGCGGGGAAAGCGGCTGGTCTGCCGCGCCTATCAGGAAGCGCGAGGTGGTATCCACAAGAGGTAACAGCCGAGCGCGAAAATGTTCACAGGCGGGTGTTATCAGACGATGCTTGGAGACCCCAGTGGCTTTCTTTATGTTGCGATCCCTTGCACTCCTTCACCGCGCGCTGACTCTCTGAGCTCTACAGCGGATCGTACCCGTGGCACCTTAACTCCGGTCTTAACGCGAACGCATCTCGGGCCGCCGCCGCGAGCTGCCGATGGCTCGCGCTCGCGCAGATGACACGCGGAGACGCGTGGCCCGATCGCTGAGGATGAAGCGCCTCGACCTCGTGTCACTGTCATTTCGCGCATCAGGCGAGGGCGCTGAGTGTAGCTGAGTGGACCCTCTCCTCCCCCGCGGGAGACGGATGGCACCCCATTGGCGCCGTTGACGTTGATCCCCGCATGACGTACGGGCGTGTGCACGCCCAGCACCTGCTGCTCGCCCTGACCACGTCTAGCCTTTTGCGCGCTAAGTGATCGCTGCTGCCGTTTGCGCCCTTGCGTGTGGACAAGCTCTTCTCCCCCGCGCCCTTCCCTTCCGTCCCTCTTTCCTCGCCATGACATGCGCTCTGCATTGTCTCTGGCACCTGCGAAGCTCGCATCACCACTGGACATGTAATCCTTGACGCGACCGATTATATGCAACCCGCGGCTGCGCTCGCGTTCATTGCGAAGACAGACAGCCGCGGATGGAATTGGACGCGGCTCTTAGCATCCAAGGCGCCTGGCACGGTCTCGTACGCAGAGCTCACGTAAGGCTCCAGGGCCACCAGCATCGGGTGGCCGGACCCGCGACTGCCACGTATCCGCACGGCCACTGGCCGCGCGGTCCGGCTCCCTCGGCCCGCTCCCCATCTTGCGTCTCGCTATTTTGCTTGCCGAGGGCGAACGCTGCGCGGAGCCAAGTGCGTCATTCAGTCATTTGCGCATATTCTTCGCGCTCTTCTGGCTGTTTTCAAGCCTCTTTGCTCGTCGCGTTTGGTTTGGGATGCTTGCGTGCGCTTGTTGCTGAGTGTGAATGCATGCCTCTTTGAGCTAGTAATGTGTCTCAGTGTCGAATGTTCTGGGTGTGCGCAAAGTGTTCGCTGCGAAGAAGAGAGCGGCTCGGCCCTCTTCTCCGCAGCAGCGAGCGTGATATGTTTGTGGGAGCTGCTCGTTTACTGTTGCTCAAAATTCGCCCTCCCTGAGCGCGGAACTCGCGCGTTCTGTGGAACGGCCATTGGCTTCGAGGATGCTTCCGAGCAGCGCCCATTGCGGTGTGTGCGCATGGACCGGCTTGAGCCCGGCCTATGCGGACGGGGCAGGGAAGGGGACCACTTTACGTTGCCGACGGACTCACATTGGATCGTCCGCTGTTCGTTTGCAGAGCGCGGCGTTAAGTTCCACGAGCAGCCTCTTACACGCCGACTACCTCTCATCCTCGTTCACAGCCGAGGAGTCGTTATCGCTGAGCGAGGAGCTCAAGCTCCCCGGTCTCGATTTAGTGGGAGCGCAGGTTCCTTCTGAGGTATTCGGCAGCACCGTGAGAGAAGTCTCCTCTTACCAGGAGATGTTCCAGTCGGGCTTCCCGGTGGTCAGCAGTCCTCCCCTCACCGAGCAGCCGACTCCCTTGACTCCCCTGAGCATTTCACCCGCAAACCCTTCCGCCCTGCCCAGCTTCGAGGAGACGTACTCGCCCAGGTGGGTTGTGCCAAGCGCTTCTGTATGACCAGGCTCTTCAGCAAAAGCACCTTGCTTCCAGGTACAGGCGGGACATCACACACTCCGGCGTGTTTTCCTTCAAGTTTGAAGAGCTGCGCTCGGACGCCGAGCTGCCGGCTGAGGCTGGCAGCCCAGAGGCCTATCAGGTGTCCGTGGGCGGCTTCTCGCCAAAGCCTCACACCTCTACCGGCTACCGGCCTCCCTTCACGCCGCCACCGCCGCCACCAGCTATGGCCGGCACGTCGCAGGAGTTCTACAAGACCGAGCCGCCCTCATACCAGAGCTCGAGCTGCTACGTGCAGTACCAAGCCGAGCAGGAGCACGCCAAGGCTGGCTTCTCCGGCTACCTGCACCCGTCTCCACCAGTGTTCCAGAAAGGATTGGTGTTTCCGGGGCCGTCGGAAAGCTCCAGCTTCAGCCTCGTCTCGGCCGGCTCGTCGTCCTCCCTCGCGTCGTTCCCAGGCGACCTGACGCCGCCACTGCCTAGTCCCGGAGGCTCGTGGCCGCAGGCCCGGAAGCCAGCACTGCTCAAGGCCTCCGCCGCTGCCACCACTGCCACCGAGACTGGGTGAGCCTCGCTTGATGTTCTCAAAATACCGCGACTCTATTGCACTCGCGTGTTACAGAGCTAGGATACAATTGTTCGACGAGTACAGAGACGACACTAGTAAATCTCAAGCCCTGGCTGCCGCCACCTCATCTGGTTTAGATCTTGCAAATTTAATACTCTTTCAGAAGCACGTGCTTTTAAGGCCCTCGGTTATTGCATAAAATTTGGGGCGCTGTCGATGAATGCTCCATGCAAGGGATCACAGCATAGAATGCGATTTTCACTTGCACACATTAACCCTTTCATAGCACTGCCATATCAGTTTTAAAGAAGTTATGCCTGCATTTCTGCTTTTTCGTTTCATCAAAGTAAACGCGCAGTCTGCATGACCGCTCTTTGCTGAGAAACGGGTTGCGTCCTTATTGACTGGGCGCATGAAAAACAAAAACTATTTTATCGCAGTTCGCGCAGACGGCAGCCTTGCGTAGCTGCGCTAGCACTCAGCCACTAACAAAGTGCAAGACATGTAACGTGTTTTAGACGGCCGCGAAGAGAGTTCTTTGTTTCATGATTATGGCAGTGCCGCATTGTTCGCACTGCGTCTGTGGAACATGATAGTTTGATTGTGACAATAGAATGATCACCGCTGTAGGGCTGTTCGCAACTAGGCCCATTATTTTTTCTAGGTCTATGTTGCTTCTTGTCACGTGGCATCGCGTTCGCTCTCCTTGACTGTCCATCAGCGCCTCACAATTGTTCGTTGGGCGTCAAAGGCGCCTTCCACTTGACGTCACCCGCGCGCGGTCGTGTTCGTGCCTGTTCTTTTATTCTTTCTCTCAAAAGAGTGCTAGTCGAGTACGGATATATAATACCCAGTTGGTCCTAGCGTTTGTCCACGTCAGAAAGAGCCATCCCAGTGCACGCCGTGTTGTGGGCTTCGTGTTATGAACCGTTGGCTTCCTTATCACAACCTTTTGCCGCCCTGTTGACATACCTATGTGCCCCTTTCCACCCGTCATTAATTTGATAAACTGCGTACCTGAAATCCTAGTATTATTTAGTTTTCAGACAAGCGCGTAGCTTGCACTGAAAAAAAAAAGAACAAAAAAACACCCGAGACGAATCTGTTGGAAATACTACGTTGGTTCTCTGTTCCTCAGTTAATGTACCCGTCATGAGCCCTAATTTCAAGCGACTTATAGTTTCTATAGGAAGGCTACGCTGCGCCTGCTTTCCTGTCCTCAAATGTCTACGCAACATGGTTTTGATCTTTTATGTTGTATTCGATCCCCCCCCCCCCTCTCTTCCCCTTTCTTTTAGGCCTGAATTAGTTGTTTTAAGGTGAGAGAAACACGATTTTTCTCTCCTTTTGATCCGGTTGTTCTGATCAAAGTGAGATTACACCCGAACCTAAATAAGCATGACTTCTACTAGGCTGTTTGTAAGGTACCGTGTGCTTCTATTGAAAGGTGAAACTGGCAAGAGAGTTATCTACCCTGCACAAAGGAATAAAGTTCAATTACGAATAATGGGCACCCGAGGATACAGTGGCAGCAAGAAGCAGGTAGGCGCACACCGTCGGCCACGGTGATGCCCGTGTGGACAACCGGCAGTAAACGTTTATGTCAAGCACGGACCAGCGAATGTAGCTTGAGCAGCCCTCATAATTGTCTTTAAAATTGTATCCGCACAAGGAGGGACGCAGCGGTCAGCTTGGCCCATCGCGGAGGCCTCGCGGCTGAAGCGGTTTGCCTTGTGCAGCTTGGAAAGCCTGATCTGCTATTCAGGTGCACCGTAACTATTCCCTCATTTTCGCTTACTCCACCTTGGATGCTTCCGCTTACCAGATTCACCCGAGTAAACCTGCGGATTTTCATCTATACTTGAGACCGTTTCCATGTTTTTACCTGAACAACGAAATCGTACCGATCAGCGGAGATAATGAATCTTGGTATTTTATGTAATTTTCCCACCCCTTCCAAACTGCACCGGCTCCAGGTCACGAAATGATGATAATGAATGTTAAGACATGTAACCTCAGATTTCGATTCGCAGGGCTAAAAAAATATGTGCGCTCTGTGCATGTGCGTCAGTAAACACTTCCGCTGCGTCACTGCTTGTGACGAACATGGTGTTGTCCTCGCATGTTGATAAGGTCACATTCTTGTGTACGCACGATAAACGTCTACTTTCTTTGAAGATGGAGACTTCGTGCACACTGCCGGAGCAGTTTATGGCAGGCAGGAGATCGGTGAGCAAAGGACTCAAATGCCGAGGAGCGACGCCCTCCTTGTTTCGGGGCGCGGAGTCTTTGACACCGCTGTGTTTTCAGCCGTCCATTTGCACCATACCTGTGAGGCCTTCAATGCCGGAACGAGACAGAACCATTTCTCTTTTTTTTTTTTTCACCCCCTTCCCAGTTCTTTTTTATTTTGCAATACACCCCCGAAACACTTTTTGTACACATACTTGGTAATCTGAGCGGACTAAGCTTTTCCGATACCCACCGGGTGACGGGCACGGCAATCTGAACAGAGTAAGAGCGCGATCAGACGCAATGCCGTCACTGGTGAACACGCGACCCGTAGTGTGCGGACGTGTCCAGACCCCGCGTCCGCCAGTTCACTCGTGTGCACCCTTGCTTGGTTCGTGGTACCCAATGCGGTTATAGCCGAGTGGTCTCTTAACAAGAGCATTTTTATGTGACGACCATCAATAAAATGTCACTACAATTATTTGAAGCTCCGAGTTGTAAGCAATTATTTCTATGAAGCTGCGCCAATTAATAACCTGCTCAATTTATATTGACCATTTCAATAGCTTATGGCTTGCTGCAACCATTGACCAAGCTATTGTGGTTATAGCAACGATGTAAAGGAATATGAGCGATTCACTGTTGCGAGCCATAACCGCATAGAGTAACGATTCAAGCCTTACTCCAAACATGAGAAAGTTTCATTTCAACTGTATTCTCAATGGCGGGATGCATACATGACCCCTTTAACAAGCATTTCACCCCAGAAGATCATGTACCCTTTGAAAGCCGGTTTGTTCCCGGCAGCACCAGGGATCGAACCTGGTACCTCCCGAATGCGAGGCGGATGCTGCGCCACAAAGCCACTGCTTCGGTACCCCTCTCTCCCCATCTCTAGTTAACAACGAGCACTATCAGCACTGTTCGCGAAGTAAGAGCGCAGGCATCAACTCGCAGACTCCGTAGCAGACTCCAGAAGCTGTAGTGAGAATACTTGTCACTGTTCCTGACTTGCAATGCAGCTTTCTATGGGATATTTTTATGAATACTCTCGTGCCCTTGGGCAAGGGCTAGTTTCCGCTCCTCGTAAATGGTGACCGCGCCCCTGGCTGGTCATTCGCGAGGTCGCGTGCGCCAAAGAAGGAAATACTTTATTTCCTGCAATTCGACGAAAGCTGCGTACGCCAGAGTAAGTCCGTATTAACTGAGTTTTACGCTGCTCTCTTGGCGCGGGTTGGCGCAGAGCGTTTCTTTTTGCTGACAGGCGCGGCCGCTGTCTTTCATGCAGTGGACGGCTGGCCCCACCGTCAGCCCCTGGAACGCCACCAGCTTCGGGATCGAGCACGGCCTCCTCGCCGCCTCCCGCCACGCCGTCCTACCAGTTGTGTGCTGTGTGCGGGGACAACGCCGCCTGCCAGCACTACGGCGTGAGGACCTGCGAGGGTTGCAAAGGGTTCTTCAAGGTACGTCCGCTAGTACCCCCGTTTCACAGGTCACGCAGGCTATGCATGCAGTGATAGAGCGTGATTTATAAGGCTGGAAGTGAATGATGGAAGCTGTGCCAGTTTTAGAAATGCCTATTGTCGAAAATTACACAGTGCAACCCATGTTTTCTTACCTTTTAACCCATGCATATCCACAAAATGTGGACAAAATCTGGGAAAGAGTTCTTCAAAGTATTTTTTTTTTTTTGCATATCGTATAACTGCACTATAACAATCAAAATATCTGTATATCCTCTCTTGGTAGGATTGTAGCTTTTTTGTCGTATATTTTCAAAAACGTACCCATTTGGTTTTCTGTATCAGTCTTAATTATTCGTTGTGGACGCAGTTAGGGCCAGCTTCTGAAGTAGAACTTCGCTACACATCGGTAGCTTAGATCATTTCCATCAACATGTGAATAGTGGTACCTCACAGTATCCCACAGCTGCCTCAGATATTTATAAACGCACCCGTTGGTTTACTACGGCAGTCCATGACATAGGAAGCTTAGACCCTTTCTTTCAGAATGTTCATACAAGTATCGTACAGTATTCTAAAGCTTCATCGCAATTATTTTCAAAAACGCAGCTTAATGGGTTTTTGTTTATAGAAACTCAATGGGCTGCGTTTTCAAAAATAGGTTAATTTGTGAGTTTAACGTCCCGAAGCAACTTAGGCTATGAGAGACGCCGTAGTAGAGGACTCCGGAAATTTCGACCACCTGGGGTTCTTTAACGTCCAATGGCATCGCATAGCACATGGCGCCTTGCTTTTCGCCTCCATCCTAAAGTGGCCGCCGCGGCCGGGATTCGATCCCGCACCCTAAGATAGAACAGTCCAGCGCCCTAACCACTGCACTACCACGGCGGGACGACACAGACAAGCAACGCCAGGACAGGCGGTTGTCCTGTCGTTTTGTCGGCTGTGTACCCAATCATTATAGTTAAGGATGCTATACTGAAGTGGAACCAATTCTGGATCACATACCTTCTGTTAGTTCACTGTTTCTCTGCCGAAGTGAAAACATGGAAAGGCTATCACGTCAGCGCTTTTCACAGAAGCTTGTTATCCGCATTCACTTGATTGTGTTAGCGAAGCATCGTAGTTCCCCGATTGCACACTATGTTCTAATCGCTTTTTTTTTCTTACTGCACGCATTCAATTGTACTGTCCAAATTAAATTTTCAAAACGAAACTGGGTCAGGTATAAGTTGTCGTATCGAAAATAGCCAAAACAAAGTTTCCATCATGACTAAATTGTTTGCATAACTTTTCAGTACGGCGTGGTGTAGAGTTGCTCTGAGCTAAACATGAAGCATATCACATAACGAATAAGACAGCACTACGGTTTGTGCCGATAATGAACTTTCGCTTGCTTCCTGTTTTGGTGGATTTGCCTCGTTTAGACAAAAAAAAAACTGTTTATATATTCTCTTATTAAATATTTAGTGCGAATATTATCGTAAATGACGAGTGGTTAGCCAGTGATCTGCTAAGCCTTCCTATATGGGTGACAGATTTCTTGCGGCATAAATTTCTCTCGAGATTTCGCCTCATTGAACTGATCTTTAAAATTGTGTTTATGTCTGCTGTGCTATTCAGAGACATATCTTTATTCGTAAAATTAAAAGCACTCTGGCTTCTATTATTTTAGATAATAATGCGGGAGATCTTGTGAGTATACATTCTAAATTACCCACTATAGAACATAAAGTCGCCGTCTCTTTTTACTCAAAAAGAACATTTGTTATTGTCAGTTGCTGCACGTTTGCTGTTCATGCTTGAGGTTGACCGGTCTGATATAAGCAGTGTTGATCCTGCCTGCATGCTGTTCGCTTATTATTGTTTCCTGTGAGCAGCAATGAAGCGCGCGAGTTCAAGTTCCCTTACACCGAGCGTGTTATTATGCAATAAATATGAGCGAATTCGGGAACAGTTATTTTTTGAAAAAAATACACGAAAGACATCATTTACAACGATAGAACGTATCAAAAATATGAAACTTGTCAGACATCACAGAATACCGATCAGATTTCCAGCAATAAGGTCTGCATTGAAGTAAAAACAATCGCATCTGCAATGTTGCACTGAATTACTGAAAACTCCGTACTGGTTTCTGTGCAGAGGACAGTTCAAAAAGGAGCCAAATACGTGTGCCTTGCTAATCGAGACTGTCCGGTGGACAAGAGGAGAAGAAACCGTTGCCAGTTTTGCAGGTTTCAGAAATGCCTCGCCGTCGGAATGGTCAAAGAAGGTAAGTGACAGCTCCTGCTGTAGTTTCAAACTGGTTCGAACGGCTCCCATGCAACAATGCGAGCGCCTTGTTTACGATGGACTGACCGCTGGCGCTATTAAGTGTGAGCCCGCCCAGCGTGTCCTCTCGTAACTTTTTAGGGGTGCTCCATGATAGAGCCAGCTCTGTGCATCCAGCATTCGGGACATTCTAAATTGTACACAGGTCACGTGAATTTATTGGTCTCGCTGCGGGTTTGGGCGAATGAAGCTGCAGAAACTGAGAGGTTGCCAACGCGATAAGCGGCTCGTGCGATAACATCTCTGTAGTTATTTGTAACATTATAGTGTGGTAACGAATGGAAGCTATAATTGCCTTACACTTTCGTCCGGAGCTTATCGATATCAACAAAACGACAAGGGATAATATCATATACGGTCTGATAAGAGACGGCACTAATATTTCACCTTGTATATGTATATTAGAGAGGCTAATAGGTTGTATTTCATTTCTACTGAATATAGGCAGCGATAAATATTCACGTGCACAGTTTTGTAATGTATTTTGGACGCTAGGAGATAGATTTTTATAACCAACTCTTCATAAGGCTATACAGTACGATATGGAATCAAATTGCGATCATGTGAGCACCTGACCGAACGTTCTCATCACTGATAACAACGCAGGAATTAGCTTTCCGCAGTCGTAGAATCAACCAGAAATGCAATTATCTTCCTTTTTTTTTTTTTTTAAACAAACATAAATATCACGGGAGTATTATCAATAGAAATACGCGTGGATTTAATGGCTTTGGTTGCAGTTATGTCACACGCGCAGTAGGCGCATGTTCCTATTGTGCTAGCCATATGGACGTTATGAGCGGATGGTTGTCATTCGCTGTAAATTCGCTTGAAACGCTCAACAGAAGCTCAGGCTACGTGCGTAGTCCGCCGCCGAATGCTTACCCATGCTTCCTCTTACAGTGGTCCGAACGGACAGCCTCAAGGGCCGACGGGGCCGGCTGCCTTCGAAGCCCAAGAGTCCCCAGGAGTCGCCGCCGTCGCCACCGGTCAGCCTAATCACGGCACTGGTCCGGGCTCATGTGGACACCTCTCCAGACCTCGCCAACAGGGATTACTCGCTGGTAATTCTCACCTGCTTGTCTACATCGCAGAGTGGTCCACCAACGCCAATCCGTGTACTCGTTAAGCACTAGCTTCCGTCGGTCTGAGCCAGGGGGAATTACGTTACGAGAATTCGAGAGTAGCTCAAACGCGACAACAGCCGGCTGGAGCCAAACGCTTTGCCAATTAGTGCAGCCTTTTGTCGCAGACTGTCGAACTGCTAAATACTCTGGAAACGTGAATCGAGAATGGTTATCTCTCTCGCTGCTTATGTGACCTGCTACCACTTGTCTATTTAATCTGCGAATGATATCGCTATGTCCCACTCCAGCGGAATCTGAGTGACTGTATTCTGGACACTGTGCACATAGTGGGCCACCTTTACAACTCAGGATACATCGCTGGTTCAGAAATTTTGGCTTACGGCTAGACCATATGATCCACCAATGTACATTTAGTTGATAGTTGTTGTTGTTGGTTTTTTTTTTTTTTTCGCAATTTCAATTGGTCACAACTCGGATGTTGCGCATTCTGATCATCTTAAGTGCTAAAACGACACCGAGAAAAGCAGATGGACGCCGACGCTTCAAGCAAGCGTTCCAAAAAAGAAAAAAAAAAGAACGATTCTAAAGAAAAACGTATCACTAATGATCGGTGTTATCAGTACAGAGTTTGGTGTACAAGTCACAAGTTTGATTCTGTATGTTAGCCGTCTCTGACGTCATTTTTATATTTATCACAGTGTCAAGAGATGCCCGTCGATGAAAGCCGAAGGACAGCAGCAGAGGTTCAGCAGTTTTACAACTTACTGACCTCGTCGGTGGACGTCATTAAAACCTTTTCGGAGAAGATTCCGGGATTCAGTGAGCTGGAGAAAAGTGACCAAGAGCTCCTCTTCCAGTCTGCCAGCCTTGAGCTTTTTGCACTCCGACTTGCGTACAGGTGAGCGTACCCGAGTCATTATATCTGATGATGTCTACCGTAGTCTAATCAAGCTCATATTTTCGATAGTTAAAAGTCACTGCACAAAGTCGAAAACGATGCACCACTTGAAATCTTTCCTTTATTTCGACTCTAGCTTCGTCCGAAATAGAATGCACTCAGAGAGGTTCCGACAAACTTGAAGTGGTATCAAGCTGTTTCAAGAAAAACAGTATACTAATCTCTTGCTATGGCAATTGGCTTGCACGGGTGTGCAAGGGCCGTTGGCAAGGCTCCGCTACTGTAAACTGTTCTGGGTGCTCACTTGATTTTTACCGGTGCCAGATCAGCCACATTAGGTGTATCTGTTCTCTTTCTTTAGTTCACAGAGAACGCTCTGTTAAGTGCTAAATATCTCAGTGTAAATGGTCGTCGTTACGGCACCATTGCGCTCTCTATCTGCTCGTTCCAGTACAGCTTTCACACGGCACTCGGTTCTTTAACGTCATAAAAATTCCTCTCAAGTGGCGGACGAGTAACTTTCTCTGATCGTTTTTTTTTTCTTTCTTTGCCCACTGCGCAGGATCAGGCAGGAAGACGACGAGTTCACATTCTGCAATGGCGTCGTGCTTCACCGGACTCAGTGCGAGAGGATCTTCGGGGAATGGTTGGCCGCCATCTTCGAGTTCTCGCGAAGCTTGCACGCCATGCAGATAGACATCTCTGCATTTGCGTGTCTCGCAGCACTGACTCTTGTGACAGGTGACTTGAACATTCTGGATCATTTATGATTTACAGTGCGCTTCACACTTACGCAGATAGCTCGAGCGCTGAGCTGCAAGCAAAGAAATGCGAAATTAGACTTCTACGAGTGGCCTTGAGGGGAAGTGCGTGACCTTATAAGGCTTCTAGGCCCGTGCTGCTGCTCTTCCAAGTAAATGCTGCCTTTGAAAGCTAGCAGCTCTGGCCACATGTCGTTTTGTTTGTTGCCCTGCGCGCCTTCTCGAGCTGTCGAGGCTGACGCGCACTGTATATGCCATACTGACTAGAATTAAGAGCTTGAAGCTGTTCAGCAGTCGTGCATCAAATAACCGTGAAAACCAAAAATTAATTACGTAATGCAGGTACCAGCTGCATGGGTAGCCGTCGCTGGTTACAGCTTTGAATTATTTTTTTTAAGCGACAATGCTCATTTCTATTGCTTAATAAAGCCTCCCTTCAATGGAAGAAGCACCTCGTACGCAATGCGTGCGTGTAGACGCTAGTTATTTCTTAGCAGCGTGTGTAATTGATCAAAAGTAGAAACTTGTACCTTTAGACATATCTATTTAGATACGTATCCCTTGATACTTATATCTTTTATATTCGTCAGAACATTCCGTTGAGATATAGATTAGCTTTAAAAACCCACACGGCGTCATTCTTCTAAAATCATATTTATTCAGGCCACCAATAAATGCGCAAACAATGCCTTTGAAGCTAACAGGTCTGTCGATCAAATGCCGACATGTAAATTCTGCACCATAATTCGGCGCGACGAGCCATATAAGGAGTATGAAATAGGTGGCAGACGTTTATATCATCACACAAAAGACACATGGTGCCGAAATCAAACCTGTCTTGTTCTGATCCCGCTTTCAAAATTCTTACCTCTTTGTAACCCTGATTGAATTGGCAATTTCGTCGTCCAGTGGGTTAAGTGATGGAGGCTTACAAACCCTTAGTCTCTTCTGTAAAAAGGGCTCTGCGACTGAGGCAAGTTTTTGCATACAGCAGGGAAATTCACCGAACTTGCGACGGAAAATTGTAACGGTAGCCAGGGCGAACACACGGGAAGGGAGCCATGATGATGACAGCCCGCTTATTCCTGCGCCGCAGAGCGACACGGCCTCAAGGACGGCGCCAAGGTGGAGCGGCTCCAGATGAAAATTATCGGGTCGTTGAGGGACCACGTGACCTACAACAGCGAGGCCCAGAAGAAGCCACACTACTTCTCGCGGCTGCTGGCCAAGCTGCCGGACCTGCGCAGCCTGAGCGTGCAGGGTCTGCAGCGCATCTTCTACTTGAAGCTCGAAGACCTGGTGCCCGCGCCGACGGTCATCGAGAACATGTTCGTCTCCAGCCTACCCTTCTGAACACTCCCCGCGCATCGCCCCTCCTCGTTTGTCCCGCGTGGTCGTTGTCATCTGCCTTCGGTCTCCATCTGGGGCCGCCTCACAATAATGATTGTGATAGCAGTCGCGTCCGTGTGTCTTGTCCGAGAGTGTCTTTGTGCTCCCCACCTTCCCTATTGGCGCGCTCTTCCAGCGCTTTGTGTGTGAGCGTGTGTGTGTGTGTGTCCTGCACCCGGGGACTAGTCCGACGACCACGAGCGCCGTCCCGTAGCGTAGGCGCTACGGCAGCCGCCGTAGTCCTGTCGAGCACTCTCACCGTGGTATATGGCATTTGTTTGCATTGCACCTGTGAACATTTTTAGAACTTGTGTATCCTTCTTTTGTGTGTGGCTCACTATCACCTTTCATGCGCTATTTATTTGCGTACTTACAAGCCCCGGAGCTCCGCTATATTGTTCGTCCCTTCGGCAGAGCCCATTCTAGTCATCCAGCTCGGCCCCCGTTTTCGTTCGCAAGTATTCCGAGATCCATGGCACGTCGAGGTCAAGCGCCCCTCATGTTTTATTCGGATATATATTCATATGCATTATATACACGCCGTACATAATATAATGGTCCCTCCTCTAAGCGCATGTGTTGACGAAATGTTTCTCGAGTCTATTTTGCTGTGGATCTAGTCCAATGTTATGTGTGTTTCCAGGTACAATGGAGCGAACAGCTTGTATTCCGTGTACTGTACCCTGGTTTTGCTCGATGTATGCTGTATTCGTTTTTTTTTTTTTCTCATCCTGCCCATTAAAGATCGGCGGTCAGTCGGTTAGCACTTCTTGGTCGCGCAGACCCACCGAGGAGAAATGCAGAGGGAGAGAGAACGACTGGGTACTCGCTCTTGACAAGTCATGTACAAAGAGGAGAGCCTGCCTTCGTATTTTTATGTACAGCTGACGCGGCGATACGATAAACACACCGGATCCCCTCACTGCCTTCCAGCAACATTCCCCGCTACTTCGTGGCTAGACCAACTTAGTTACTGCGCTCTCGTGGATGGCGCCCGGAGAGTATCGAAACATTCCACAAGCCAGCATCGTACGCTTACTCCTCTGCGCACCCTTCATTATGTCGCAGGCCTCCAATCGGCTATCATGGTGTCAGCTTTTATTTCTCTATTACTTTCATGCGTTATTAATACGCATATATATATATATATATACATATATAAATAATATACCAGCGCGTGTACATAAAATACATACATCAAAACCACTAGACAGCAGACACGTGTTTTTTGGCACTGGCATGTTAAAGTCAAGGTTGCTCTAGTCTTTAGACTGTTTTATTTTTATCTCTCAGCGTTTTTTCACTTAGATTGTTGTTATAAGAGTGCGGCTGTTTCGATGTCTAGGGAACCAATACATGTCGATAGTACAAAACGGGAGCTGCGCGCGGAATTCCCGAGGCAAGTACACAAGACAGGTCCGTCTCGCGCCATCCGTTCGAACGCCGTGCCGGTCCTGTAGCGCGGCGGTCGGCCGGACGGCCGACATCACTCCCCCGCACCCTGTCCGCGCACCGCCGCGCTGTCCTGCGAGCCCACCCCAGCGCACGAAGGGTACTCGCGCTCATCCCGTCGTTCCCTTCGGCCGTGACGTGGGCGCCGACAGCAGCCTTTAGCGGGCCACGTGCGTGAGCGCGACGTGTGTCTGCCGTGCTGCCAGCTGGTGACGCCGCTGACGTCACGGGCGATGCACCACACCGAGTGAGGCTCCGGGGCGGCGCTGGCGGCCCACCCGACCAAAGCCGTCGCCCGCCACCGTGCGTTGTCCGTCGTTCTGTTGCCGTTCGTAGGGAGGGCTTCTGCCGGAGTACTCGTTCCGCCATCATCCCAGAGACACTGTGCTGACCAGAGGACTGTAATACGGTTCACGGTTTTTCATTGTTCTTTCGTGCTTTCACCCACCCTTTTTATGTTGTTGTTGTTCTTGTTGTTGTTTTCTTGAAGACGTGAGTGAAATACAGAATTTGTTGCTGTTGTGATCGTTGATGTGTCACTATTTTTCCCGCCTCTACACCGCCCGAGTAAAGAGGTGGCCTTTTGCACGCACTTAATGAACGGTGAGAAGTTTAACCGATTTTTCACAAATGCTGTGGTATGTAGTCTATGTTTAGAAAGCGACAGCAAAAAGAACGATTAGAAGTAGATGGAAAACAGAAAAAAAGAGATGGGGGGGGGGGGGGGGGGTTAATGGCTTCAGGAACAGAGCACAGCCTCATAGCGTCACCACCGTATCTCCCAGCAGGGAACGTCACGACTGAGGGTGAGCGATAAAGGCTCAGCAAATGAAGCTGCTTCCATGGGTGTGAGTAAAGTGACGACGGTACACCACATAACTCAGATCCGTGCTAGACGTTTCATTTGCTGTCCCTTTATCGACCATCCGCCTGTAGTGACGTCAGCTGCTGGGGTGCGCTGGCCTCGTAAAAATCTCGGTGATGACGCTCAGACACAAGTAGGTGTGTAGCGACGTTTTGGCACGCATGCTCACTGCCACTCTCGGGCGGCCTTCAGTGAAGTCATGGAGGAAAGAAAGAATGTAGGAGAGGCTGTTATGTCACATTTCCCGAAGTCGGATGTGAGGGCTCTCTTTCGCCAGTTGGTCACGCGAGTGCAGCGTCTCAGCACGTCTGCAGATACAGTGCCAAAATCAAAGCCAACAGACGATCTCCTGGTGCACCGGACCTCTGTCAGCTGTCGTGGGTTTCCAAAACCATTTACGACGGCATGCTGAATCAACCGAACGCGCAAAAGTAAAGCCCAGCGATCACTGTAGGCTTCCGAAACAATTCAATATCCACGAAACGCAAATATTGCGGAAAAATGCGAATTTCCACCTCTACCCGGTCGGGTCTATCAACAACGCAGTCTATATGGGTGATGCAGGCGACGCCTGAGACAAAGCAGTGCCTAGGAATCCCATTAGCCCTCGCGAAAGCACGTGACTTCCGCCACAACTTTTGTTATGCAGCTCGGATTGCGAGGGCCTTTCCTAAGCTTTCCTTCCTCCATGTTGTAACCCAAACTTAAGAGTGTTTACCAGCGCCACTCTCCTCAATATTAGCGGACGCCTGTATTTGCCGCGAGGATCTCGTAGAACGTTATCGAGAGGGAGAGTGGAAGTGAAAAGCCTCTTATGCTGCGTCTGCCCTCAAGACTGCCAGCAGAACAGAGACCCACGTAAGCTATTAAGCAGACAAATTTAGGAAAAATGAGGGGCTCGTTGATAACGAGACGGTCATTTTCACTAGATTTGTAGCCTATATGTTTATTAATTTATTTAGAAATACTACCGATCCCATTCAGGATCACATACACACACACGTACACAGAATGAGTGTTTCACAAGACTTGAACCAAGGATTAAAAAAGCAGTACAGTGAAGTTTAGTGAAGCCAACGGCATATTGTTTGTCGTCATGTAGTGCTCCTCGCAGCGTTTTTTCATATTCATGTAATTAGTTAATTAAGATGAATGATGTAAAATCATTAATTTTGAGTTTAGGGCCAATTGCCTTTCATTAAATATCACACACACACACACACACAAATATATATATATATATATATATATATATATATATATATATATATATATATATATATATATATATATATATATATATATTTTTTTTTTTTTTTTTCAATTTTTACTGGACCCCATGTTTCGATCCGTCAAGCGGTCAAGATCGGTCAAGCAGCCAAGTATGTTATGTTCTCGCATCCCATATATATATATATATATATATATATATATATATATATATATATATATATATATATATATATATATATATATATATATATATATATGGGATACGTGTTATTGATTACTTGTAGTTACATTTTGTGATGTATTCATTACTGTTTCAAACAGTAACGTTTCGGGTAATTGTTAATTTTCTGTAATTGATTACCGATTACGTGTAATCAATTAATTTGCAAAAAGGCTACAGAAGCGAAGCGCCCGTATCGACGTGATTGAGTCGACTTGTTCGGCCGCACGACGGTGCGCATAGCCGCCCGACATGCTGCGCTGTCTGCGGCCTTAATTATTGTGTCTATCGCCATGTATAGACGCCTTCGCAATAAGTTGAGCCTAGCTAATTCGTTGCAATATCAAAAGTAGATTTTTTTTTTTACTTTCAACGTTTCTTGTTGCAGTTGTGTTAAAATACCGGAATTACGAATATTTAGGTTCTAGCATATTTCATACGAAAACTAATAGCTGCATATGAGGGCAATACCTCAATGCGCAAAAAGAGTGGGCGTGCTTTGGACTAGTAGCTCCGGCATGTTAGTTGAGTGGCTTCCCAGTGATTTCCCAAATCGGGCATTCCTGCAAATCATGGATAGAACTTCCCGAAGCAGAGGGCTATGAAAATTCAGTTCCCGAATCAAACTTCCGCAACGGTGGTTGGCGATTGACTGGAAGCTTTTGCCCGTGTTCCCTGATGAATTCCTCTTTGTGCGTTTATGGCTGTGGAGCCACATGCCCCTCGGCTGTCCTTGCATCGTGGATGCACCAATGGCGTGAAATATCAGCTGGTGGGTACGGTAAAACTCGCAGAACTGCACCTCCTCGAGTGTGAAGTCGGTATCTCAATTTTCAGGAACCAAGGGCTTTCACATTGAACGCCGTACCTTTTTCGGGCGACGTTTACGTAGACGAGCCCGCGACTCTTGAAATCTCGCTACGTATAGCACGCTGACTTGTCCTTTGCCGCACCACTAAGTCACCACAGTCCCAAAATATGCTGCCCGTCAAATTGCAGCTGATGGCTGCATCTCAAGCGTCTTGGTACACAGCGAGCTGCATGCCTATGCTTCCTGCACTGCCGTTCAGTGGCTAGCTGATTCGTAACTATTCACTCTTGATTCGTCTTCGTTAGCAATAGGACGGATTACTGAGACATAGTCATCTACTTCATAACGAGACAAATTCTTAAACGCATGACTTGTTAGCTGACGAGGCACTCGCCCAAAGCACACTATCATTTCTCGCATCTAAATTTGGCATACACTTTCATTTCTCGAACCCAAAAGTTCGTCGTTGATTATGTGGTTTGCTTTGCACTAGGAATCCAAGCGCCACCTTGCCCTGGTCGGTTCAGCCACATTTGTCATTAATTCAGGCACTCTGAGGCAGGCCAGCCCTCAGGCTGAACCGCGCACGCTCACTAAATAAATATCGAACATCAGTGTCTCCATGCCAACAGTAGCAGAGGGGCGAGAAAATTCTGGTTCGCTTGGGAGTTATGACACACTGGAAGGGAAGATAAATTTTCTTTATAAATGGTGAGGATAATTGTTTGTCGTATTTTTAGGCAGGACGAATTTAGCAATAAGTAGACAGACGAAGCACTGGCTTAAATATTCGGCAAGAATCAGACACGGATTTGCCATTAATGCAGTCCCAAGGAACATCACTTGGACAGGACAAGCGGGAAGTGAAATGGTACCTTAAAATTGATCTTTAAGATCATTTTTCATGGTGTCATTATCCCCGTTTTCTTTTTTTTTTCTTCTTCTGTCATCCTCTAATCCCTCCCTTTCCTCATCCTCCGACTTCCTTCTCTGAAAGACTGGACATGGTTAGGTTCCCAATGTGTCATTTCGCACCTGTGTCCCGACAGCGCTAGCATGAATGCTGCCTTGCTCGTAAACACTCATTCCAGAGTCGATATTAGGTATGTTTCTAAGAAATCCTGTTTGTTTATTATTTGTTATCTCAGTAGATTATCGGAATTTTTATTTCGTTGTACAATTTTTGTGAAAAGTGTAGAGCCCAGGAGGTCTGCTTCTGAGCGACTTCGTGCGGCTTGTAATACACTTCCAGTGTTCCCAATCATTTGATGGTAAGAAGATATTTTGTCCTACCCTCTACAGTGGGAATGACCTCCACTAATCCTAAATCAGCGGCAGTACGCGGCTCAGAAACACACTCCCTGGGCTCGACACTTTTGACAAAGGCTGTGCACATGGTTTGGATTTATTTGGGTTGCAGTTTTTCGGTTCGAAGCCTCAAATAAAGGACTTTTGAAGCACAAAGTGTAAGATGTGAAGTAAGTTTTTTAATGAACATAGCAATTTTCGCATTTTGCGATACATACAAGCGTGCGATCAAATATCTGAATATGCGACTGCAGCACTTTGGTTTCTGTTCAGTGCCCGAAACATTGAGAACGTTATTTCGACGTTCACACTGTATACAAGAAGAGCTAGAGTTCGCGACGTGCATTGGCGTACCAGTATTAAAAAAAAAAATGAATACGCAGGGACGTTACTGGCTGAACAACTTCCTTCGCAACGTAGGATTCATATTGTAAGGCTGTGGTGCAAAACGGTAGGTTGCACTGGGTATCGGGGGACTGGGGAAGAAAAATTAGCTGGGCTTTAGCTTTAGTTAAGCCCGGTAGGTTGGGAAAGCAATAATAGCATGGCTACGCTATAGTTCAGCTCGTAGTGTAGCCAATTGTGGTGTGCCATGTTGACCGTACGATTAACACAGGACACACATGTAATCTAATGACATTATTGCAATTACTGTAATGTAATTTAGGTACTGAAAAGCATCCATTACATTCAATTTGGAGTCGTCACCGGTTGAGGACGATTCAAGTGAAGCGCGACGCGCTCGTCTAGCTGCATCTTGAGCGCGCCGTCGAGCGAGAAGCTGTTCCCGTTCTTCGTCTGTCTCTGCAGCCTGCTGTCATTTCCTGGCTTCATCGAGATGGCGTGACTTTCCTTTCTGTTTATCAGGATGTATAGCGAGTGCCTCAGCTGAGCAAGCGCGAGCATTTATATACCCATCGTTTTCCTCCTCCTCCTCTCAACTGTGAGAAAAGAGATAACAGCAGCGCCTTCACTCGGTAGCAGCGCGGCTCCAGCTGCAGCGCGCCGTACGTACCAACCGCCGCCACCCGACGACTCGACTTGGTAGTCCATCTCCCGCAGCTGGTATGACGTCACAGTGACGTCATCATATCAACCGCGGCGCGCCGTGCCTACCGACAGTGGCTACGCGGAGGGCTGAAAATGGGAGTAGTATTGCTTTCACAATAAAAAGCGTTGTAATTGCCTCACTTGGGCGGCGCAGTCAATTGAGAGGGAGAAAGAGTGCCGAGAAAGAAAGAAGTTCAGGCAGGTACAACGCACATTTTATAGGTTCAAGGAGCTTATAACAATGTGAATATTGTCATGCATAATGGGAGCAAGTGAAAAGGCGCGAATAATCGAGCTCATTCCGCCTTAGCCATTCGGCGTTCTGAGTTCATGGTTAGCATAATACCAGAGTATCTGGCCTGTATAATGATGTACTGATATTTCCTTTCACTACGTTCGTTCTACGGCGCAGCATCATTTACAAGCCAAAGCACGGCAGTTCGAAATACCGACGCCTTTTCTATTAACAAAAAAAAACGTTCTAAAACGTATTAAACAAAAAAATAAGTTGTTTGCACGATTTCTTGGAACACGTAATCCAGAACATTTGTTAGAGTTTAAGACGTTTCGGAACAAATTAAATCAGGACCTAAAAAAAAGGCAAAATCGCTTTTTTATCGCCGAAAGTTTTCATCCATGCATAATGCTAGATCCCTTTGGGAAGGCATCAATAAACTTATTGGAAGAAAGCGACATGTTCTTCCTTCGGAAATGCAAATCGATGGAGTTCTTTATAGCGGTGCCTCACTCGCTAATAAACTTAACGACTATTTTTTAAATGCAGGAAATCCCACTTCATATACTCTTCCCTCAGCTGTAACATCTGTCGATTCCTTTTTGTTTCCGGCATGTCAGAGTTCAATATTCTTATCTCCGACATCAGAAGATGAAATTCTCTCAATTATAAACTCAATGCGCAATACATGCTCTCCTGGCCCCGACAGCATTACTGCACTAGCCGTAAAAGCTGCTGCTACATTTATTACCTTTCCTCTCGTACATATCTGTAATCTAATGCTTCTTACAGGTGAATTCCCAGAAAAAAATGAAATCCGCCCGTGTTACAGTAATTTTCAAAGGAGGCAATAAAAATGACCCTAGTAACTATCGTCCTATTTCCGTACTACCTTTGTTTTCGAAAGTTGCAGAGCGAGTTATCTTTACGAGGGTATACAAATTCCTGAATTTTAATAATATAATTTGTAAGGAGCAGTATGGATTTCAGCCTGGAAAATCCACGCAGGCAGCACTGCTCGAAATCAAAAATAGTTTGATTAATAATATTGAACATAAGCTTTTCACTGTCGGTGTATTTCTTGACTTTTCCAAAGCCTTTGATTCGGTCAAGCACGACATTCTACTTCATAAATTGCAGAGATATGGTATTCGTGGAACGCCTCACAGGTTACTGCAAAGCTACTCGTCCAATCGCACTCAGTACACACGACTAAACAATGCCGTATCTGAATCAGAAATAATAAACTTCGGTGTTCCGCAGGGATCCATACTGGGGCCCCTTCTTTTTATATTATATATCAATGACAAAGTAAATATTTCAACTTATTCTAACATTGTTTTATACGCAGATGACGCGAACATTTTTTTTTTTTTTTTTTCTGGTTGTGATCTTCGCGAACTAGAGCGTCGCACCAACTCCTGGCTACATGAACTGATATTTTGGCTTGCTGTGAATAAATTGAAATTGAATGTTAAGAAAACTAAATTCATATTATTCCGACCTAAAAATAAGCCTATAGATTATCCCATTCAACTCCGGTTTACCGATACCCTGATTGAATCTGTAACCTCGTGTAAATTCCTGGGCGTATTTTTCCGTAGTGACCTAGGCTGGGGTGACCATGTAAATTATGTTCGCCTGCAGGTAGCTCGATCAATTGGTGTGATCAATCGTATCAGACATCTGTTGCCCTTGCAGATAAAAAAAAACAGTTGTATTTTGCCCTAATTCCTTTTCAACTGGTGTACTGTAATCTAATCTGGGGGACTTGCAACAAAACTTGTACAGACAGACTATTTTCTTTGCAAAAAAGAGCTTTGCGCGCTTGTTCCACAAGCCCTTAAAACGGCGACCACTCATTTCACGCCCTAAATATTCTTCCATTCCCTGTGTGCCATAAGTATTCTGTTGCTGTACATATCTTTCATAAGATTAAGCAAGACATCACATCATTTAGAAATACATATCTGAACAGAAATACCGGCTACAGTCTGCGTGTTACCTATCTTGTTTCCACTCGCGCCCGGACTAACTACGGCACCCAACATACAGATACCCAAATTAGTATAGTATGCAATGCCTATCCTTCAATAATTGATGATGCTATAAACAGTAAAACTATTTTTCAATTTAAAAAGAAAATGAAGTTGCTTTTTTCCACTTCTTAGGAATGCACCAAATCTATGTGACTTGCATTGCTTGTCGTATGTTGTTTTGTTTACATTTTGTGTCGCGAATTGTAGCGTTACTGATGTACTTACCTTGTTTACGATGCCATGGTTCTTACATAATTTCTTAAAATGCCAAATATAATCTATGAGATGTTTTTTTTTCTTTTTTTTTCATTGGTTATGTTTTGTTTTGTTTTTCGTGGTGAAACTTACCTTGACCTTGTCCATCCTTCTGCCATTGATGTGTGACCCGGGGTGAGGCCTCGTCAGGAAGAAGCCCATCAGCTTCTTCCTCTTGCCTCTTCCCGTGGGCATGTTCTGTGTACATGTTTCATGTCCGAATAAACTTATTATTATTATTATTTTCCTTTCGTCTTCTGATCTATGAAGCCAGCAGGTGGGCAGATAGCTATTGGAGATAGCAGCCCCAGCACGCTTTGCAGGAAACTTGTCTCCGGATGATTTCGCAAGACAAGCAGCGCACAAGTTTTTCCCCAAGTACGATGGGTTGCCTGCACGAGGTACAACACTTACCTGGTGGGCGTGCCAGCCCATGTCGACAAGCTGCCATCTGCTGCCGACACCGAGGGAATCGCGAGGCCCATTCTCCATGCCTGAATTGCTTGCAGCTATAGATGATGCCAACCGCAAGACAGTGCCCGGTCCGGACTCCATACGAGCTTTACAAGAAGCTCAGTTGTTATGCACTTCCTCAACACCTTGACACCATAGACAAGGTATGGCTAGACGGAGATGTACCAGAGAGCTGGGAATTGGCGATTGTGATCCCTATTCCAAGGCCGGGGAAGACGCCAACAGAACTTGGCAACGTTCGACCTTAACGCCAATAGTCTGCAAGCTTGCTGACAAAATGATCGCCATACGAATCTCGTGGTGGCTTGAACATCACGGTTTCTACCACCTGGCACAAATTGGCGTTCCACCATGTATAGGTACCGAAGACGTGTTTAGTGTCTTGGCATCCTGAGTATCATCATCCACCAGCAGCCACAATGTACACACCGTCCTCATCATGGACTTAGAAAAGACTTATAATATTAGTCATGCTTTCATTATGGACTCAATTGACATGCTCCATTTACCACTTAGAGTACGCAACGTTGTAAAATCTTTACTTGAAGGCAGACAATTTGCAATACGCCTCAGTGGCAATGCCATCGGATCATTCATCCCTCTTCGCCGGCATACCTCTGGGTTCAGTGTTGTCACCATTATTTAATATCTCATTTATGTCCCTTGCATGGCGGTTACATGATGTTATTATGTTAAATTCTTAATATACGCTGATGAAATCACGGTGTGGAGCACACACAACGACCTACTGATTCAATCAGCTGCCTTCAATCAGCTTTAGATATATTACGTCTACATATGCTTCTTCAATTGGGCTTGAACATTCCGCCAGTAGAACTACCTTCATGTCAGTCACAAACCGCCAGGGGCGCCGTAAACTAGCTGCAACACCTATTCGTCTGCATCTGTCCGGAACCTCACTTCAGGAAAGTACAACAGTAAAAATATTGCCTTTAACAATTCACGAGTCAGGAACTGGAACTGCATGGCTGTCTCGCGCTAAAGAAAAAGGCGATACCAACTCAGGGTCTGATCAGACGCATTGCTAAAAACTGGCGGCGCCCACACAAACGTTGCACGACAGTTTTCGCAGGCAGTTGTGCAACCGCGCTTTGTTTATCAAGCCCAATTTCAACATTTGACAAGGGCACAATGGGATCGCTTGAAGCTATAAATTGAGAGGCAATGAGGGTCATCGCATGCCTTCCTCGTATCACAAAAATCGTGGCGCTCCAAGAAAACGCACAGCTAAATGCAATAGGTGAACTGGTGCAGCAACGACGTTATGCTCGCAAGCTTAAGGCCACCTTCTCTTACGCAACGTGCGCTCTGAGGGCTTATGCTTCATCACATTCACTTCTACCACCGCCACTGCCAGTTCTTCCTCCTTGGAGTTTGGTACACCTGTGATAACAAGCGAAAGGATTTACGGCAACCAAGAACGCAGGAACCAGCGTCGTCACTTCGCAACCGAATTATGGAACAAGGCGCCCGCTTGCCACAAGGTTCCATCGTAATTTACGTTGATGCAAGCATCCAGGCCTGCGAATTGACAACTGCAGTTCACTGTCCTTGCAAGCCTGCACTGAACAAGACATCAACGTTTCAATTACCGGAACCTCCATCATCTTTTTTGTGCGGAGCTGCTTGCTGTGCAAGAGGCGCTTCGCTCCGTGACCGCCATTCCCATGCTTCCCATGGCCCGTATTGCCATACGCACTGGTGCCCTCCAGGTGACAAACTACTTAGACTCGTCAGTAGCAGCACAGAAATCTGCTAAAATATACACTGTCTGAGCGGCACGCATTCTGCAGCCAATTCGTATTGAGTGAATTACGCGTCACCTTCCAAGTTCTCAAAGCCATGCGGATTCTGGGACCCGCCTTTTCACCTCAACCTCATCATCGCCAAACCTTCTAAAATTGGATAATACTACCCTCCTTACCTGGTATTCACCACCTGCTGTCGGAATGTCCAGCGCTGAAACCGACGAGGATCCGGCTACTGATGGCAGCTGGCCTCTCTCCCCATGCATAATCCGTCGTCATATTCCGTTTGGACGCAGGGACCGCATCATCGTTCACTTCTAGACTTCATTACATCAGCCAACCTTTTTTCATTTATTTCACGATACCCTTCATCCTTCCTAACATTCCTTTTATGCCCCGAGGCAATAAACATAAAAAAAAATCCCTTGCAGGAGCACAGCACTGGACAGTCAGAAGCCGCAAGCGGGACCGACATGGCGCAAGGCGGTATACTCGCACGCCAGACGCCATATTTCTGGCCCTGTTCATTTGTCCTTTGTCGTCGAGTATCGCGCAATGAGATGCTGGTGACAGAAAGCATATCAAAAGTGCTCGAGAAAGCGCTGGTATTCTGATGCACGAATTTCGATTCTGAAAAGCTTGACCGGCGGAAGGTGCATTCATTCATTCATTCATTCATTCATTCATTCATTCATTCATTCATTCATTCATTCATTCATTCATTCATTTAGAGTACTCTCACTGCCCAGAGGCATTATAGAGAGGAAGGGCATAAAAAATCGGCGGAATTTTGCTTCTGCGTCGGTGAAGGTAGTGGTGAAGGCGGTGAGGTGCTTTCAGGCATTGTCAGTGTGTGGAATAAACGAATTAATACAAAAGTTGGGCAGTGCGTGATCCCTAATTTGCAGTTGGAATCAATGCGTGAACATATTGAGATGGAGGAGGCAATAACTCATCTTGGAGAGTACGTCAAGCATAATAAACCCTGCATAAAAGAAAACATACGAAATCATAAACGAAAGCATCACTTAAGTATCATATTCCAGTTACTTCGAAACGATTAAAGTGTGCCAAAGTCAGGGTATAGTTAATATTTGCTGTGCTTAGTTTAAACAAGAGCCATTCATAAGAAGTGGTGCCAAACGCCTTTGCAAAATATAAAAAATTGAGTCAACAACAACGTTGGCATCCATAGCATTAACATATATAACCCATTACAGACGAATCTTAACGCTATTCTTTATTCGTTCAACGGCAGGCGTATGAAGTAATAAATGCGAAATATCACGTGCACCCTCAGCTGAGTCACGTCCAGCAGTCTACTAACTGAACACCATTTTCAAGTCAGTAACATATTACTGCTACCTAGGAGTACTTATCACGTCAAACCTTGCATGAACCCGTCATACTATACCACATTATAAACAACGCTAATCGAATGCTCGAATACCTACGACATAATTTTTTCCCGTCGGTGTATCACGAAAATTACTTCTTTACAAAACTATCGTCAGCACTAAACTTAAATATGCATCCTCGGTATGAGACCTGAGCTTTGCCAAGCTAAAAACTCATTCGAACTTGTTCAGTATAATTCCACTCGATTCATTCTACAATCGGACCGCCAGCATTTCCACCATGAAACAAACCTTATGTCTACTGTCACTTGGTTTTCCCAGTAATTTGTCTCGTCTCTGACTATTTCACGAAGTATTCTTTCGTAACTCCCACTTGCGCAGCGAACCAATCACTAATTCGTCTATCACTCTGCTCACTTTGACCTCATTGGCAAAACTGGATTTATCTCTTCTGATCCCTTTCCTCACAGTTTATTCCACGCACATCACAGAACAGAAAACGCCTTCCCAAACTCCTACGTGCCATTGAAGATCACCACGTTTTATCATGAGAAACTGTAGTTTTTTTTTTATTTTTTGCTGTGTGGCTTATTTTTATTTTTGTGTTTTGTATTCATTCAATCCTCTCTATATTATCAGCGACCTTGAGGGTACGTACTAATACATTAAATGAAATTAAGCATTAGTGAAACCTAGCACTTGTGTGTAGGAGTATTTCGGATTTACCTGACAAAGCAGACCACTAACTATAAATTTCCCATTCTTTTAAACCTGCTTCGAGTAATAATATAGGCTGTCATAAATGCTCTTGTTACTATCCCCATATTATCCGTTTGTCAGTTCAAAAAACAAGATTGCCCAGGTGATCTGCACTGCCTTCATGCATCCATCGCCTCTCATCCAGAAGTGGTAAATAAAGTGTACGGTCCACTGTCAAAGGAAGCGTGCTATCGCATGGCCTCCGCGATTCGCGAAGCCAGAGTTATTGAAAGCCTTATTGGTCACAAAACTTTCATAGAGCTTCCGCTGACGAGCATCATCCGAGAAGTGCATATAGTCCAAAGAGCTTAATTGGTGCGGCCGCTACAAAGAAGGAAGCCTTTCAGGCGTTAGTTTGACGACGAAGTTCGATTTTTACTGAACCCTCATGAAGGTAATGTAGTTTTCGTGCGTAGAACCAGCTCCTTTTCCGGCTACAGAAGAACGGCCGAGAGAAGCTTGTTCACCGCCCCATATGAAACGGGACTGCCGAAGAAATTAAAGCGAGCAAGTAAAGCGCAGCAAAAAAACGGTGGCTTCACCTCCACCTTGAAATATGTGCGTGCTTGTGAAAAAACGTTCATTGTTTTCAGACTTCAAAATAGCATATGAAAAAAGCGCATGAAAATTTAACCAAGCAAGTATAAGGCACAGCTAGTGGGTGCCTTCCACTTAGTCGGTTGTGTGTATGTGCGCGCGCGTGCGTGTGTGCGTGTGTGTGTGTGTGTGTGTGTGTGTGTGTGTGTGTGTGTGTGTGTGTGTGTGTGTGTGTGTGTGTGTGTGTGTGTGTGTGTGTGTGTGTGTGTGTGTGTGTGTGTGTGTGTGTGTGTGTGTGTGTGTGTGTGTGTGTGTGTGTGTGTGTGTGTGTGTGTGTGTGTGTGTGTGTGTGTGTGTGTGTGTGTGTGTGTGTGTGTGTGTGTGTGTGTGTGTGTGTGTGTGTGTGTGTGTGTGTGTGCGCGCGCGCGCGCGTGCGTGCGTGCGTGCGTGCGTGCGTGCGTGCGTGCGTGCGTGTGTGTCTTCCACACCCGCACAGTACGCACGCAGCACTCTCTCTCTCTCTGCACTGCTTTCTGCGCTCTACACAACTCAAGCCGACACAAGACGTGAGAAATTTAAGCACACTTGCTGACCTGACGGTAGCTGGTCATAACGCGGCTGTTCAGAAAAGGTGGGCAGAACAGCTGTTAACTAACACTAATTGATACTCTGAGACATGGACCATGCCAGCTGCCCGGATGCCTCTTCCCCAGTGCTGAAGCTACTTCGCAAATCTGTCGATTCTTACATGTTTACGACCATGTCCTTTAACATTTCAGCTCTTGCATTCAAATGCCCCTAATAAGTCAATATGAGAAGTCATCGGTACTTATGAGGAGCAATGCCACTTTCCGTTCCCATTCTCTGCCATGTCACTCCGAATATTCTGTTGCCGTTCTTGTTCTTCAGCTATAACGCTCCTCGTATCTCGTAAACTCGCTCAGCCTCTCCGTGCACAGCTGCTGCCGAATGTCCGACCGCAAGTATGTCATAATGGACTGAGACCGCAAAACCTCAGCATATTTCGCTTGCCCTCACTGCATCTTGAGGCGTCCGCATCGCGGAATGCAATGTAGCAGCTCGGTTCCTGGAGCATCGTTTTTCATATTTGGCACCAACATATAGTATCAGAATGCAGCGCTTTTTTTTTTTATCATTTTCCTCTATTTTTCTTCAGAATGCGTAGCCCGATTGTGAGCATACGTAACCTGGCACCGTCCTATTGCACATGTCAAACGTACATCTCAATTTAAACAAATTGTCGAATAGTCTAGATAGGGCCCCAGGGAGCTCGTAGACGGCTGAATACGTCGTCGTTAATCATATTCCTTGCACTTGGATCTGAATAGTTTCTCGCTATGTTGGCGACAGCCGTTATGAATGATGGGAAATAGGCTTGGTCTCTGCATCGACTATATAATACGGTATTTGGCTACTGAGGTCACCTTACTAAGTCATTAACCATTGAGTGACGTGGCAAACGATGAGCGCCCCCTTTGCAGTGTGCTGAAACTCGGTCCCAAAATTTGCAATCAGGATCGGCCCCGCCGGGGTGGTGCAGTGGTAAGACGCACGACTACTGTGCCGGAGTACCTGGGTTCGAACCCGACCGCGGCGGCTGCGTTTCGATGGAGGCGAAACGAAGAGGCGTCCATCTGCTGTGCGATGTCAGCGCACGTTAAAGATCCCCAGGTGGTCGAAATTATTCCGGAGCCCTCCACTACGGCGCCCCTTTCTCTCTATCCACTTTCAATCCCACCTTTTCCCCTTCCCTTACGGCACGGTTCAGGTGTCCACAGAAACAAGTGTGACAGATACTGCGCCTCTCCTTTCCTGTGAATCAGTTATTATTATTATTATTATTATTATTATTATTATTATTATTATTATTATTATTATTATTATTATTATTATTATTATTATTATTATTATTATTATTATTATTATTATTATAGATTGCCGCACAACGATCCTGTAATCGAATAAGCCCTCTTTGCAGCGCAGACTCCTTTTTACAAAAAAGCAAGCAAACTCAGGTTCCTCTACCATAACGTGGCAGCCGCCTATATGAGTCGCTTTGCACTGGAACCATGATGATATACCGCGCGGAACTCTCACGCCGGCTTCAAGAATACGCAAGGCGGACATCGATGACTCGTTGGCGTCAGCTCTCGCAATGGATTGTCTCAACGAAATCGCCAAACGTGGTTCTTGTAAATTGATAACCGCAGCGTTAGCTCGCAAGAAATCCAAGCCGAGAATTGTCTAGGGACTATGGAGAAGGACAACAACGTCACAAAAATAGACGAATCCAAGTATTGATCTCCCGCGATGCATCTGCCAGCGGGAGTAATCAAGTGTCCCCAGTTGGACGAATTTGAGGTCCAGTCCATTCGGCTAAATAATCCGTTTTGGGGCTAGGATGTTACTCGTAACAGAATAGTCCGCTCCGGTATGAACAAAGGCGATAAAGGTAAAATCATCGACAGCGACAGGTAAAACTGCGTTTTGATGTTCATTACTACGTGACCCTGTCTGACAGGCGTCGTCCGGTCGGAAGCCAGATGGAGGATGTTTAACACTTCACTCGTCCGCGGCCTCACTTCCGCAGGTCGCAGGCCGTAGTTTCTCGAACGGGAGCTCGTTGAGTGCCCAGAAGGGCTTGCAGAGGGACGTGGATCCGGTGAAAGATAGCGAACAGGCGTATCCACGCGATACTCATGGTGTGGGACGTCAGTGAAACCGACACGCGTCGACAGGTACTCCTCGATTTCACACGACCGCTCACCACTCCGAGGACACGGAGCACGCGGATTAAAGTCACGAAGATGGGTACGGCGGTACGAGCAGATCCGGAATATGTGGACAGCCTCACCTCAGTGGTATCAGAAAGGCCAGCGGTAAGGAGCATGCCAGACGTCGCTCTTCCGAAATCGTTCATCGACTAGAAAAAGAGGACGACGAAAGCTTGGACAAAACGTAGAGGCGTTCACGCTGGGAGAGTTGTATCCGCTATGCGTCGGAAGCACCGACGGGTACGTCGGCGCGCTAGGTGGCCGTGACGGCGCAATAGGCACAGGTGGTTCAGGGACCACTTGCCTCGCTTGATCACGAATGCTTTCCGCGAGAAAACAGGAGCCTTGGCATACTCGATCGCTTATTCTGTCTTAGACCTTCCCCCTGTTATGAATGGGGCTCCTGCCGAGGTTCGCGATAATTGTTCAGCAGTTGTGGACAGAAGCAGGTCTAGCGGACGCTGTTGAGAGACCGCCGCCAAAGGCAGCGAAACGGCGGCGGCGGAGTGACCCTTCGTTTCCAGCTGCTTAAACGCGCCTACTTCGATACCTTTGATTCGGTGAAGTGCTTTCTCGGCAAATAAGTGGATGTGTATATTGAATGAATAAATGAGCATAATGCTAACGGGCAGCTAGGGTAATTAAATAAATGAAATGAAACTAAACTGCCTAGGAAAGCACCCTCAGCACCAGCACAACGCGCGTTATACCACTTAGTTCGTCACGCGGGCACTTCCGAGAGGTGGCGCAACGGTATGTCCTCCCGCCCAATATCCCCACAGTGTGATGAGATTCCACCCCATATATCCGCACAGGACTCCATGCTGCGACTTGTCCACGAAATTTTCGACCCACTTCTTCCTGGTCACACCAAGACAATCATAGCTTTGGATATCTAAATATTTTAATCGCATCGAACACCAGTCGATCATGACTGCCCTATCTACATTGAATGCGGGTGCGCGCACATACCCCCACATTCGAACATTGCTTAATGACCGCATGGCTGAGATACCCTTCGGTCTTCTCTATTCCTCTTCCTATACGCTTCAGTGTGTCGGAACCCCGCATGGGCCCGTCCTTTCGTACTCCCGTTGAACATCACCGTAATCATCCTCGCCCGAAAACTGTCAGATATCCCCCATCTCAAGCGCACAATCTACACCGACCTCATTCTGTGTACCAACCACGGCAGTGACGGCAGCATAGAATAAACCTTACAGAAAACGGCCACATTCACCCACAATTACGCACGGAGAATCGCACTGTCCTGCTCCCCAGAGAAGTCCGAATTGCTCCTCATCCGCTCCAAAAACCACCGCTCACCCGTTACTACTGAACTGAATTGGGGCCCAGTACCGGAGGTTAAACCCCTCCACGTATTGGGTCTACTCATCCAGAACTACGATAAAAACACTCCTATCTAAAAAATTCGGGCAGGTTGCAGGCGCAGTATCGCTCATCATTCGCAAAGGTCGCAAAGGTCGCGGCAAAGGTGCGCGACCTTTGCCGCCTCATCCAGGCCTTCGTTCACAGCCATATGCTTCACACTACCCCATACCTCATACCACCCAACACAACATAAGCGCTTTGAAGCCTTGATCCGCAACACACACAAGGTCGCATTTCGCCTTCTATTCGACACATGCACAGAGAGATTATTAGTCCTGGGCCTCCACAACGCGACTGGGGAGCTCCTGGAGGCCCTCCGACAGGCCTATCAAACTCGTACAAACCTGCAGTGAACGGTATATTCTTGACCTCCTTGGAATCTGAATATCGGCTAGCGAACCAACCCTTCTCTCCATCCTTCGACACAATCACCGAGAAATTCTTCTCAAGCCACTCTAAAAAAATATGCATCTATCTTACCATGACCAGCACCGCAGATCTCGTGAAAAGATCAAAAGAATGCTAGGGGGAACTTTGGATCACTAAACTGCGATGGTCTCTATCGCGCGATGGTCCGAAGACCTCCACTACGGCACCTCTTTCTCTCTGTTTTCCCTCCCACCTTCGCGATGACGCGATATCGTAAGCTACGAGCCAACATATAAAGTCCCGCTTTAACCGAGCCGTATGCCTGCGTGAACTAGCGATAGGTCACGTAACGCGAATGCAATAGGTAACGTGATAAGGGATAGGTAACGTGAATGCAAGGATTTTGGCAGGCTCATTGTAATATCGATAATAGGGGACATCCGAGTTGGCAGCTCCTGTCAAACGTAATGTCAGGAAGCCCTACGTCCAGTTAGTGCTCGGTCATGTCAGCTCCCAGCTACCGCCTCCCACTTCTTCTTCCAGCCTTTGAGTGTAGAGGACGGACGGTCACTGCGAGTATGAGCGCTTAAAGGCTTTCGCCTTTACCACCACGTGACAATATTACGACGCTGAGCCGGACGTCGGGTGGACGCTGCATGCACGTGTGATGAAGCGCGCGGATTCCTCCTCGTTCCACCTCAACAAACTTCCTTTACCCCCATACACCTCCCCAGAAGCTGCAGAAGAAGCCGCCGTGTACTAGCCATAAGCCGCGAGGAAGCCCAGTACATTTTAATAGATTCGACAACTGCGATTTTAAATTTTGCACGATGCCGGGTCCATTTCCCTGCTTTTGGAACTCTGGGCTAACCAGAGGGACCCGAAGCCCGCCATGTGGTCTGATATGGGTGCCTGCGCACTCTAGGAATCTTGGAAACTAGGCCGCCAGCCATTTAGCCCGAGGTTCTTTATACCGGACTCAGGTGGCTTCTGATCCGGGGTTCACGATGGAGCGCATGCACTCATTCAGCGAGCTGACGCTTGCGTAAAGCCTCGTGCCCTCTCTACCCCCTTTCCCGAATAACAAACACGCAACATTGTGGCACAGGCTGCAGACACGCACTTTTCCATCAACTATTATCCTATCCCGTTACCATCCCTCCTTTCAACTCCTGCCTATACCCTGTGCCCGGAAACGTTTGCTTCTTCCCTTTACATTCTCTTCCTCTGCCCGGCGGACTCTCTACCATGGAGCCTAGAGTACTTCAAGACCTGGGAGTACCGGGAGGCCCCGCTGCGTTCAGAGAACCTGGCCGTGCCGACCATCGCCACAGCCTGGGCTGCCAGTGTTATCAACCTTAGGGACAAACACTTCAGTGCAGTGGGACCACGTGGGGACCCGGGCGCCTGTGTGCAACGAATTCAGTCGTGTGAATAAAGTTTTTCCAAGAGAGCGAGAACTGAACCTAATTGGTTCTGCATGTTGCTGTTAAACGCGCTAAACTCTTACGAAATGGAACAAACCTCGTGGCACGTGTCATTCTTTGTATAAATGTGGAAAACTGTTGTATCAGTTCTCAGTTCGCGCTTCGTCTTGTCCATGTCTAGTTTGTTCTCTTTCGTTAAGAGTTTAGCGTGTCAAACAGCAGAACGTTTTTCTTTATATATGTATCTCTGTGCCTCGGTCATGTTGCAGTGTAATGGGATGGTCAGAAGGTGGATGGGGGAGATGCTGAAGTCTGCTTGGAAGTACAACTCATAATTTTAGTAGGGCTGGCTCCTGTCCCGGGCGTGGCGTTCTGAGTGCCTGCGCCTCCTGGGTCTCCTGGATGTGTGTTTCGGAATCAGTGGCCTTCAAGGTAAAGCCCTATAACTCGGTGGTGCCCGTCTTGATGCTACTAGGTCCCTGAAAGGGTAGAAGATCTGTTAAGTCATGGTCCAAAGATTAGTGTATGGCTTCCATGGCATCCACACTGTCTTGGTTCATGTGGTTTTTGCTAGTTTGTTTATGTGGCAGCTCCGGGCTCCCGGTCTAAAGGGCCTGTTCCAAAGGGACCTGGGTTGCCGTGGCAGCCGCCAAGTTCTCTTTTCTCAGCGGTGGGAGGGGTGCCCATTCTCCATTTCGGTTCCACGGTATTCTTTTAAGTGGACCGATTGGACGGCTGCTGATAATCTTCTGTAGTCCATGGTGTGCTGCTGGCAAAGCTTTTCGATTCTTCCGCCCGGTCGACTTGGATTTGGTTCAGTTTTGGCCTATGCTCAGTCTCGGGTGTATGCCTAATCTTGTGCAGCTATGCTTCTTGTGCGCATTAGGATGAGTGCTCCGCACAGCGGTGCCTCTGCGAGTGTGGCGGCGGATTGCGGCTTCAACGGTTTTCCCTTGGATTTCCCCCCTTTGTTATAATTCTTCTGCCTCGCACGACAGTTCGTGTCAATGGTGGAGTGGTTGGATATGTCGCAGATGCTTTTTACAATTGGCATGCCGCGTAGAGGGCTGCGTATGCCACAATTGTAGCGCATTGTAGCGAAAGCTACACTACACTACCCTTGAGCATTTCGCCGGTGCCTGAAAAAAGAGCGGCGGTGCCTGAAAAAACGTCCCGTTGTCTAGCAACCGGTTTCGCAAACTCGGACCTCTATTTTTATGTGGGGGGTTGACATTACAATCAGCCTGCCATGGCATTTGAATTCACGTTACCCCTATGCCGCGCAGGCACGTTGATACGGCTTAGTTAAAGCGGGGTTTTATATTGCCACCCGGTGTCCCCATGTTCTAGCTGCGCCTGGAAGAAGAGGACACTGAAGTTGACTCTCGGGCTGTGCGCCGAACGTTTGCCTGCTGGTACAGCTTCGTCCCGTCGTTTTAGTCGAGTCTAGCCCTGTTGTCCGTGACATATTTTGGTGGAGGTGCTGGGTATCGATCCCAGTATATGTCCCGAACTCCTCCGCATACCCAGGATTCAGGTCCTGTGCCAATCGACACTCCTGTTCACCGCGCTAGCCGGAGGAACCTAGGCCTACCACCTGAGCACGGTCCGTTGGAATTCACCACCGCAGCCGCCCCTCGACCTGTCATGCAAACTCCAACGTATTACACTCTACAGAACCCGCGACTGCCTAAGGCTTTCCACGGCTGTCAGACGGAAGACGTCGAAGACTGGCTCGCCCAGTTTGAACGGGTCGCCGCATTTAATCAGTGGGACGACACCGCAAAGCTCAGGAACGTCTTCTTTAGCCTGGAAGATGGCGCTCGTACTTGGTACGAGAATCGCGAAGGCGCCCTAACATCGTGGCGCGAGTTCTGTCGCTGCATCCTGGACACCTACACCAGCCCGGATCGCCGAGAACGAGCAGAAAGAGCTTTACGCTCTCGCATACAGATGCCGAACGAGACCATAACCATGTACGTGGAGGACATGACTAGGCTGTTCCGACGATCCGACCCGGCCATGCCCGAAGAGAAAAAGGTACGCCATCTCATGCACGGCGTTAAGGAACAACTGTTCGCTGGGCTCGTGCGCAATCCGCCGAGCACAGTTGCCGAGTTTCTTTCGGAAGCAATCACGATGGAAAGGATGCTCCAGCAGCGGTCTACGACCTACGACAGGCCGGTAATCGCCGCTTCGCTCACGGAGCCGCATTCGTCCTTCGGGGCTAGTCCGGACCTTCTTCGCGACATCATCCGCTCCATTTTGCGTGAAGAGCTCCAGAAGCTTTTCGGTGCTCCCCAGCCGACGGTCGCCTCTGTCGCTAGTATTGTACGCGAAGAACTCCAGCAGGTACTTCGGCCTTCGGTACCATCTGCTAACCCCAGCGAAAGGCAGACCTGTGGCGTGCCCCAAATCGGCAGCGCCTGTGCTTCCACTGCGGAGAACCTGGTCACCTGTATCGACAGTGCCCATATCGTCAACTTGGACTGAAGGGTTTCCCCATCGACATGCGTAGCCCTCCTTTAGGCCAACGACCCCGGGATATTGAGGAATACGTAGCCCAGCAGCGCATGGCGCCAACTTTTCGACGACCGTCACGATCTCCGTCTCCACGCCGATCATCCTCGCAGCCCAGCTCCTCCGGAATGGCGCAGCGACGGTCACCTAGTCCGAGCCGGGAAAACTAAAGACAGCGACCTCAGGGGGCGAGGCCACTTCAAATCGACACGACGAAGACCCCCCGACAACGCGACCTGTGAGCGACCGCGACTTGACGGCCCCGACGACAATTCGTACACGTGAAGATAGACTCTCGCTCGATATACCCGTGCTCCTCGACGGCTATAAGGTTAGCGCATTGGTAGACACCGGTGCTGACTTTTCGATTTTAAGCGGGAAGCTAGCGGTGCTTCTAAAAAAAGTGATGACGCCATGGTCTGCCACGCAGATTCGAACCGCTGGCGGACATGTTGTAACTCCGAGCGGTCAGTGCACGGCGAGAGTCCAAATTCGCAACTCCACGTTTGTTGTCAGCTGCCTTGTGATACCTGACTGCTCCCGTGACTGTATCCTTGGTGTCGATTTTCTCCGAGAGTATGGGGCCATTATCGATCTCCGGAAGCGTACCGTGACCTTTTCGACTGAGAAAGCTGATGATACTGACACCGCAGACCGCCAAAGCTGTGCCCCTCTTCGAATTTCTGCCGAGAGCGTTTATATTCCGCCACGTTCCAGTGTTTTTGTGACTGTTAACTGCGATGAACTACGTGACGGAACGGCAGTCGCTGAGGGCAACCAGTCCCTTTTGCTCACCCACGGCATCACCTCGGCGCGGAGTCTCATCCATCTGCGTAACGGCCGATCTGAGCTCCTGGTGACTAACTTCACAAACGAACCCCGCCATCTTTTCCGCGCTACCACAATCGCATTCGCCGACGCCTTAGCGGATGTTTCTGAATGTTTTACGTTCGGAGAAGTTGAAAATGTGCGCCCATCCCTTGATCGTCTGGATATTAGTACAGATCTCTCGGAAACACAGCAGCATGACCTGCGTTCTCTCCTTCTAAACTACAGTGCTTGTTTCGCGACGTCATCGAAAATTCGGCAAACGCCGAATTTCGGCAAACGCCGGCAAACGCCGAAACTCCCGACGATGCCCGCCCTATACGCCAGCAGCCGTACCGCATCTCAACGACGGAACGTGAAGCGATCCAGACACAGGTTCAGGAGATGCTTCGTGATGGTGTCATCCAACCCTCCAACAGTCCGTGGTCTTCCCCTGTCGTGCTGGTGAAAAAAAAGGATGGCACCCTTCGCTTCTGTGTTGATTATCGAAAGTTGAACGACATCACTAAAAAAGACGTCTACCCGCTGCCCCGTATCGACGATTCGCTTGACAAACTTCGTCGCGCCCAGTACTTCTCCTCCATTGACTTGAAGAGCGGGTACTGGCAGATTGAGGTCGATGAGCGGGACCGCGAAAAAACAGCTTTTGTCACCCCAGATGGACTGTATGAGTTTAAAGTGCTGCCATTCGGCCTGTGTTCAGCGCCGGCTACTTTTCAGCGCATGATGGACACCGTTCTCGCCGGCCTCAAATGGCAAATCTGTTTAGTTTATCTCGACGACGTTGTCGTGTTCTCTGAAACCTTTGTAGAACACCTCGAACGCCTTCGCGCAGTATTAGATGCCCTCCGGTCAGCTGACTTGACGCTCAAGCCCGAGAAGTGCCACTTTGGCTACAAAGAGTTGAAGTTTCTCGGTCATCTTGTGAGTGCCGCAGGCGTTAGGCCAGACCCCGACAAAACTACCGCTGTCGCCAAATTTCCCGTTCCTGCCACGAAGAGGAGTTTAAAACGTTTCCTGGGTTTGTGTGCGTACTACCGCCGCTTCATCGCCGACTTTTCCAAGATAGCCGCACCCCTGACCCGCCTCACGCGGGATGATACACATTTCGTGTGGGCCGCCGAGCAACAGGAGGCTTTTGCGGAGCTGCGCAGACGACTGCAAACTACCCCTGTTCTTGCGCACTTTGATGAAGACGCTGCCACCGAAGTCCACACCGACGCCAGCAACATCGGCCTTGGCGCTGTACTCGTTCAACACCAAGCTGGCGTGGAAAGGGTCATTGCGTATGCCAGCCGCACGCTCTCCCGCGCTGAAACAAATTATTCCACTACAGAAAAGGAATGCCTCGCGGTTGTGTGGGCAACTATGAAATTTAGGCCTTACCTCTATGGCCGTGCGTTTAAAGTCGTTACTGACCACCATTCTTTGTGCTGGCTGGCCAATCTCCGTGACCCATCGGGGCGCCTAGCACGATGGAGCCTTCGCCTCCAAGAATTTGATTACTAAATTGTGTACAAATCTGGTCAGAAGCACGAAGATGCTGACGCGCTCTCCCGGGCACCCGTCGGATTTGTCGATAACGTCACGGATGACAGAGGGTTTCTTGGACTAGTGAATGCCTCAGACATAATGACACGACAGCGAGCTGACCCAGACCTTCGACCTGTCATTGACCACCTGGAGGGTCACACTGCTGACGTCCCCCGCCAGTTTGGAAGGAACCTGTCTGCATTCTGTCTTCGGAATGGCGTTTTATTCAAGAAAAACTCCAGCACTGTTGATCGAGAGCACCTCCTTGTCGTGCCGGCCGACCTTCGCGACGATATCCTTTTCGCTTGCCACGATGAGCCCACCTCCGGCCACTTGGGCTTGCACGCACACTCGCTCGAGTTCGTCAAGCCTATTATTGGCCTAAACTTTCTGACGCCGTCCATCGCTACGTCAGAGGCTGCCGCGAGTGTCAACGTCGAAAGGTGCCTCCTCTCAAGCCCGCGGGTTTTCTCCAACCTATTATTCCACCTCGGACGCCGTTTGACCAAGTCGGCATCGACCTACTGGGCCCATTTCCGCTGTCATCGATGGGTAACAAATGGATTATAGTCGCGACCGACTATCTCACACGTTATGCGGAAACCAAGGCAGTGCAGCGGGGCACATCAATTGAGATCGCTCAATTCTTTGTGCAGCAAATCGTGTTGCGTCATGGCGCGCCGTCCCTAGTCGTAACCGATCGAGGCACCGCGTTTACGGCACAGCTCATGCACGATGTGCTCGAGCTTAGTCATACCAGCCACCGAAAAACTACTGCATATCACCCGCAGACGAATGGCCTCACGGAGAGACTCAACAAAACCATCGCCGACATGATCGCAATGTACATAGACTCTCAGCACAAAAACTGGGATGAAATTCTCCCCTACATCACTTATGCCTACAACACGGCCACCCAAGAGACGACGCGTTTTACACCATTTCGCCTAGTCTACGGACGTGACGTTCAGACGATGTTGGATGCCATGCTTCCGAGCTGCCCAGATGATCATCCACTCACGCCAGACGCCGAGCAGTTTGCTCAGCGCGCTGAGGAAGCACGTCAACTTGCCCGCATTCACATTCAACAACAGCAGGGCACGGATGCACGCCGCTACAACCTCCGTCATCGACACGTCGCATACCATCCTGGAGAGAAAGTTTGGGTGTGGACCCCGGTGCGTCGGCCCGGCTTGTGTGATAAACTGATTTCCCGTTACTTCGGACCTTACGAAGTTCTGCGCCGAGTCACGGAAGTGACTTACGAAGTTCTTCCAGTGGGTACTGTGCAGCCCTCGCGTCGGCAACCACGCTCCGAGGTCGTGCACGTTGTCCGCATGAAGCCCTATTTCATGCGGTAGTGCGCTATGCGCTTGTTTCGGTGTCGCGTAGGACACCTTACCCCGCCTCCGTTATCTATGATGTCCATGTGCTGATCTATCTTTTCTCTTACATTGGCCTTCGCTCGCGCTCCGTCCCTTATTTCTTTTTTAGGAGGGGGAGTAATGCCACCCGGTGTCCCCATGTTCTAGCTGCGCCTGGAAGAAGAGGACACTGAAGTTGACTCTCGTGCTGTGCGCCGAACGTTTGCCTGCTGGTACAGCTTCGTCCCGTCGTTTTAGTCGAGTCTAGCCCTGTTGTCCGTGACAATATGTAGTCTACTCTATCCCGTCATACCCTTATAGGTGGAGCTTAAGTGGGAGTCATAATTTTGTAGCGAAAGGTACACTACGCTACCCTTGAGCATTTCACCGGTGCCTGAAAGAGCGTCCCGTTGCCTAGCAACCGGTATCGCCAGCTCGAGCCTTTCCTTTCATGTGGGAGGTTGACATTATAACCAGCCTGCCATGGCATTTGAATTCACCTTACCCCTATGCCACGCAGGCACATTCATCACAGGCATGAAAGTGGGTTCTGCATAGAACGCTGGTGAACTTTGATGCGTTCAATTGAACGCTGGTTTTGTTCTCTGCAACGCTCGGTCGCCTGCAGTGAACGCTTTCGCTCTACATTCGGTTCAGTAGCGTTGAACTCCTATAACTTTTTTTCTCCTCCGGGGTTAGAATGTCAGCTCGGTGATCTTTCAGGTGGCATCCGCAGACCTGCATTACTGGTCAAAAAGATTTGCACCTGGGTCCGTATTCCGGTTTGCGTTGTTATCGAAAGTGTCGCTATCCCCCTGACCTCGAATCAGCCGATTTGTGGAAACACCGAAACCAGGTGCAAGTTTGGTTGCCACTATTTCCGGTTCTGGCATGTCCACCAATCAGATGACTCGATTTCGGGGAGATAGCGACACTTTTCATAACAACGCACTCGAAATATGGATCCCGCATCCTATGGCGCTGGGGTAGACAAATATCGCGAGGTACTACTCCAACAAACCCCTGGCCCTCAGTCCCCAGCAGCTGCGAAGCAACTGACCACGACGGCGGTCAGACCTGCAACGCAGAAAAGGGTGCGCTATGACTCCGGCCAGGCCGCCATTGGAAACTGACCCTGGCAAAATTTCAACGCTGGAACCCTAGATAGTGAGGCTAGTTTAGCAGCATTGTCAGAAGAATTAGAGGGTATGGCATGGGGTGTGATAGGGCCCGACTCAGTGAGCTTATGAAGCCAAATGAGGCATATACTGTACTGAAGGATGGGCATGTACTGTGCTATCGAGGCTTGCCAGAGAGGCGAAAACTAGGATTAGGTTTCCTTGTCAATAAGTATATAGCGGGTAATATAGATGAATTCTATAGTATTAATGAGAGGGTGGCAGGCATCGTAATTAGGCTTAATAAGCGATATAAACTGAAGGTTGTACAGGCCTATGCACCTACATGTAGTTATGATTATGTGACCAGGCAGTTGAAAGCTTCTACGAAGATGTAGAATCGGCACTGCGAAAAGTAAAGACGCAGTATACTGTACTAATTGGCGACTTCAACGCCAAGGTAGGGAAAAAGCAGGCAGGAGACGAGGCAGTAGGTGACTATGGCATTGGTTCTAGGAATAGCAGGGGGGAGTTACTAGTTGAGTTTGCAGAGCGCAATAACTTAAGAATCATGAATACCTTCTTCAGCAAACGGAAGAGCCGGAAATGGACATGGAAAAGTCCTAACGGAGAGACTAAAAATGAAATCGACTTCATAATGTGTTCAACCCCCGCCATTATGCAAGATGTAGAGGTAATCGGGAAAGTGCGATGCAGTGACCACAGGATGGTGAGGTCCAGAATTAGCCTAAATCTGAAGAAGGAACGCGACCGATTAGTAAGAAAGACACCCATCAACGAATTAGCGGTGAGGGGCGGGAGGGCAGAAGAGTTGAGGATCTCGCTACAGAAGAGATGTTTAGCTTTAACCGAGGGTAACGACATTAGCCTAGAATCAATGAACAATAATTTCAGAGATATCGTTACTGAGTGCGCGGTAGAAGTAGGCGTTAGGATAGTTAGAGAGGATACCGGCATCTAAGGAGACGAAATATTTGATTACGAAACGCCGATGTATGAAAGCTTCCAACGCAACAGGCAGTATAGAACTGGTAGGTGTATCAAAGCTAATCAATTAGCGCAAAGTGGATTACATATTAAGTATAACATGAGGAAAATTGAGTATGCTCTAAAGAACGGGGGCAGCCGTAAAGCGGTAAAGAGAAAATTGGGCATAGGCAAAAATCAGATGTATGTGCTAAGGTGCAAGGCGGACATTGTCATAACGAATATGGGCGAAATAGTCAAAGTAGCCGAGGAGTTCTATACTGATCTATACAGTAGCTGAAGTAACCAGGACAGTAATGAGATTCACAGTAGTGAAAAACAGTCAAACGTACCGCAAGTGATAAAGTACAAGGTTAAGAAAGCATTAGAAACTATGAAAAGGGGGAAAGCCGCTGGAAAGATCAGTAACTACAGATTTCTTCAAGGACAGGGTTGATATCGTGCTAGGAAAACTGGCCGCCCTGTACATGCAGTGCCTGGTGTAATCGATGGTACTGGAATCACAGAAGAAGGCTAATGTTATCTTAATTCATAAGAAAGGGGACGCTAAGGACATGAAAAATTACAGACCAATCAGCTTACTATCTGTTACGTATATGGTGTTATCTGAGGTAATCTCCAATAGAATGAGGACAATCTTAGACTGCAATCAAACAAAAATATCAAGCAGGTTTTCGGAAAGGGTACTCTAGTATCGATCATATCCATACCATCACCCAGGTGATAAAAATGCTCGGAATATAACCACTCCTTATCATAGCATTCATTGATTACGAAAAAGCATTTGACACATCAGTAGAAACATCGGCAGTCATGTAGGCATTGCGAAATCAAGGTGTAGACGAACTGTATGTGAAATTACTGAAAAATATCTACAGTGGCTGCACACCAACTTTAGTTCTGTGTAAAGAAACGAAATTCCCTTAAAGAAAAGTGTTAGACAAGAAGACACGATCTCCCCAGTACTATTCACAGCTTGTTTAGAGGAATTATTCAGAAACATGGAATGGGAGCAGTTAGGGATAAGGATTGATCATCTGCGATTCGCTGATGATATTGCCTTGCTAAGTAACTCAGGGGATGAACTGAAAAAAATGATTGATGACCTAGACAGGTAAAGCAGAAAGGTAGGCTTGAAAAGCAATATGCAGCAGACTAAAATAATGTTCAACTGTCTCGGAAAGGAACAGCAGTTTACAATAGGTAGCGAAGCACTGGAAGTGGTAGGCGAATATGTCTACTTAGGGCAAGCAGTAACCGCAGAAACCACAGTGTGAGAAAAGCTTGCGCGTCTCTTGCTAGGAGCGAGATGGCGGTACGTCTAGTACACTAATCTAAAAAGGCAAACAACAAGAGGCCGGTGTAAATGATGGAGAGTTACAAGGTCAAGTTTGTGATGAGTTGGGCATCGATTTGTGCTCAACGAAAAGAAAAAAGGAAATTCTTGAGATCCTGCAGGCAGAGAAAGTGACGGCTGAGGAAGCCGCGGAGGCCTGAGATGATATTGTGACATATATGCCCTGCATCGCTGGACGTTAAAAAAGACAACGATCAGCAACAGTGACACAGAAGAAAACAAAGTGGTAGCAACGTTTGGTGCTAGAAGAAGGTTGACGCTGCTGTGCTTCTGTGCTTTGTGTGCTGTGTCATCCTGGACAAACCTTCGTGCACTAACCTTGCCACGTATCATCTTGATGGAGGTGACTAAAGATCCCCGTGTGCACACATAAATCCATTTAAGCAGCCGCAAGCTGGATTTGCGCAGTGGCCGCCGCCTACCTGGGATCACAACGTCAACAACGGCCACTATGACCTCTGAGGCAGCTCCTACCACCGCAACAACATCGGCGCAGCCACTCGTCCTCACAAAAATCCGCCACCCTCCCATCTTCAGTGGCGAAGACAAGACAGATGTTGATGACTGGCTGGATGAATACGAGCGATGCAGCAGGAACAATCACTGGGACGCGACCATCATGCTGGCCAATCTGATTTTCTATTTGGCGGGAACCGCTCGCACGTGGTTCCAAAATCACGAGCACGAGCTGGTGACATGGGAAATTTGCAAGAAAAAGCTTCACGACTTGTTCTGGAAGCCCATTGGACGGGCTCTCGCAGCCAAAACCGAACTTTCGTCTCGCGCCCAATCCACCACGGAGTCCTGCCTGGCCTACATTCAAGACGTGCTCGCATTGTGTCGCAAGGCGAACAGCTCCATGCTGGAAAGTGAAAAGGTAGGGCACATCCTCAAGGGCATCGCAGATGATGCGTTCAACATCCTCTTCTGCATGGATTGCTCTACCGTCGAGTCGGCTTCAAGTTTGCCGAAGATTCGAGAAGGCTAAACAACGACGCCTGGTACATCGCTTTGAGTGCCTTCCGAACACGGCAGCTACATTATCCTTCGAGGATCTGGCTCCTCTGCAACAGCCTTCTCAGTCCACAACAATGACTCGAATCGTCAGGCGAGAACTCGAGGCCTGAGCTCCTGCACCGCTCCCATCTCCAGTGGCCGACACCGTGGCCATGATACAGGCTGTTGTCCGCCAGGAACTTGCCAACGTCGGTCTTTCCTCCAACCCCGTACCGCCCTCGTCACGATCGCATCCTGTTCCTGTAGTGGATGCTGCAACCACTAGCCAAGCTCCCCCACGTCGCTACGTTAGTCGCAATCCTGCTGAGTGGTGCACCTCCGATGACAGGCCAATTTGTTTTATTTGCTGTCGAGCCGGCCACACTTCACGTTATTGCCGCAGTCGCACCTTCCCCACCTCTCGTTCTTATTACAACGCCGACCGTCGGTACTACTACGGATTTCGACGCTTCCCTGTCCAACCTGAACAGCTTCGCCCCGCATATGATGGACCTGGACACTTCCCTCCTCACCCAGATGAACCTCACACCGAAGCCGTCTCAAGTGTCCGTCACTCCAGCCGATCTCCATCTCCACGGTCTCGTCGATCTCGTTCACCGCTGCCTCGTCGCAACTCCTCCCCATCATACGCCGGCGCCTACTCGGGAAACTAGCGAGTGCAGCGCCCGGGAGTGACGCTGCATTACCGACCCGGACTGTCAACTCGGAACTGACCCTCGCACCCAGACATAACCTCACTGACATTTTTGTGGACGGAGTCTCAGTTTCAGCCCTTATTGACACTGGCGCCCACATTTCCGTCCTCAGTTCCTCGCTCCGTCAACGCCTCAACAAAGTCCTCACACCCGCTTCCTCATCTACCGTTCGTGTTGCTGATGGCAACACAGCTACTGTGATTGGTATGTGTACTGCGAGAATTACCATTGCCGACCGCCATATCCCTGTGCTATTTACAGTCCTCACCAGTTGCCCTCAAGACGTTATATTAGGACTGGACTTTTTAACTGCACATTCCGCGCTCATTGACTGTTCTTCTGGACTGCTTCATCTGGACCTGCCACTCTGTCCTGACAAACAGGCCTCTGATACTTCAACGCTCCGTCTCCGCTCCTTTACTCGTCTGCCACCAGAAGCTGCAGTGTATGTGCTCATGTCGCCTTTCCCCTCCGTTCCTGATGGCGACTACGTTGTTTGTCCCATAACCGACGTGACACTGCAGCGTAGAATCGCTCTCCCTCATAACATCGTTCACATAGAAAATAACGCTTATATTCCAGTCTTGAACTTCAGCCTTTTTGTGCACGTTCTTCCTGAGGGCATTACTCTCGCCGAACTGACCCCACTGTCTGACGTCACAGTTGCCGCTCTTTTACCTGACCCTACTGCTAAAGTGTCAACACAACCTGCACCGTCCCCACCTCCGGAGGCCCGCATATCAGGAATGCTTGCACCTAACTTGCGCCCTGACCGTGATACAGCACTGACGAGTCTTCTGTATTCGTACAGCGATATTTTCGATTTTGGTGACCGCCCCTTAGGACAAACGTCCCTCGTTACACATCGTATCGATACCGGAGACGCCCGCCCAATTCACAGAAGACGAGTCGCCATTTCTGAACGACGCGTCATACAAGATGAAGTGAACAAGATGTTAGCAAAAACATTATAGAGCCTTCGAGCAGTCCCTGGGCGTCGCCTGTCGTGCTTGTTAAAAAGAAGTAACAATACCTGGAGATTCTGCGTTGATTACCGACACCTCAACAAAATTACAAAGAAAGACGTTTACCCGCTCCCCAGGATAGATGATGCCCTCGACTGCTTGCACGGTGCCAGCTATTTCTCTTCCATTGACCTTCGTTCCGGTTATTGGCAGATCGCAGTCGACGAACGGGACCGAGAGAACACCGCCTTCGTCTCTCCCGATGGCCTGTATCAATTCAAGGTGATGCCTTTTGGCTTGTGTAATGCGCCCGCAACATTCGAGCGCATGATGGAATCTCTCCTGCACGGCTTGAAATGGACGACGTACTTGTGCTATCTCGATGATGTCATTGTATTTTCTTCTACATTCGAGAGCCATCTCCATCGCCTTGATGCCATTCTTGGCGTCTTCCGAAGAGCTGGCCTTCAGCTGAACTCGAAGAAATGTAGCTTCGGCCGACGTGAACTCAAGGTGCTCGGTCACGTGGTCGACACCCATGGCGTTCAACCCGATCCAGACAAAATACGTGCTGTAAGGGAATTTCCTACACCCCGTTGTACCGTGCGTATTTCTTGGGCTTTGCTCCTATTTTCGGCGGTTTGTACCCAACTTTGCGGATACGGCTCGTCCACTCACCAATCTTTTGAAGAACGACGCTCCATTTTGCTGGGACCAAGAACAATCCCAAGCTTTTCCTGTGCTCATTACAGCCCTCACCAACCCGCCCGTCCTGGCACACTTCAATCCTTCGGCACCAACGGAGGTACGCACCGATGCCAGTGGTCACGGTATTGGTGCCATACTCGCCCAACAGCAGATGGGTCGCACTCGTTTATGCCAGTCGCCTCCTTTCTGCGGCTGAACGAAATTACTCGATCACAGAACGTGAGTGCTTCGTGTGGACCATTACAAAATTTCGCCCTTACCTGTTGGCCGCCCGTTCTCCGTCATCGCCGACCACCACGCCTTATGCTGGCTTTCTACGCTGAAGGACTCTACTGGTCGCCTGGGCCGTTGGGCCCTCCGCCTTCAGGAATGCACTTTTTCTGTCGTCCACAAGTCTGGCCGGCTGCACGCTGACGCCGATTGCCTGTCCCGCGACCCGGTAGATCCGCCACCTGCGAGCAAGTGCGACGATGACACATATATGTTGGCCATCTCTGACCTTTCAAACATTCGCCATGAGCAGCGCCTAGATCAAAAGCTTTGCAGCATTATCAATCGCCTCAGCACTGATCACCTTGATGCTACCCTTGCTCTGTTTGTGCTCCACAACGGCACCTTATACCGACGGAATATGCGACCAGATGGCACCGAGCTTCTGCTCGTAGTCCCCGAACATCTGCGTACCACCGTTCTTCAACAGCTGCACGACGCACCCACAGCGGGTCATCTTGGCGTATCTCGTACGTACGATAGCGTCCGCCGCCGCTTCTTTTGGCCAGGCCTCTATCGCTCTGTTCGTCGTTACGTGGCTTCTTGTGACCGGTGTCAGCGACGGAAGAAGCCCTCGGTTATGCCTGCTGGATCCCTGTAGCCGATCCACATCCCAGTAGACCCGTTTTTCCTAGTAGGCCTTGACCTCCTCATGCCTTTTCCACTTTCTGCGTCGGGGAATAAATGGATTGCGGTGGCCACGGATTATACTACGCGCTACGCTGTCACCCGAGCGATACCCACCAGCTGTGCAACTGACGTGGCTGCGTTTCTTCTCCACGACGTCATCCTGCTCCATGGTGCTCCACGCCAGCTGCTCACTGACCGTGGCCGTTGCTTTCTTGCTCGAGTAGTCGACGAAATTCTTCGGTACTGCTCCATTAAGCACTATTTTACCACCGCTTACCATCCACAAACGAACGGCCTCACCGAACGCCTCAACCGCACGCTCACGGACATGCTGTCAATGTATGTCTCGGATGATCACCGTGACTGGGATATTACTTTGCCGTTTGTAACGTTCGCGTACAATTCCTCTCGTCACGACACAATGGGCTACTGTCTTTTGCCTTTTGTCTTCTATACGGCCACGACCCTCCCCTTCCTTTTGACAGCGTACTGCCTCCCACTGCTAACGCCAGTTGCTACGTTCGTGACGCCATCTCCCGTGCTGACGCCACCCGTGTTATTGCTTGCCGCCGACTGGCCTCCTCCCAAAATTCTCAAAAACGGCGCCATGATTCTCGCCACCGGGATGTCCATTACTCTCCGGGCTCTCTCGTCTTGCTCTGGACTCCCGCTCGTAAAGTTGGCCTGTGTAAGAAGCTCTTGCCACGCTACACAGGACCCTACCGTGTTTTACGGCCAAAGACTCCTGTGACATACGAGCTCGCCCCTATACATCCGCCGCGACAGTCCTCTATGCCACGCACCGAGATTGTTCATGTCGCCAGAATGAAGCCGTACTACCCCTACAGTAGTTCGTCCTAGTGCGCACCGGGACAGTGCTTTTCGTGGGGGGGTAATGTGACATATATGCCCTGCATCGCTGGACGTCAAAGAAGACAACGATCAGCAACAGTGACACAGAAGAAGACAAAGTGGGAGCAACGTTTGGTGCTAGAAAAAGATTGGCGGCTTGCTAACATTAATTTCGTCAAAAACAATTCATCGGGCGAAGGTGTCACAAAAAATTCTACGACAAGACTGCGAACTGCTTGCAGTTGATATCGAAATTACACAGTCTGCTCCTCTCACTATTGCAAATGTCTACTTCCCAACAGGTGTCCGTACAACAGATGATTTGAGTGATCTTTTGAGTTCAACCAACGGACTGATTATTGCTGGCGATTTTAATTCACACCATGTTATTTGGGGTTACCGTTCAGATACATGTGGGCAGCGACTTTGGAACTGGATGTCTATGAATGATGTGCATTGCTGTAATAGTCCAGGCATAACCTTCATGCGAGCATCTGCTAGGTCAGTAATTGATTTAACGTTAGCAGCAAATGGAGTAAGGGTCTCATCATGGGTTACGGTGGATTGTGGTACATCTAGCGACCACTTTCCAGTTACGTTTAATATAGAATCTACTCCCCTTAGAGTAACTACTTGTGAACAAAAATTTGTCAACCATAAACTATTTAAAAAGTTTGTGAACTCCTCTTTTTCCTCAATAGCATCATCTCAGCATTCTGAACGTGCTCAACAAGCACTCTCTTCACTGCTAGATGCCACTGAGCGTTCAGTGTTCACTGTGAAATCGTCTGTCCCTAACAAAATGTCATGCGGATGGTGGAACGAACAATGTGAGAAAGCATTCCGTCGTAGAAAAGCTGCGTGGAAGAGCCTTTCCCATAACCAGTGTCCCCAAAATTGGATAAATTATAAATTTTATGCGGCTTCATTTAAACAAACTATTCGTATAGCAAAGGATGAGTATAATGCTAATATGAATATCTATCTCTCTAATCCAATTAATCGGAAGGCATTGTATAGGTTCATGGAACGCAACCAAAATTCTTCTCCACCGCATGTAACCGAGTCAGAGGTGTTAGCACCCAATGAAGCAAAAGCGAAACTTGAACAAATTGCGAACGGTCTTGCTATTCGCTTTCAAGCGCAAACGGTGGCTCCCTTACTTCGACCTACACCACGTGCTGATTTCGTTGCAGTTGAGTCACCGGAATTGCATTGTATAGCGGCTGCTCTGAAACCTGCAGCTCCTGGGTGTGACGGTATTACAGTGGCTATGCTGAAAGCTTTAGTGCAAGACCACAGCTCGGAGGTGTTGAATATTGTCAATTTTTCTCTGGAAAATGCTTGGCTACCTCAAGACTGGAAAGTTGCAAAAATTATACTAAGCCTCAAAGATCCGAAAAAAGGCTTTGATTCGGATAATATTCGGCCAATTTCTCTGACTTCAAATCTAGTGAAACTTATTGAACGCATAGTTCACCGCCGCCTCACAAACCATGTGATGACCCTGAATGTATTTAATGATGCACAAATTGGTTTTCGTCAAGGGTGCTCCATTTGGACGGCTCATACAGATTTGGAAAGTAGAATTAGGTTAGCAATGAAGAAGAAAGAAGTGTCGGCATTGGTCACTTTGGATATCGCCAAAGCATATGACAGTGTAGAACATTCTATTCTGTTGAATAAGATAAACGAAATTAGGTCGCCTTCTTACATGTTTGCATGGTTAAAAGAATTCTTAAGCAATAGAAAATTTTTTCTGCACGAGAGGTTCTATAACTTCTGAAACTTATTACCAAACTAGAGGCGTGCCTCAGGGATCGGTGCTGTCTCCATTGCTATTTAATATATTAATGAGAGATATTCCTGTTCATCCAAATATAAAATTGTACGTGTATGCGGATGATATTGCCTTTTTCTCTTCTGCACGAGATGTTCATTCCTTATATCAGCTATTGCAAGCCTACTTGAATGCCCTTGAAGTTTGGCTCGGTAAAGTAAAATTAACTCTCAACGTGAAGAAATCCTCAGTACTCGTTTTCCCACCGGCACACCCTCTTTATATCTCCCTTATGTATTGCGGTTCACAAATCTCACAGGTTGAATCATTAAAATACTTGGGTGTATTATACCACTCCCAATTAGACTGGCGGCCTCATATCAAAAGTAATTGCCTGAAAGGTGAACGAGCCCTTGGTCGCATGATTCGAATTAGCCATAAGAAATTCGGTATGCGTAGAGATACTCTTTTGTTTCTCTATAAAACTTATTTGAGACCAATTCTGGAGTTCGGCTGTGTTCTTTTCTCGGGCAGTCCTAATTACAAACTACGACCTTTGTTGCTACTGGAGAGGCGTGCTTTACGACTATGTTTGGGGTTGCCAAGAACAGTTTCAAATGCAGTCCTCTATTTAGAGGCCCGTGTACGTGACTTGAAATCTCGATTTGAGCTGCTAACTGTGCGAACCTTTTTAAGAGCACTGGAATCTCTGTCTGGAGTGGCTTCTCCCATTTTTATTACACACCAATCTCAGTTTCTAGATTATCATTGGCCGCAATATAAACAACCACAATTTGTATTTACTCAGTCCTTGCTGTCCAAAATTACAATTTCGCTTAGGACAGTAAGACGTGTTGGCAATGTTCAAGCTAATTCCACACTGTGCTTTGACCAGTCGTTGCCATCTAATGCAAAACACTTGACTACCACGGTAATAAAGGGACACCTTGAAGATTATCTATTACAATATCCAAGACACGTACCTATTTTCACAGATGCCTCACAACGAAATGAAAAAGCAGCAATAGGGGTTTACTCCAAAGCACTTGATTGGAGTTTTTCTGTACGGATCCCTGATTACACACCAATATTTACTGCTGAATTGCTTGCAATTGGTTTGGCCCTTCAAAAAGTTCCCGGCAATGTTACTCACGTAATCATACTCTCTGACTGCCTGTCAGTCTTAGCAGCATTAGAAAGTCCGAAAATGCGTCTTTTGAAACAAACCCTGATGTTTTTCCTTCCGATACACTTACAAGAAGTACGTTTTCAGTGGGTTCCGGGACACTGCGGCATCGCTTCTAATACAATGGCGGATTATTTAGCAAATTCCGCTCTCAGTGGGCCTGTTGCCGATGTTGTACCCAATATTATCTTGCTAAATATATCCCGTTTTGAACGATTTCAAACGTTAAACTCCTTGAGCCATGAGCCACTCCTTGCGACTACGGATTTTAATCATTTAAATTTTCATTGGAATGTCCGATGTTGTACCTCGAGGCAATGTGAGGTTTCCATGACGCTCATGCGTTGTAGAATTCCTTCCCTCAATCTTTATTTATGTCGCTCTGGATTCACGCCGTCCAATCTTTGTGCGTCATGTAATGACGTGGAAACAATTGAACATTACATCCTCTCCTGCCACAGGTATGCTACTCAGAGAAGATATTATCTAGAAATACCTCTTGCTCGCCTAGGACTGCCATTTACAGTTCCTGTCCTCCTCTCCTTTGGTGCAACCGTCAAAGGGTATGCCCTAAAACCGGTGTGTGAAGTACTTCATAATTATAATATTGCTACTGGAAGATTTGTGTGTTAGCGCTGAGCTGTCTGAATTGTATTTTTTCTCCTTATTATTTTTAGTAATTTACAATTTTATTCCTTTTTTTTCATTGCTTTCTATTACATCGCCTTAAAATTTCAAATTATTTCAGCAACACTAGCTCCTAATTATTAGGTTATTTATATCATATAGTCAAATCTTCATTATCAAAAATATTATGTCACCTACAACGAATTCTGGCCAATCCCCCACTGTGGGTATGTGCCATTACAACGAGGGAGAAGAAGAAGAAGAAGAAAAGATTGACGCTGCTGTGCTTCTGTGCTTTGTGCGCTGTGTCATCCTGGACTAACCTTCGTGCACTAACCTTGCCACGTATCAATATTCAAGAGAGAAAAAGGAAGGAGGAAGCCCAAAGGCTACTACAAAAGCGCGATGAGCGTGGAAGGTTAGAACGCGGAAAGCGGTTTTCCCGCTTAAAGAAGCTTATGCAGCTCGAGCTTTCGGCACACGAAAAAAGGTTTGAAAGACATGAAGCTTCAATTGCTATTCGAGGTAAAAGTTCGAAGCCGCGAGAGTGTCTGCAACAGTTCCTCATCGCCGAGGATATGGCAGGGTACTTGGCAGATTTCGAGTGTGTCTGCAAAAGTAAGCGCTTCGAGCGAGATACTTGGGCACAACAATTAGTAGCTCTTCTCTCCGCTGAGGCGTCGGAAGAAATCAAGCGCATGTTAGACGGTGACTTGAAAAACTACGATTACCTGAAAGAGTCCTTACTGAAAATACATCGGCTGTCACCAATGGAGCTCAGGGACAGGTATCGGCGAGAGAAAAATTGTACCAAAACGTTCTTGGATTTGGCGTATCAATTGAAAGCCGCTATAACCGAAAGGCTAGACAGTCAGGAAGTCTCGCAGCAAATTGTACTTGCACCAGATTATGAGACACAGCTTGGGGAAACGGCCGAGCAACGCGACCGCAGCAGCGAGCCGATCGAGCCTCGGAACACAATATCTGGGGTTACCTTGGTCGAGCCACTGGCGGCTGAGACCGTTGGAGCCGGCTCCATCGGCGAGAAATCCGCAGTGACACCGTCCTGCACGCCGCCCCACGTAGCTGTAAACAATCCGATTACACCAAATGAGAGTGGGCATCTGACACTAAATGAACCACTTGTCGACTCCGAGGTAGTTGTACAGCGTGGCGGACATGGACTCACGCTAGGAGATGGTGCAATTTCCGAAATCAGCGTTGTCGTAGATCATCACTCGCGGAAAAACGGAGTGCCGTTAACTGCGCAGCCCACAAGTGTTGAACCACGTAAGCAGACATATGACGCGGACGCTGTCAAGAGCCACAATTGTGAAGTTGACAGCGAGCGACTAGACTGTAGCCATGAATTTTCTGTCAGTGCGAACATGGACCTCTCGCGATCCGAAGCGCCTCAGCTGTCAGAAGAACTTGATCGTGTGCCGGTTAGCGCTGAGCGATGCGGCACACCGGCAGATCAGAGTAACTTGAGTGGCGAGCCTGCAGAGGATATGCCTAGCACGGGGGCGTGAGCGAGCCTTGTTCGGACGTCGCGAGCAGTGAGTCATGCGCTGCTGGCCGCGATGCAGACGCGGCGCCGCACTCGGGCGATGCCGGCGCCATACTCGCTCCGGTTACCGGAAGCTTGAAAGAGCTGGCACCAAAAGAAAGAAAGCAAACATTGAAGTGCTGCCGCGGAAAAGAGCGGGAAAGCGGGTGCATGAAAGAATGCTGCCATCGAAAGGTGAGAAAACGCAAACGATTGCGAAAGGAAAAAAAAAGCGGCATTTTGCTGAGGTGGATCATGACACTCCAGCAGCACAATCTTATTGTCCGCTATAAAAAGGGGAGGTTGAACGCGAACGCAGACGCTCTAAGTCGGGCCTTCTAGGCGGCGCTTTCTGCAGTGACTCCGCTTTGCGTACCTTCTCTTGCTTCGCGACGGACTGTCATGTTCGCAGGCAGACCGGGAAAAATTAAAGGACCTCCTTGCTTCCTCAGTTGTGGTTTACGGTCCAAGTGTTTTCAAGGGGATTTTTTCATTATTGATAATTACTTTTCTCTGCTATTTAATGTATCATTAATGTGCAAAATTGATGTTTAAGCCTTGGGTACTGCATCCTATACACTTGTTTCTTGTTGTAGTGGGAGCAAAAAGGGGACAATTTAGCTAATTGAATTTGAAATTTTGCCTCTGTCTGATATTTGACAGGTGACCGAGGGTACTTGCTTGTGTTGGGTGTTGCCTGTTGTCGGTCGGTTTTGCAAGCCGCAGAACAGTCTACCACTACCAGTGGCGAGAGGCAAGGGCATCGGAGCGACCCGAGCGAAGTTGGCCGACGTGCCACGGCAGCAAGGCTGTCGGCAGAGATCCTAACCTAGCGAGTGGAACCCGATGCACGTGAGGCTACCTGGCGCCCGGACACTGTACGTGAGCTTGGAGGAACCTGGCGAACGAGCGCGCCCAGCATCCGAGCCACATGCGAGCAGCTCGTCTTCCCGGCGCATTGTCTGATGGCGGGAGTGCTGTTGTGCCCGGCCAAAGCCGCCCAGAAGTTCAGCCGGACGCCAAATTTCTCCGGCGAACGCCTCCTTCACAATATCCGGATACTTCTGTGCAAATCACCGGTGCACTGGAGGCGAGCCGTGCCAAGGCCCAAGGGGGGAGAAGCGACGTGTTCGAACATGAGCTGAGCATCCAGACAGCTCGGCGCCGTGGCCCTGGCGGTGGACCCCTTCTCGCCCCGCGGCAAGGGCGCAGCAAGCCTTCCCATTGGCCCTGCGAAAGTGCTGCTGTCGGATTGGTCCATTTGAGCGTCAACAATTTCTCGGTTTATGGAGACTCAAGTGCTTCCGTTCGAGACTCCGAGTGTGAGTTCGTCACTAGCGTCCATTGGGAGCAGTTCGCCCCCTGAGAAAGTAGACGCGGCGGAATCTCCCTGGCCGTTGCTGCGCGAGAACATTCGCGTATGGCTATGCTTGCTTTCGGTCCCTTAAATAAATTTAAATACCTGTAAATAGTGTATAAAGCCTTTTCTTTATCTCACCAGCGCCGACTCGGATTCATCGCTACCGCCCAGGGAGCTTACAGCCCTCGTTGACTAAACGGGTGACTAGCGCTACGCAACCAACTCGTCGGCACAACCCTGTTGACGGTGGGCTACTGTGTGATAACCCCACCGGCACAACAAGGTGCAGCGTTAAGAGATAGGAAGCGCGCATGCAGAGTGGGTCAGAGAATTAACTCGAATTAATGACATTTTAATGGAAATAAGAAGAAATGGGGATGGGCAGGGCATGTAGCGCGAAGAAAGGATAACCGGTCGTTGCTTAGGGTAATAAATTGATTCTTTAAGAATTAAAGCGCAGCAGGAAACGGCAGAAAGTTAGGTGGACGGATGAGGTTAAGTAGTTCGCAGGGGTCAAGTGAATGCAGCTGGCACAGGACCGGGTTAATTGGAGGAATATGGGAGAGGCCTTCGCTCTGCAGTGGGTATAGGTCGGCTGATGATGATGAGGAGGAGGAGGACCAAAGTTTTGGCACTTACGGCTTTTCGGGTGACACCAATCAGTGGCAGAGGTCGAAAGGAGTCCAATGGTGGTAATCTTTTGACGAATGGGGCACTTAGAGCGCTGAACTTGCGATTTTCGGCCGGAACCTATTTACACTTGTCCGCTTGCAGCGGATGCTAGCAGAGCCCTCTTCAGTGAGTTTCCTGGCCAGATTGACGGACCCTGGTAAAACCTGTAGCGCTGGACCTCGCCTGGCGTGGATCGCTGACAAAGGTGTTGGGTAAACCATCTGCGCTTAATTTTAATAACAGATGATTAATGCGATAGCATTAGAGAGGTCTGTTAGGTTTGCAGGCATCTGGGCCATAGGTCATGTATACATCGACACACCCGGAGGTCATGCTGGTCTGCGTCTCGAGATCATCCTTTTTTCTAAACGGCTCATCGCGCCGGCCCCGCCCCAATTGTCCGGCCGTCCCAAAACTAAGGGAGCGATATGCTGCTTGCAGAGGGCCGTCAGAAGGTAATGAGAAGGGTTCAATGCTGCTGAACGGAATATGGGGCGAAAGCATTAGATGCGGGTGACCAAGCTTTCTTCGTCTTCGTCGTCGTCTTCATCGTTTTCTTCTTCATGGTCTTCGTCTTCGTCGTCTTCTTCTTCGTCGTCTTCTTCATGGTCTTCATCTTCGTCGTCTTCTTCTTCCTCTTCGTTTTCTTCTTCGTCGTCTTCTCATCCTCGACGTGCAGGAGGGTCCACGGGCCACGCGACAAGCGGTTAGACCTGGCGTAGTATTGCTTTGGCAATAAAACTGTGCCGGCAGGAAGGACTGTGTTAGGAGGAGCCCACTTTTGCGATCGGGCCTGTGTGTCGAGCTCCCCGCGTGTTGTCCGCATATACAACGGTTTATGGCCCTTTTCGGAGAAGCTGCCCTGGGACTGTTGGAAAGGGGAAAGGTACAGGTGTAACCCCCAGTTGAGAACACGTGCAAGCCGTCGCGCTGATATGGGGCGCTAAGTGCTTTTTAGCCGCAACTCGCCCATGGCCAGCCAGCCGAGTTCAAACGGCGTGTATCTGTTCTGCGAGCACGGCTGGTGGATGTAGACTGCCTATGTTGTTTTATTGCTGTCGGGGAGATTGGGTCTCTCGGCCATCCCTTCTAGAGGTTGAGATTGAAAGAATTCCTGGAAAGCATGCTGCGCTCGAAATAAACAAACTCGTGAGCACCAGCGTGCCATTGATCTGTTCAAATTTGAAGAAAACTCGCCGATTGGCTTCAATAAATTAACATTTTCCTGCTTTGTCACTGAGATGGTCCCCAGAATGCTGCGGAAAGTGATTTAATGGAGTTTTTTGGTGCAAAGCGGGAGAATTGGGCAGGGACTCTCGGGGACGAATCGAAGAAGTGAGAGAGTTCGGACCGTGTCGAGCTTTGCGCTGAACGAGGAACCGCTACGAGTTCGCGACGTAAGCTAAATCATCGGTCAGGCAGGACAGGGTGTCGTTGCGGGCGAACCTTGACCTGGCTTTCCCGATCGTTCCAGACGATAGTGACCGCTCTGGTCATAGTGTAAAAAGTTGTGTATATAATGTAAATAAATTCAGCTGCCCAACCCTGGCTGGCTGGCTGGAGGGTCGGTCGGTCGGTCGGTCGGTCGGTCGGTCGGTCGGTCGGTCGGTCGGTCGGTCGGTCGGTCGGTCGGTCGGTCGGTCGGTCGGTCGGTCAGGTGGTTGACTCGTGTCGACCAGGAAATCATGGTTGCGAATGTAGAGAGCGGGTTCGGGTAATACGATGTCATCGACTGTGCTCAAATCGCCGCGTCGGTGTGCACATGACCCTCTCAGTCCGGTGCAGGATTTAAGAACAGAGTTTAGCTCGGACTCTGGCAGATAATAGGTTTCGAATCGGGAAGAGCAGCTGCGCATCCATGTCGGCAGGGAGATAGGTTCCGGTAGCCAGTCTGGAATCGTTTGCAGTGACAGCCAGAGGTTGGGCATGCAAGAAGGAGATGCCCCAACGTGTGAATGTCGCCGCACGAGGGACAGGCTGGGGAGGGCTCTCGGCCGCAGGCATACATGCGAGATGTTGGCCATGTACATCCTATACGGAACCCCAGGAGGAGGGCTCTTCCTCGGCGGGGGAGTTTGTCTAATAGCCGCTGGAGATATTGTCTTGCATCAATGCGGCGATCAGGGTGCTCCCTGCTTTCCTCAAAATTTGAGGTCTTAAGAAGTCGTAAGGCATACGTGATGTCACTAGTGACTGGGGTCCGGTTGTCGTGGGCAGCTTTAGCGATGGCGTCTGCTTCCTCCTTGCCCTGGATGCCGGTATTTCCTGGAATCCAGTGAAAGGACAATTGATACCCGCAATCTAGGAGTACTAGGGGTGAGCTCGGAGAAGATCCACCCAGTGGCTGGTGCTATGGTGGTTGGTTAGGAGTTGCAAAGACGGTCTGCAGTCACAGTTCTGTCGCGGGTCAAGGGGCTGGACCCAATGAACTTCGCAGCTAGGTGGAGACCGGCCAGCTCCGAAGCAATGGAGCTAGAAGGAAAAGACAAGTGGCAGGGCCTGGACTGATCCATCTGAGGCACTGTCAGGGTCGCCGCTGCTTGCCCCGTATATGGCATAACCGATCCTTCAATAAGGAGAATGATGGAGCCTTTGCACTCCTCCAGGAACTGCGCAGTAGACTTCGGATCAGGATCATTGGGGCGCTGGAGGGCACTACAGAGCTGACGTCAGGAGCTGATGCCAGGATTAAGTCAATCAAGGACGATGATGATGATGTTAAACGTGTTGGTAGCTTAACAATTTACGATAAATTGAAATCGAAAAAAAACTGCAACAAATTTACAAGCTTCAGTGGCGGTAGAACAAGCGCAAGAATTAGATTAGTCGATACTATAAAAATTAGTCTCCTATCAAAATTATTGTTGCGAAGAAGAAGATCGGCAGTGGCGCGAGAGGAGCCCTCGCGCTAGGCTAGACATTAAAATCATCGTTCATCCTGTCGCCATGTTGTGCCGTCTCTTTGCTTGCCACCACGTAACATTTTGGTTGGAGGTTCGGGGTACGTCATCCCCATCCTCGCCTTGGAGCATCGACGCCATCTGTAAGCCGAGGCCATCGACCGAGAGCCCTGGGACATCGCCGAGCAGCTTCGCCCCAGCCCTTCCTGCCTAGACCCGACCAACTACCACCGCCCAGCCCCCAGCCAGGATCTGAAGACAAGGAGAACAAACAGACCAACCAGACCCAAGACGAAGGACCCGAAAGACCCGAAGGACCCCAAGGAACCGGACATGTACACGCAACCCCAGCCCAGCCGCTCGTCGCGGCCTCGAGCCATCGGTCCCATGGACTCTGGTGGCGGATTGTTGAACAGCTCCAGGGGAGGCGGATCACCCAAGCATCATCATGTTCATCGTCATCGTGATGGCAAGCGCATCATTCTCTTCTATCTTTTCTTGAACATCTAGACCATCACGTCACCGTCGACTTCAACGAAACGATCGGGACGATCGCTCGGTGGCCCCGGGAAGTGTTGCGAAGAAGATCGGCAGTGGCGCGAGAGGAGCCCTCGCGCTAGGCTAGACATTAAAATCATCGTTCATCCTGTCGCCATGTTGTGCCGTCTCTTTGCTTGTCACCACGTAACAATATAGTCGCACCAGGAAAGGCTGTGCTGGAACTAGAAGAACGGTAACAAGCTCCAATGACAAATGATTTGAAAGCGATACTTATACAGCACCAAACTATTTCTGCCCCGCTGGGGTGGCGCAGCGGTTAAGGCGCTCGACTACTGTGCCCAAGGAAGCGGGATCGAATCCCGACCTCCGCGGCTGCGTTTCGATGGAAGCGAAACGGAGTGGCGTCCGTGTGCTGTGCGATGTCAGTGCACATTAAAGAACCCCAGGTGGTCGAAATTTCCGGAGTCCTCCACTACGGTGTCTCTCATAGCCCGAGTCACTTTTCCACAAACCAAACCAAACTATTTCTAAGTCGCAAGCAACCGTCATGGGAAAACACTGAAACCATACATTGACAGCAAGTTAGAACTCATCCACCCGTTCTATCAGCTCGATCACAACGAAATGTAACGAAGCGACTGTTGCAGTGAAACAGTTCATTCGAGGATATTTTCCCAGAGAGCCATGTTTCCCTTAGGACAATTTATATTCTTGGGAGGCATCAATACACGCGTTAAAACTGTCTTTTTGTTGTAAAGGCTGGAATGTTAGTGTATACAACAGAAACGTTCGATATTGAGGCACTTCCCCTCACGCATTCCTAACATTTTGATGAGTAAACGCGGCCGGAACGTGTAGCCTTGGTATGTGGGGCTTCTGTATCAACTGTTTGGCTAGTGGATGCCACCTCACGAATGTTGTTATAGTACGCGCGTCCAAAAACGTAGCATTTGTCGTCGGCAAGCAATTTATTGTGTCGTAGCTTGTACTTTGTTTCGAGCGATTTGGCGAACTCAAGGAGACTCTTTTGAGCTTGTCGTGTAGCTGGGCAGAAGTCCTCGCTCATGCCAAACTCGCTATCACGAAGGCCAGGCCGCTTGGAAAGTACCAATTATTGGGTATTGAAGGTCGCGAATTTAGCGATACGCGGTCTTGTTTTCTCAGATTCGAATTGGCCAATTCTAAGAGCATGCGCTACCGCATCTGATGATAGGCAGAATTCAAGTTCGTCGGAAAGAAGAGCTAAACGTTTTTTTCTGACTGCTGGGATGTTTCTGAGGAATCATCGTTTATTCCGAAAAAAAAAATATTCTGTATGGTGCGGCGCTCGAGGAAGCGCCAAATGAAAGGCGCCGCACGGACGCCTGCATCGGACGCCCGGGTGAGGGGTCTGCTTCCTGGTGACCTCATCACCAGATGTGACGTCATCACGAGGTCACTTGCTGTTATTGGTCGGTTGTGACTTCATGATTCCGTCACATCCGGGCATGACGTCACCATGCGATGACGTCATGGTCAATCATCTCTGTCATTACTTATGGCTATTTAGTCATGACTGATGACTAATTAGTACTAGTTAGGGACTATTTAGTCATTAGTTTGTACTGATTAGTGACTAGTGAAGGTACGATACACTACAATACTGAAGACATATCCTTATTTTCAAGGCACGACATACTACACAACTGATGACGCCATCAAACTAAAGCGTTACGGACGGACGGACGCGATCGTGGCCGCGACGACTGGTAACAATCGGCCAGGCCCGCCTTGGTGGTGTAGTGATTAAGATGCTCGACCACTGTCCCGGAGTACCCGGGTTCGATCCCGACCGCCGGTAGCTGCCTTTCATTCAAGATCCTCAGGTGGTCGAAATTACCTCCAGCGCCCTTCACTACGGCATCCCTTTCTCTAATTCCGCTTTCACTCCCACCTTCTTCCCTTTTCTTACAGCGCGGTTCAGGTGTCCACAGAACAAGTGTGGCGGATACTGCTCCTTTCCCGTGAACCTATTATTATTTTTATTATTAACAATCGGGCCATGATCCGCTTCGTCCTGAATTACACCACAAACCAAATCACAACATAAACGAGTTCAAATTTTTATCAGACTATATATCAAACATACCAAAGGCAAAAGTATTCATCATTTGTCTAGTGCCTAGCTTTTCATTTAAGCAACAGAAAAAGCTTTCACAGCGGACTACTATGGCCCGCCGCGATGGTGCAGCGGTTAAGACGCCCGACTACTGTGACGTAGTTCCCGGGCTCGATCCAGAACGCCGGCGGCTGCGTTTCGATGGAGGCGAAACGAAGAGGCGTCCGTATGCTGTGCGATGTTAGCGCACGTTAAAGATCCCCAAGTGGTCGAAATTACTCTGTAGCCCTCCACTACCCAGCTCCTCTTTCTCTCTTCCCACTTCCACTCCGACCTTCATCCCTTCCTTTACGGCGCGGTTCAGGTGCCCACAGAAACAAGTGTGACATACTGCGCCTTTTTCTTCCTGTGAACCTATTATTATTATTATTATTATTATTATTATTATTATTATTATTATTATTATTATTATTATTATTATTATTATTATTATTATTATTAGCGGCCTATTTTTTTATCGCGGAGCAATACTGCGTTTTTGTTCTCGTGATAGTCATCATACTTGTGCCATGTTTCTCTCGCGCTATGCGCCCCTTGCAAGAAAAACCATGACAAAGAAAATTTCGTTTCAAATACCGCATCAATTTTGTACCTAAAACCTTGCGCTATGCTGCATTAGCACCAGTGTTGCCAAATGTCGGTGAGCAAAAGTAGCTAGATGGCAGCGTGAAAGTAGCTAAAAGTAGCTAAAAAATCTAGTAAGGAGCTAAAAGTAGCTAGATTTGTTCCCAAGAATTTTTACTTTATATTTTGGATATATAACGCATTTATTGGCAGCTCTATAATTGTAAAAATTAAACACAGCGATCAAGACATGGTTTCCTGCAGGCGACTACGCATGACAAGTGCTAACTAACGAATTACGAATGATAAACGTGTTCTGATTTCGATTCCGATAATTTAGACAGACGTAGTTTTCGCAAAGCGTTAAGGCTTGCGCGCTAAGAAAAGACGAGCTGCGAATGCATCACTGCTCTGTAGACATGTAAAGAATGGACTTTCATCTACTTTTTGCGTGTACACAGAGATGAACGGAGAGATATGAAACGTTTAATGACTGTCCGTACCTTCAGCCCGTGAATCGGCGTAAATCGGACCGGTGGGCCTCTTTGCATCTTTCATCCGCTCGGCGCTGACTGCGCATGATCCGCAAAGAGAGTCGAATCAGACAGTCGATTCCAGGCGCCTTAAGAGTTTAAGTAATATCGTAAATGCATGCACAATAGTGTACCGCGAGCACGACTTCGATGCACATGGAGGAAGCTACATGTAGGCAGAAGCGGCGAGGCATACCTAAGTGGCGCCTTGTATTGCATCCTTCTCTCTCTTTTCAAGTGTTTCCTTCTTTCTCGCAACTACTCGCAAGTTTGTCTGGTTTGAGTCATGTTTAAAAACTACCAGATGGCGCTATGTGCCTGACGTCAGTTTCATCATGTGTAGCGTCTGTGGAAAGATTTTTCGCACCAGAATAGTAATTTTCCGAATTGTATCCAGATTTAAGCTATATTTCACCAAAATAGCTAGATAGCTAGATTTTGAAGAAAGGGGCTAAAACAACTACTCGTAGCTAAACTAACTTTCTTGGTAGCTAGTTGAGTCTAAAGGTAGCTGAATCTAGCTACAAAGTAGCTAAATTGGCAACACTGATTAGCACTCTAAACAACGTTGCCCTAAACTGCATGTCGTCATTCGCACCCCATGTTCGCACCACGTTTACTGATAGCAGGACTCCGATAGCAGCGAGGTGTTCAGTCAGGCTCCCACACTCTGTTAGCTCATTAGTGGTATGGTGGCGTCATCTCGCGAAACTCGTGGGAAACGTGCACCAACAGATGCGTCAAGAGGCTATAAAAACCCTGCAAGCCCGTTCTTACAAGACCTCAGTACAACACTGCATCAAACAGCGCTGCCGCTACCTGCGAGAGACCTCACAAGTCTCGGTAAGAATTCATGGGACACCTGGACATCACGCACAAGGAACCGGGAACAGAACGGCCCACGAGGCCACTGGCGCGCAGCTAGAGGAAAACCGCCGGCATAGCATTGATGTGGGCCCGTCCAACTCGGACCACTGTTCTCCCGTCTCCTTCATCATATCGGACTCGGTCATCACGCGGCTTAAACATGAGCGGAGGGGTTTGTTGCGGGACCTTGTCCCCGATATTACTCCTCCGACCTTCCGGCCTCTCTCGTTCTGTCCGAGTTCTAACTCATAAGGCGCGAGCCGGTGCAGCGTACACACCGGACATCCTGAATCAATGGCGCCGAACCAAGATCAGCTGCCCCAACTGCCCTGCTGACTCCGTTGACCTGCAGCACTTGATCTGAACCTGTCCTGGCGCGGCTGGCCTCCGCGCATGCTATACATCTGCTCACCACATTCAGACCTACGAAGATTGGACAGCCCCCAATACCAACGCCAAGCGCAAGCTTAGTGCCCTGCTAGACTTCATGTCGGATTCTGGCGCCCTCAACCTCACCTAACCCACCCCCTTCCCGTCTAGGCCTCAGGTCATCCTCATGAATAAAGGTTTAAGAATGAATGAACGAATCGTTCATCAAACTACATTATGTTATATAGTCATACGTCATAAGAATCCGATAGTAGTGATATTGTTGGACGCATGGAGAGGGGAAAATAAGTTTTTTTCTTCCCCCATTTTTGGACATTACTTTTGCGTACCGTCATGTTTCGGCGGTTCGATTTCAAACGAAGCCATGGGTCAAGCCAGTTTAGCCCAGAGCAACGAAAACTCGGCGTATGACCTTGGTATGGTCCATAACCTTGGTATGACCACATAGCACCGGCGGCTGGGCTGGTTTCTCTCTAGCATTGTGATGTCTGAAAGTCTGAAATATGGTTCCTAGAAAAACTTGCTAGTCGTCTGTCTCCGCGTTCCTCCCTATGGAGAGGGGTGTCCGCTCTCGTAATGCATGCGGTGGTGGCGCTGCACGCAGTCGGGGTGCTGTGGGCTTTCTCGCCGCAGTCGCACGTCGTTGCCGGTTTCGTGCGTGTTTTATTTTGCTTGTCGCAATGGGAGCGCTTGAAACTATACTTCTGATGCGTAGCTTTCTCAAGCTGTATTACCGTCAACAAGGTGAATATTGAATACATAGCACTTTCCGCAGCCAGCCCAACAGAAAAAAGTCCTGTGCGTTCATGTACAAACAGCACCGACTGCAGCGCGTCGTCTGCTGTAAACAGATTCCTTAGAAAATTAAAACCACACCTAACGACGAAAAAAAGCGAGCGCATCCGCTGTAAAGAATGAAAAACTGTCCGCGCGTCTATGTGGCGGCGAAAACAGGGACGTTGAAGAACTGGGAGGGGAGTGGGTAAGGAACCTGTCGCCATGTAGAAAGGAAACAAATTGAGAGGTTGGGGCCGCGCACATATATATGTGGGTCTTTAGAAAAACTGCCGCAAAGATGAACAAAATGTAGACAAATATAAGAATGGGGAAAAAGGGAAGAGATAAGCAAAAAAATGAGGAGGGCCATAGACGCGTAATTCAGAAAAGAGGAAATTAAAGGACTAACGCAGAGCTACAAGCGCATATATACGGTATTAAAAAAACGCTGCAGTCAGCCAGGGGCAAGTGGGGTTCCCAAATTCTAGATATTGGGGCTTTGGTGGCGGAGGGGGTCAATTTGCAACATATAAGAACTTTCTTCCTTCGTTAGAAAGCTTGGACGGTATGTGTGGCCAAGCGATCCTTGTAATCCGCCTTTTTCACATGGTCACTTTGCGCATTCGTGCCTCTCCCCTGGTTGAAAACAAACCACCAAGCCTAGTTGCCCATGCGCAGTTGTTGGCCTCCGCGATCGTCGCTGCCGTAGCTTATCTCAGAGGCCATGTGTAGTTAATATTCGTGACAGGCATATACGATAGATGGCGGTAGCTATGGCGGTATGACCCCCTTCGACAACCGGAGAGCACCCTCGCCGCGAGTTGGGCGCAGGCCGCCGGAGAGGTCGGACGTAATGTTCTCGCGCTCCGAGCTCCGCCAGCACGCGAACTTTGGTCCAATTCGGACCCCTCGGGAAGCCGTGCGCCAGCACGGTGAGCCCCGCGGTCCCGGCCGCTTCTCCGCCCCAGACGATCACGCGCCACAGCTCCCATGGCTGCCGCGGATTCCCCGGAAGTGACGGCCTCCAACTCGGTCCGCGGGTACGATCCGTCGACCCTGCAAGTGGTGAACATGGACACCCTTCAACCCGAGGACTCCACCTCGTCTGAAGAGGAATACCTCGATGACATGGTGAGAATTTGATGCAATAAAAAGAAATCATCAGCTCCAAAAGACACCGGCGTCGCCGCCCGGCAACAGGCGGCCGCCGGGTCTTCCGTGACAGGCGGAGCTTCCCAGCCCAAATGGCGGCCGCTGCAGACGCCGCGCATTGGGCGAGAAGAAATTATTGTTGCGCTCAAGTCAGCCGCAACATTGGACTTGAAGGCTACATTCGCCCCTGGACAAGCCGGACCCGCCGTCGACGGTCTACTGAGGGACCTTGGTGACGTGGGACTCACCGTGTGGCCGGTGTACGACCTAAATGTGTTAGTGTGTACTCTTAACACACTTCCAGCCGCCGAGCGCTTACTCGGAGATGCCACGCTGACGAGCGCAGCACGTCAGCTCGCATTCCGGGGTCACCTCAAAGCCCCAGATGACTGCTGCAAAGGTGTCATCACGATTGCGCAGAACGAAAACAACTCTTCTCTTCGTGCTGCCCTGACGTGGAGAAGAGGAAAAATTCTATCTGTTCGAAGATTCGGGGACTCGCCGGTCGCGGTCGTAACTTTCGCCGGGAAGATGGTGCCGCGACAAATCGAATACCATAGAGAGAGTGTCGCTGTGCGCCTCTATAAGAAGACTGTTCCTGCTTGCTACCGCTGCGGCACGGTAGGACACCGGGCATATATTTGCCCGCGCCCACAAACCGGACGATGTGCCTTGTGTGGGTCTCAGGTGGCTGTCACACCTGAGGGCCTAGCTCAACACGAATGCTCCCCAAAGTGCCTGCTCTGCAGGGGAACACATCTTACGGCATCTTACGGATGTTCCGGAAAGTACTGCAAGCCGATCAAGTCAGGGACCCCACCTCCCGTCAAGCCGAAGGGCAAGTCACCCCAAGAACAAGAAACGCCGGAAGTTGAAGAAGGCTTCCGGTGGTGCAAATCATGGGAAGTCCGGGGCCCCGGAGCAGCCGCCGCCTCCGCCTGGCTTCTCAGCCGGGGATTTCCCGCCCTTGGCACCCGTTGAACCCAAGGTGAGTGCTTGGGCTAGGGCCGCCTCTCATTCCCCTACCGCCACCGAAACCGCCCTAAAGCAACAAAATGCTGATCTCAAGCGCCAAACCGAAATTTTGGTGCGCAAAATTCAGGAATTGGAAACTAAGCTAAACAGGCAATCAAAGTCCCCTCTGGCGGGGCTCTCGTCTATGGATCAATCTGAGCCGGAAGATCGTGAGGGTGCGCATTTGGTAGCGTCCGGGCTAGCCAGCGTCTCCAACTCCTCTTGTGGAATCGTGACCGAGGGACTCACGGTGCTCGAGGGCCGCCAGAGCGCTCTAGAGCGTAAGATGGAGGCGCTCCCAGGCAACATAATGGAGGCAGTTAAGAGTTCCATTCTGGAGCTCATTCAGACCGAACTAAGCCAGATTCTCCCCACTATTGTTAACCAGGTGACCGAATCTGTCACGCTGGCTATTCAAAGCCAAATCAGGTCTAGCCATTCCCGCTCGAGATCTTCGCGACCCGACACTAGTAGGCGGAAGGTGAAGGTGACACCTCAGCATATAAAGAATAACGTTCAGTATGGCTAACTGTCCCCAGCGTAAAGCCAAAAACAATCAGTGCGAACAATTTGAGATCATACATGGAACTGCAGGGGGCAGAAGAGCTGGAAGAAGAGGTCGAATCTCCAGCTCTACCTGCAGTCCCTCGGTACTGCACCAGCGATTGTTGCCTTGCAGGAGCCCGGAGCAGACGTTAAATTCACTGGGTACAACTCGTTTCAGGGGGGCCCCACAACGTGTATCCTGGTGAATAAGGCATATACCGCCGTTTCGGTCGATCTCGATTTAGAGACGGATCACGAGTACAGCATGGTCACGGTTCTGCCGCTGAAGCGTAGTGACGCTTCAATACACATATTCAACATATACTGCCCCCCGCAGAAGCTGCGCGTAATCTTCAATGAAATCTTTCTCCGAGTGATCAGATTGGCTAACCGAGGTCCGCTAGTGATTGTTAGAGACTTCAACGCCCCCAGTCTTCACTGGGGCTACCACTACGAAAAGGCCAGAGGACGTAAGCTGGCGGAGATCATCTCCACGCTTCGTCTAACACTTTTAACGGACCCGGGTTGCCCCACACGCGTGGGCATCTCGGTGACACGGGATACGTGTCCTGACCTATCTCTCGTCAAGAACACTAAATACGTAAGCCACCTGGGAGAACCTGGGGGACTCTCTTGGCAGCGATCACTACCTTCTAAGGATTAGCCTGCTTGCGAAGGCACATCGGAAAAAGTGGGGGGAGGCCAAATTGATCAACTGGCACCACCTCCGAATGCAAGAAATTCCTCCCATGCTTTTCACCGAATAGCGCTATGCGGAGTGGGCAAAACAGCTCGACAAAATACAACAAATGCATGCCACCACCATTCAGACCACAGAAGAGATCCCCGCAGTGGACAACCACCTCCTGCACTTGTGGGAGGCACGCCGGAGTCTAACGAAAAGGTGGAAGAAACAGAAACTAAATCGCAAACTCAAGGCTCGCATTGCCGAGCTGACTGAGCAGGCCGTGGTGTATGCCGCCCAGCTCACAGAATCAAATTGGATCGAACGCTGTAACTCAGCAGCGCGTCAAATGAGCTCGAGAGAGACACGGCGCCTCTTTCGCAGCCTCATTGACCCCGCTCAGACGAGAGCGGAGACGCAGATACAGCTCCAGCGGGCTTTGCACGGGTACGATGGTACAACGGCTCAACTAGCGGACACCCTGTGCGACAGGCACCTCTGTCGTATGGAAGACCCAGTTGGGCCCGAGTACGAGTACGCGGGAAAGAATAACCTCCAAATCGACGCCTCCTTCAAGCTGCATGACTTGAAGGCAGCGCTAGCTAAAATGAGACAAGGTACTGCTCCGGGTCGAGATCGCATAACAGTCAAACTGTTATCGAATCTTCCAAACTCGGCATACCTACATCTATTGGAGTACATTAATCAGATCTGGGACGGGCATCCACTACCCCCAGACTGGAAGACCTCATTGGTCACTTTCACTCCGAAACCAGGGAAGGCGGTGAATACAGACAACCTGAGGCCCAAATCACTCACATCGTGTGTGGGCTCTCTCCATACATGGAGTCCAAGGGACTCTTTGCCGACACCATGTTCGGGTTCCGCCCGCACATGTCGGCACAGGATGTCCTACTCCAATTACACCGAGACATAATCAGACCCACTGACATGAGCCAGAATGACAAGGCCATCCTCGCCCTCGATCTGAAGGGGACGTTTGACAATGTCAAACATGGCAGTATCCTGTCTAACTTGAGTTCAACTAACTGTGGGTACAATGCATTCGCCTACATTCGAGATTTTCTCTCGAAGCGTCAGGCCCTCCTCAGGATCGAAGACGAGGAGCACGGACCTTACACCATGGGAACACGGGGCACACCCCAAGGGGCGGTCTTGTCAGTACTCCTCTTCAATGTAGCCATGATGCAACTTCCACACCACTTGGTCCGGGTGGAAGGCATCCGTCACGCGTTATACGCGGACGACATAACAATTTGGACGAGTGAGGGGAGCCTTGGAGACATGGAGGACCGCCTTTAGCGGGCCGCCACAATAGTTGATGGTTACGCCGCTGGCTGTGGACTCCAATGCGCTCCCGTGAAATCTGAACTTTTACATAGGTATCCGATCACGCCCAAAAGATAACACGAGTCTACACATCTCGCTGACGGGAGGTCCCATCAGAGAGGTTGAGGAGCTCCGGATATTGGGCTTATTTATTCACAATAACCTAAGACCGGAGTCTGCCCTCGTCAAACTCAAGCGAGTAGGTGAACTGCAGGTCGGACGTATGATCCACCGCGTTTCAAACAAGCGGGGTGGGTTACATGGCAGGGACGCGCTTCGGCTCGCCCATGCCTTCGTGACCAGCAGGATCCTATACTCCGTGCCGTACCTACGCATCACGAAACAACACGAAGAACGCATTGATGCTATAATTAGGAAAGTCACAAAGCGAGCATTGGATCTCCCGGTTGCCACCTCTAACGCAAGGTTGTCAGCACTGGGGGTGCATATCTCCTACCAGGAACTACGGGAGGCCCATCTTGTGAACCAATACACGCGACTCTCGAAAACGGCAGCCGGGCTCCGTCTGCTAGACAGCTTACACATACAACACGAATGCACACCAGAGGAGGCATTTCGGATTCCGGAGTTGTGGCGTCACAAGCTCTGGGTCCAGCCACTCCCTCGAAACATGGATAAGCAAACACATGAAGGTAGGCAAGCAGCACGGGCTCGGGCACTCGAACATCAGCACGGGACAGGCACAGGGGTCTACAACGTGGACGTGGCAGGGCCATCGCCCTCCGGATTCTATACGGCAGAACACCAGGACCTCAACGTGAATGGGCTCTCCTATCGAGCTCTAAATTCTGTGCAGGCAGAGGAGGTCGCAATTGCGTTGGCCGCCGCGGACCCGAAATCGAGAACAATTATAACATACTCACGACGAGCCTGTGAGCATTATGTGGCCGGCGAGGTGTCACCATTAGCCTACCACCTTCTTAGACAGGCTCTGAGGGAATCGGATCCCTCTCCCAAACGCATCATTTGGACTCCGGGCCACCAGGGTCTGCGAGGTAACGAAGCCGCTGACGCGGCTGCCCGAGCGCTTACTTACCGGGCTCCTCACACAGATTCCTCCGGCTTCGAGCATAGGCAACCGCTCCTGCGGTTTCGTGAAATTCTAATTGACTATTGCGAACAACGTCAGCTCTACCCGGCTGCTGACGAGGGAGGACGACCGAACCCTGAGGCGCCTGCAGACCAACACTTTGTTGTGTCCTGCTATAGCTAAACACTTCGATTCCAAGATAGATGGGCGGTGCCCACCCTGTGGGGAGACTTCCGATGTCTACCATATGATGTGGGCATTTCAAAAGAATCCTACCCTTGCCCCTACTCCTTTCCTTACCCGAGAAGCATGGGAGGCGGCCCTGCTCAGCTGCTCATCGCTAGGGTCCCAATGGGCTCTGGCGAAACGGGCGGGGGCGGCGGCGGCGGCTTTGTCCAGCGGGGTCCCGGACTAAGGACTCTACTCATGTAAAGGGTCCTTTTTGGGCCTGCACACTCTCATTTTCTAATTAAATGTTTTTCACCACCACCACCACCCTTGCCGCCACGCAAGAAGATGGGGGAGGGGTATAAGCAGGGGCGAACGGGGAAGCGCGAGCAGCAATCAGATAACACGCGCGGTCGGCGCCACGCAGGAAGAGGTGGGCGGAGCTGGTTACGAGGCCGAATTGTGATTCTTGGTGATGGACGGAAGAAATTTGTGCAGCGCTTGCAACTGTCGACGCCGACGCGAAACCCAGGAACGGGTGCCAAAGAGCTGCGCTCTAAAACAGAGGCCGACGAAAGAGCACAGTTGAAAGCGACCATGAGCCATGCTATCTGAGCCATGCGCGGCCGGCAGCTCACCCGCGCGCACCCGCCGGTCGACCGTATTCCGACAGCGCACAGCGCCACCGCTGCATGCATTACAGACAGAGGCGACCCCTCCGCGGGCGCGAGACGGAAGACTAGCAAATTTTGAACTTTGCCAGTCAAGTACTTCAGTACAGCGCTCTAGAATCTTGGGCAGTGTGTCGTCCGCGCCGGGGAACAATAGAGGAGCGAGGTCGCCGCCGCGATGAAAGCGCGCGTGACACCCAGGGGGCGCTGCCAGTAACAGGTTTGCCAAGGTCTGGCAGAACCCAGCCAAATACAGCTAGGCACACGCGGCACGCCACAGGGTGCTGTTCTATCACCCTTACTTTTCAATATTGCTTTAATCAAACTCCCAGCCCAGCTAAATCAGGTATCGCATCTACGGTACGCCTTCTACGCGGATGACATCACTATTTGGACCACGGCCTATTCTACCGCGGAAATCAAAGACCGCCTTCAAGAGGCCGTAACCATCGTGCAAGCCTACGCCGCTAACTGCGGCCTTACTTGCTCCCCCGAAAAGTCGGAGTTGCTGGTACTACACAGCTCCCGCCAACGCAGACCCACTGTTGAAGTCAACCTCAATGGAAACCCAATACCACAGAAGGACACCATCAGGGTTCTAGGGCTTTCCATCAACGACAAGGGCAGAAATGTGTACGCCCTCACTCGGCTCAAAAACACCGGTCTGCAGGTTGCGCGTATGATAGCCAGGGTCACTACCAACGACAGGGGTATGCTCGAGCAAGACACCCTGCGCCTGGTTCAAGCATTCATCATTAATAGAATTGTGTATTCGACACCGTATCTGCACCTCAAAACGGGAGACTATAAGCAAATCGACTTCATTGTACGAAACGCAGTTAAAAAGACGCTGGGCCTGCCCCAAAGCACTTCCACAGACGTCTTTTGCAATTAGGGGTGCACAATACAGTCGAAGAACTCCTTGCCGCCCAACGCGCCACCCAGATAAATCGACTAGCAGCAACCCGCACGGGCCAGACCGTTCTTATGGACCTTAACCTGACTAGCCCGCAAGGTCTCGTACAAAAACAGGCTATACCGCCCGGGTGGTCAGACTCGTCCATAGCCAATCCCCTACCCCGCAATATGCATCCTCTGTTCCACCAAGGGCGCCGGAAGGCGCGGGCCAAATACATCCAGGAAAAGTACGGGACGGACACTGAATCCTACTACGTAGACGCAGCAAAGTCAGAAGCGGGGTACACGGTAGCGGTTGTGATTCACCAACAACAACTGATTGATGCCCTCACCATCTGCGATGACAATATAGAAATGGCGGAGGAGGTGGCCATTGCTTTAGCCGCCACGCATACCACCTGCGCCTTATAATAACAGACTCTATGGCTGCCTACCGCAACTACATCAAAGGGCGAATATGTCCCCAGGCTGCCAGAATATTGAAAAATTATGGACACCCCGAACAAGACAAATGCCTCGTCTGGACACCGGGACATCAAGGCGCGGAAGGGAATGAGTGCGCCCATGCCGCTGCCCGAGCTCTCCTCCCCCGGGACTCGACCCCTCCATCCTCCACACCGCCCTATCCCGGCCCTCTGGCAACGTATGCGGAGAGGTTACAGCACTGCAGACTCTCTCGCAGAAAATATCCACCCCCAGCCAAGGGGCTCTCCAAAGCGGAGGAAGTTAGATGGCGACGCCTACAGACAGGTACATATAACACACCAGCCCGTTTAAACACAATACACCCCGGGTTCTGCGACCCCAAATGCAAATATTGCGGGGAAAAGGCAGGCCTGCACCACATGGTGTGGACCTGCCCACACAATCCTCCAGATGATCCGAATGCAGTGCCAACAATTGAGGGGTGGGAGGCTGCCCTATCCAGCTCTGGACTAGAGGCCCAACGGGCCCTCGTGACACGTGCGCAGGTAGCAGCGGCAGCCGCTGGAGTCCCGGGCTAGGGACCCCACCTACACATCCCCCTCCCTTAAATATACTTCATAAAGTTTTTCACTCACTCACAAGGGGTGCGGTGCGCCGAGCCGAGCTCCATTCGCTTGCATGCAAAGATGAGCGCAGACCGTCTTCGCGTATTGATTTGAGGAATTCGTATTTCGTTGTTCTGCATGTTCTTCGCCGTTTGTTGCGCTTTCTTGGTGTGTTGTTGAAACCTCATCTGTGCTCTCCACTTGGAACATCTAAGCAGTGCGTGCACGACGACGGAAAGACGACGCGACACAAGGGACAGTGCCGGGCTGCAACAGCAGTTACAGCTTGTGCAAGGGAGTTCCTCTCTCTTCCGTGTATCCATCGACGCCGATCGCTGTGAGATTTGGTCACAGAACATCAAGAAAGCAGACAGAGTACTGAACGAAGCAAGCTTTGTGTGCGAGCGCTATTTTGAACAAGTTTTCATTCAGCGCACGTATAAAACAATCAACGGTGAACTAGAGTAGAGGCCGGTCACATATGCTTACTGATGACGCCGTTCCGACCATCTTTCCGGACGTACCAAAATATGCTTCAAAGTCGCTGCCAAAGAAAATGAAAGTGGGGAACATCTGTGAACAGACAATTCATGCAGCAAGCGGAGACAGTGTTTACAAGCCAGCTCATGAAGAGCAGCCGACATCTGATGGCGACAGTCCCGAGCAGCCCAACAGGGGATTTTGCCAAGAAAAACGAATGTGCCGTCTTTGTTAAAAGTAACCAGGCTGCATGTTTTGCTTCTCACTTGTATTAAAAGCCAATGAGGATTTCCACTTTATCACAACTAGTTAAGAAGTGAGGACAGTTGCTCGCCTTTACATTTGAGATTTAGAGCTTCAGAAGTTTAGTATGAATCCACTACTACATGGCTGAAAAGCAGATCCTGCAGCCTGGAACACCCGAAATGTGGTCAAGGATCGCCTTGCCACGCTGAGAAAAGGCTTTCCACTACGCCGAGTTCATGTGAGCTGCAGGATGCTGCCGGAGACAGTAGCAAATTGGCCCTGAAAACTGTCAAAATTGATACGTCGGCCACAAAATCGGGTGAGGAGGCTCTTGTGGCAGAAGTTTCTATAAGAGAAAAAAAGTTGTTCGCAAGACATTTCAAATCCAGTAGAGGCGGAGGCACTAATTGAACATGTTAGTGGGCTACAGTAGTGCCCTAGCTGGTGCAGGCATACAACCATGTTGCTGGTGAGTGCTCGTCGTTAAAGGTCAACTCCGCTGGTTTTTCCATCATTCTGTGTTTTTGGTTGAATTGCATTCCTCGGCACGTCCCGACTCGAACACAAAAAGCCGTTTTTCAAAATTCCAATTAGAAGTATTTTTAAAAAGAAAAAACAGCAAATCGAAACCGAAACTGCTTTCACGGCCAGAAACGACGTCCCAGGTGACGAACTGGTGACGTCACACTCAGTATTAGAGAAACACTCGTACGTGCGTTGGATGGTGAAAATAAAGTATGGAAATCATGAAGCATTGCATAAAATGTCTGAGGTTGTTCAATATAAGCCTCACAATTTCATAATCATGCAGGAAGTGGACAATAACGCCGGTATACTGTTTGTGACGTCAGAAACTCAGTGTTGCCGGCAGAAATAGTCTCAACTTAAGCCACGAAAACAGCATATTTTAAAGTCGTGTTGCGCGCGAACGGATTATCGTACGGCGCCCAAATTTTGTAGAATGCGTCAGGACGGAGAGGAGAATCTACAGTAAATTTTTTATTAGAATATTCGAATGTCAAAAAACCCCCGGAGTTGCCCTTTAAGTGGAAATTTCTTTTCCCAGAAGTGTACGCTTGTGGTCAAGGACGGTACGGCCTGGCTCTGATTTGCATGTTGTGCCATGTTTGGAACCTGAATAAATGACTGTCTGCAGAATGACGTTCTTTTTTTTTTTGTTTGTTTGTTTTTCTTTTTTTTTTTTTTTTCACAACGCAAGAGCTCTCTAAAACACTTTGCTATTCAGACAGGATTCTAAGATTCGCGAGTTTCGAAACACCGCAGGCTTCGAATGAATTTATTTCTGTGCAACATATTTATCCAAGTGTGTGTAATAGACTCACATAGGTTCGGAAACACGAGATGCACTCATAACGCACGCTAAGTGCGACCTATGCAGTATATTTAGCTCGTGGCTAATAGCGCGCACCGCACCAATATTACAGTGAAATATTCTTAGTTCACTGTACCAATATCGTCGTTGGCATTACAGCGCCATACAGCCGCACAGACCATGGAACAATGTATTATGGTTGAAATGTTAGAATTCTTAAGCAAATAGGCGATCGCCAAGCATTAAATATCGAATTAAGCGCACCACGCAGTGCAGATACGATGAGCCGACGCTCACGGCAGCGCAGCCAGCGGACGGCTCGCTGCGCACACTTGTTACACGAAGCGCCCCCTGGCCGATGGCGCAGCAGTCATCGCAAAAAGAGCCCATGCTCCGCCCTCGCACGAGACACTCACTGCCCAATATTCTAGAGCACTGTAACTTCAGCGTCCTAGCTAGGGGCAGTTGCAGAAACACAAGTGCTACTTAAAAATCGTCACAAAGTAGCGAATCCTGCTTTTGTCCAATCGTCGCTTTCCGGCTTCAGGTCTCTTCGATTTGTCTGCACCAGCTGCACTAGTTCAAGTAGTGCAGCACCGCCGTCCTCGTTTTGCCGGTGCCGCGCGTGCCGTCTGCACTTTTCTCCTCGTTTTGTGAAGGTGCAGGCATAGGTACAGGGCTAGTTCTGCATGAGTTCTCGGAAAGAACTCCTTCCTCCATGTTGCACTCGCTCCAGAGGAGGTGCAGAAAAAAGTGCAGCATAGCTATGGTGTCTCAGCATGGCGTAAGCGCCGATCGGCAAAGAGCAGATGACGCTGAGCATCGTTCTGCAGAGTTCTGTAAAGTCAGTCACCTTCAGAACCCGGATGGTTCGCTGAACAGATCCGCGAATGGTTGCGTGTACAGGGTAGTTGGGCTGCATGCTGGTGATAAGCATTTTGTTGAACTGGCACTGCACGCTCACGTGACCACCTGGCACCGCTGCAACACTTTTCAGAACTAGTGCAGCCAGTGCAAGCCAGATCGAAGAACATTATGTTTTCTGGAACTTGTACCCACTGTACCGGCCGTGGTGCTCCGACCTCTCCCACTGCTTTAGAATATACCACTGGTCTTTGCTCCTGCCGTTTTGTGAGCGTGCGCAATGGTTGTGCGTGTATTACTCATTGAGCGTTGGAGCCTGTTTACGTGATTCAGCACACTTATCGCATGCCTCTAGTGATAGAGAGACATGACAGCACGATGCAACTGTGAAGTCCATTGGTTATAGTGCGAGTCTTGCATTATCAAGTTTCATATGCTGTCCCCGACGGTAGCTTTACTTACAGTTTGTTCCGTACTTTCAGTGAAATGGTTGATTCGGATTTGAGAAACGGATCACATGGAGGAAGTGCGGCAGAGCCCTGTGTCAAGTTCCCTCTGCGAAGGGTAAAGCTCGCAGTTCATCGGATCACCAAAGTAGCAATTCCGCACCACCTCGACATTCTTTCGAAGCAGCGAAGTATTATTGAAAAGGTAAATTTAATCCCACTTTACTTAGCCTTGTGTGTGTGTGTGCGTGCTTGTGTGCGTGCGTGCGTGTGTTGCTTCAGTGAAAGGAAACGTACATTTTTTTTATATATATATATAGTTCTGCGTGTATGGAAGTGCAGTGAAAGAAGTGCGGAAAATTCAGGTAACGGTCCTCGCACATGTTACTGCTAGCTTATGCTGCAGCTATCTGTACTTTGTGTTGGAAATCAGGTATAGTTACTAAATTCTTTCGGTGCATCCTGTTAGAATAAGGCCATCGGTGTTATTGCCATGACGCGCTTTTGTTTGTTTGCTTGTTTTTTTTTTTTTTTTTTTTTTTTTTTCGTTTAATACCTGGCGCGATACAACTTAGAGTAGCAGGCTGCATATATATTGCTGGCAGCATGTTTGTGAGTGATCTCTTTTTAGCTTTATATCTAACAAACTTATTTGTGTCAGCTTTGATCTTTTTTTTTTATATATCTTTTAGTGCCAGAAGCTGAAACAGTGGGACAAACTTCATGATGAACAGATTAGAGCATCTCTCACCGTCAAGCAGCTTAAGGCTGACCTGTATGAGCTGGAAACACTCAGGAGCCAAGTAGATCCGAGGGATCTGCAGCAGTTTGAATGCTTAGTGCGGCCAGTTTCAGATGCGACGTTTGAGCAAGTGCGCTCATTTACAGGTAAATTCAGATTCTCTGGGAGTTTTCAGATTTTCTGATAATCTGATGTGAAAGAAATTTAAGCTCGTCTTTGCTTTCCAGAAATATGCCTTCCTCTCGGGTCTGTAATTGATTTCTCAGCACAGCCCACTTGCTTACCAGAAGCTGCGCCTTCAGCTGCTACGGAAACTGACTTGGCTTCGCCAGGGAGAGTCATCCTGTCAGATCAGGCATTTTATGTTGAACATATTCCTGACAACACGTCTGCTTTCAAGTCTTGGAATTCCCTCAGAAAGGTGGCTAATTATCGGAATTTTCTGATATATTAATTGTGACTTGCTGCGAAAATCAGACCGGTGGTGCATAACACCAAACAGTCTTTGTCTCTGGATTTTCGTCAAGCTCAATTAATGCCTTTTATTGAATGGTACGCTGTTCCCACTGCTACATACTTATCTCATGATCCTGTACAATAGTGAGACTTTTTGAATGGATGCTGGTTGCAATTATAGTAGCTGTGCGTTATGAAAATAGCCTGGTGCATACACACAGGACAGCTAGAGAAACACATGCCACAAATGCTTGTGATGTATGTTTTTGCATCCTGTGCATTTGTGCCTAGCTATGCCTAGCACAAACACTTATTCTACATTGCTGTGCTTGCAAGTATTGGTTATTATACTTGAACTTCATGTACCATTAGAAGCAATTAAATATGAACTTTTCTTATTTATTTGCTGTTTATGAGCATTAACGTTAATTTAAGAGCTGCACCAATTTCATTATAAGGTGTGCATTGTACAGATTAATGGTTTTGTCAGGCCAGACTCTCGTTATGAACTCAATTAAGTCAGTTGATCAAGTTTTGGCATTATGTTGGTTATTCTGTATTCTTAGCAGTTGTGCCAGACCTTGTTTATGTGGCCCCCTATTCCAGGATCTCCAGGATCTTCATCATTTGGTGTCCAGCTTCAGCAGCCTTGTTCATGTATGTATATGCATTATCCCTTACACCCTGAAACCGACAAAATGCTGTAAAGTCATGATGGCATATCAGTTCACATCATTTACATCATTCAAATATATATGTATGAAATTTGCAGCATTATGAAGAATGTGATTTGAAACTTGTATACTTTGGAACTGTTGTTAGTAGTCTTTTAAAGGACCCCTGAAACACTTTCTGAACATGCATGGTAAGCAAGCTCACCTCGTCATTAATTCATATGCTAAGGGTAATATGAAAATGATATAAATGCTGTGTCTAAGCATACTTGCTCCGAAAATTGCTTTGTATTTCCTGTAGCGGTTTCAGATTTCTGCTCTTTTATTTGCCTTTGAACTGTATTTTCATCCTTAAGTTGATCATGTCACCGCAGGCTGGAGTCAGATTCTGCTAGAGTTTCAAATGGAAGGCATCAATGGGAGCAGAGATGGAAGGCTGACCAAACAGGAAAATTGGTTTTCCTAAATGCTAACAATCAGCTCATATAAACTTGAAATGAGTAGTTACAGTATTAGTGGATTAACGAGAATACCTCTCAGTGCCACTACAGATGCAAACGTTCCATCACAGTTGGGGCAATAAAAAGAATGAAAGCATGGGGGGAGCTGAAGAACAATGTTTGATTACGTTATTACAAACCACTTTTGAAATGTTCTTACTGTAATTTATTCCATGGGTAGTAGACTTCTCTTAGATCTTACAGTTTAGTAAAGGCGGCTTTGGACCCTTTTAAAAGTTAAACATTTTGTCTGAAGTTTGAGTGTCATTATGAACTTATAGAATAGACGTCATAGAGCATCTTTTTTAGAGCAAATCCTTGCATGGCCTATGCAGAGCCTTGGCTAACTGTTTTCTGTACAAAATTTACACAAAAGTTACAAACATGAGCATCGAAGATAAACTAGTGCAGAAACTTTATTTATTGTAGTTGAGTGACGCAACCAAAAGTTGCAGATGATGCTGCTTAAACATGGGTGTTGAGGCAGTGTAGCAGAAAATAGAGTTTCCTTGCAGAGCACTACCTTCTAGTGAAGCAACCTGTGCAACCATGAATTTCTGTTTAAAGAATGCAGAAACACTAATGAACCCAAAACTGCTTGCTAACAGATAGTTGGTGGTATTATTTCCTTTTACGAGTGTGTTTTGAGGTGTAGATTATTCTTCAGAATCACCATATTTGAGCTCTTGTTTACTTTTTTTTTATGTTGTTAATTTTAGTTATACAAAGTCATGCGCAAACTCTCTAAGCTTATTCTTGCATTGAATGGAAGCTTTTTAGCACTAGAGTTTATACATGAGCACTGAGGGTAACTTGATAGGGCATCATGTGCTTCAGTATGCTTAGAAATAAGGAGAAAACAGAGAAAAAAATGCTATTAGTGTTTTCATCTTAGTTGGGAAAAAAAAGAAGCTGATTCCAATTGGAAAATGTGCAGAAAGTGGGGCTTCTCATGTACAGCCGTACTATTAGTCCAGCATTACAGTGTCTGTCTCACTCTTTGGTGTTTACGTACATAGCAGACCTTCTCTAACGTTATGTTTGGCGCATGATAACCATAGTTGCTTATGCACCATAAAACCCCATATAACTAGCTAACATAGCAGACCTTTGTTATGACAAAAGTGACTGGGAAAATATAGAAACTCATTAAAAGTGGCAGTTCTGTAAATCTGCAGCAGCATTGAAATGGGTCACCTCTGTTTCTGTGCCTTGAGAACTGTATGATCTGTGACCGGCGGTCATGCAACGTAGTCAAAAATGTACAACACCTGCTGTTAATGCAGGCTAAATCTTGACTAAATAGCAGGTTATCTTTCATAGTTGCAACTTCGATGGTTAAGTGATATTGAGTTGACATGCGAGACAGGGTAGGGAAAAGAGGTTGTGTAGTTTCATGCAGTTCCATCTTAATAATGGCAGTTTATGTTATTATATAGTAATGTGGCCAAGGGCAAATGCATTGCATGGTTGTCAGTGATTGATGTCATGTTATGAATAAGGGCTAAGTAAGAATTTCATCGTGAGGGGACAGAGGTTGAAGCCTTAGCATTTTTCATACTAGGTGTACTCACATCCCTGCTTCAATTTGAAAGACAAAAAAATAAGAGTTTCTTTGAACTGACATGAATTAATTGTAATGGCTTCGGAGGTCTATCATGGTATTGCTTTTAAATGACCTAGTCTTTTAACAGGCAATAGCTTTGAAGAAGGCAGGCCAAGCATTCATCACTGGTTAATCCATAGTTGGTGGGGGCACTATGCATTAGGTCAGACTCAGTGTGGATGGCCAACTGCTAAATAAAGGCTTCAAAGCCTGAAAATAAAATTTAATATATGGAATATTAGTGTAAAAGAACTCTTTTCCAGCTTTGCACTTGAGTTCCTCTAGCCAGTTTCTGCACTACCTATCCATGTCAATGATGTTAGATTGAAAGCAGTAAACTGAATCTTTTATCCTTGCAAAGCTAAAGAGCTAATGTGGTAAAGAAGGCCCTAAGGGCTTAAAGGGACAAAACACTAGAATTTAGGTCTCAATTTTGTTTTGCCGCAATGGAAAGATTGATGTCTAAAATGTTCGATTCCATAGCGGTTTTGGTAGAAATGCTGTAGAAAATTTTTACCGAGCATTTATCGATCAGTGCATGTGCCTGTTTTTATGCAGTCCGATGCTGGAAACGCTGGAAATCATGAGCAGTCGACAAAAAAAAGACGTACCGAAAACAAATATAAATTTCACTCGCCAGACAGTAATTAGACATTTCTTGCATAGAGTAACATCCTTTTCAGTTTCACACTCAAGGCTGTTAGGCACAATAACGCATGCCGCGTCGACGAAAGTTTTGGTGGGCACTATCGTCACTTCCTTCACAGAATTCCGAACACTATGCGCCGTCTAGTGGCAAAACCTGAAAGCATGCCTCTCGTGATTTGCTCTGGACCACGTACCATAATATGGCTCAAGAACAAACGGAGACACTGCAACTAGCAATAGATACAATCGACAATGAACTTCATTATACAGGCATGCGTATACCCTGAAAAAAAAAAACAAAATTTCTGGTCATACATTCACCGCCTAAACCACCCCCTTCCCCTCTAGGCCTCAGGTCATCCTCATGAATAAAGGTTTATGAATGAATGAATGAATGAATGGAAGGAAGAAAGAAAGGAGGGGTGGTTTTTATTTAAGGGCGCAGTGTAGAGAGCACAAAATATAATAAATTATGACAAGCACTCTTAGAAGAAAAAAGAACAGTGTGCACTTACGAAAATCATCGATAGTTTGCTGGCATGTAGTCATGTGGAATACTACACCAAAAGTAATAGGGTTTCTCTGCTAGATAGTGCCTCAGTTGTTTTTATGCAATTTTCAATGGCAAATTCAAATTGTAAAGCCTCTTTTCTTTGATATTGTAGTGTTCGATCTGTACTATATGAGGCAAGGTCTTTTCACCCTCATGACATATTTTGGCCAGTGTTCTGTCCCTTTAAGAGTAAATTTTTTGCCGAGGCGTGCTCCACTTTATGGTGTCTGCTTCTGGCCGCGTTTCATTAGAGACAAAACGCTAGGCACTCTAGCAACTGTGCAGGAACCCCAGGTAGTTGACTATCCAGAGCCTTCCACTACAGTGTCCCCCATAGCCTGTGTCATTTTGGAATGTTAAACTCCATAAACCGTAAACCAGTTATGATTTTGGAATGTTAAACTCCATAAACTGTAAACCCGTTTTGTAAGCGTTTTTGCCTCATGATTTGTGGCACACTGCGCTAGACAATTGCTTGTGCATTTGGCTTGTGTGCTTCACAAAAATGACAGCATGGCAAGGAGTGAATCGCCAAGGTGCTCTCATTTTGGAGAGGGTGGGTGTAGATGTGGGTGGATATGTAGAACTGTGACATCACTGCCTTTCCTGTACATTCCATGTGTTACAATAATTTTGTATTGCATCCAGAGGAAGCTTTGTCACCTTCAGTATTTTACAGACTACAGAAGGATGAAGTTCATTCTTTAATTTCAGGCGATGAGGTAGCAAGCTGCATTAGTTGCACACAGTAAGTTTAGAGATTGAATCTGTGATTTCCTTGCTGTATGCGTAGGCTGTGAAACAAGTCGATTCTGCTTCTTTCATGGTTGGTGAGAATTTGTGGGTGGTAGTGCCCGGTCCAGTTTGTTGTGTCCTATCATGTCTGGGTCACCAATTTGTGAGGTAGAAGAACCAGACAGACATCACAGCCTAGTTTCCACAAATATATTTTAGCAGGCCCTACTCACTCGCTGGCCTGAAGGGATTCCGCACCCAGATGTCACAGCGGAGTCGATAGCTCAAGCAATACTCACTCTTTGTATTGGCCGTTGTGGTGCCCCTCCCACCATGACATAGTGCACGTCATTTTGACTCCACATTGTTCGCTAACCTCTCTCAGCTTTTCAGCATAAATCATATCAAGACAACATCTTACCAGGCAATATCAAATGGTGTCATCGAACGTTTTCACTGGCAACTGAAGGCTTCAATCATGGCTTCAACATGGCTTCAGCAGCTTCCTTTCGTCGTGCTTGGCATCCACACCGCTCATCGCAGCGACTCTTGCTCCAGTGCTGCCGAGCTTATGTTTGGCATGGCTCTTCGAGTGTGACATTGTTTGGGCGATGTAGTTCCTCCTGTCCAAGGCAGTCTTCTCGTTGAATGTATAGCAACCCCGACCTGCAAAGTTGCAAACATTGTGCACAACAACGCCGTGCATTCTCCCTTACGCCCTCCTAATGACGGTCCACTCAAGGTCCTCGAGCAGCCACCTAAGTACTTTTTACCACTCCTCAATGGCTGGAAAGATATGTCTCTATTGATCACCCGAAACCTGTCTACTTCGACTTTGAAAACTGCTGGTTGGGCTGCCTTATCCACAGGGGACCCTGTAGCATCCTATCACGTGCAATGATGGTCCAGCAAAAGACAGAAATGACAAGTGCCAGCTCATGCGTGGTGCAAGAGTAGAGCAGCTTTGTCGTTTTTGCAAAACAGAACTGTAGATGCGCACAGTCTCGTTTCTGCCTGGCTGAGCAGGCCTGGTAAAGTATATTTGGGGCATCAGGCGATGATGTCTGTCTGGCTTTTCTACCCCACAAGTTAAATAAATGTCAATGATTTGCTCTCATTTCTTATTTCTTTTTTCACTTATTTAGGTCGTGTCGCAAAAGTTGTGATCAAGATAGTGCGGAAGATCTATTTCTTCTTCCTTCACTACCTCTTTTCCTGTAACAAATAAGAATGCATTTTTGTGTGACCTCAAGGGCTTGTTGTAGGGACAAACTGGAGGTGTCATCTCAGAACATATCCTTTCTGCCAATGGGAGGCAAAGGGCCAGGCTGTCATTTCCAAAATTTACCAAGTACTTCATTCAGGCCTGACAAGGAAAGCAGTAACTAATATTGCAGCCTGTATCAGGCTTCCTTGCTATGGAGAGGATGTATGAAGGTCCCATCACTGTATTTTGTCCTCATGAAGAGCACTGCCATTGAGACATGATGCCTACCCAAAATATGACACTTCTCCATTCCCTGCACCAACCTAATGCAAATGTCCCAGCACTGATATTTGGCCGTATACTGGGAGCCAGCATACTTGCCATTGAGTGCTCAAAATATAGTTCTCCCCTTTTTAGCATCAGCTTATGACTTTTCTTCTTGATATGTAAAAATAAAATAAATAATAAAAATATGATTTGATGAAAGTGCCTACATTAGTGCCTGTAGGATTGACCTTGGCAGTTGTTGGCAGTAGTTGGAAAGGTTGTTATGCATCGTATGAAACGACCATTGCTCCATAAAGTGCACTTGGTAGAGTACATTTTTTGGCTAATTGTCTCATGCCTCTCAAAAGACTGAATTCATGCAACATGACAACTGCACAACATGGATGAGGAAACAAAGCATGCCCCAAAAACTTATCAATAGTAAGATCATGCATGCATGTGTACTTTATCTAGCAGTTTCATCAAACACAAACAGATGTCGTGTTTTTACACGTGTGCTGCTGAGAACAGCTTTTACATGCTTACATGTCAGCAATACATTGCTGTTTTTTTTTTATTACATATTTTATACCACTAAGTCGTGAGCTCTGCTGTGTAGGGCCACCCAAGATAGACAGGTCACGGCAGAGAGTTCTGACAAAATGTGATTCACTGGAGAAGGTAATGGCAACCCACTCCAGTATTTCCTGCCAAGAAAACCCTTTGGCCAGTCACAATACCATTAATTATATGGCGCTGGAAGATGAGCCCCCCGGGTTGGAAGGCGTCCCACATGTTACTGGGGATGAACAAAGGGCGATTCCTAGTAGCTCCAGGACAAATTAAGCGGCTGGGCTAAAGCCAAAAGGACGCTCAGTTGTGGATGTGTCGGGAAGCGACCGGAAAGTCCGATGTTGCAAGGAGATATATCACATAGCAACATGGAATGTAAGATCTATGACACAAGGTAAACTGGATGTCGTCAATGGAGAAATGGACAGATTGAACGTTGATATCTTGGGTATCAGCGAGCTCAAGTGGACCGGAATGGGAGAATTTAACTCCGGTGACCATTATGTCTTTTATTGTGGGCACGAATCCAAGAGAAGGAATGGGGTCGCTCTCATAGTAAACAGAAGAATGGGCAAAGCAGTGCTAGGGTACAACCCCAAAAACGACCAAATGATTTCACTTCGGATCCAAGGTCACCCTTTCAACATAACAGTTATCCAAGTCTATGCACCGACCACTACTGCTGAAGAAGCTGACGTTGAGAGATTTTATGCGGACCTACAATGCCTTTTAGACCGCACCCCATCATCAGACGTCGTTTTTCTCATAGGAGACTAGAATGCTAAGGTCGGGAGTGAAGAAATATCCGGAATTATAGGCAAGTTCGGTCTTGGCGAGCCAAATGAAGCTGGGCAGAGGCTAGTAGAGTTTTGTCAAGGAAACAACCTGACCATAGCGAATACTCATTTTCAACAGCACAAGAGACGCCTGTACACATGGACTTCACCGGATGGTCTGTACAGGAATCAGATCGATTATATTCTTTGCTGGCAGAGATGGAGAAGCGCTATACAAGCAGTAAAAACGAGGCCTGGGGCCGATTGTGGCACCGATCATCAGCTTCTTGTTGCCAAAATTAAGCTTCGATTGAGGAAAGCGCAGAAAACTAGAAGGCCTTTCAGGTATGATCTGGATCAGATTCCATTAGAATATGCTGTGGAAGTGAGGAATCGATTTCAAGAATTAGATCTAGAAGACAGAGAGCCCGAAGAGATGTGGACTGATGTTTGTGATATAATACAAGAAGTTGCTACTTAGGTAGTTCCAAAGCAAAAGAAATGCAAGAAAGCAAACTGGTTATCTGAAGAGGCTTTGCAAATAGCTGAGGAAAGGAGGATGGCAAAAGTTATGGGGGAAAAAGAGAGATACAAGGTTCTCAATGCGGATTTTTTAGAAAATAGCAAGGAGAGATAAGAATGCCTTCCTGAACATACAGTGCCAAGCAGTTCAGGACAACAGCCAATTAAGGAACACAAGAGCTCGGTATAAGACAATCAAAGATATCAAAGGAAGCTTCTGTGCTAAGCTGGGCATGATAAAGGACAAACGAGGCAAGGACCTCACTGAAGCATCAGAGATAAAGAAGAGGTGGCAGGAATACACAGAACTGTACAAGAAGGACCCGAATGTGCAAACCCAACATAAGACTGTTGTGATTACTGATCTCGAGCCGGGCATCCTGAAGAGTGAAGTTGAATGGGCCTTAGCCAGCCTTGCTAAGAACAAAGCTAGCGGAATTGATGGCATTCCAGCCGAGTTGCTTCAAAACCTCAGCCATGACGCTGTTAACATTCTGCATACATTATGTCAGAAGATTTGGACAACCCTGCAGTGGCCACAGGATTGGAGGAGGTCAGTTTACATCCCCATTACAAAGAAAGGCAGTGCCAAAGATTGTTCCAACTACCGCACGATCGCGCTTATTTCGCATGCTAGCAAGGTGATGTTGAAAATCCTCCAAGGTAGGCTGCAGCAGCATGTGGATCGGGAGCTTCCGGACGTGCAAGCTGGGTTTCGCAAGGGCAGAGGAACTAGAGACTAAATTGCCAACCTTCGCTGGATCATGGAAAAAGCAAGAGAGTTCCAGAAACCCATCTACTTCTGCTTTATTGATTATGCGAAAGCGTTTGACTGCGTAGATCACAGCAGATTGTGGCAAGCTCTCCAAGAGATGGGAGTTCCAATTCACCTCATCTGTCTCTTCAGGAACCTGTATGAAGGGCAAGAGGCCACAGTCAGAACTGGGCATGGTCTTACTGATTGGTTTCCGATTGAGAAAGGAGTGAGGCAAGGCTGCATACTGTCGCCCTGCCTATTTAACCTATATGCAGAGTGCATCATGAGGAAGGCTGGTTTGAGCGAGTCTTCAGCTGGAGTGAAGATTGCTGGAAAACGTATCAACAACCTTAGATATGCGGATGATACCACTTTAATGGCAGAAAGTGAAGTGGAACTCAAGAGACTTCTGATGCGCGTACAAGAAGAGAGTGAGAAGTTTGGGCTTAAACTGAACATTAAAAAGACAAAGATCGTGGCGTCTTGCCCTATCAAGTCCTGGAGCATCAATGGACAAGAAGTGGAAGCTGTGACAGATTTTCTGTTCTTGGGCTCCAAGATTACTTCGGAAGGAGACTGCAGCCATGAAATTAGGAGACGCCTGCTTCTGGGAAAGAGAGCAATGGTTAGCCTTGACCGCCTTGTAAAGAGCAGAGACATTAGTCTGCCAACCAAGATCCGTATAACTCATGCCATGGTCTTTCCAGTTGTGATGTATGGATGCGAGAGTTGGACTGTGAAAAAGGCTGACCGCCGAAGAATTGACGCGTTTGAATTGTGGTGCTGGCGAAGACTCTTGAGAGTTCCTTGGACTGCCAGAAGATCAAATCAGTCGATATTGTCGACCATAAACCCAGACTGCTCATTGGAGGGTCAAATTCTAAAGTTCAAGCTCAGCTACTTTGGTCATCTGATGAGAAGAGAGGAGTCGCTGGAGAAAGATTTGATGTTGGGAAAGGTTGAGGGTCGTGGAGAAGGGGTAGGCAGCGAACGCGATGGTTAGATGGCATCCTCGAGGCACTGCAGATGAAGTTATGTGATGTTAGGAAGATAGTGAGAGACCGGAAAGCGTGGCGTGACATGGTCCATAGGGTCACGAAGAGTCGGACACGGCTGAATGACTGAACTGAACTGATAACCCTACATATAACATCGCACCTCTTGCGCATTAACTTTTTCAAGCATGTCTCACATTTACACATGCTGCAGTGAGGTGACAGATGTCACTTTGAGGATTACAAAATTCCCTCTGGGTTTGGTACAGACAGCTGGTCAATGCATGTGGTGATGAAAATTGATGCTAGGTTTGCAGTTGTGTCCCATGCCAGGTGGTATATTTTTGTTCTATCTACTTTATTAATTAGTTGGCATTATTAACTTTTTTACATGTAGCTTTTAACATGCAGGTGTAAATTTAAAAGTTGTCGAGTACCATGGAAGAAGTCTGATACAGATTGTTCTACCACGTGACACCATTGAAGCTTTACTGGCAACCATGGCATGCACAACGCAACTTCATAGAGGGAGAAAAAAGAGAGGGGGGGTACACGGCGAATCAGAACGTGGCGTCGGTGAAATCTGAGCTCTGGTTGGACGGCGCATTACTAACTTTTTTAAATGTAGCTTTTAACATGTAGGTGTGAATTGAAAAGTTGTCGAGTACCATGGAAGAAGTCTGATCCAGATCGTTCTAGTGATGTAGCCTTAGCAAAGCCCCTTTTTATGCTTCAAAAATGAAAGCCTGTACCGTTTAAAAATACTATGTAACAGCATGACATCCAAATGTGCCACTGTTGTAGTACTCTCATCCGTGACTTAGTAACTGTTTATCTCACCTGTTACTGGTGCTTATTTATTTATTTATTTATTAGTACCTCAAAGGCCCACGAGAGGCATTACATGAGGGGTGGGCTTACATCAAGTTATATTTTCAATGAGTGATTTGAAGCGCGCGTTGTCGAGATGAGTCACAGCTTCGGCAGGCAAACAGTTCCCTTTCTTTTGCTGTTAAAACAAAAAATGACTTAAGATGAGATGACGTAGATGCTTGAGGAGGTTGGACGGCTTGTTGATGGTTGATCCGGGCTGAGTGGCGATGCGCACGGGTGATAACGTCATTCTGCAGGGGTGAGTGATAAAATTTGTGAAAAAGACAGAGCCTGGTGGTTTTACGGCAGGATTCTAAGTTTGCAAGGTTAGCTTTGTCTTTTAGTGATGAAACACTTGTGTGATAAGAATAATCTGAAAAGGCAAATCTTACCGCTATGTTTTGGACGGATTCGAGTGTTTTTGTAAGGTTAGATTGGTGTGGGTCTCAGATCGAGCAAGCATATTCTAGTTTGGGGCGCGCTAAGGTTAAATAAGCGGACAGTTTTACGTGAGGGGTAGCAAGTCGTAGTGTTCGCCTAAGATAACCTAGAACACGTTCAGCTTCGTTAGTGATGTTATTTATATGAGATATCCAGGTAAGATCTTGAGTAAATAAAACGTCCAGGTATTTATATGTAATTGCATGCAATATTTTGTCACCACATAAAGTGTAGTTTACGGTGTGATATGATGCACGACGATGAAATGAGACTAGAGTGGTTTTGTTTACGTTTAGCTTCATTAACCAATTAGTGCACCATGTTTCAACAAGTTTCAAATCACACTGAAGTTTAAATGAGTCCATGCTGTTTGTTATTTTTCTGTAAATGACGCAGTCGTCGGCGAACAAACGAATGGTAGAAGACAGGTTATTAGGAAGATCATTAATGTATATTAAAAATAGTAAGGGTCCTAAAACAGTACCTTGCGGTATGCCAGAAGTGACTGGGGACAAGGAAGATGCGCGGTTATTGGCCCATACGAACTGTTGGCGATTAGTCAAAAAATTTTGCAGCCATTCAAGAACTAGTTTAAGTTTAGTCGTGAAAGCTTATGGAGTAGTCTTCGGTGGGTAACTTTGTCAAAAGCCTTTGGGCCAACAGCATTGGTAAAGCGCAGCCAGCATTATGCCTCCTGCACTACCTGTGCTTCGCATTCCTGTTTGTTTTGAGATGTGCACCAGTGGCTGCTGACTGGACACTTTACCAAGTCACTGGTAAAAGCACTGTAATTGCAGTGCATTTAGGCACGCTAAGCATGCTATCATGAAGTATATTTTAAAATTTTGTGGGCTTTCGTTTTGTCAAAGAAAAAAAAAGGGGGAGATATGCTAAGGCTATAATAGAAGCACCTGGGTTGAACCATTTCCACAGTGCTCGACAACTTTTTAATTCACACCTGAGTGTGCCGAGTGTTAAAAGCCATATTTAAAGAGCAATATATAATGTGAGTGAAATATTAAAAAAGGAAAAAAAATACTGGCTAGTACTTTACATAACTTCTAACACTTGCAGTTTCAATTCGGGAGAGCGCTCTTTTCTAAAATCTTGGTATGTTTTAGGTGGAACAGTCTATGTATAAACCATGGTGCAAGTGAAGATGCATTAACCATGGAGAACAAAGTCAGTGGGTGTCTGTATACTCATCATAGCATTTGTAGTTGTAGAGCAAACATGAATAATGCAGTGTTCTGGGGCAGGGGCCAAAGTGGTATTGCACACTATCTTCTAGACGTATTAGACATATTTTTTATCCAGCAGTGGAACTGTGTACATATCAGCAGCATTTGAGCTTATCTCTGAAAGAAATATCTATTAGTTGCATGTCTGCAGAATCTTAAAAAGATCTTGGCATTTATTTGTGCTGAATAAAATGCCTGATGTATAACATTTATCAAAAGTATATGGGCTACCAGGATTGCTAATCAGCGACCTAATAGAGTTTGTTTTTTTTTTTTTTTGGGGGGGGGGGGGGGGGGTGTTCTTGTAGCCCTGGCACTTCAGCATATTTCTTGTCACTTATGGTGTCCTGTATACTTTTGACAAGAGTTTTTCGCATGTGCACATGTTTATATTTTTTAATGTAGGGTTTAAGCACATCACCCATATACTTGATAGTGTTGTCTCATTTTTGCAATAAGCTAAGTATATCTTTTGAGGGGATTTACATCTGGGCCCTGGTTTTATGCTGTTGTGTAGTAAAGAAATTTTTTTTTTGTGGTGGGCATTTAGACCTTAGCCCATTTTCATATCAAGCATGTCTGGTTGCGCTGCAAAGAGCTTCACCCATACCTTGTATTGTGCAGGCTCAGCAGGAGAAAGTGGAAACAATCGAGGAGAATGTGACCCGTGCCGATGAGCAAGTGGCACACAGTGTGAGGCATCTGGCACAGGCCGCTAAGCTGCGCAAAGCTATGCTGCCGGTAACTGGGGCTCTCATCGGTCTGACCGTTGCTGGCCCTGTGGGCATGGTACTGGGCATGAAAGTTGCCCTGGGTTGTGCTGTGGGCGCTGGATTCTTAGGTAGGAATCCTTAGAACAAGACTAGTGCTTTACTTTGTTCTTGGATATCATTTCTGTTTGAATGTGGCATGTGATGAGGTTTTTTTTAATTACACTGAAGACCTGTATAGCTATTAGCAGAGAGGGGGGTATGCAAAAACAGTTTAACTGTAATAGCATGAGAGAATTCAAATAAGTGGGTAAAAAATGAATAAAAAACAAAGAGAATCGCTATTTTCGATGTTTGGTTAATATGTGGCACCTTTGATCTCTAAAGTCTGTTTTAACTCTATAGCATTAAAATCCCATTTTCCAGAAAATCTGGCATGTAGATGTTCTTGCCATTGTCAGCATTGTGAGGGAAAAATCACGAGCATGATCCTGGAAGGTAGTGGCAGGTGATATGGCCGGTTACTGATTAGTCGGCTGGTTGTGTGACGTCATGGGGGCATGTGGCATGGTCTTGTTGGTGGGGGCTGCCAACTTGGGTAGCTTCCTTGAGATGGAAGGGTTAGATTGGAATCAAACCTACTTTGACCCCTCGATCTGACTTGCTACCCCTATGCCACGCAGGCATGTTTGTAGCGCTTGGTTAAAGCAGGGCTTTATATCTATGTCGGGTAGCCTAGCACATAATGGACTAGATAATAGCACAAATTAAGAGATTCATGGTCTAACATGCAGCAGTATGCACGCACACACATCAGGATCTGCAACGAGATCCACAGATGGAAATTATTAACACTGTCACGTCATGTGCTTAAAAGTGAAGCTTAAGTGTCCTACTCTTTTTATTTTTTTGTTAATGATAAGAGCAATTGTCCTGTCCTTGTCTTTTCTTATCTCTGTAGATTGCCTAGTGTTTGCGCTGACGTTTCCTTAGAAAAATCATGAGCCAACGAACCCCAACCAAACTTTTTTTAAAGTGCAACTGAACTGGAAAAGGCTGTAATTGCAAGTTATTCTGAGAAGCTACCACCTTTTTGTTTTTGGCTGGCCAAAATAACAGAATAAGAAAAAGAGCTGCTGAAGCTGTAACCAACCATATATAGATGCCACATTAGAGCTGACCTCGGTCAGTGATTGAAAGCTTACATTGCAGACGTACCGCATACCACTGCCCTGATGCAAAAGTAGAGCTATTTGTCTTGAAATGTACATCTGTCATGTGACATTGGCACAAGGTTTTACATGGATTCTGTGACAGGGTTAGCAATCTTGTCATGCTAGCTTTGTCTGTATGTTACTTTACAGTTTGCAACACCATTGGTTGTATCGTTTGCAACGTCATTCTTTAGTTTTGTTTTCGTGCCATTGTGTCGTGGTGTCACAGTTGTTGAGGAGCTGAATAAGAACAAAGCAAAGCTGTAGAAGTGTTGCAGAAAGCATACATTTGTTTGAAAATGGAATCTTACTTCAAGAAGAAGGGGGCAGAGCTGAGATGAACACGAGAACGGCAACGCACACAGGTACACTTTACTGCTAACTGTTTTGTTTCCCGCAGAAAGAGGAATTCTTTATATTGCAACGTATGTAGAGAACTTAAAAAGAAAAGAAAAAAGCCCAATTTACAAAAGAATAGCCCACATTCTGCTCATTACTGTGCAGGACAACAGATGATTTGTTTGCGTTATAACCGTTTTTGTCACTAATAAATGCTTCGAACAGCTCACATGTAACAGCGTGTGACATGGCAAGTGCAAGCCATTTTCATGGGATTCCCCTAAATATGCGACCAGTTTCATTTTTGATCAGCAGCATGTGCTTCTTTAGTTGATCCTTGGTACATTCCCATATTCAGGTAGCAGGCAGCTTTCTGTGCGCTAACGTGCTTTGAACACCAGCCACACCTTTTCCTTGTGCTTGTTTCAGTTGTGCCACATTCTTGAATTTGCACCAACCATCCTAACAGAGAATGCAACAAATTATGTTCTTTCTTGGTTGATAAAATGTCAGGAGGAAGAATAGTGCTGAGGCTGTGAAAGAACACTCATTGCAGTCCTCTGTTAAGGAAAGCATGTGGCCTGTGTTTTAAGCTTGCAGAGAGCTGCAAACAGTTTGTTTCTCTTCATGTGAGCTGCTGTTGTGTGAGAGAAACTGTACTTTGATGGCAAATCGTGCCGTTTGAAAATGTTCACTTCGTAATGATCCTATGTCACAAATTTCTGAAGTTCTATAATGAACATTAAGCACTTTGAATTGTCCACTCACACTGCATGGAACAGGGGCTGCATGCCTACCATGATCACTTCTATAATGGACTACATGATAGAACTTGTGCACAACAACTATGCTGTGCCGTAAGCTATTCTCTTTCGGAAACTGATTGGTGGACGGTAGGCATGAGCCACGTTTTCTCTCTCTCTCTCTCTCTCTCCCACAGTCTGGTCTTAATTATTTTATGTTACAGAATCTTCAGTTCAGTTCAGTCGTTCAGTCGTGTCCGACTCTTCGTGACCCTATGGACCATATCACGCCACGCTTTCCGGTCTCTCACTATCTTCCTAACATCACATAACTTCATCCGCAGCGCCTCAAGGATGCCATCTAACCACCGCATTCGCTGCCTACCCCTTCTCTGGTGACCCTCAACCTTTCCCAACATCAAATCTTTCTCCAGCGACTCCTCTCTTCTCATCAGATGGCCAAAGTAGCTGAGCTTTAACTTTAGAATTTGACCCTTCAATGAGCAATCAGGGTTTATGGCCGACAATATCGACTGATTTTATCTTCTGGCAGTCCAAGGAACTCTCAATAGTCTCCGCCAGCACCACAATTCAAACGCGTCAATTCTTCGGCGGTCAGCCTTCTTCACAGTCCAACTCTCGCATCCATACATCACAACTGGAAAGACCATAGCACGAGTTATACGGATCCTAAGCTGACCCAAAACACTTGCAAGTAACTGAAAGATGGTTTCAGCTCTTGTGTCATACAGAAGGCATAACTACCTTGCTGCTGTTATTCCTTAACAGACAAAGCACTATTGGCTTCACATGCTGAACTAGAATGCATAAACAGGCGTTGGGTTCGAAGGTATAAGTAGGAAACAGTACTTCAAATTTTCAAACAAAATTAGTAGTGCTTTGCTTTTACTGGCTTATTGCATGAGTCAGTAAATGCTGTTATACTTTGGTTTGGCTTATAGCCCTGCATTCTACTGTGGAACCGTCCTCAGGCTGCACATTCTTCAGCCCTTGTCATGACCTCCTCTTTCCATGGTAGCCACCCTCTCTGTTCTTCCTGTGACAGCCACCTTCCGATTGCATATTCTTCCACAGTCACCATAACCTCCTAAGCTACTAGGCTACTTGTCGCCTCCCATTCTCTTCCCTCATACTTCTCTCCTCCTTTCTCCTAAATGTAGAGAGTAATTTCTCTCCACTTTGCCACCTGCCCATTTTGGCAGGTGGCCATAAATTAATTCACCAAGTAACCATGGTCCTACAAAAGATACTGCAGATTCTAGGACAGAGAGCAGGCTATATGGCTAGACCAATCCTATAACAGCTTTCGCCGTGAAAGTGCAGGTACTTATTCATGAAGTTATCCCATGAAGTTATCCCATATTTGAGGAGAAAGTGAAAAGGCCTCAGTGAAGGCCGAGTCTGGACTCTCGAGGTGCTCTTCCACTATTTCTAGAAAGATATATTTTATTATGCTTACAAAACAGTTTAGGTTGGTGACAAATATGCTGTTGAGCTAAATAGAAAGCTTGAATCAAACCATTGGCTGTGGAGAATTTTTTTCATCATTATCTAGAAGGATTTACGGGAGTTTCCTACAAGAACATAGTGTCAGCTCTGGTATCTCACCATAATTTTATAACAGTCTGAAGTTTGGGTTATTGGTGAATATATGTGGTTGAAAACAGTGCATGGAGCCGTCCTGTCCCCATATATGAGCTCTGTTTTCCACCATGTCTATGTTGATGAACATGTTTTTTCAGCATTGTTCTTAAAACTTTGAATGAGGACTTTTGTCTGGGTAGTTTAATTGTTCATGGCTAATTGCGAAAAAAGCGCGCGAAAGAACTTGGACAAAAAAATGTGCAACAACACAAAACGAGAGCTATCCTAACAATCCTAAAACAGCAGAATTGCACTTGCTTCCAACTTTGCACAAGCTTTTTTATTTACAAGAAGTTTTAAAGATATCTGGCATTTGAAGAGAGATTGGAAGTATCTCGGGACTAGTGAGCTTAGATGAGTGAGCTGTTCAGAGGTCATGCTTCTGACTAATCCTCCTTTCAGTGTATATGATGGGTAAACCATTGGCTGGTAAGCAGTGCCTCAGCATTTCCCTGTGACTGAAGCTTTGCGCTATAGTTGGATACAACTGAAGTCTGCAGAACCACCACACACAATTCCTCTGTGACAAAAAATAGTCTGCTGTTAAGGCTTTTCTGGTTACCCAAATAAAAAGAACCATCGGACAAATTATAAGCTGAGGAATTTCGATGCTGCTTGTTTGGTATAGTCAAATATCAAAAACTAATTCTGTTCATTGTTCAGTGGAGTAATACACCGCTGGGATCCGTTGCACATAGCAACTGGGCCCGTATTCCTAGTTTTCGTTGTTATCAAAGTGTCGCTATCTCACCGTGACCTCGAGTCATTTGATTGGTCGAAACACCGGAATCGGGTGTTGCCACTACGAAACCGGAAGTGGCAACATCATGGTGAAGGAACAGCGCAAGGGACGGGACACAGTGACATGAGGAAGCACAAACACAAGGCGCTGACTATCAACTCACTTGTGTTTGCGCTTCCTTGTGTCACTGTGTCCCGTCCCTTGCGCTGTTCCTTCACCATGCAAAGCCAACTAGCCCTCCAACTCGCTCTTATAAAGGTAACATCATGTTCCGGTGTTTCCACCAATGAGATGACTCGAGGTCACGTGAAATAGCAACACTTCGATAACAATGCAAACACAGAATACGGGCCCTGCTGTTCTTTTTAAGTTATATCGTACTGTAGTATAAATACTTAGTAGATTAATGAGCATTTTCAGCAGAATTGATCTTAATCCATTGTATTTAGGGGAGTTTGCTAAGTAAAGCTTTACTGCAGGTCATTGCAGCAAGGTTGTTAGAAATCTCTTTACCTTGTGATGGTAAGCATTTGACTACCATAGCTCCTACATAGACTTATTTTGTCCCAACCTACCAACTGTTGTCTCTCCTATCTCAGTCCTTTGTGTGGCTGCCAAAATTTACTCTAAGTAGACTGCATGAGTGGTCAAACAATTAGAAAAAAAAAAAAATGCCACGTTGCTTTATTCTAGTTTTTGTTTTTCAGGTTACACTGGGGGGAAGGTGCTACAGCGCAGGTCAGAGCAAGACAAGGTGCCTGTAGTTGAAGACATGGAATTGAAAGAAATGCCAAGGAGGCAAGCACCAGACGAGTCACTCAGTTCTGCATCTACTGCCAAACCTGTAATTTAGTAATAACAACTGTGTAAATAAAGTGGTCACTTCACTAGTCTGTATTACTCTATCATGTAGGAATTTTCTTCTGTTACAAGTTGAAGCAGCACAATCTACATAGATTGTGTTTCCTCGTTGAAATACACACAAATTAAGTGCAGCTTGTATGACTCAAAGCTGGAATAAAAATCATATGGTTTGGTTTGTAGGGTTTAATGTTCCAAAGCGACTCAATCTATGACAGGCACCGTAGTGGAGGAATTGTGTATTTTGCCCACCAGGGGTTATTTAGCGTGTGTTGACATCGCACAGCACACGGACGCCTCTCCGTTTTCCCTTCATCGATACGTAGCCACCAGCGGTCGGGCATCTTAACCACTGCACCACCGCGGCAGGGCTAAAAGGTTGAGGTCACTGCAAAAACTGCATTGGGAGAATGCAAGAAAACTTAGCATTGCCGCAACGTTTTCGTTTTACTTTTAATGTGTTTGTTGTACGTTATATTTCTTTATTTTTAATTTTATTTATTTTTTTTTTTTTTCATTTTTATTTGCCACAATCACCATTATTACGGCCTCGCCATGGTGATGCAATGGTTAAGATGCCCGACTACTGTGTCGGAGTTCCCGGGTTCGATTCCTACCACCGGTGACTGTGTTTCGATGGAGGCGAAACAGAGAGGCGTCCGTGTGCTGTGCGATGTCAGTGCACATTAAAGATCCCCAGGCGGTCGAAATCGCTCTGTAGCCCTCCACTATGGCACCTCTTTCTTTCCACTTTCACTCCCACCTCCTTTCTTTATGACACGGTTCAGGTGTCCGCCAAAAAAAGAGATACTGCACCTTTCCAGTGGACCAATTTATTATTAGCATTATGTAATTACCAGCTCCATTAATTATAATTTTTTTTACGTAGCCTCCATTAGCAATTGGTTTACAGGAAAGGAAAGGTGCAATATCTGCCACACTTCGTGGACGCCTGAGCCTTGCCGTCATGCACAGTAGTGGCTTCATTTTTTGCGTCCACGGTTTGGCCTCACCAACATAGCCAATTAATGCTTTCACATCTAAAATATGGTCTCGTTTTACCCACAATTCAAAGGCACTTGATCTGAACTTAAACCGGCGTGGGCTCGGAAGCCAAAAAGCATACTCCGCAATGTCTTGGCTGCACTTGTAACATACCAAAATTTCTTCTCCACACACGAGCAGGTCGCTACAACTGAACGAAGTTCTGTAATACCACTGCCGCAGCGATGCTGGCTGGCTATCGCAGCCAGCGTACTCCGGAGAGAGTTGTTAGGCTGCCTCTTTGTTTGGCTGGGCTGTCGTTTTAACACGAGTGTTAAAAGGTCTAGGAAATCCGGCGTCGTTACCGTTTTGAGCGGAAAATCACGGGCATATGGCACTGGTAGGTGGTAGCGACTTAACGAGACCACATATCATAAAGTTGGGAAGAGCCGCCAACCTAATTAGGTTGCTCATTTGAGGTCAGAAGGTGGAATAAGTGTCCCTCATTATTTTTGTGCCCACCCGTAAGCTTTGCGTCTGTTTCGTGAGAAGGCTACTGCTCCAGACGCGGTACCAAAACTGCTTCCAGGTTGTCCGGTATGGATCTCGTCTACATTTTGTTTTTTTGTAAATACAAAATGTAAGTTCCCCCGTTCACTCTTGCTGTCACCGCTCTGTGCTTCTTATTTTGCGCCGGCGCCGCAACTCGGGGGTACTTGAGATTTAGATGGCCGGTAACATTATTTTCCTTCCTTTCTTATTATTATTCTCAATGTAAACCACTATTACCTCCACCTGGCCAGCATGGTCATCTCCTCAGCTACACCGCAACAAAGGCAGGAAAGCTTCAGCAACTGCACAAGTGCCGAACAAGACAGCGTGCCAAAAAAGCAGGATGCGGTCCAGCAAGCTGCGATGATTATGCAGGAACGCCAGAACATAAAGCTGCGCTTGCTGCCGAAAATGCTTCATCCTCCCTTGACTCTCCAGACCTTGCCAGCTCCGTCCAATGAATGGTGCCGAATCGGATCGATTGGTGCATAGCGCTAAAAAAGACAAGGACACAGCGAGACACACAGCGCCCGTCCTGTGTGTCTCGCTGTGTCCTTGTCTTTTTAGCGCTATGCACCAATCGAACCATCACCAACTCGCCCACGCTTCCACTCTTGCCGAATCGGAGTCTCGCGGCCGTAATAATTGCAACAACATTTTGTCAAACTGGTGAACAGCCTAGACATATGGCACGAAAAAGCTACGTGCATTACGGCGTCAGAAGAAAAACCTATTTAATGCCAAGGTGTGCATCCAAGGTTTCGTTGCATACCAAAAGAAAACCGCGAATAGTTAGCACTGCCTTTGCCTCTCCGATTTCTGTGCAAGCAGTAGCCTACCATGTGTTGAGCACTGTATTTACGCGTCAGCATATGCATGTACGTTCATTGTTTTCATAAGGCAGCAATAAACACTCGTACGTCTTCATAAAGACAATATTTTCGACACCTCACCATAAAGAAAGTGATTGACCTCTGCGCGAGAATACTGCTTGCTAATGAAGGGGGTGACGATGCATTCGGTAACTGCCGCAGCGAGGGAGTGCTTCCATTGGTGAGAACAGCGTACAACACTACCTGACACACTACCGCGCGCAGCGTACGCTGTTCCTGTTCGTCAGTGGGGGCTCGTGCTTCTGTAAGTCGAAATTTTTTGTTTGTATATTTTTCGCGGGTTCAGTATTAAACCAAGTAACCTACAGCTGCGCTTATAGCTCGAAAGGCCGTATTGCCTGCGTGCTCAGCGTTGTCGTGGCTCTTAACGAGAGGCATGGCTTCGCTGGGAAAATTCGTCTTCCATTCAGGTCTTTGTTAGGACTGAGGTATTTCTGTTGGTATTATTCATGTTTACAAGTTCGTACACTTGCGATTTGCACGTGTTGTAGTGCATACTCATCGCAGTAAGCGCAGTATACAAGTGCTTCCGCATCGTGTGGTCTGCGGATACGCATGTTTTGTGAGTGCGTATCTGTCGATTGCGGTTCTGAGTGCGATATGTCCGGTGATCGAACACAGGCCGGACCATCAAGGCCCGACTCTTCCTCAACTAGAAGAATTTTATCGGCGACTGGCGAGCATCTGGGAGAGGACCGAAACGCGTGGAAGTCATCCCCCAAAATGTCGAAAGCTTTGAGCACAAGTGCCAAGAGGTGAGTGGGCCAATCGTCATTAGGACTAAGGCGGCACCCACGTCGTGACGAACTTGGGATTTCATAAGTTGCCTCCTTTGCTGAGCTCTGCTAAATCCTGTGCCACTGCTTCGTTAGTTTTCGCTTCGCTTATGTTTGTAAGTTAGAGTAGACTGTGTGCCAAAGCCTTGGTATGACTTCTTTTCACAGGATCCAGAAGGAGCTTGCGGAAATTACGTTGGACCCCCCGCCTAACTGCAGGTTTGTTCCCCCTTTTTGATCAATATCCGAACTTCGTACTATACAGCACGAGATCGTCAAACCGTGTTAAACAAAATGGTCGCGTTGTAGCTTTGTAGACGCGCCTGACGACTGTACCATGTGAGAGAGACCATAGCATGTGCCGAAATTGTATGCTGTCATACTTTAGGTTGAAAGCGTAATAGCAGTTTGCAATGTTGTATACAAACTGGAAATGTCTTCTTCAGTGTTGTAGCAAAAATTACTGTTGCATACAGCTCAACTTATATCGAGTGGATTCTGTCTTTTTTTTTTTTTTTTTTTTTTCACCGCCTTGAGAATGACCCTGACCGAGCCATGTATTTTTTGGAATAGGGAGCCTTTTGTGGGGGCGTTTTCAGAATTTAATAGTGGCGCAAATTACGCGCCGTTACTGTTGAACATGACAAGAGGAATGGATTTTTATAAAACTTGCCCTCTTGCGTCCTCAGTGCAATCTGTGCCTACATCATTCATTATAGCGCGTGTGCTGCGATGTCAGTGCCCATTAAAGAATCCCAGGTGGTCGAAATTTCTGGAGTCCTTCACTATGGCGAGGCGTCTCTATAGCCTAAGTCGTTTTGGGGCGTTAAACTGTAAAAAAGCAAACCATTCATTATAGCCATACATATAACACTTTTTCTAGTTCTGTTTGCTAAGCATATTTAATTGCGCACAGTTGCCATCAAACAAAGTGCTTTCAAATGAAGTATGTTGCATACATCTGTCCAACCAATTCTGCTATGGGTACTTCAGCCATGGAACATAAAAAAAATTTTTTGTTGCGAACATTGAAGGAAAACGAAAATGCCCGCAGGTTAAATATTTGAGGAGCTTCAGTTTTCATCTCCAGAAGGAAAGCGTAGCAGGGGGAGGCAGAAAGTTAGGTGGGCGGATGAGATTAAGAAGTTCGCAGGGGTCAAGTGGATGCAGCTAGCACAGAACCGGGTTAAGTGGAGAAATATGGGAGAGGCCTTCGCCCTGCAGTGGGTATAATCAGGCTGATGATGATGATGATGATGATGAGTTTTCATCTAGTTATGGTTTGCTTTGGTTTGTGGGGTTTTATGTCCCAAAGAGACTCTGGCTATGAGAAACGCCGTAGTGGAAGACTCCGGGAATTTGGAACACCTGGGGTTCTTTACCGTGCACTGACACTGCACAGCACACAAGCGCCTGGCTTTTCGCCTCCATCTAAAAGCAGCCGCCGCGGTCGCTTTTCAATCCTATATCATCTAGTTATGATCAGTCAAGGTACATAGCTTGTTTATTATGTCATTAATACATATTCTTACTGCCCTGCTGTTTTTGCACTGCACTGTTTTGCACTGTCTTTTAAATTGGTGGGGTTTGCCACTACGACTTCAAAAGCACTTTTGTACTGCCTAATTAGATTTCATAAGTTCTGTTCAGCTGGTGCATGAGTAACCTTTCAGTGAGGTTGGTACTTGCTGCTGTGATAGCTGGAAATTTTGTTGTGCCTTTGTTGTAATTCAATCTTTCCATGCATGAACACTTTTGTCATGGTTTCAGATGTCAGCGTCGTAGTAGTAGTAGTATGAAATTTTTACAAAGACAGACCTTGATATTTTACGTAGCTCACAGCATGCATCAGAACCTTGCTTCTTTATGACTGCATGGATTGTGTGTGATTTGAGGCTTGTTCTGAATGTGAAGTGTTGACAGCTCAGGTACTTCATAGTGGTTGTCACCTAGTGGACAGATACATGGCATAGTATATTCTTTAATACCTCTAGAAAGCCTGCAACTGTTCCCTGTCAGCTTGCAGGTTCAACAGTTTTTGGCATTTGGCTGTTGGTCATAAGCGCAGGTTCAATTCCTTCTATGGCAGCTGCATTTTGCTTCAGGCGAGGTACAAAAATGGCCATGTGCTATGTAATGTAAGCACATGTTAAAGAACCCTAAAAGACTGAAATTACTGCATAGCTCATGTATTGCTTCAGGATGCCAAACCTTGCAGTATACCTTTTTTATTTTTTTAACACTATAAATGGACTTGTCTCAAGCAACTGAAACGTGTGAAACTGTATACTAGTGCAGACTGAGGTAAGCTGTAGAGCCTGCAAAAATGTGCACAGTGTTGTGGTGGGATGTAATGCGAGCTTTTCTATGTTACCATTTCACATTGCACAGCTCTTGATGCATTTGATTAGGCAGGTTTGCATTGAGGGGGATTCTGTATCAGTATTGTCCATTTTTCCAAATTGCACCAGCCGCGGTGTTTCAGTGGTCAAGGTGCTCAATTTCTGTGCCCAGGCAGGCAGGATCGAACCTCAGCTGCGGTGGCCGTTTTTCGATGGAGGCGAAAAGCCAGCCACCCGTGTGCTGCGTGATGTCAGTGCACATTAAGGAACCTCATGTGGTCGAAATTTCCTGAGCCCTCCACCACACCATCCCTCTAAGCCTGAGTTGCTTGGGAACGTTAAATCCCACAAAGCCAAACTATTTTTCCAAATTGTAGTGTTCTGTATTTTCTTTTCCCTTCTACTGTTTGTTGACTGGGCTGGAGCTACCTGCAATAGCGAGAATTTGCTTGAATTACCAGCTATATGTGCAGGCTCAATTTGTGTGTTTGTTGAGAGTATTCACTTTTTGTTTCTAATAGTGCGGGACCGAAGGGAGATAACCTCTATGAATGGGTTTCCACCATCCTTGGACCTCCAGGGTCTGTGTACGAAGGTGGAGTGTTCTTCTTGGACATTCACTTCAGTCCAGACTATCCTTTCAAGCCACCAAAGGTGATGTTGACATGTTGCGTACTGAACAATCTGTCTGGCATGTTTTGACTGTAAAGCAATGCTGTGATCGGAGTGACCGAGGGACTTCAACTTTAAAGTGAACTGCGCTTCATGTAATAATTGTGCTAATTTGAGGCTCTGCTTAGCCTTTGAGGTGTTTCTAATTTATAAAAGGCAGAAGTGGGAATTAATGGCAGTGTTAGTTAATTATGAGCATAATGCCATGTTTTATTGTTATGACAGGTCATGTCACTTGCTTTTAATGTTTATGGAATGGTAAAATAGCAGTTGCTTTTTCTTTCATTGAAGTAATTATTTACATATACATTTTGTGAAGTAGCTTCAGCTTGGGTTTCAGTTAGTTTTCCTTTGTATCCAAGATGTGTGACTTTTGGCCTGCTGGTGGCTAAAAGACATTTTTAGCTTGGCCTTCACCACTACTTGCTGCCATCGTCTACATAGTATCATTGTCACCATGGTATGCACGTAATAAATAATGCTAGTTTCTTCCATATGTTGTGAAAGGGTCTTGTAATGAGTTTCCTCACATAATTGTGCCAAACGCAGTTCCACTTTCAAAACCATCTCCAGCACTGTTCAGGACCAGTGTAACTTGGCCTGTTCATGTCTTACTGGGGCAGCTGCAGTAAATGTAACTGCCATATGTCCTTGTGGTTGTTGACAGTGTGCACAGTGGGACCAGCTGGAAATGCAGAAGTGCAATTTCTGTATTGCTTGGGAAAATGTCTGAATGCATGAGAAACTTTGACTCAGAGTTAAGCAAACAGGTGTACAAACCAGACAGCTGCGATGTCCAGTGGCAAGTTTTACAAATGGACTGTGCACCACATTGGTTGTTATTGCAGTATTCAGAGGAGCATTGGCAAAACTGATTTCTTGTTTGCCTTGTTTTTAGACGCATGGTGTTTCAGAAGCTATAACGTGTAGTTCTGTATTTTTTATTAAATGGAGTTTTTGCATTATCTTGGTATAACAAATACTGAAGTGCAGCTGAATAAATGGCCTTTCACATACAAAAAAATCTAAATTCTTTAACAATATACAAAATTTTTGTTAAAAAAAAATTTTAATCTGACAAAAATTTATAAAGAAGTTGAGAACGCTTGAATTGGATGGAAGGATCCACTATCAAATCATTCCCAAATATGCAAAATTGCCTCTTTTCCTAGTTGTGCAAGCTTGAGACTGGTATCTGGGGCTTTCTTTTTTAACATGAACTCTTGTGGGTCTGCATGCAAAACATGCAATGCTAGTAGGTGTTAGAAAATGCTTTCTAGTAAATTATTTTCTGTACAATCTTTTTATAACATCTATCAAAGTGCAGCTAAATAAATGAGCTTTGAAAAATAATTGGGATGTCTAAGCTTAATGCATAAAGTTGGAAGTTTGCCTTCTCTCTCTCTCTCTTGGAAGTGCTTGACTGGGGCAGTTAGGACACATAATAAGAATTTCTAGCTTCGAGGCAAAAAAAAAAATGATAATAAATTGGGCTTTTTTTTTTTTCTTTTTTTTTTTCTCGTACTTTTCTTGCATCAGTGTTTCCTACTACTATTGTGACATGTTCATGCTACTCGTGGAAACAGTTCTAGGAAGCATTGAGATACAAATTTGCTTTGTGTCTTTTGCGCATTTTCTGCAAAAAAAAAACATTAGCTTTGGCATGGATTTTCTTTTGTTTATAGCACAGCCTGCGGTGTTTTCATTTATTGATCTTTTGCTGCTCGTGGAGTAGGTGTTCTGCAGAAGGGGCAGTGGAGTAGTGCAAGTTTGTATGGCATCGCCAGACTAGAAGCCTAAATCTTGTCTAGGTGTTTTTTTTTTTTTTTAGACAAATATCTTGTGTCACAAAGGGGAAAAAATAAATCCTAGTCAGAGTCAGTCGGAAACTTGCCTGATCCAATTCTTAGTGCCACGCCCACACGTTCACTCTGGTGCACACCATGTTCCTGTCTCAGTGTAAAAACTTTACAAGCTTTTACGCTGGCAGAGGGATATTTTTACCATAGTGGAAGTCCAGCTGAATACAAATGAAATAATGGGAACATTTAGAGGACGTGCTGCAAGCGAGCGGAACCTGAAAAATTTGCTCACATATGTTCTGGTGGTAATGGTTCAGATCGTGCACCTGTATTACTGCCAGAGCCATCGAAGTCTCACTTTTTGAAGTTCCGGCGATTGATGCTGGTCTCTTTGCATGGCCCGACGCGAATTTCACTCCTAGTGGCACCAGCTCAACTGCCACCTCACTCCAGTTTAAAATCTCTTGCTGCTGCCTCCTGAGAGAAAAAAAAAAAAACTATACCAAAACCTAAAGTTATGTTGTCAAATGCACTTTTAGATGGCGAGACATTTCCAGCACCCTGAAACTGTAATGGATTTTTGCACTTTGTCCTATGGAGAGTCCTTAAACTCCTTCAAGGGTCAGTTACTTAGAGATTCTAATTTACCTTGATACCATCAATGACTACGATGACATGGAGGTTGGTAAAGTGTGCTAGCAAGCCTTGTGGTGTGCCATTTGCGTACCAGCATTTAATACCAGTCCTCAAGGAAAAGCTCTGTATTCAGTGCTTCTTATTACTAGATTTACCACAGAATCTGCTGATATCATGCTGCCATCTGCAGAGATTTTCACAGTACTAACATCAGAAAATATTTCATAAATGCTTATAAGGGCCACAGTTTTTTTCCCAGATTCGAGGGCCAATTTTCGGGGTGCAGCCTTTACATGCGACATAAGAAAAAAAAATTTTTTTAAGTACAAACAGGCCTATTAGTAAATGTGCAGCATTTATTTACCATTCAATCATCACTCGTGGAATCTTCCGGCTCCGAGCTGGTGCTGTGCTCTGGTGCACGTTCACTCCACAAGTCGTCGTCTTCAGTCCCATCTAAGCTTGTTGAAAACCCAGGCACCTTAAAACTATGCAATACAATATTCATAGACACAAAGTTCACGCGGACAAAATCTAGCCAAGCACAGTTGTGAGCGGTGCCCTCTTGAGCTGCCCGGCCGGCGTCTCGTCGCGATTGCCATTTGCCATCCATTCTAAGTACTACCTTCGGAATACAACCTTAAAAGTTCGATTTATGCTGACGTCCAGGTTGCAGCATGTCGGTGAGGCCACCCGGAATAATGGCCATGCCTCTGCGGATACTGCGCAGGTGTTCTTTAACCCTACCCGGTGACCACAGAAACTGTCCAAGACGCGCAGAGATCGTTTGGCCAATATGGCTCCTGGGAGGTTCTGCCAAGTGCTTTTTATCCAGTCAAGCACAAACTCATCGTCCATGTTCGTTGCAGCATGTCTGTTGTCAACGCGTAGGCATTGTTCCGCACTTCGATTGCATAGCGGAACAGCTCTTCTTCCAGCTCGGGATACTTGCATGGCCTGCCACGAAAAGCACGCCTTTTGTAACTGGTGTTCTTCAATGCATTCTTTTGGTTGCACCATCTTCGGGCGCACTTCTTGTGCACGTCAAATTTTCTGCCCGCCGCACGCTTGCCATGTTCGAGGGCAAACTCCACTACTTTCAGTTTAAATAAAGCCTGCTGTGTAGTTACCAATAGGCTTGCCCATCATGCTAGAATGGCAACGCTCGATGACAATTCACGAAAAATAAAGCATAGAGCACACAAGAGCTGCAACTGCGGCGTGCGACCACGCCAACCACACTACCTCTACTTACGAGCCTTTGACAGTCGGCAAAACAAAAGCCGGGACTGGCGATACCAATGCCGATATGGATTGCGGAGGCTCGCAGCAGAGGGAGTATGACTACGGTGATGACCCACGACTTCGGCCGCCATCCGTGGGTGGCATCTGGAAGCTCCTGTGCACGTGCATTTTGAAGGCTATTCCCACGTGGCTCATGGAAAGTTTGGGCGTGGCCCTTATACTGATTTTTTTTTAAATATTAGCTTCGAGAAATGGGGGTGCGGCCCTTACACGCGTTTACACGGTACTTCCCTTCCTGGTCCTTTTCCAGCACTGTCTTTTTACTCTAAAATTGGATTGGTGAAGATACGTTTGTGGGCACAGATATTGAACCTAAGTATTCTTTGTCAATCCTCCTTTAAGAAACTTGCAGTGTTCTGATATAGCACCTGTGAAACTGCATTGGTTAGTGACCATCTTTCAAGAATTGGTCATTCATCATATCAAAAGATTTTACTTGCAGTATTGATTGCGTCTTGCCAACCTGCCCGAGTTTTACTACTGCTGAGTTATTGTAAATCGGCCTTTGTATGGTTTTCCCGCAGGTTACATTTCGTACCCGCATCTACCACTGTAACATCAACAGCCAAGGAGTCATATGTCTAGATATCCTTAAGGACAACTGGAGCCCTGCTCTCACCATTTCCAAAGTTCTGCTTTCTATATGCTCCCTATTGACCGATTGCAACCCAGGTGAGTAAGCACAGAAGCAAATTCCAAACTATTTTCAGACAAATTGTTGCAGGGAGGTGGCACAGCATGCAGGACTTTGGCAGTTGTTTGTTTCACCTGCCAGGGTGACTCATGCTTTCATTTAAAATATGCTGCTATCACCACCTCTTAAAATAAGAGCACCTAAGACATTCTATCTGTTGATACAAAATGTTTATGCATAAAGCAGTGCAGCATGACAACAGACTGGTGACCCCTATGATTGTCATTAAAGAAAATTCCGAGAGCACTGCAGAAATGCGAAAGCCTGAAAGTCGCTGCTGTGCACGGTATATCACAAACCCCTTGCATAGCTTTTACTAGCCGGAGCTCATGCCACACAGTGGAAATTTCCTTTCCTTGGTACGTGTTCGTTGCAGTGCTATATATATTGTTACGTGGTGGCATGACAAGCGATGGAGCACGGCGACACAACAGAAACAGAACGACGTGATGACATGACTATGAAATATGCTTTAATGACCAGCGGGCCTGGCGCAAGCGCTCTGCCCCACGCCACTGCCCGCTTCGTCATCTTTGTAGCATTACCGGGGGCCACCGAGCGATCGTCCCGATCGATTGCTAGAAATCCAATGCATGACGTGACGATGAACACAGACACAGGATTGGGACATGAAACGCTGGACACCACAATGAATGCGAAGATGGGAAGAATGCTTGCACCAGAGCATCAAGTCCAATCTTCACCGTTTGCCGAAGGCCAAAACTCATGGACACGCCGAATGGCTTGGGCGGGGGTGCTGTCTTCGCTCGAGTGGTCGTGAGGCCGCTTCGTCGTGGGGTCGGTAGGGTCGGCTTTGGGCTCTTCCTGGTCGTCGTGTGTTGTGGTCAGGGCTAGGGACGAGGCTGGGGACAGCGGCTGGTCGGGTCTGAGCAAAAAGGGCTGGGGCAGAGCTGGGCGGCTATCTCCACGGGCTTTCGGCAGATGGACCCGGCTTACGGTTGGCTTCGACGGTGCAAGGCGAGGATGGGGATGAACCGCACCTCCAACCAAATGTTACGTGGTGGCATGACAAGCGATGGAACACGGCGACACAACAGAAACAGAACGACGGGATGACATGACGATGAAATATGCTTTAATGGCCAGTGGGCCTGGCGCGAGCGCTCCTCCCCGCGCCAATATAATTGGCTTACAGGAAAGGCACAGTACCGTAAAAACCCGCGTATACCGTAAAAACCCGCGTATAATACGAGTTTTTTTTCCAACTTTCAGCGTTCCAAATTTCCGCCTCGTATTATTTGCGGATCCCAACCAAAATGTCAAAGTTTTGCGAGAAGTTTTGGTTTCGTTGTTGCCGCGTGGCTACGGCTTGGCTTTGTTATCGATGTGCGGCTACGGCTTGGCTTCGTTGCCCTAACGTGGCCGCACCCCGCAGTGGCCACGACGTCGAGGTGTCGTCTCTTTGTTGTTGAGTCGTCGAGTGCGCACAGCATCAGCGCATGTGCTCTCGTGCAAACCACGGTTCGCGAAAAAGTGCACGCTTTTTTCTTTAAGTGAACGAGCAGGATGCCAGGGTCTCGGAAACAGTACTCGGCTGCTTTTAAGAGAAAGGTGATTTTAGTTGCTGAAAACATCGGCAACAGTGCGGCCGGGAGGCAGTTTGGCGTCACCGAGGGAAGCATTCGCGGATGGCGACGACAGAAAGAAGCCCTTTTCGCGTGCAAGGGAATGCGAAGAAGCTTTCGCGGGCCAAAGAATGGCGCATTCCCGGAAATTGAACTCGCTCTGACGGAGTTCGTACGAGAACAGCGAGCATCGCATCTAGCTGTGAGCGTAGAGCTTATGCAAGCAAAAGCTAGGGAGCTTGCAAGGGAAAAGGGAATTCCGAGCTCCGCCTTCAAAGCAAGCAAGCACTGGATACATCGCTATATGTGCCGTGCTGGATTCTCGCTACGCCGGCGAACCTCGATTTCACAAAAGCTGCCCGAATCCTTCGAAGAGCTGCTGGTGGCTTTTCAGCGCCACGTGATTTCTTTGCGAAAGACCAAAAACTTTCAGCTGGGGCAAATAGGCAATGCTGACCAGACGCCGGTTTACCTGGACATGCCATCGCCCCTCACCGTCCATGAGAAAGGCTCTAAACAAGTTTGTATCCGGTCTACTGGAAACGAGAAGACGCGGGTTACAGTCATGCTATCGTGCACGGCAGACGGCCGCAAGCTCCCGCCCTATGTCATCTTCAAGCGCAAGACAATGCCGAAAGGTGAGGAGCTGCCGAAGAATGTCATCGTGAGATGCCACGAAAAAGGTTGGATGAACGAGGATCTTGTCCTCGACTGGGTGAAGTCAGGTGAGCCTGCAGTGACGCCGGCCGGGCGGCTGAAGCGAGCATCGCCAGCCACGCTGTGCAAATGGATTGTGGACGCGTGGGCAAGCATCCCAGAGGAGCTTGTGCGCCGTTCGTTTAAGAAGTGCGGCATCTCAAACGCCCTCGATGGCACAGAAGATGAGTACCTGTGGGATGATTTGTCCGACAAAGAAATTTCCGAGGAAAGCGCTGCTGAAGATGAAAGTGATTGAAGTGTGAGGTCCGATTTCAATAAATGTCTTGTTTTTTCTCTCTCGTATTATATGCGGTAAAAACTTTTTTTTTCCATTTCGCGTCTCCAGAATTTCACCTCGTATTATATTCGGGTTCGTATTATACGCGGGTTTTTACGGTAATACGAGTTTTTTTTCCAACTTTCAGCGTTCCAAATTTCCGCCTCGTATTATTTGCGGATCCCAACCAAAATGTCAAAGTTTTGCGAGAAGTTTTGGTTTCGTTGTTGCCGCGTGGCTACGGCTTGGCTTTGTTATCGATGTGCGGCTACGGCTTGGCTTCGTTGCCCTAACGTGGCCGCACCCCGCAGTGGCCACGACGTCGAGGTGTCGTCTCTTTGTTGTTGAGTCGTCGAGTGCGCACAGCATCAGCGCATGTGCTCTCGTGCAAACCACGGTTCGCGAAAAAGTGCACGCTTTTTTCTTTAAGTGAACGAGCAGGATGCCAGGGTCTCGGAAACAGTACTCGGCTGCTTTTAAGAGAAAGGTGATTTTAGTTGCTGAAAACATCGGCAACAGTGTGGCCGGGAGGCAGTTTGGCGTCACCGAGGGAAGCATTCGCGGATGGCGACGACAGAAAGAAGCCCTTTTCGCGTGCAAGGGAATGCGAAGAAGCTTTCGCGGGCCAAAGAATGGCGCATTCCCGGAAATTGAACTCGCTCTGACGGAGTTCGTACGAGAACAGCGAGCATCGCATCTAGCTGTGAGCGTAGAGCTTATGCAAGCAAAAGCTAGGGAGCTTGCAAGGGAAAAGGGAATTCCGAGCTCCGCCTTCAAAGCAAGCAAGCACTGGATACATCGCTATATGTGCCGTGCTGGATTCTCGCTACGCCGGCGAACCTCGATTTCACAAAAGCTGCCCGAATCCTTCGAAGAGCTGCTGGTGGCTTTTCAGCGCCACGTGATTTCTTTGCGAAAGACCAAAAACTTTCAGCTGGGGCAAATAGGCAATGCTGACCAGACGCCGGTTTACCTGGACATGCCATCGCCCCTCACCGTCCATGAGAAAGGCTCTAAACAAGTTTGTATCCGGTCTACTGGAAACGAGAAGACGCGGGTTACAGTCATGCTATCGTGCACGGCAGACGGCCGCAAGCTCCCGCCCTATGTCATCTTCAAGCGCAAGACAATGCCGAAAGGTGAGGAGCTGCCGAAGAATGTCATCGTGAGATGCCACGAAAAAGGTTGGATGAACGAGGATCTTGTCCTCGACTGGGTGAAGTCAGTGTGGTGCAAACGGCCCGGTGCACTGTTGTCCTTTCCATCCATCCTCGTGCTGGACGCGTTTCGTTGCCATTTGGCCGACTCGGTGAAAAGGCTGCTAAGCGACTGCCGCACAGAACTTGTTGTGATTCCGGGTGGGATGACCTCACAACTTCAGCCTCTCGACGTTTGTGTCAACAAACCCATCAAGGACGCAGTCAAGCGATGCTACGCGGAATGGATGCGGTCAGGTGAGCCTGCAGTGACGCCGGCCGGGCGGCTGAAGCGAGCATCGCCAGCCACGCTGTGCAAATGGATTGTGGACGCGTGGGCAAGCATCCCAGAGGAGCTTGTGCGCCGTTCGTTTAAGAAGTGCGGCATCTCAAACGCCCTCGATGGCACAGAAGATGAGTACCTGTGGGATGATTTGTCCGACAAAGAAATTTCCGAGGAAAGCGCTGCTGAAGATGAAAGTGATTGAAGTGTGAGGTCCGATTTCAATAAATGTCTTGTTTTTTCTCTCTCGTATTATATGCGGTAAAAACTTTTTTTTTCCATTTCGCGTCTCCAGAATTTCACCTCGTATTATATTCGGGTTCGTATTATACGCGGGTTTTTACGGTATCTGTCACACTTTCTCCTGGAAGTGTGAGATTGGATGGTACACCCTTGCTTCTGTCATGAGGCATTCCGTGGCACTCATTCGTTGCAGTGCTCATTCGTGTTTAATCGCTAATCAATTCCTGCCCTTTATCCTCGTGTGTGTATTCCCCTTTTTTTTTTTTTGTCAAAATTTCGATGACTTGCGCACAATTTCGGTGGACACGTCCAAGGCTATTTCGACATTTAATTTACTTTTTCGTCTCTAAGTAATGAACTAATTACTCAGCATCCAGCAGATCTTGTGTGCAGCAACGTTTTGTCATCCTCTACCTCTTACAATCATTATTTTACTGCTAACTCTGTATTAAGTGACACAATTCCTGTAGACATGTTTTGAATCCATTTCCATCTGACGCGAAATTGCAAACATAGTCAAGTAAGGCTTTCACTTTAAGAAAATATTTGAAAAGACCCTTCATGGTGTGGCACTGTTGAACTAAACACACATGGTTCTGACGAAATTTGTGATGAGTGTAAATTAGATAAAGCATTATAAGTCCAAATCCACCTTTTTCACAAGGCCGCTATGCGCACGCGAGTCTCTCCCCTGGTTGAAAACAAACCACCAGCCCCTGCTATGCATGCACAGCTCTTGGTCTCCGCGATCGGCGAAGCCGGAGCTGATCTCGGGGGTTATGCGCAGTTCGTATTCGTGATAGGCGTACGCGACAGATGGCGATAGCTGTCAAGAGCACATATCACAATTTCGCAAGTGGCTGTGTCTCACAAGGACGTTTTCAACCAGTAGCAGACGAATTTTCAACCACTCCCAGAGGGCACCACATTTTATGAAAAAGGCGGATTAACTGAAAGCTCGTATTATCAAATGGGCCTGAAAAAAAAAAAAACGATTTGCATCACAGTAATTTTACGTGATAAGGCCTACGCAATGATAGTCTGCTTTTGAGATGAAATCAGAGTGAGGATTATGCTTTTTTCTGGTTGCATCGAGTGCTTCATTTTGTGCACGCTGTCGGGAAAACCCTTTTCACACAAGGGAAGGTCCCCCTTCACAAAACGGCCCCCATCGGTTTTGAAGGTGCTTCATTTCTCAGTTCATGTGGTTGAGCATTGGGATGGAGCACGCAGTGTGCTAAAACTGCACTGAATTCGAAAGTTTTCGGGGCACTAGTCTTTCTAATATGAATGCAGCTTGAATAGCAAGCATGTTTGATCAGAATTTGATTATTTGCACACCCCTAATTAATGCTGGTTAAGTGGCTGTAAATGCATGAAAAACTTCAAACAAAATTTATTAATGGTATTTGTAGAAAGGTACCTAAACATGGTAGCTGAACAAGATAAATGTATTTTTTTTTTCTCATTTCTTTTTGTTTATTACATTATGGTTTCCAATTGCAGTATGCATACTTTTTCACCTTGTGTATATTTTGTATTAAATTTGCTGAGTTTAAAAGCACTTGTTGTATAGTGTGGCAGGTTTTAGTTTACAGCCATGTTTCCTGCCTGTATTAAACCTGTCTTTGCATTGTGGGCTTTCCAGCAAGATGCTTAAGCAAGCAGGGTGTTATAGTTGTTTTTTTTTTTTTTTTTTTTTTTTCCTTGTGCTGCATTAAAAAAACTTTTTTTGTGGTGCATGAATCAGTTCAGAAAGGGGTCGGTTGATAGATCTATTTGTTACTGAGAAAAACATTCAACTTAGGAAAACCTGATAATGCACTAGAACTACTGAAAATTGAAATTTAAGTATAGGGGGATTTTGTGTTAACATTTTATTGTTCCATAAAAGATAACTCCTGTTTTGAATGTTCACATTTTCCCACAAATTGCGTCTAAAACTTTTTATACCCGTTCTGCCCTGCTGTGGTAGTGCAGTTAGTTGTTAGGGCGCTCGGCTATTGTGCCCAAGGGTGCGGGATCGAATCTGGGCCTCGGCAACCGCTTTCCGATGGAAGCGAAAGGCGAAGCGCCTGTGTACTGTGCGTTGTCAGTGCACGTTGAAGAACCCCAGGTGGTCGAATTTCCGGAGCCTTTCACTATGGCGTCTCTCGTAGCCTCGGTCGCTTTGGGATGTTACAGCCCGCAAACCAAACTCTAAAACCATTCCGATGAAAAGAGGAAATGTGTTCATTTGTTGGAGTGTAGCCACTGTAAGCAGCACAGGGGAGGCATTTTCTTTCCTTGCTTACTTTCACGCTTTCTGTAATAGTGCTCTACCCATTTTTACTGAGCAGTACTTTGCATGGGTATTATAGTGGATTTTTGCAATGAGGGCTTCTTGGTTGCCGCCATGTTGTTCACTGGGGCTGTCGTGCACCTCGCGCTAGTACAGTGGAAGCTGCAATGGAACGTAGTCTATAGAGAATGAATTTTGACAACTCACTCACTGTTGCCCTATGCTAATGTCTATGCATTCGAGCCCAGGTATAACGAATTATTGCTAATTATCTGAATACCCCCTTGAAAATCCTGTGAAAAAGTATGGCAGTGTTATTTGCACTAATTTAACTCCATTTAAGGGGGGACATGGCTCTTAAAGCTATTAATTTTTGACCAAACATAATAAAACTTAGTATTATGATTCAATTTTTTGCATTGATTTCAAATATGTAACTATTTTTCCGATTGGTCAATTAATTCGAAAAATAAATGATTTTGATTGTTCATAATTTGTGGAAACCGAAGAAAAAATTCACATGGACACTTTACTAGGTACTAGAAAGCATAAGGAAAACAATGTTAGGAGCACTTTTTTGATATAACAAATCTTGGCGATGTTATAACAGTTCAAAGTTCACTGTTCAAGAATCTTGGCGATGTTATAACAGTTCAAAGTTTACTGTTCCAGATGTAGGTACCGTACTGTGATGTAGAGCAATACTGAAAAACTTTTGAAACATAAATTGCAAAATCTGTTCCTAACTTTGTGTGCTTTGCACTTTTAGCTACATGCCACAACAAAAATTATAATTCTACCTTCATTAAAGGCAGAGATATCACTTCCGCAAATGAGCAAGAATTCAAGAATGGGTGTTTTGAGAAAACTAGAAAAAAAAAATTATTTTTTTATTTATGGGCAGATTTGCACCAGATTTGCATCATTTATGCATTTTCTCGTGCTCATTCCAAAACTGCAAACTGTTTTTACCTAATGCAGGTAGTTTTATATATAATAAGGAAAACTGGTCTTTTGTTTGGAGGAAGCATGGTTAGTAAACATTCAATCTTGAGGAGATTTTGATCCTTAAACGCCCACAGAAACGGTCACCAAGAAGGGTAAACGACTCCATAACACTGATATATTTAATCGCCCATCATTCTCCCGCAAAAATTTTCAATCTAGCTTCTGCAGCACCAGAGATATCTGCGATTAAAATGACCCTTCCAATTTTTCCTCTCAACTCGTACGCCAAAGGGAGTCATAAAAAAAATTAAGAATACAAGCAAGTTCAAAGCTCCGCCCAGAAATACTTCACTTCGACGAACTTCGGTTGCCGCACGCTCGCTCGCTCGCTGTCGTACTTGGGTCAACCCGTCCTCGCTCGTACACGCCTGAGGAGTTCGCCAGTTCACGCAGTGTAATCGCGGTTACGCGAAATTGTGGTTAGCCCATGCTACACGGCGGACCAAACCATGGTTACACCACTAACTGCGGTTATCACAAACCGAGCTTGGCGACCTCGGTTTGCGTCGTTAGCCGAGGTTATGGCGGCGTCTGTTGACGGAGGCTACTCATCGGCGCCCAAGTGTGCGAAACGTACGAGCGGGTCTGCTTCACAAAGTTATTCATTTGCCCACTGTATCACGTTTAAAGATGATGTATAGAGTATGCGGTGTCTACTGTGCCGCCCGACGTCTTCGACTACGGCCGACAGCGCGGCGACTGCGTACTGAAGCCTTTTCCTGCCTGCAGTATTGTTTGAACGGTTTGTTGCTGATCAGAACGTCAAAAAAATGCGCGGCCTTAGCTGTAATGAAAGCGCAGGAGTTCGCAACGCTTGCATCACGGGATGCCGCGAGCAGGCTGAGGTTCATTATACCGCGGGAGTGGGGCATGCGAGCGCGACGAATGACCGTTTCGTGCGTGACTGTCCCTAGTCGTCGCTAGGCCTAAATTGTTTCGTTTCGAAGCCGTGGCGGTCGGCGCTTTGGAACTGATCAATGCTGTCGTAAATCGTCTACTTATGAAACTGCCTTATTGTGAATCCTATCCTGCCATAATAAAAGAATCATAGGATTAACTCTGGCAACGCATTAATCGCAGAGCTAGTACGAGCAGATCGGATGAGCCGAAATGCACCAGCGGCAGCTGGCTTGAGCAGAAACTTGCTTGTATCACGGCTATCGCTCTTACCAGCAATTTGCTGCTGGTCAGCAATCCTCACAAGGGCTTCATACTTGATATTCGGCGCAGTATTCCAGAATCCAACAAATTTTAGCACGCTTTATTGCAGACATTGGCGCTAACGATTCGCCGTATCGTTCGCGTACGGTATGCGGGAGGAGGGTCCACTGCGGCGGTGTTTACGACGGTCGAGGAGGTGCTGCCATCGTGCGGTGCTTGACCGCCTGAGGAGCTCGCGCAGCGCACGAGCAGACGACGTAGCTACCGGAAGTGTGTCCGTGACGTCATGGCTGCAGTGGCCGCAGCGAATGGCAGCTTCTAGCAAGCCTTACCAATCAACTCATCCGTGACGTCAGGGTTTAAGGAAATAGTTCCATGCGACACAGCGACAACCTCTGCCCGCAAAAAAAAATAATAATAAATCACTGGCTTTGTTCCAAGGCGTTATACTTTGGGTTAATGCTCAAAAGGATCCGTTCTACACACTGAACACGTTTATCAGTGGCTTCTTGGTGACCGTTTCTGTACCTTTAAATGGTCTAGAATCATCAGCGGACTGCAATAATGCATAAATGAGCCTTCTAGGATGATTTGGAAGTCAGAAGCCGAGATATGGCTGCTCCAAAATGGCGACTGTGTCAAAAATTCAATTTTGAGGAATCGGCAAAAATGTTTTTGGCACATTTTTGAATTACCAAGGCTAGCAGCAAGTCAATAAAATGAGTTAAGGCTGGTTTTTGATGTGAAATCACTGTTTCTCGCCGAGAGAATTGCCCCTGCAACTCAAAAGTAAGGTTTGCGATTCCACGCGTGACGCTATTTCGCGATCGCCGCGCCACTAACTTTTCTGAGTGCTCGATCTGTCGCGCCCATGAAAACTGCTTAGGTATCACTTTTTCATCTGCATCTTCATGATTACGATGCTCGTACGCGGCAGGAATCGCTTCGAGTAAAGCGTGCACTCTCCTATCTGTCGTGCCTGCTGAGCACCACCGGCTACGCCCTTATCGGCCCATCGCTGAGCGTCGGCGCTTCGTCACTGATTGCGGATAACACAATGCGCGCCTCTTATTTATTTATTTATTTATTTATTTATTTATTTATTTATTTATTTATTTATTTATTGAACCTTACAGGCCCCGAAGGGCATTGTGTAAGGGGGGTTACAATATCAAGGTTAATGGCTGTAAACAAGGAGCAGACACTAGGTATTACATAATTTCAAACGTAAAAGAATTCCCAACGTAATTATACATGGTCGCTACAGAATAGAGTACATGCAGATGCATATAAAAATATGAGAGAAAACATTTAGAAAGAAAGGCAACATGATAATAGTATAACATAGGTCCATTGAACTAGCAATACAAACTTAACACTTTCTCACGGAATGAAGCAGGACTATTTATCGATGCAATTGAATCAGGAAGATCATTCCAGAGTGAAATGGCGCGAGGAAGTGCAGATGAGTTGAAAGCTTTCGTACGGCCAAAGATGCGAGAAAAACTAAGATGATTGTGCAAGCGTCTAGACGTGCGCAGTGGATTGCTTAGTGGCAGCGGCGAAGGCCTATCCGTATACACATACTTGTGTAACAAGCACAGAAGCGAAACTTGGCGAAACTTATCTCAATCTTTCTCCGCTTTTTAAACCAGTATGACGATCGAGCCTAAATTTTCCGTGTTTTACGCAGTGGTCGTGTCGACAAAGCATCGCTAAACGAGCTAGGCCTGACTACGCGACTTTTTCAAAATGGTGCCAGGCCCCAAGCAGTCGATGCCGGCAGCCAACCAAAAGTGGTCATTTGTGTCGCATCCCTTCGGAGCCCAATAGCAGCGCGTGTTTCGCGCAATTTTGTCCCTTTGTTTTCAGCTTCGGGTGTTCGCTCACGGGCGCCAATCGTGACATGGGAATGGCCTGAATTACGATCTTTCGAACGAGACTAAAATGACGCCGGTGGAGCGCATATTTTTTGATCTGCGATCGATCAAAACTCTGTGCGATTTGACCTCTATTTAAAGGGCCAAGCGTTCAGATTCACAAGTTTGGAATGCTGTAACATGCGAAATAGGTGGTATCTTTCTACCAAATTTGCACGTAGCTGTGAAAACGTCTCAGGACCGCGAAATTGAAGTCGAAAATCTGATTTTTAGACCGATTTTCGGCCGCAAAGAGCCGTGTCCCCCCTTATGGGGGGACCCTGGTCTTAAGACAATATTTGTTATTTACAGGTAGATTTTGATGAAAGTTGCACCATTTATGCAGCTTTTTGTGCTGATTTCAAATATGCACAATAATTGTATGTAAGCCTTTTAGTTCTGAAGATATTGAGCACTTTATGTTCTTTGTTTGGAGGTGAGCTGTCAGTAAAATTACAGAAGTTACAATGAAAACTGACGTGTCAAATCAATTTAGAACACACAGAGAATGCAAAAATCAAGATTGAATGTCCTGGTTCCATTTTAACCAAAGTTACAGCTTGCGTAAGCCTTTTAGTTCTGAAGATATTGAGCACTTTATGTTCTTTGTTTGGAGGTGAGCTGTCAGTAAAGTTACAGAAGTTACAATGAAAACTGACGTGTCAAATCAATTTAGAACACACAGAGAATGGAAAAATCAAGATTGAATGTCCTGGTTACATTTTAACCAAAGTTACAGCTTGTCAAAGTTCAGAGACAAAAAGCCACCTTGACACTCCAGAAAACATGTAATTTTTACAAACTTTCCTCATTAAATACCACAAATTCATTTATATTTTTGCACTGTACATGAGTTTACCTTTCTGGTGCAAAAATATTATAGCAATATCATAAGTAGAACCAGAGATATCGCACCTCCAGACATGTACCGTCCTCAATATTTTGATTTTGAGAAATTGATGAAAAACGTGTTAAGTTTTTGAAGCACCAAAGCTAACTAACTCATTAAAGTAGGTCCTGACTAGCTTCTGATGTCAATGCATCATTTACCATCGGTATAATTCGCCCTCAAAGAATGAAATATCCGGCGAACGGAACGCATGGTCCAGAGGCCGCCACCAAGACGAGTGCGTTTGCATCGTAACTTCCGCAAAAGTTGGTGCCAAGTTCTGGCGCGCGATCGCCATTCTCACTTTCATGCTGTAAACGCAGTCGGCTTGCAACTAATGATGAGCGACCGTTGCTCGTCTTGCATCGCGTAGCATTCAGAAGAAAGTTTATTTCGACAAGATTTGGGATTCCGCGCAGTCTTCTTTATGTTCTGCGTGTCGCGGGGCGCTGCTTCGCGACTGCCGCTGCGGCTGGTCGCGGCACTACCTCACAGGGTGATCTATCCGGACGTTGAAAGCTGCACTGGCTGCACTTGCTCATCTGCACCATCACGATTCCGTATGCGGCAGATCGTGCCGCTCCTCGTCGTCGCACTGAGCACGACCGGTTATGCTACGCCGTTATCAGGCCATCGCGGACTCGAGGCGCTTCGTCATTGATTGCAGATAACCAGATGCGGCGATGCAGCGTCCCCGGCGCGTTTATCTCCTCTCGCTACTTTTTTTTTTTTTTTTTTTTAGGCTAATAACAAGGCGGTGAATCTTAATACTGTGCATTTCGCGTTGTGGTTACGATGAGGGAACGGCGCTAGGCCGACTAGGCCTAAAGGAGACCTTTCCAAAATGGCGCCGGACCACGAGCAGTCGACGCCGCCAGCCAACCAAAGCTCGCCATTGTGCGCACGTGCGGTGGGAGTCCAATGGCAGGGCGTGTTTCACGCGATTTTGTTCCTTTGTTTTCCGCTTCGGTGGGCTCGCTAATGGTCACCAACCGAGATATAGGAAAGGTCTGAATCGCGATCTTTCGAACGACACCAAGATTATGTTCGCGGATCGCGTACTTCTCGAACTGCAGGAGATTGAAATTCGGCGCGATTTGACCTCAGTTTAAAGGGCCACACGCGCAGATTCTCGTCTTTGGAACGCTATAACGCTCAAATTAGGCGATATTTTTCAACGAATTTTCGGAGATAGCTGCGGAAAGATCTCAGAATCACGAAAACGAGAAGATTGAAGCACTTGCAAGTGGTGCTTCTCCTAATATTGTTCTCACAATAACTTTGTGCACATGAAGCCAGGTCGGTTGAGTGTCCTTGGGCGTCTATTGGTTGTGCTGTGTCAAATCATGTGATAAGATGAACATCGACTGCGCTTGAAAGTGGCCTTCAGTTTGGCATGCTTGTTTTCAATGCGACACTGCTATCTTGTGCAGAAGCCAGCTTTCAATGCACCTTTTGTTACTCAACGAAGCAGCTAGCTGACCAGAGATGCTCGCTTGACCTTCTTCGCTGCTGAAGGCAACTTAGAATTCATCTGTACACAATTTTTACTGTGCTATAGTGCATTTAGAGTTCGCTAGTCACGGGATCAGGCCTCTTATGATCAGCATTGACGTCTCCCAAAATCGGGTTACTATTGCATTTAGAGCATTGCCACAACTCTAGTAGCACTTGTGCCATGCTACGTAAGATGGGAGCGGTACGCGAGTGTATGCTAACTGCGCCCCTGTTTTCGACGCCCTGTACAAAGCGCTGCTCGCCGCACTTGCATTGAGCTGTCATGATCCCGGCAGGATGCACATCACTAACATTACCTTCTGGATTGCAAAAAAAGCTCATCTGTTAGCATGTGTTATATATTGAAATGTCGTTATACTGAGCTATTTCATGATTCCCTTCAAGTTTATGTATCCAGGTTTGAGTGTGGCATGATACAAATCTTTTAGGCTGTTGGCAAATAGCTTGCACAACTATTTGCTGTTAGGGATGGCAAATCAAGCAACCTAACTGCTGTGGCTAACACATATTTTCATTTTTCAGCGGACCCACTGGTGGGGAGCATTGCTACGCAGTTCATGCAGCAAAGGGAAGAACATGACCGTATTGCCCGGCTGTGGACTAAGCGTTATGCAACATAAGCTTAGCTCTCCAACTAGTGGTTGCAACATAATTATTGCACGCTCCTATTTCCATGAGTCAGCCTTTCCTGTTCCCTTGCCGGTCCCTCGCCCCTTTTTTTATATGTATATTCAAATTCTCTTTGTGAATAATCAGGTGTGACGTTAATGTATTTTGGGGCAAAAAGGAGATTCTCTTTGCGTACGCACGTCTGAACATCTGTACATAGTTTATTTTTCGACGTTAATTGCATGTCGTAACTTAATCACGCTCCCTCCCATCCCTTTTTGAGCTAATGTTTCGTCCTTACTGATACCTTAAATAATTTTAAGGTCCTGAGGACTGATAAGAGCTTCCTTGTCCTATTCTCACCACCATGCCCTGCCCTTATTCAACTACTTATGTTAGAGCCTGGTAATAGAGGTGCCCCTTCTAGTGGCACGATCGAAATGGTAGGGGTCTTAGTCCAAGTCCATACGCCTTGGGATTTGGTGCAGAAAAACACTCGACGTAATTGTCGTTAGATGCGATCTTACGACCCATAGCAGAGACCACGGTGGACCTTGTGACCCGAAGTTACCTGTGTGTGTGCCTGTTGCAATGAAATTGAATTGTATGTACTCTTATCATGCTTTCCCAAATATAAATGCGTACGTCTTGTTCATTGAATCGAGAATGTTTTTTACTGGTAAGACTGACACTGGCATGCTGACAGGTTTCATTCCAGCTTCTAGGCTTGGATGAGTGTGACGATGTGAACAGTGACTAAAAAAAAAAAAAAATGGAACAGATTTAGATGTTGCTTGGGTGTGTGTCCTCGTGATCAGTGTTAAAAGCATTTTTTTTTTTTTCTCCCCTCCTTTACAGTGGTTGTTGTCTTGGGGTGAGGGGAATTTCATTTAAAAAGTGTACACATAGGGAACACTGAAAGGGTGCTCACATCAAGTGAGCATCATGCAGCAGCGACGAACATTTTAGGCCATTTTCATAAATTCTTTCCCCATGTAGCTCTGTATGCTGCACATGTCAGTTCTGTTTGCTTGTTACATAGTGTTTGTGGTGTTGTGTTGTGTAATTTAAATCTTCTATACAAAGTACATAAACAATAAAAAAGGCAAAACTGAAGTTGTATGTGTCTTCTTTAAATATTTCTATTTAAATCTATACAAAGTACATAAACAATAAAAAGGCAAAACTGAAGTTGTATGTGTTTTTAAATATTTCCAGCATTGGTGCATAGCTTACATTGCATTATAGCATGTTTTAATGTTATGTAGATGGAAAGCTGGCAGTGCTGCACCATGTTCACCCTGGAAGCTCTAAGCATGCTGGGTAGACGTAACACTTTGTGTGAGACAGTCAGGCGTGTTCGAGGTCATTGAGTGGTATTACTAAATGGCTTATTCCAAAGCTGTTATTTTCTCTGTTTATATAGTCTAACCTCGATATAACGAACCTCAGTGTAATGAGATTTGCGATGTAGCGCATTTTTTTAATTTCCTAATCTCTGCCCTAACCATGTTTTTTTTTTCTCAATGAAGTATTTGCGCATCGCATGCATGTATCAGCAGTCACCTAACAGTGGGATGAAAAACTAGCCGTGTGACACGCGGCATTTTACACTTGCCTAACATCGATCGACGTCAGTTTTATGGGAGAGTTTAATATGCAGGAAATAGGCCTTGTTTTTTGTTGTTTTTTTTCCAACACTTTAATCCTTCCGCCCATCAGTCATCAAAGAAACCATGCGATCAGGCGCAATCATGACACCGTTTTTTTTTTCATGCTTTTTTATTTACATTGTTCGCTTTAAAAAGCATTTTCTGCACACATTTTAATATAATGATATCGTGGCAGCCGACAGCGCCTACCCCAATCACTGCATGATAAAAGGAAGGCACTGAACAACCGGGTGTCGTGACGCTGGGGCTAAGTCGACCCGGCCTTCACTTGGTAGCGTGCAGAGACTCGGGGTTGTAGAAGAACTGAATCTTCGAAGTTGGTAAAATATATACAAGCAGGTTTAATGGCACTTAAGAAAACTTATTTACAAGATTATTTACACGAAAAAGAAGGGTACATCAGCAAAATGGCAAGCGTTAAGAGTTCATAGCGAGAAGCGACTGGATGAGCCGGTTACCCAGGGCTCAGAGCGACATTTCGTGCTCTGCAGCGTTCTTAAAACCCCCTATGTCCAGCCCCTCTCTGAAGATGCTGACCAACCAAATCCAGGGCACGCCCCTCAGATATCGGCATCCAATCGAACACATCACTGCACTGATGGTCTGAAGCTCTAACTGGTCCGGCATTGATTCGTTGGGCGTGATCACTAGTTGGCGGGAAAAGCTTGGGAACGGCGAGGAGGTACATTTCTATTCTTCAGCCAAGAATCGGTAGGCTGGTTCCGGCAAGTGGATTTACTTCTCAGAAACCCAAGTGCACGTGCGCGCCGCATACGGCTCCCAGCATTGTCCCTTTCCAACAATTGCAAATCTTTCCTGCATTCCCAGGAAATCCTCTAATGGCCGTATGCGTCATGCTCCTTTCTTGTCCTGCGCGTCAGTGGACGTGTCACTCTGTCGTCTCCTTTGTACAGTAGGCATTCCTCACTGGACGATAGGGCTTCTCGACGGGAAGGTGAACAATTGAACCAAAGCACTTCCTGCTATTTCCCGCAGGGGGACATTTCTTTGTGTTTTTCTAGACGTTCTCTTGACAGGGTCAATTTGGCATTTGCAGGGTGTCCACAAAGCAAAACAGGCTTACAAAACAGGATTCCTGGAAACAGGCTCACTTAGAGCCATTGTACCAACACCACATATCCACAGCACTTATCCATGCCCACAGGCGAACAATAGAGCGCGCAAGTGCGGATGATGCACGGTCGTAACACGGGCCAGCCTAGCAAGGCAAGCCACCGTCGGCACTCCTATCAAAGCCACCGTGCCAAGTATAGTGCCAAGTTCTCCCTCCTTCACCTCACCGCTAGAGCTAACGCACACCGTGATATTCTGGTTGTGCGGTATCTTGGTGTCTTGCCACGAAATGCACTGGATTGCGACGGGATACGTTAACGATGGTTTTTTTTATATATATAAGTAGGAGGAAAGTTCATTAAGCACGTATAGGTGAGGCCTGAACTAAAGATTGGTGCACAAAGGTAGCCGCGCCGCCGGCATGGGCGAAGCGCTCTCTTTTGCCCTCGTTTGCTATCGCCCATTATCCTCCTGATCTACAGAACATATGGTACCCTTGTTAGTGCTATTATTGCTAGAATTCCTTGCTTATTTCCTGAATTTGTAATTAACAAGTTCCCATCTACCTGCAGTGTTCCACTAACTCGTCACTTTATTTGGGCAGCTAGCACATGGGAACCTCGACGTAATGAAATTTTCATCTGCAAGTAGGACTTCGTTGTACAGAGGTTCGACTGTACTAGCACATTTCTCATGCAGACACTTGCCTTCTAGGATCACAGTGTATTTCAACAAGCGCCTACAGATTTCAAAGTCTGGCACTGACTTTATGAATTGGTTCTTAAAAATATCCGCATGTTGTGCTTGGCAGCATGAACGTGTCGCTTACTTTGCATAGGACAGGGCGGCTCTGATTGGCCGAGGCGGGATGACATCATAGAGGTCTCGACCAATCGCAGAGAACCACCACAGTATGCGTGAATGCGTGCCATACATGGCCATATGTCAATGACCAATTACTAATCAAGTAATTATTAATTAATGGCTTGCTTAATGTCTAGTTAGTGCCAGCTGCGTTGCAGAATACGGCACTGATTGCTAACGTCCCTCATAATTTTTATTTCAGTCGCACAGCGCCAGATCATTGTGAAAGCCAGCATATTGGCTTCGAGATCGAGCAGTCACCAACTAGCGGCATAGTGGCGAACCCTACCCAGTGTGGATGCGTTTTCGCGTCGCGTGCCACCCCGCAGTGATGTACATGCAGCGCGTACAAGAGTGCTTTTTGTTCGTTTCGCGGTTCCTGCTCGCTTTTGCTTACCTATCTGCCTGTTGCAAAAGAAATATGTATAGACTATTACTCCACGCTCCAATAAAAAAAAAATACTTGTCTATATCGAGTATGTCACGCTGGAAAAGACATCATCAGTCGCGGTCTTCGGCGCTTGACATTCTTTGACAAGCAGTGTCTCAAATGAAGCGCTGCTGTCGTTGGGCACCATGCCAAAGCAAAACAGGTTGCTGCCGTCAATACAACTCAATGCTCAAAAATTGTATATTCCTGTTTCTGTTTGGAATACCGCAACTACTGAAACATGTGACCGCAGACTGCTGCATCGCAAAATCCAGTTTGAACAAGCCACTTTGTGCCTTCTGTATCCACAATAGTGTTGTCCGAGTATGTATATATTTTTTTCTGCTACACCTTTGTCACGGTGTCTCAGTAGTAGGGCGCTCGACTGCTGATTTCGAAAACGGGGGGTTAGATCCCGGCCGTTTTGAAAAGCGCTCCTCGGCTGTGGGATTCGACTGCACATTAAACAATCCCACGTGGTCAACGACACCAGGTCCACCCCTGCATCATCCATCATATAGCAGATGTCACATGGCGACTTGAACACATATAGGCATTTCATTTTTTTTTTTTTTCTGTTGAATCCTGCATCCGTAACAGTGGTAATGAACATATGCTCGAACAATTGAGAAAAAAAATCTTAGCAGCACCTGTTACACTAAATATTACATATAATAACATAGATCAAAGTACACTGGTAGCCCATTAGAATCAGAACCCCGGCCTTTGCTGTTCGAGCAAACTGGTTTGTATCGGTGTTTAGTTAGGGAATAATTACATATTTATAGTCACATGATAAGATGAACTCCATTTCTTTCGGGTTAGTTTATCTGGCACCTGTTTTGGAATTAAACGACAGAACCGCCCCAAGTCACTGCTCAGCAATAATTAGAATAATAAAGAAATCATTCTTCAAAATTTCTTGCCAGAACATGACAGGGGTCACAGTTTTTACGATGTGTTCGCAGCTACTGGTTCGTAGCTTGCACTTTAATGTTACTGAAAATTAATTGCTGGTAGTCCTAAATTTTGTCAGTGTAAAAGTTCTGTCATATGGTGAAAATCATTGTCATTAAAAAAAGTAATTGCACTACTAATTTTATAAACATCACACACATCAGAAATTCCTTATACTTCCCTCGGTTTCAGGAAATCATTTAGAGTCATTTCACAGTGCAACACCAGATTATCTGCCGCAAGAAAGATCCGCCGCCTTGTGAGCTTGGCAAGCTGAATCCACTCACCGCTCTACACGTCAGCAAGCCAGCTTTCCTGTGCAGTGTCAGCGTAATCTCATTTTTGGGGAATACTTATTGTGCCTGGTTGTCTCGCCAGAGTTGATGTCCACTCAGTCTACAGCAACTCGCCGGGCAGGACGCTGTCAGTGCTACATTTAACATGCGTAATTCTCGAGTCAAGTACGAAGTACTGCAGGTCGGAGCACGAACCTTGTATATCCGCGGGCTTGACACTAAATTTGCTTGTCTCGCTCGTATAAGACAACGCGCACGCTATTGAAAAGGTGATATGTCATGTTCAGGCCCAAGTATCAGGCCTGTGAGCGCCGTACAACGCAAAAAGCGTGCAAAGTGATGCCAGTAAATCTAGAAGACTGGTGGTTGCGTGCTTTGCTTTCCTAAAATCCGCTCATCTTTTTTTCTTTTTTTGCTATTGGCCAAATCTACGGATTTATTTCTGCAATATTGGAACACTCTAAACAGTAAATCGCTAATGCATTGCATAAGGCAAGTTTTTGTTGCCAGCAAACCCGCTGTAAACTCGGAAGCAGACATACGCCACGTGCGTTTCTGCGAGCTCCGCTGGCTGCCGATCCCCACTATAGAAGCGACGGTGGCGCCACCTCTAGGTCGATCTCGCGGCAAATAGTATACACAGGCATTCTGGAAGCACAAACACAGCTTGAGAACCGTAGCCTCATAGCAGTGAAACATAGCAGACTGCACCGATACAGCATGCTTCTATATGCCATTAATACTTGCTCTGAAAAGTGTGCCATAAAATGTAAGTCAGTTTTGGCAGTCTGCTATATTTTGGTCAGCAGGAGGGAACGCTCTCTCACTGGTTGAACTGCTGTGCCCTTTGTGCCAAATGACAGATCCTGCTACATGCTGCTGCAAAATTGTTTTTCCTCTTCTTTGACCCACACTTATACTAAAATGTCTCAATGGCTTTGGCAAGAGCAATACTGAATCTAGCAGGCAGTACGCTCGTTTTATGACAGCGTTGCAGAAGTATAGGTATAAAAATATTAGACATCTCAAATAGCTTGTGAATAGAGGTTTCCTTTTGAGCTTCACCATGTGTTTCCATTTGAAGTACCAAACAAATATCTGAAAATCACATATACGTTCTATGCTGCTGAACTCACAGTTGAAAATTGTGGCATTTCTAAGCAATTGCTAGCTTGACATGTACAGTCCCGTGCTTGTCTCGGTTAAATTGAAGCTCCGCCTTTCTTGTATTGCCGACTGCCAGCACGCAGCGAAAGTTCGCTCTTGATAACGGTGGGCCTTGCATGGAAGGACTCCGTTGTCTTTCAGTGCAAGAATCGCAGCAACCACTCCGTGCATGACCATTGGCCATGAACGCAATAAACTTGCCAAGAATCAATGTGAACAAGCGTCGGTGCTGCGACCCTAATTGGTCCGCATATTGTGTACATGCACGGAGGCGGCTTGTAGCTGAGGAGGCATAGCTGCAGCATGCAAGAACTCCGGCGCTGTACTCATGGCAAGCGCTTTCAATATTCACAACTTCAGCCTATTACAATGATCCTTTTACGGCATTCGGATAAGAAAAAGCAGAGCTTAGTTTTAAAGTAACTGTCCATAACGTAGACTGGATAGGTATATCCTGCAGAGCATAGATTCATCATCATCATCAGCCTGACTATACCCACTGCAGGGCGAAGGCCTCTCCCATATTTCTCCACTTAACCCGGTTCTGTGCTAGCTGCATTCACTTGACCCCTGCGAACTTCTTAACCTCATCCACCCACCTAACTTTCTGCCGCCCCCTGCTACGCTTTCCTTCCCTTGGAATCCAGTTTGTTACCCTAAGCGACCATCTGTTATCCTCTCTTCGCACTACATGTCCTGCCCATGCCCATTTCTTCTTCTTAATTTCCTTGAGTTATTTCTCTGACCCACTCTGCACGCTTCCTATCTCTGTTACCCCTACCATTTTTCGTTCCATAGCCCTCCGGGTTGTCCTCAACTTAAGTAGAACTCTCTTGGTTAGCCTCCACGTTTCAGCCCCATAGGTGAGAACAGGTAAGATGCAACTGTTGTATACTTTCCTCTTGAGCGATACCGGTAAGCTGCTAGTCATAATCTGCGAGTGCTTGCCAAATGCGCTCCATCCCAATTTTATTCTTCTTATTTCCTTTTCATGGTCCGGATCTGCGCTTACTACCTGTCCTAAGTAGACATATTCGCCTACTACTTCCAGTACTTCACTACCTAATGTAAACTGCTGTTCCTTCCCAAGGCTGTTGAACATTACCTTAGTCTTCTGCATATTGATTTTCAAGCCTACCTTTCTACTTTTCCTATCTAGGTCATCAATCATTATTTGCAGTTCGTCCCCCGAGTTGCTTAGCAAGGTAATGTCATCAGCAAATCGCAGATTACTGAGGTATTCTCCATCTACCCTTATCCCTAACTGCTCCCATTCCAAGTCTCTGAATACTTCCTCTAAGCAAGCTGTGAGTAGTACTGGGGAGATTGTGTCTCCTTGCCTAACACCTTTCTTTATGGGAATTTTGTTACTTTCTTTATGATGAACTATGGTTGCTGTGCAGCCACTATATATATCTTCCAGCACTTTCACGTACGGCTCGTCTACCCCCTGATTTCGCAATGCCTGCATGACTGCCGAGGTTTCAACTGAGTCAAATGCTTTTTCGTAATCAATGAATGTTATGTATAAGGGCTAGTTATATTCCGAGCATTTTTCTATCACCTGATTGATGGTATGGATATGATCGATAGTAGAGTACCGTTTCCGAAAACCTGCTTGATCCTTTGCTTGATTGCAGTCTAAGGTTGTCCTGATTCTATTAGCGATTACCTTAGTAAGTACCTTATACGTAACAGACAGTAAGCTGATTGGTCTGTAATGTTTAAGGTCCTTAGAGTCCCCTTTCTTATGAATGAGGATAATGTTTGCATTCTTCCATGGTTCCGGTACCGTCAATGACACCAGGCACTGCATACACAGGGTAGCTAGTTTTTCTAGCACGATATCCCCCCCGTCCTTCAGCAAATCTGTAGTTATCTGATCCTCTCCAGCTGATTTCCCCCTTTTCATATTTTCTAATGCTTTCTTGACCTCGTCCTTCGTCACTGGTGGAACATCTGACTGTTTTTCCCTACCGCCAATCTCGTTACAGTCCTGACTACTTTGGCTACTGTAGAGATCTGTAAAGAACTGCTCGGCTACTTTGACTATCTTGTCCAAATTCGTGATGACGTTGCCTGCCTTGTCCCGTATCGCATACATCTGGTTTTTGCCTATGCCCAATTTCTTCTTTACCGCTTTAAGGCTTCCCCCGTTCTTTACAGCATGCTCAATTTTCTCCATATTATACTTCCTTATATCGGCCACCTTGCGCTTATTGATTAGCTTTGATATCTCGGCAAATTCGATTTGGTCTGTTGGATTGGAAGCTTTCATACTCTGGCGTTTCTTAATCAAATCTTTCGTCTCCTTAGACAGCTCACCGTTACTCTCTCCAACTATCCTACTGCCTACTTCTACCGCATACTCAGTAATGATATCTCTGAAATTATTGTTCATTGCTTCTAGGGTAATGTCGCCATCCTCGGTTAGAGCTGAATAGTTATTCTGTAGCGAGATCCTGAACTCTTCTGCCCTCCCCCTCACCGCTAATTTGTTGATGGGTTTCTTTCTTACTAATCTGTTGCATTCCTTCTTCAGATTTAGGCCAATTCGGGACCTCGCCATCCTGTGGTCACTGCATCGCACTTTCCCAATTACCTCTACATCTTGCATAATGGCGGGGGTTGAACACATTATAAAGTCAATTTCACTTTTAGTCTCCCCGTCAGGACTTTTCCATGTCCATTTCCGGCTCTTCCGTTTGCTGAAGAAGGTATTCATGATTCTTAAGTTATTGCGCTCTGCAAACTCAACTAGTAACTCCCCCCTGCTTTTCCTAGAACCAATGCCATAGTCACCTACTGCCTCGTCTCCTGCCTGCTTTTTCCCTACCTTGGCGTTGAAGTCGCCCATTAGTACAGTATACTGCGTCTTTACTTTTCGCAGTGCCGATTCTACATCTTCGTAGAAGCTTTCAACTGCCTGGTCACATAATCACATAACTACATGTAGGTGCATAGGCCTGTACAACCTTCAGCTTATATCGCTTATTAAGCCTAATTACGATGCCTGCCACCCTCTCATTAATACTATAGAATTCATCTATATTACCCGCTATATACTTATTGACAAGGAAACCTACTCCTAGGTTTCGCCTCTCTGGTAAGCCTCGATAGCACAGTACATGCCCATCCTTCAGTACAGTATATGCCTCATTCGGCCTCCTAACCTCACTAAGCCCTATGACATCCCATTTCATACCCTCTAGTTCCTCTAACAACACTGCTAAACTAGTTTCACTAGCTAGGGTTCTAGCGTTAAACGTTGCCAGGGTCAGTTTCCAATGGCAGCCTGTCCAGCGGAGCTAGGAATTCTTAGGAATGGCAGCGGTGGCGTAGCGGTAGAACATCCGCCTCGCATGCAAGAGGACCAGGGTTCAAGTCCCAGTGCCGCGCAATTCTCCACCGGATTTAAAAAAAAAAAAAAAAAGAATCCGCGTGTTGATGGAATTTCATAAACAGGTTTGGGGTGCGACCTGATGCCGGTGAACACCTCCGGCAACGCACTCCCTCACCAGAACAGGAGTTTGCCACCCTGGTGCAGTAATTGGCCGCAGCCTCTCATGATTAGTTCCATAATACCCCGGCCCTCAGACACCAGCGGCTGCGGAACTGACCACGGTGGCGGTCAGACCTGTGACGCAGCAGAGAGCATAGATTATTATATAGTTTCGTTTTCACATATTTGGCTCTGCACACCTGTTGCTTAGCTTACATTGTGCATATGCGAGACATCATTTGAAAAGTTTGTTTCCGAAACAAATCTTTTGTACTCTTGAAGCACGCTTCATGGGAACTTAAAGCTAACGGCTCGGATGAGTGAAACGATGTTGGCGCATGCTATGTAAGCGTTCTGAATCCATTGCTGGGCTGAGCAATGCAGAACAAATATTTGAGCGCTAAATGAATTGCATCTTGGCAAGAAAGCAGCAGTTGGGCAGACACTCTCCAAGCATTATGAAGGAATTTTAAGAGACTGTGCTGCTTGCATTGCAGCCCAAGCTGCCGCTTATTAGTTTCAGAAGTTGTCTTGTTGCATTGCATCTGCTCGTGCCCCTTCAGAATTATTGAAGATAGGCATACTGCCCAGGGGAATTTAGTTTCAAGGATATGGTTTTTGCACTTGTGCAATTTATATTTTTTACCCTAACAGTAGCCTCAGTGTTCAGCAAATATTCTCCTTTTAGGCTTTCTTTCAATGTTGTAGCAATGAAATATGGATGGAAGGTTCAAGGTTCTTTTGCTTTAATGTGATCAGTTAAAATCTGACCTTGCTGTTTCCAAAAGCTAAAATTTTGCTCAAGTTTTCCTCTTCACCTTAATTATTTTGCGATAGTAGAGGAGAAATTTTGTCATGAAACGCAGGTTTTTCTACTGTGAAAGCTGGAACTTTACAAAACGCAATTATTCCTACTACAAAAACTGTTGCAAGAATGCTTCTTGTCAGTTCCAGCACAAAATTTGGTTTTTTTTACACCTGTATGCTTTTCTGCTCTTTTATTGCAACTTTTAGCTGGCATATTAAATTTCAAGACATTTGTGATTGCAAAGCTTTTTTTAGTGCAAAAGCACTATGAGGTCTAATTGGCTCCCCATGACAGTGTGTCACCAAATTGGCAAGCATTGCCAACTCGAGCTTCCTATCAAGACGAGAGGGCGAGATCGTAATCCAGCCTTCAAGGACCCTTGAATATAAAGTTATCTATCAAGGTATTTAGACCACCCAGGCATGCTCATATGATGTGTGAAGCACTTTACATGTCACTCACGGCAACTTGGGCAACGGACAACATAGTCCTTGTCACAAGCACGCCTCTGGCAGGTCATGGAGAGGGCATCGACATTGGTTACATCTCTCAAGATGCAACTATGCCAGATTAGTGGTTTTTCGAATTATACTAGGTTTAGCCACATTAGACCTGCATTTATTTTAAATATCTTTTTGCCAAAATTTATGGTTCTGAAATTTGTAGTTTACCTACCTTGCAGGGTCCATGGTAGGTGAAGGAACTCTCAAAATAAGACTGGCACCAGCTTTCTTTCAGTATTCAACCACTTAGTAGCGACACAGAGGACAAATGGCAGTTTGTTTGCCACAGTTGATTAGCAAGCTCTAATGAGGCCTTTTGCATTAAATTTTAATCTCTTAAAAGCCATGAATTACAGGTGCCAGCAGAGCCACAAAAGCCCAGCAATCTACGGAAGACAAATTTGCAGCTGTCCTCTGTGCCCTTTGGACATTGCCTTGACTTGGATGTCAACTAGTTTCTTTGGCCTTGCTTGGATAATCCAGTACAAAAGCTGCACTTCACTGGCAGGTTTATGTTGCGTCTCACTTCACTGGTAAAAAATTCAGGGTATTGTGATCTGATCTAGTGATTAGCTAAGATACTGCCACTGGGGACCATACACTGCAGCATGCATATTAGACGTGCACCTCCAAAAGTTTTGTCTACAGCCATTAGGTTCACTTGTGCCTCACACGTCCTGGAGTTTTGTCTGCTATAGTGGGTAACACGTCCCCTGCCAGTAGTCATGTTGCATTGCCCTGGGAGGTGCTCATTTGGTATTGATTAGCTCCAGTACTGTTGACAAAATAGCCGGGTGCAGTAAGCACTGGTCGCAGCACCTGGAAAAAATATATACAAAAGCAGAGGAGCTGCTACTATTTTGTAGCCAGGAACAAAAATATTAGTTTCCAAATGGATTGCTATGCTAGCATTAAAATCCAATATAATCCTTAAGCAACAGTACCAAACATTACTCTTGCCTCCAACGGACATGACCAGACATGCAACAAGAACGCATAAACTTAAAATTACCAGCTGCAGCGCTCAAAACTAGCTAAATTCAGCTGCCCCAGTTGTTAACAAGTGAAAATCCTGCGTGTGGAGGAGGTGCTCAGGACCATTATTTTTTAGATGTGCAAGTTGAACTGCTCGGAAAACAGAAAATACAGATATCTGCATATTTGGCCTGATGCACTGGTTACAGGGTCTTTGTAAACAGTAAAGTACTGATATACACAGCAGCATTGTACAGCTATGGACATACATGAACTGGGCCCACCGTGTTAGCACAGTTGTTACAGCGCCTGAATGCAAGATCGAATCCCAGCCACCGTGGTCGCTTTTCGATGGAGACAAAAAGCAAGGCGCCGGTGTGCTGTGCGATGTCAGTGCATCTTAAAGAACCCCACGCAGTTGAAACTTCCGGAGCCCTCCACTACAGCTTCTCTCATAGCCCGAGTTGCTTTGGGACATTAAAAACAGAGCACATTATCGCCTTTAACAATTTTCACATGCTGCCGAGCAGAAATTACCAGTTATAGTTTGTTTGTGGTTACCATACAAAACTAATACAAAAATATGGAACTTCGTAAAACTGTTAGCACTTGGCACACAGACTCTGCTGAAAGACTACAGCTAGCACACTTGGGTGGCAACAACAATGAAATTTTTAATGTGCAATCATGACAGAACACAAATCATAAAACTGCTCTGTCAGTGCTCTGTCAGTAGAGCATTTTCATTTACATTACAAAGCAGCTTAGTGTCCAGCTATGAGCAGCCTTAATCCTTCTACTGAACAGTTCACCAGGTTTAACAGGAGCTGCACTTTCAACGAGATGTCTCACTGTTTGGTGGAGCAAAGCGCATACACTGACAGGTTGCACTAACACCATGCCTATATTAAACAATAAAATGATGCTTGTTAACTTGTAACAAAATAAATCAGGACTGCTGCACAGCAAAATGATTCTCGAGATCTTTGGGCTGCACTTCTTGCAACAGCTGGATCTGCTGCTGCAACAAATTGTACACAGGGTCATCCTTAGTGTGTGTAAGGTCATCATAGGTACTTCCCACAGTCCACAACGTCTCCACATCATAATGCCTGCGTGCCTCTGGCAAAAAGACGTGAAGCACCACATTCCCCATGTCAAGAACTTTCCAGTCTGGAGTTTCATCTCCTTCAATGAACAGGGTGGGATCCGTGCTATCCTTCTTGCGCTTGTACTGCACAGTAAAGAAAAGTTGTCACTTAAAGTTGGGCTGAACTTTGAAGCTGCCATTGCAGAGCAAACACATTTTAGTCTGCAACAAACTGCTGCATTCTTTGAGCAGCAATGGCAGTGATGATGGCAGCTTTCAATTGAGAATGAGAGAAAATTTAAAGATGCACACACAAAATGCAGCATTACGGAGGAGGAAAAAGCGTGAAAAATAGGTGTCAGAAGAACCAAACGACAAAAGAGGAAATCTGTCAGAAATATGTTTGACATGCACAGATATCCTCCAGAACAGATCGGCACTTGCCGCAGTTCTTCATACAAATTTGACACCAAAGCTATTATGGAACTGTAGTTGGCACTGCTATGCATGCTGTTTGGTCAAGAAGCATCGAAAAAAAAAAAAAAAAAGATGCCAAAGATCAGTTCCATGTGAAAAAGCAATGTTCAAGAATGCTAGAGCCCCCCTGTTCACAGAATCGTTACAAATATGTGGTGCGACTGAGAAACCAAAAGGGCACTTAACTTTCCCACATGAAACTGATTGCTCTGAGAGGAGTGAGCAGTAATACTTCAAGCAGTATGCACATGAAAGGGAAACAATGAAGGCACTTCGAGCTCTATAACATTTGCTGAGCTCAACTCCATAGCCATCCTTTCTGTGTATCATTAAGGATGAATACATGAAGTAGTATTTAAATGTGGCAATGAATTAAAAACACTCCAATTGTGCGGCCTTGATGAATCTAGCACTGTGTCATGCTGTCTGGAAGCATTTGCACTAAAAGCCAAATCGCGCTTGCAATGCTTGTGAGTGTGCTGTCGATGCTTGCACCTGTTTGGGTGACTCACAACTCAACACACTCTTGTCACAACAATCAACGGCACACTCAAGCGTGAAATGGTGACATCAATCATGGCTTGCTTGGCTCGCTATACATTTCAGGGGCATGGGGAGTAAACCGTAATTTACAATTTACGCCCACGCATGAAATAGGGCCGCTCGTAAACGACGCTAACGAATTCTCGTAATTCGCGTGCTTTAGGCAAGTGTGTGCTCCACTAACGCTCAAGTCGCGCTTTCATTATCGCATCTCATTCGATGGTCACTGTACTGTACACTCTTCCGCATAACACGATTACGTTATATAGCCAGAAAACTCTCATACCAATTTTCGCAAGAATTCCGTCACTCCTCGAGCCTGACGTGGTGAAACTGCCGTAGCCAAAACCAGGTAATCGGTATAGACCATTTCCTTTGGAACCGTGATAACAGCAATGTCAGTCAGCTTTTCTTCTCGCAGAATGTCAACCAGCTCTTCAACTTCAAATACGCCGGTTTCACCGCCTATGAAAATGACAAAAGGAAACAGCAAGGGAAACTTCACGCTGGCGTTCCAGGCATAATACAACGACGGTACGGTACAGTATATCTGTTTAATGGTATTTTCAGTGCTACCATATCACGCATACTGCACTTCGTTTCGCTCACACACATGCAAAAATGGAAAGAACGCGCTAGCAAAAACAGTAGCTACTAGGCTTTGCATTACATAAGAATTTCAGTACCTGAGCATTCGAATAAAAATTACAACTTACGTTTCATATTGAAGCCTTCAAATGGGTCAACTTTGATATTTTGAGGAATATAGTCCACATTTAACTCTGTACCCAACAATGCACTTTGCTCTTCAGTAGAATCTAGGATTATGGACGAGTCTTCGTCGGCGAACAGCTTTTTGGCATTGGCTCGGGCGGAATGCAGCAAGCTACGGATTCGAGGGCCATCTGTTGCTTTTTCTTTTGGCACATCTTTCTGCACGGCAGCAGGTCCTGAACTGCTACCACTACTACCACCTTCGGCAGGGCTCGGCTTCGGCGGCACGCACTCGAAGTCGCGCCAAATGTCATTCAAAATAGACCGAGTTTCGTCATCTGGTTCCATCAGGGGCTTTTTAGAAGATTGACTGCTTTCCAATTTTGAGTCCAATGCGTCGTCCTTCCGCAAAGATGAGTATCGAGCGGAGAAATGACGTCGTAGAGCGACTTGGCTGGCCAGTTGACATAACTGGTCCCGATGAACATCGGCAGCCCGGTAGCCCATTTGTCTCATACCAAATCCTCCCAATCGGAACAGTGCTGTTAGCACCATCTGCGAACCCATCGTGGTATGCTCACCACCCAGTCCTCGACACTACACAACGATGAGGGAAATGTCGACGAGCCACCTCGTTCAGATAAATTTTTCACTTGCGCGGTGCTTGCAATCTAAAGCCCCACACGCTGCAACACGGAACGACGAAACCGGAAAAACATTACAAAAACGGAAGTGAGCAGAATCGTCAAGGTTATCGGGAAGCAAACATTGCGTCGCCAAGATTATACCGATCATAGCCTCCTCTATGTTTTCTGCATGTTGCAACAGTCAAATTCTACACTTTCATATGTTCATTAATATTTATTAAGTACCAGACACTTTCTGTTTTTATAATTTTACATCTGCGTAAAATATTATCCGAGTACTTTATTGCTTTTTTTTTTCCATGCAGTAATGCGGCTAGGCTACGCATGACGTATGATGCGCGTGCGCTGCACGCGCCTTAATGCCCGGCCCACCCGGCCTACCGTAAACGCACTGCGCGGCGACCGACGCTCGGTGCGACAAGTTCGACCACTGAAAATCGAGCCACATGGTTCTATTCCTTGGTACGCGCCGACTTTCGATCAGCGAAATGAGACAGCCATATTAACTTCGTGCGTGTAACATCACTGAAGCTGAAAGTCAAGAGCGGGAGGCCTTACTTCTGGTGCAGACGACCTTCGGATGCGCAAGGTAGATAATTGTTCAAGCGCGCAAGGGTTATTCTTGAGTTCTCCAATTTTGTTTCGTTTTAGATTACGGTGGTGCAGATGACCTAGGAAACTGCTGTGTGACAGTACGTCCGAATCGGTGCACCGGTGCAGGACTTCGTGACGTGCATAAATGCCGCCCATCCTACTGCTACCAGTCTGTGTGGCGGCTGCTACAGGATGGCTGTATCTTCTCTCCAGTCATCTTCCAGGCATCGAAAACGAAGAAAAGGCGTAAGTGGCAGTGTCTGCTAATACAAAGTAGTCCATGTACTACTTAACAAGACTCATGTTTCAGGGCCTACCTGAAGTTCCCTAGTAGCCACCAGGAATTGAAGGAGTTGGCAGCGCTGCTGATTTCCTACAACGAGCAGCACGCAGCTCACGTCTTCGTCCTGTTCTCGTCGGCGTACTTGTATAAACAAACGTTTGCCATTCCTGGATCTGTTTTCCTGGTGAATAATATTTATTTTCCGACATAAACCGGAAACGAATATATTGTACTTGAAACTTAACCCGTTGTTTTGATTTTTAGAATGTTCTGGCTGGTGCACTTTTTGGCCTCTGGAAAAGCTTTTTGTTGACTTGCCTGCTCTCCGGAATGGGCGCATCGCAGTGCTACTTGCTGTCCAAGTTTTGTGGCCAGAAATACGTTACAAGGTTTTTTCCTGACAAAGTGCAGCTGTTGCAAGACAAGGTAAGCTCTCGCGCTAGGCTGTACTCATTGCGCATGACGTCGCAGGTGCTATCAGAAACAATTTTGCCGCCCGGAACGCATTCATGTTATAGCAGGCTTGTGGCGCAACATTTTTATGCAGCCCTTTTTCAGCACGCTGAAATGGGATTAGTGGTCAACCCAACTCGGCAGCATTGCAGTAGAAAACAAATCCAAATTGTTACACATAACGCAGAAAAACACACACAGACGCCCCCTCACTCGCAGGCTACAAAATGAGCCACAAATATGACATCTGTCTGACGGATAGTGAGACTGCTACACCACCTGGGCTATTTTCCATGAGGCCTGGAACTAATACTTGTTAGGACCTTTTCCAAATGTAATTAGTGCCTTTTGAGAATACAGTACTCCCATAATGAGGTGGTCGGGCTGGATAATGTTCTGCCACCACTGATCCAGTCCGGCCGTTCTGCATGCAAGAGAAAAAAAGCACGAATGTGGGTTAGTGTGCTCCAGTTTGCTTGGCAAGTAGACAAGGTTGGATAAGTGTGATCACAAGAGATGAATGCTGGATATTAGCCTCAGATCCCAAGATGCACTAATGAATTCCATGCAACCATGCCCTGAAAAGGTATGTTTAAGGCATGGTGACAAATCAAGACTCAAATAAATGCTCGATGTTATGTAGGGCTCTCGGGTAATTGTACACATTTCATACTGCAATGTCCAACAGCAGATTATTTGACAACTGTTGTGCGAGTGTTAGCAGATGGCACTTTCACTATGATAATGCGCCATTTGACACTTAACTGGCTGTTGGAGATATGTGGCTGGAAAAGCAATCCCAGTTGTTTGAATTCCACTCTGGAGCCCAGATTGGCTGTTGTGAACATTAATCGTGCATTCTCATGGGTCATACTTAGGGCATGTCATATCAACTTTTAAAACTCTTTTCATCAGAACAGCTTTCAGGAATGACCATTTCCTAAACACACCTTCTAAGGGGTTCTGTCTTGTGTGTAAAACTGTGCAGTCGCCAAGAGTGCCACTGCAGCTACAGGCCAGCATAACACACCACTAGGTATCCCCTCCCCCTTCCCCACATCATAGCATCAACACAACTGTGCAAGACCTTGTAGGCCGGAAAACTGATATTCACTGTATTCTGTTGCTTTCCAAGTTGATTAAAGCCAACAGTCATCGAACCCAAGAGAACAGATTGCTTTTTTTTTTTTTAATTTATGGTGGTCACTAATGGATAATTAATACAGTTCTTCTAGATGGTAGTTGATTAAAAAGTAAAAAAAAAAAAAAAAAGTTTATGATCACCTCCTTCATAGCAATGGTCCTGTAATTTGCAAGTGCCAAATTAAACATGATTGAACAAGAAGCATGGCAGCTTTATGAGAACCCACTTATGGTGCCTATGCCATCAAGACTGCCAGAACGGAGGCCTTTATTAAGCTAATGAGCAGGCAAGAAGAGCAACATGAGGGTTTGTCAGAACATTTGAAGGACCAAATGTTGTTCAGTGGGAAATTAGTAGTGTGAAAGTTTTTCACAAGAAAGATAGTTAGTTGAAGAAAATACCACTTATGCAAATATCAGGCCCTCATGTTACCTTCATCTGTTCTAATTTCATTGCAGTTATGTGGTGCTAAGTATTTAAAGCATCGAGAAGGTTTCACAATTGATCTTTGTACAGGAGGATTATGCATCCGTGAATTGGCCCTGCAAACTAACTTGAGCCTCTTTTTGCAAACCAGGTCAAGGAAAATAGAGACCGGCTTTTGTACTGGCTCCTCTTTTTGCGCTTATTCCCCATGACACCAAACTGGTTCCTCAACATTGCATCCCCTGTGGTTGGTGTTCCACTGCATCTCTTCTTCACATCAGTTTTTATTGGTAAGCTCCAGTTCTCTAGGGTTCTGGTTGCACAAGTCATTTATGTCTTAACAAGTTATGCGAGAACAGTTGCCCTCAGTGACAAAATTGTAAGGGTAATATGTGAACCATAATCTGCTGTGGCTTGTACTTCATGCAGTTTGCTACACTGACGCTTTACATGTGTTCAGATACTTAAAATTTCTGCATACTTTCGGCGACCTGCACTGTTCTGCCTACTATTTGCCTAGTGCTTACTAAATTAGCATCCATTTTAACCCCTTTCTACACATTTTTTCTTTGCAGGCCTGATGCCATACAACTTCATATGTGTTCAAACAGGATGCATACTCTCGGAGCTGAAGTCTATGAATGACATCCTCACATGGACTACAATGGCCAAGATGGCTGTCATTGCAAGTGCTGCACTTTTACCAAGTTTTCTGGTGAAGAGGAAAACCAAGACAGAGTGATCTAAGGAATGGCAGCTAATGAGACTTCATCCTGTCCATTCCATTCTTGCAGCATTTACACATATCAATGTTGGTTTCCCATAGTTTTTTTTTTTTTTTTCTTCTCACACTTTCTCAGCCAAATGTGATGAAGTTCGATAATTATAAAACCTCTTACTTCTGGCAAATAAAAGCAGCACTGTGCAATAGTATGCATATTTACTGGGACCAAAAGCTGTCTCACAAAAACCTTAAATGTCAGCATCGCAGGTGCACATAAAAATGTCAAAAGTAACACACATGCACAAATTTTAGTTCAGAGCACGAAGTTAATCTTCCACAACGTAATAATTCAAGAACAGAGAAGGACCTTTATTTGAAGTCTAGCTTCTGCTACAAAGACTTCATCTGCGCCATAAGTTCTTCAAGTGTCTGTTCATTTCCAGTTGCACCTTCGGTGTCTTCAACCTGAAAAAAAAAAAAAAAAGTTCCCGATAAAGCCTTCAAGTTCAAGTAGATGTATGGACAATTTTGCTGCAATTGGACATGGTTTGGTTGGTTTGCAGGGTTTAACGTCCCAAAGCAACTAAGGCTATGAGAGACTCCGTAGTGGAGGACTCCGGGTATGTCGACCACCTGGGGTTCTTTAACGTGCACTGACATCACACAGCACATCAAAAAGCAGCCGCCAAGACCAGGATTCGATCTCGCACCCTTGGGAACAGTAGTCTAGCGCTGTAACCACTGCACCACCCGGGCGGGGCAATTGGACATGAAGCATCTTATGCCATAGCAGCACCATAGCATACTTAACCAGAATAATTTGTTCAAAAGAAAGGCGCAGCATCTGTGGACACCTGAATAGCATCGTAAGGGAAAGGAGGGGGGTGGGAGTGAAAGAGAAAGGAGCCATAGTGGAGGGCCACAGAATAATTTCAACCACCTGGGGATCTTTAATGTGCGCCGACATCGCACAGCACATGGACGCCTCTTCGTTTCGCCGCCAGTGGTCGGGATCGAACCCGGGTAATCCGGCACAGTAGTCTGGGCATCTGAACCACTGCACCACCGTGGTGGGGCCGTACAGTTTTTTTCAGACACCACTTGCCATCATACAGCTTGAGGCACAAATGTCTGCTCTAACAAAGCTGCATGCTGTGTACGCTACAGTATGGAACGCCGTAAATCAGACAGTCATTCTTCACAAGAGAATATTTTCTTGTATTTGGAGACCCGAATAACTGTATTCCACAGCTTCGAGCAGAACAGCTGAGTGACTGCAGGTTGCCACTAAGCATTAATAGTCTGCAGTGATGCCTCAAACATAAAGGAGAAAAAAAAAAATTGCTGCACACAAAGTACCATTGCACTCTGTATGAGCTGCAATGCACGAGATGCGACACAAGCTGTTCTAGATATATGGTGGCCGCAACGTTGCACAGAATTTGTCCATTTAGCTGTTGCAAGGAATAACACAATCCAACATTTTTATAAGCTGGATGCCGTATGAATGTGCACTGATTTATTATAAAGTGGAAACCTGAATTGGTTCACTCTGGACACACTGCAACTCAATGTCAAAGTGAACACACTTCAGCTTATGCATTAGGCCAAATCAGTTTAATAGCATTTCACATTAGTATCTTTAGAAATGTTCTATACAAATGCACATCTTCTGAATTTTCTGCACAGTCCCACAGCTCAATAGATTACTGAAAACAAATTATTATATTAACGAAAAATTAAAGAGTAGAGTGTTTGGTGCCATTATTCAAGGGCCAATTCAGCTTTGTAATATGAAAGGTCAAAACACTGTCGATAGTACCATTATTGACCCTAGTTCCAAAACTTCTACAATGTGGCTTGCGTAACTGCACACCACCAATCGTCACTTAATTGACGGAGGATGAAAACTATGGCATCTAAAGCACAGCATCACAGACTTGCAGTTTTAGATGCGAGAATACGAGAACTTGTGATGAAGACAATGCCATCAAGTTTGCTGCACAAGAGAATAGCTGTTTTCACATGGGATGTTTAGCTGTGGCAATGGTTTAGCACTGCCGAGCGGAACGAATCTCTCTGCGCCACCACAGGGTTGAATCTTGCTCCCGATTGTGAAGTTGTTACCCACATTCTTGGATTTTGCCAGGGTAGCTCTGAAGCCTCCTTTGAGCAACTGCTCAAACCCAAGCCAAGGCAAAGAGACCTAGCCACCGCACCATCTTGGCAGCCAGTTTCTTACGTGCTGCACTGCCCGGATGTCTTCTTAGTCGTCATCTCCTCTAACAAAGTTGCATGAAGGCCTTAATTAGCGCCCGATAAGCATTTACCTAAACATGGCAAGGCGTGGCAAACCAAAGCTGAACCAAGCAAAATGTTGCCAAGTGAGAGCTAAATACTGCTTCTGCATGTATATTCGTCCTTAGCCAAGCTACACCCCTGCTTAAATTAATTTCTTAATGCAAGGCATGACAATACACACCGCCTTGACATGACTGTTTCCTTTTGCTATTGCATAATGCTTTATAGTAACATTTTGTTGTTGTTTTTATCCTAACTCAAATATGAAGCGAGCGTACACTCAGCTGCCATTTTATACAGAATGGTGGCTTCTATATACGGATTCTGACCACAAGGATGATCACACTAGGAAGCGCTCGTATATGCAAGTTCTCAGAAAATAAAGGAACACTAACGAGGAATACTAAGTCACGATAAACTTGTAGGGTAGCGTCATGTGGTAGAAAAGAGCCTTTATAAGCCAGAAAGCTGCATAAAAATTAAGTTCATGTGGTGCTTAGATATTATAGCCATTAAGCTGTAACCATTGTCAATATTTTTTGTTGAAAGGTGTCCTTTAGGAACTCTACCTCTACATATCCCATATAAGCAATGAAATTTTGGAGTAGGAATAGCATCAACAAAAGTGCGGACATAAGAATTTTGGATTTTTTTTCCCTGAATAATTTAGAAATAAATAGAGCAAGTTCTTTATTCACTCTGACCACCACTGCAATCAATCTAAATCTGTTGCACCTCCACCACACACAAAGTAAGCAAATGTCCTACAGGTAATGCAACTTTTGTTTTGAAGTCAAGATAATGCAAATGGAACATACTGACTACATACAATGAAATAATAATAAAAAAAAAACATGCACCAAATTTCCATCTTCAGATTGATGTGCTGGTAACAGTACAAAAGGTATACCCTATAAAAAACATGGTTCTTGGCATTATTTGCTCGGTCATAAAAGCAGTAGCCACCCTAGTTTATTACTACTTCTCTTAGCAAATGTTAATGTTTCCTTACCACTTCGCACATCTAAAGTCAGTGGGTACATTTTCAGTCCCGGACTGCTTGCTGACAAGTCTCTGCTTCCGCTCTGACAGGAAGTAGCGTTATGGTCACATGACCTTCCAGGCTCTTTCCATCATTTGCTTTCAGCAGACGACAACCATCAGTCGCCATGAAGCAGTTCTTTTGCAGTGACACCATGCACATGTTTTATCTTTTGGTGTGCGTGTAATATTAAAGATAGATAATAGAGACTCAAATCAATCGGTGCTTTTCGCGGACGGAGCATGATATGCCTGAATGCGAAGCGTTTTACAGAACTCTGTTTGACAGGCTTTGCTTACCGTTGCTACTCATGCGAGGACGTTATAACCTGTGGCTGTGTCGAAAACAGCCTCAGAAACAGAACAGCATGCTAGAAGCAGTACGCGATAAGCAGCAGAGAAGTTGGGTGGGACAATCCCACTCCACACAAAGCCGCTGCTACCACCCTTTGGGCCGTTCCAAAGATAGCCATGTGGCGACGACACCACATGTGGCATTTGCGAGTACAGGAAGCAATCAGAAAATGGTACGGCAATGATAATGCAGTAAAATCTCAGCAACTCAAATAATAACGGGGAAAAAAAACTGCTGCATTAGCTATCACAAAGAAGTTAAAACATACTAACAGACTACTATGTGAATTTTCGAATATATGTACTGAACAGGAAAGAAAAAGTAGTATATTAAAGAAGCGGTTAAACATCGTCGAACGATAGGAAAATAAAATTTGTGTAACATTTTTTAACAAATTCGTCATTTCTTTTCAGAGTTCTACATGGTTATATATTTATCTAAATATGTAACGCAACTTACGAATTACATGCTATTATTTCAATGCCTAGGAAGGCCTTTAAATGGGCAGCTTTCTCCACAAGCGGTGCCAGTGCGCAGTGCAGCGGCCACCCGTGTTTGAGTCCAACACCAGAGATTGGCGGCATGCATGTGGCAATATATTTTCCTTTGTTCTTGTCAACTTTTTGAAACGGATGATTTTTCAATACGGATGCAATGTTTACGGTGTGCAGTGGTATTTTGTAAATAAGCAAGAATAGCACTTTACAAGCAGCGATAAAAGAAAATACAATGAAGGTAAATTTCCAGCAAAAGTGGGTCGGAACCGTACCAAGAACCAGTTCGAAATGGTTCTTCAGATTTGTTACAGTTCAGGTTCAGTTCCAAAATGGCGGAAAAAATTCGGGATTGGTTCAGTTCCGGTTTTCGGTTTGGTTCCAATTCCAGTTCAACACCTTGTGTTTAGATTGGATGCTCGCACCACTAGCCACCACACCGATGGCTTAATGTTTAGCGCATCCACATATATCAGAGGTATGGGAGGCCTTGGCTTGTACATCAGAGCTGCACATTTATTGGTAGGTGCCTAAAGGTGCACTTACTGAACAGTACTTCATGGTGCTAAGTAAAATCAAAATGACAACATTGTTTCTCTTCTAGTCATGCCATCTTTCTATCTCTTTGTACACTCCTCCCCTAACAAGGCCCGACAGCCAGCACCACCTAGATAAGAACCAAACTTCAATCCTGAACATATCTCAGTTCCTTTTCTGTACTCAAACTGGGCTAGTCCATGTCTGCAATACCTAAACGTAACATTGTAAGAAGTGGAATTCAAGCACACACCACCAGAAACTTCTACGAGAAAGGAAGGGCATGCATACCTGCTAATCTTCGATTATTTTTTCAAGCAATACATACTAGTCTGTTTTGGAAAATTGCAGAAAGTTCACCAACAGAGATATTAAAAAGAACTTTTTTCCACTTTTTGCATTCCAAATGATACAGTCAAACCCACTTATAACAATATCGGTTTTAACAATATATACTGAATACCAATGGACAGCCACTGCACCGTCAGATTTGCCATGTGTGCTATGGTAAAATAAACCGCTCATTACAATAGTGTGATATTAAATTATCAGTTATAACAATCAAATATGCTCACTGAGATTCAACAAAAACGCAAAAACGTGGCGACCACAAAAGCGAGTGCATACGCGGAGACTCCGACAATGCTGACAGAGCGCGTCGAGCCAATGCGTTGGTCGGGTGTGCCGGGGAAGCTTGCATGCCACGGAGATGCGGGGGAGGACAGAGCACTTCCTCACGTGGAGGAGGGAAGGCGCTGCTAGGCACTGCTGTTCTGAGGGAGAGCTTTGAGCGCTCCCTCTCGGTACCGCCTGTGGCCTAGGAAACTCTCGTCCTCTCTACCTCTGCACGGTGGAGCAGTCCATTCTGAGGGTGCGCCGACTGTGGTGTGCTGCACTATCCTCCCCTATTTGCTTTGCCCAGGAACCCACTTCGCGGTTGCACATGTTTTGTGGCAGGCATACAGCAACGTTCATGCGCGTGTCTTTCTAGCATGGTTCTCCTAGTGTACTGGCATCACTGTCATGATCTTGCTGGCCCTGGATTTTCTGTGAACAGCGATGGAGGATCCTCCTTCAGAAAGCGGGAAACAACCGGCGCAGAAGTGGAAGCGAACGGCAATACCACTAGAAGTTAAGCAGAACGTTGTATGTGAGCACAAGGACGGCGTAAGTGTGCAACTTGTTGACACAACCAACAGCATCGACAATCATGCCAGTGGTGCCCATGCAATGGATGATGGCCGAAAAAGGGTTCGATACGGTGCCTACAAAGAAGTGGAACAGGCACTCTACCAGTGGTTCTTGAACTCCCGTGCATCGAACCTGTCAATTAGCGGCCAGATTTCAGCGGTGAAGGTGAAGAACTTCGCATACCTCCTGCGCAACATCAATTTTCAGCCTGGTGGTGGTGGTTGGATTCAGCGGTTCAAGGAGATACATGGAGTCATCTACAAGGCAGTCATGGGCGAGGCTCGATGTAGACGCTAGGCAGAAGTGGCTTGAGAAAACACTGCCCTGCATCCGAGAAGCATATGCGGACCGGGACTTGTACAATAAGGGAAAGACTGGGCTATTTTTCCAAATGCTACTGTCGAAGACGCACGCTGTCAAAGGCGATACCTTGTACGGATGGCAAGCAAAGCTAATTGCGCGTGACCGTTTTGTTTGCCAACATGGACGGCAGCGACAAGTGCCCAGCCTTCGTCATAGGGCAATACAAGAATCCATGCCGTTTTCGTGGTAACGTGAGGATCCCTGCTTGCTACCGTAATAACGAGAAAGCATGGATGATGCGTGAAATTTTCCGCGAGTGGCTGGTCGAGCTTGATCACCGTATGCAGCGCGAAGGCAGGAAGGTGAAATTGGTGCTCGACAATTGCACTGCACACCAAACAGATCAGAAGCTCTCGCATGTAGAAGTTTTTTTTCCTCCAACCAAGCACCACTAGAGGCATCCCTATGGATGCAGGTGTGACTTCTTGCTTCAAGGCACTGTATTGCTGACGTGTCTTAAGCAGGTTCGCGCTGAACTTCGACATTTCCGTCCGAGAACGCCGACCGGCGCCAGACTAAGATCTCGCTCCTGATGGCAGTGCAGTTTTCTGGAGCATGGGCAGAAGTAAGCTTCTCCACCATCATGCTTTAGGAAAGCGGGCTTCACTGAAGATGCCGGTGGCGCGAAAGGTCACGAAGCTCCTGTTAACATAGCGATGACTGAACTTTGGTCTACAGTGCCGTACAGGTACATGTACAGTACAGTACAGCTACAGTACAGGTAGTGATGCCGACGCGTCGGGACTTGAATTATTACATGCCGACGATACAGTACGACAGATGGTGACAGTAGCTACGATGACGATGAACCGGAACCTGTGCAGGTTGCGTCTCACCAGAAGGCTTTGAGAATGATTGACTCCCTGCGGGACTTTGCTTTTGCTATGAACCTTCCACTGCACTATGTTCAGCAGTTGGATGCCCTGCAGAAAGATGTCGGCCAAATTGCCGTGAAACAGACAACGCTTACGGAATACAAGTTTCTTCCCGCTACGAAATAAAAGGTGTAAGCTACCTTGTCCTCATTAAATGTGTAGTTTATAATTTTTTTTTTTGGCCTAACCCGGTTATAACAATGATATTTCCATATTGTTATAAATGGGTTTGGCTAATAGTCTTAGATCAGGGACCAACTTTAGACAGAAAATTCACCCGTGACGAACATGACACAGCGGTCATCTCCTCCGTTGTTTACCTTCAAGTTACAGATGACTTCAGTACACAGAGGTGCTACAGCAGTAATGTGCAAATCACACACATATATTCACACGCACACATACACACAAATAAACCATCACAGTCATGCATGTGTGCACATGTTGAAAGCAGCTTCTGCCTCACAGCTAAAACCACTAGAAAACCTTGCTTATCACCTTTTGCTGCTTGGGGACAGTGTAAGCAAGCTGGAGCCCAGAAGCAAGACCGGGCACGTTGCACTCATCATCATGTCCTTCCTCCACAGTTTCAGACACCACACAGATACCTGCACAAAACAAATGCCCCAATTAAGAACGACAGTTCTTCAAACTCCAAGCCTTTTTTTTCTACAACACTTCCTTCAGGTAACTTCAATGTAAGCATCGAGGGGAAATGAACATTAGCACACATTTTTTTTTAGAAGAAAGCAAATTGATGGTGGTGTAATGATGAATGAAAGAAAAGAGCACTATGGACCATTAATAGCACAATAGCACGATACTGGCTCCTTCAGTCACACGATTAAGTTTTCTAACCTCATGCCTTCAACGGTTTCCAGCACACAAGTACCCACCTGAAAAGTGCTATTCTAATGAGTTAGAAAGCAGCAAAAAATTATAACACAAGTGCTCAGATGATGTGTTCATGCTGCAAAGGTTTGATCTAATCATCTGGTCAACTTCATCCCCTGATGCACTAGTCTTTATCCGACCACCCAGACCGGCTGAACAGAACAAATTGGTAACCCTGCCATGCTCACACCTTTTCCAGGTGTGAGGCACTATATTGAGCATACCCCAAGTCATCGTATGGATGAAGTCCATGCAAGGTCACTGACCAAAGCAGCCAAAGAAAAATAAGAAAATGGGGATGGACAGCGATAACAGAATGAAGGGAACAAGTGAACAAGTAGGCAGGGAAAATGGAAGGACGCCGTCAAAGACAGACATATGAAAAGAAGGAAAACTACAACAAGCACAATGGTGCTTTCCCTCCTGTCGTTCATATCCCTTGCAACAGGCAGTGCATTGGGGTCTCGAGAGATGCTATTGCTCACAGCTGCTACCAAACTTTTACTGCCCTTACTATCTAGCTTCTACGTCTGTGTCTCAATCTCTTCCTCACTGCAAACAGCTACTGCATAGAAGTGTAAATACTCAATGAGACAAAGCTCAGGCAAGATGGCTGCAGATTGCAGGGGAAACAAAATAACAAACCAAGAAACCACCCCCCTTCGGTGGCTCAGCGGTCAGGGACTCGCCTGCAGATTCCGAGAGCACAGGTTCAATCCTGATTGTTTCAAAAAGGGTGAAACGAAAAGCATTCATGTAACCTGTGATGTTTCCGCACATTGAAGAACGCTAGGTGGTTGATATTTCCGTAGGCCGCCACTATGGTGTCCCTCACAGTCTATGTCACTTTGAGACATTAAACCAGCCCCAAAAATGAGTGCACGTGGATGGTGGTCACCGCCGCACCGCAGTGTACTGGTGATGCGAAGAAAACTCACCGTGCTCGTGAGGCTTGACATTGGCTATACCACTAAGCTAGAAGCCAATCGGCGGCGCTAGCAAGGCCGAGGTGCGATGAGCGACAAAGACCCCGCAGCAGCGTGAACTGCACAGCCAGCAACGCAGAGAGAGCGAACATTGAACCTTAGGAACTGCTGCATTGAATGAAGTTTCGGAGTGAAGCATTGGAGCAAGACCATATGAGGCGTTAGCACGAAGCAGCCACTAGCTCACACCGAATGTTTAACTATAGGCTTAGGCTAGTCACTTTTTTTTTTCTCAATTAAAAAATAACATGTTTCAAGAGGAAAAAGAAAACAATTATCTAATGCTTCAGGTGGGGAAGAAGGCTGGAGAATTGTGGAGCAGCTTTGGAGCAATGAAAGGAGTTTTGGAGAAATCAAATTATGTTTCAGAGAATGTTTCTTAGGCCGACCGCCTTTATTAATTGCCTTTTTCTATTCCCGACACACAAAATCGCCAATTTGGTTCCTTTTATGCAACATTAAATGCTTTTCCGAATATGAACGCATCCCTTAAAAAGGTAAGATAAACAGTCAAAACATGTAAAGATGTTTAAAATAACACATGCTGATCTAAGGAACAATTAGGAATAAACTAGCAGCAAACAGAATGCTTGCTGGTGCACTTCATAACTGAACACCATGTCTGGCCTAAAGGTCTTGCCTATCTTGACTGATTCAGACTTGGAGTTTACCAATTTGATGCACTCAAGCAGTGCCACTAGGTTAGAGTTTACATCAATGAGCAGCACAATTCTACGCCTCTGCTGATAAATTCCCTAGAGCTGGTCAGTAGTACCTTCATGAAGGATAGGCGGCACTCTAGGGTAGCCTTTTCATCTTTTAGCTCCTTTACTTCACTCCCTAACGCTTCAAGTAGTACATGTATGCTTTTTTCTGACTTAGGCCTGACACGCTTGTCATTGACAAAGCGGCTCGATGGTGAAGTACCAGCTTGTTTTCACAACAAAAGCATCAGAACAATTTGTGCATGTTTTGCAACCAGACAAGTTTCCTAATGGCTCACGGTAGTTTACGCTATCTGCTTCGCCTGCTGCTCTCGCTTCTCTCTCCACTAGCGATTCAGAAGGCTGGGAGAAGGTACACAGCCTTTTTTCGAGATTCCTTCCAATCGCTCGTGACCTATGTTATACTTGCGACCAATATTCATTACGCTCTATGCTCCCGCTGGTTTCAAAAATTTTATCTGTATTAAGTGCAGTGCAAAAAGTGTTGCACCTCTGGCACCGGTGCTCATCCAGCATTCCTATGTTCAGCTAAATTTGATAGCAAAACATTGTGGCAGCCAGTGTTGAGCAATATTCTGTTTTAGATCAGGATGGAGTAAATGGAGCACAGCTTCCACCCCTGATGCTTGTGGAAGACCACAAAATTTAATGTTAAAGTATGTGCATATGAGGATGAGTGCAGTACAGGCTGAAAATTTGCTTTTCCAAGCTTGGTGTTTTTGTTGTAGGAAGGAGTAAGTACAGTCGTGAGCAATATGAGCAAGAACAAACTTTTTGCACAAAATTGCGAACATTCTCGGTATTTCTCTATTAAATATGATGGCAACCTACAGATATCATGCATCCAAAGGAAACCTTCTACACGCGAAGGAGTTATGTCCATATACCCTCACTAACCCACTAAACATTTCTCAATTACGGTTTTACAGGTTGTTTGAAATAAAGAGTGTAATGACAGTGCAGAGCACCACAAAGGCTGCAGCTTCACAGATGCCTGCACACGCTGTCAGAGAGTAAGGGGTTATGCGCACTCGACCCACGCCATTGCAGTTTTTAAGAATGGCCAGCATATGCTCTGAGAAGTGATCTTGGACATGGTAAAACAAATAGCAAGTGCTGATGAACAAATTGCAAACAAATAAATTTAATGAGCAGCTGAATATGTTGGACTCTGGTGGTAATGCGTGAAAGAATAATTGTGTTTCGAGCTAGACTGGAGGAAATCTTGCGAACCCACTTGCAGCTCCACCCAAGTACAGGATGGTAAACACAGAAAGAAAAGAGAGTGTTTGTCAATGAAAGTGATTCACTTGCAACAAGTCATATTTTTGCGTCAGTGGACCAGTGATATGACAAGATGCCAGCAGACTGCTAGCCATCCTTCATATTGCCACCTAGTATTGCCATGTGGCTCCATAGGACACCTGGAAAATGACAATGTAGCTCTTGCTCCATTGCACATCTGGTGCACAAGCCATCTCCTCAGCAAAGGGTTAAAGAATGTGACAATACCAAGGCCACAGGAACCCTTTCATATACTTAGAGTAAACAAGAGTAAGTGCTTCAATAAACTCTAATCGGCATAATGAAAAATTGCCTAACTGCCCAAGACAACAACTCACTCACATATCCACCCCTTCTATGTAGCAGCAGTCTCTCTTCTTTCTGTTTCACCTGCAATTTGCCTTCTTTACCACAATTCTACATTTGTAAAGAGCCGCATAGGATGCTTTGTTCTGCTGTGACATGTTTAAAAACGGCAGAGTGAGGGGAAGATGACTACACAATATGAAAGAGAACAGAACAAGGGGTGAGGGCGAGCCTAAGTTCACAAGCCAACATTTCGACAAGGGGACTTGTCAGAACGTTGGCTAGCAAACTGAGGTTTCTCCTGAACCCTTGTTCATTTTTCTTGCATATTTAAAAGAGTTTTCCCAAGTACATCAGTAATGCTGATCCCGTCAGCAACATTGTGCTAGCTTTGCTAAAATACATGCAATCAACTGGCCCAAAGTTCCACCGTTCTAAGTTGTTGTAGCATGATACCTTCCTGCTTGTCCTCGGTTGTTTGGTTTTGTTTATAGGGTTTAACATCCCAAAGTGACTAAGGCTATGAGGGACGCCCTAGTGGAAGACTCCAGAAACTTCGACCACCTGGAGTTACTAGTATTGCACAACACACGGGCGCCTTCCTTTTCACCTCCGTTAAAATGTCCTCGGTTGTGGTACCTTTACCTTAATGTGGCCTAGCAGATAGCCCGTAGTACAGCACCCTTGGGAGAAAAGTTTTTGACACCTGTAATGAGCTTGCTTTTGATGCTCTTTTTCTGATATGTGTCCGTGAATAGTGTCATGGCTGCCTGCCACCTGTCTGGCTATCACAACAGAGCATTTTCATTTAATCCAGGGCTACCTGCACTCAAGCCATGCACGGACAAGCCCAACAACAAATTTTGCTGAGCCACAATGCGAGGGTATTTAAGAACTTTGCTAATTTATTTCAGGCACACCATGCCAACTTAAAGGACTAGAAAAGTATGAGGCAAAAAGCAGCTACTCTGGAAAAGTAGCCACCTAAAGAGGCTAATGAACTTGCCCCATTCATTGTCCTCGTGGACCACTTCTTCCTTCTGCTTCTCCACAGGTTCTGGAGCTCGCTTCACTGCTTCCCGGGCCTATTTTGCATTCAACCACACATGCACAAAGAGAAATTAAAAAAAAAAATCTATCAAAGGTGTCAAATGCAAAGAAGATTATAAAGAATATATAGCCAACATAAACGCAGTGGTTTACAGCTAATGGCGCACATCACCTGGTATTCCATCTGGCGTAGCCTGCAAAAACTGTCATCGCACTGGCTGTTGGGCTTCATCTGCATAGTGGGGAAGAAGTCCTGGAGTGCATTGTAACCAAGGTAATGGGACACTGTGCCAAACTTTAGCAGATACCTGCAGAAATTTGCAGTGCATATTGTTAGGCAATGTTTACGGTTCAGGTAAAAACACAGCGTAAACCAGGTTCCAAAAACCTATCCGATCCTAATGCATGCACCGCTACAGTTTCATAGCCTGCAGGTTGCATCAAGTAAAAAAGTGCAGCAGCATGCAGTAGTCCAATGGTGGCTACTGCAAAACGTTGCGGCAGCAAGTCTCAGAACTTGGCGATTCACCAACCGCAAATCATTTTTATATCACTGCACAAAGGCAACTGGCTACACAGCAGTTTAACAGTGCTGCCTCATGACTATGCATTGCCTATGGGGTCTTCATTCGTTAAGCAGTAATCTTGCATTACGGGAATGAAGCACGTGGCAGCACCATTAGTCTTCTGGAAGACTTTTCGCATCATATCGCGCTAAGCTAACTAAGCTGGGTAGTTACGTGACACTAATGCTGAAATGTTCCATAACAGCTCTTACTGCAAAAGTGGGAAGATGGAGAATGCATAACTGCTTTGTGCGAACACATCACATGTGGCAGTTCTATGCACTACCCTCTACCAGGGGACCAAAATCAACACTCTAAGCAAAAAATAGAGCTGTAATAAATCAATCTGTTTGGCTCGTATGCTTACATCCCAAAGCAACTCGGGCTATAAGGGACGTTGTAATAAATGCCTGCAGAAATTTCAAACATACGGTGTTGCTTACACTGACACTACACAGTAGATGGGCATCTTGATTTTCAACGAGAAGCAGCCGCTGCGGCCAGTATTGAAACCACATCCTTGGGATTACCAGGTGAGCACTCTAACCACTAAGCCTCCACAGTCAGGCATAACAGCCTGTTTAAAGCATAGTAGGGCATATCTTCTGCAGTTCTATTGTTTCTATGGCACTGTACATCTTTATCACAAAAAGAAGAAAAAAAAAAACTGAAACTTTGCCTATTCCTTGGCCTATTTGACACTGGACCAGTCAGATGTGTTTCCTGTCAGACAGAACAACAAAACAAAGAAAAGTGCGTCATATTAATGCTTTGTGGGACAGTACTATGGCAAATCAACTGTAAATGTGACTTCTGGCCTCCTAGTTCTTAACAAAATGAAGAAAGCAGTGGTAGTGGAGAAGTGGCAACACCATGCATGTCAGTGCACGTTAAAGAACCCCAGGAGGTCGAAATTTCCAAAGTCCTCCACTACGGCGTCTCTCATAGCCCGTGTCGCTTTGGGACGTTAAACCCCACAAACCAACCAACCGCTGTAATGGTCAACCATGAACACAGCTGCAGTGAACTATCAGAATAGAGGTTGCCAAGAAGTATACATTTTGTAACAGTCTTGTACGTGTTACAGAAAAGTAATCGGTTACAATTACTTCATCTGATATGTAACTAATTTCAGCAGTCAGTTACAGCCCCGAAAACATAAGTGAACAATTAAAAGGGGGGTAATCAATTACTGCTGCACTATTTTCCTTCTCACATTCATTATCATAAGACAATGAATGACACAGTGACTAGAATGAGCCAATGCAGCTTCCTTGATCTGTTGTCGGTTACAATCCATACACTGGTAAATTTCACAGCCAGTTGCTTTTGTCAAAGAAAACTTCTGAGGGCTGTCTCTGTGTATGCGTTAGAGGGAAGGACAGTGTTGTGCGAAGCTCACGAATGCCGCGCATGCCAGTTCATGGTCACACAAAATGCTGTGCTTCATTGTTATTCGTGCTCTAAAAGAAAAACACCCATGCTCATTAAACACAATGATCTCTAGTGACATCTTGACTTGCATCATGACTGATGTGATCACAATTGATTATTAAATCTTCGTCCGGGAAAACAGCAGACCAAAACAGCACCTTCGCAGAAATGCCATCTCAAGTCCACAGGAGAACAACATTCTACTGTAGAGGCGCTCGTTTCTCTCATGGGCACATACATGATGGTATTACTGGTACCACTAATGCATGCTGTTGGCACAGGTGATGTGGACTGAAGGATTAATTTGAATGAATCAGGTAAGTGTCCTGCCCAAATCAAGTGTGAAACAAAAATTAGTCGAACCTCGTTATAATGAAGTAGTACAGGGCACAAAAGTATGTTTGTTATATCCAATACTTGTTATATAGGTGTGCACCCAAAGTCCTGTAAATAAGCTTGCTAATAAAATGAAATAAAATGCTTACTAATGTGTACAACTAAAAAGCGCGAAAATGCCCAATTTTTTTTAACAAACGCTTGGTATAAACATGTAATCTCGCGTTTTGTTTCGCGTTGGAAAGCAAAAATGAATACTAAGAAGAGATGTTGCCTCTGCGCACAATTTGTGCGACAGACAACGGACTCGAGGAGTGTAGCACGCGCGCATGGGTCAGTTCGCAGTAGCAGAGGCATGGCAGGGGCTCACGCCACGAGGCAATGGTGATGACATGCCAGTCACATGCCTGTCAGCTGTTGCATGGCTAGACTCGAGCAGCAGCGGCGGCAACGCTCGAGTCCGGCCATGGCCGTTCATGACATACGAGATCACCGCGCGCTTGGAGGCGTGATCTCAAAGGGCATGGGCCGTTGGTGCTAGTTTTTGTCGCCGTCACTAGATGACACGGCGCGCGGGTAATTTAAACACACTTCTATGGCGAGCAATTCGATTGATTGAAAAATGGCATTTATTGATGTTTTTTCCCAGCTCATTTACGCATTTTTTGCCGTTTTAATGCAAAAGAACTTCTTCGTTATATAACCAATCTAGCGTAAGACTGAAATTTTGTTTCATTATACAGAAAGAACTCCCATAGAAATAAACCATAGACAAACCGAACTTTGATTTTAGTTTGTTTTATCCGACAAGTCGCTATATCCGTGTTCGTTATAGCGAAGTTCGACTGTGCCACTAAATGCCAACCCTGGGCAAAACCTGAACAAGCGAACAGTTGGGCGGAGAGAATTTTTTTCCAGCATACACTGAGCAATGCAACAGTCAGTATACCTCGTTACAACCAACTAGCTCAAACCAGACACTTTCGGGAATGCAGGTTTTAGGAGTCGTCCTTGAGCACAGAAGCCGATTTCTGAAGATATGCAAAGAGTCTATGCAAACTTAACTATTTTCTTTCTCGCAAAGTCTATATACTATATATACTCACTTTAAGGCATTTTGCACCAGGAATCCTGCAACAATTCCCATTGTAGTAGGCAGGCTTGCGGCGCATACCCCTTCACGCTTTAGTGTTTTTTCATCTATGTTAGAAGCAACAACTAATGGAGGTGCACACTGCAAAGGAAAAGAAAAAAAAAAAGTCGCACGAGTCAGTCATCTCTGTTCATTTTTTTAAGGTTTGAAAGATTAGCTTATTATACAAATGAACGAGTGTACGAAATAAAACTGCAGGGACCCAACAAAATTTATTTTAAAGGCTCTTGAATGCACAGACAGGTTAAACGAGATTATATATAATGTGACTAATGACATGAATATGGCCTACTACCAGGAGCCAATTGTAATAAGCAGCCTACCCATCCTGGAGACACCCTAGACAATTAATGTCACCTGAAACAAGTTCTACTGCTCTCTCCTCCACCCTCCTTCAATGCAAATTACTCTGTAGTTGACCAAGTAGATCCTTTTAATATAACAAGCACTGTTCTATTAATTTAAAATTTGCGACATTTTGTTTCTCGGTATTCTTTCACGATTCCAGTATTTTGAAATCATGAGGCATGGTGTCTGTACACAGTTCCAAGCTTTTTCGAACCAAAATCTCAAGTTCTTCCATAGATTTCTTGTCACTCTATTCTGCCCCACCAGTTTACCATTCTTCATTTCTTAAATGGTTTTCACGTTCATTCAAGTTTTCATAACTCCCTTCTTGACTTTACCTATACCTCAATTATTTCACTGGCTGCCATGCTGGTAAAGAATTCACCTGGTACATCAGAGAAAGAATAAACTGCAATATTAACAGAGTCTAGAAGAAGAGGCTATCTATTATCTTTAAAGGATGTGCAAAAAGCAGAATTTTTCTAAAAAATATAACCCTGCTAAGGCAAAATTATAGGCAACTGACCCTGGCAACATTTATTGCTAGAATGCTAGCTAGTGTGGCTAGTTTAGCAGTGCTGTTAGAGGAACTAGAGATATTAAACGGGATATTAATATCATAGGATTTAGTAAGGCTAGAAAGCCAAATGAGGCTTATACTCTACTAAAGGGCCTGCATGTATAGTGTTATTGAGCTTCACCGGAGAAACGAGAAAAAGGAGTAGAGTTGCTTGTCAATAAGCATATAGCTGGTAATATAGTTGAGTTCTGTAGTTAATGAGATGGCATGCATCGTAATTAAGCTTAATAAGTGGTATAAGCTGCCGCCTGCCTGCTTGACATAAGTCTGCAAACGCAGTGGCTTTTCATGCGTACAAATGTGTATTTAAAAAACACAAACGCAGTTTTATTTTCCGTTGCATTGCTGAACGAAGAGGGTTAGTAGCACGTAAAATTTCCTTCTTACCCATCCTCCACAACTGGGGTTGTTTTGGGATTCATGGGTGCCAGACCGGCGATTGCTAGGGCCCCCTTCGTAATGCGCAGTTCTCCAACTGTCTATTATCTAACAACAGGATCAAAAATGCACTTTCCGGGACGCCAGTCAAGCACCCTAACCCCTCAGCCACTGCGGTAGGGCATCTCTCCTGGTAAAAGCAAAATGTATTGCTACAGACGTAACGGGCAATGACACAGGAAACAGAAAGAGCGAACCAGTGAAAGACCAACAAAAGTGCGCACCAGTTCTATGATCCCGGGGAAGCCATCTCGCTTCCATCTGCAGCCTGACTGTTTCTTGCCTCACTGGCTTAACATTACAGATGTCGCCTCTATCGAATTCAAGTAAGCTACGAAAAGTTAAGCCAGTAAAGTTACAACTTCATTGACTAAACTTTGACACTGCTTAATTAGCAATATGCTTTTAAACATCGTCAGAAACTGCTGAATATTCTAACTCATCTACTATTTCTGCAATAAACAGCAGCACTTGCACAGCTTGTTATGTGGCTATGCTGCCAGAATTATGTCCTCCCGGTCCTTGCTTACACCCCTCCCCCCCCCCCCCCCCCCCCCCCACATCAAGGCAAAATAGTAGCAGCTTCTCTCATAGATTTATCCACATGGAATGAGAGCTTGGAATGAGGCACCTTTCTCAAGCAAATTACTCACAGCAAAGCAAGCTGTTTTGCCTGGAACTACAAGTTGTATGTGACCAGAGACTGCATTTTCACTGACTCCAGATTCCATCCACACTTGGTTCAGCTCATTGCAGGCCTTGACAGGAAGAAATAAAAAGGAAAACCATTAGAGCATTTCTGTCCACAAAACCACATACATGTTAATCCAGTGAACTAACACTATAAGTAAATGGCATCAAAATATTTATAAAATTGCACATGCAGTGCAGTCTTTCAAAAAAAAAACAGTAAAACTCCCATTTGTGTGCCGAGCACCACATATAAAAGAAAATGAACAAGGGCTGGAGGGGTGCCTTAGGCCATTAGGCAATATTCTGACAAGAGAACTTGTCTTTGCATAAGCCCAGACGTCATCTGTTTTCAAAACTTTCGCTAGCAGACAGTCTCCCCATAAACCTTAATCAGTTTGTTTTCTGTTGTCATGAGTTCCATCTTCCGGCCTTCTCTCTACTAAAGCATGACATAAGTTACTTATAGGGGCACTCGAATATTAGAGAAACAAATATTCAGAATTTTCAGAATATTCAAAAATTTGTGAATTAACTGCGGTTTCAGTAGACTGCATGCTTCACTGCAATGCTAGACTGCGCCGAGTCTGCAGTGAAGCATTCTCAAAACGTAAAGCAGTCATTTTGTGAAGAGGGACCTTTCTGCAAAGAGGGACTTTCCAACAGTGTGCACTAAGCGAAGCAATTGAAGAAACCAGGAACAAATGTCGTTCTCGTTTCGGTTTCATTTCAATGTAGACAAGCATCGTGCAATGCTCATCAGATAAAATTACTGTGATGCAAATGGTTTTTGGCAATTTTTTCAAACCTATTCAATTATTCGAGCTTTCGATTAACATGGCAATTTGTTCTGGTCCCTTGAAGACCTAATTAATGATAGTTGACTGCATTCAACAGCGATATAAAAGGTCCATCCAGTTGCATGCAGGTCCTTCCTGTACAATAAACCGGTATATGGAATCTTGTATAAAATTCATACTGAATCTTTCGATAGGGTATACACTACTGTGCAATTCTAGCTTAATTTTATTTGCAAACACCATGTGAGCTCTAGAGTAAACACAATGAACTATGTTAGCTATTTTAATTTTCCATTTTTCTTTTTTCATTGATCAGATACTGAATATAAGAAGGCATTTTCCTCCCATACCTGTAGGTTGGTTTGTGGGGTTTAACGCCCCAAAGCGACTCAGGCTATGAGAAACGTCGTAGAGAAAGACTCCGGAAATTTCGACCACCTGGGGTTCTTTAACGTGCACTGACATCGCACAGCACACGGGCGCCTTGCTTTTCGCCTCCATCGAAAAGCGGCCATCGAGGCCGGAATTCGATCCCGCATCCTTGGGAACAGTAGTCGAGCGCCGTAACCACTGCGCCACCCCGGCGGGGGCCTCCCATATCTGTATTTAATTTGTATTCGAAAATCAAAATATTCGTACACCCCTTGTTATTTCCAAGTGTTTAATTCAGCAACCAACACTTCAGTGAACAGAAAGGTCATTTTAGTCATGCAGGCAGCATGCCACAGTAAACAAGTGAAATTTCAAGGCACTCAAGGTTGTCTACAGTTCAATACATACTGTGTTAATAGCCATGCGTGCTTCAAAGTTGTCCACACAACTTAGGACAAGTTCTACTGGACCGCCCAGCAGGTTGCCAGTCCTAAATGAACAGGAATTAGTAGAAATTTTCATTAAAAAGCACCAAAGAAACAGCAGGATTTAAAACTTTAACCTTCGACTTTTTCTGAACTTGTTTCTTTTTTTTCCCTAAAATTGAAAGTTCCTTCACAATGCCTCTAAGAATTGGCCAGACAGTATTACAACTTCCTTTCCTGGAAGTTGTGTCACCTTAAATAGTATCTAGCTAGCCGCCAGATGGCAGTTCTTAATCGACTCAAGCAACAGCATTGCAGGCAAAATTCAATCACGTAAAAATAAAAGCTCTTCTCCTGAGTAGAACATAGAAAGAAAAAAAAACTTTAATAAGAGCATGCAATCCCCATATCAGCAAGAATTTTACTGTCAATGTGTACAGAAATCCATTAACCTAGCTGTAGCTGCTTTCCCAATATTATCCCTTGTCAAAATTCAGGAATAAATGGAATTAGTTCTAATCTGAATGCTATCTAGCAGCATGGCGAACCCCCGAGACAAAGAAAATTCTGCTGCAGAACTTGAGTAAGCATGTGCTACAACAGTCTGGCCGCATAATGCAGAGAAGAGATATTGTTTAAATATTTGTTTGTTTTAGGTATAAAACAAGAATATTACGCATCTATTTTTTTCTTTTTTGTCGCAACAAAAAGCTTGCTGTTTAAAGTGCTCGATACCACAAATTTTTTTTAAATGCTGTAGAAAATTTCCACTCGAAATTTTCAGTCAGTACATGTGCCCGTTATTATGAGCCCAATGCTGGAAACCGTGACAAGCGACCTGACAAGCTCACTGACCAGACAGTGTTTACATTTTTGGTACAGAGTACCGCCCATTTCTGTTTCCACCCTAAAAGCTGCTACAAAACAGGGGCATAAGCCTTGCAAACAAAGTTTTAGTGGACTGTGGTTACTTCATTCAGGGCATTCAATAATAAGGCACCACCTGATGACAAAACCAAAAATCACGTCATCGACAATGCAAAGAGAACAATGCTTTTCACTGGAGGGCACACTGGAGAGAGCACAAAATATAATAAAATCTGACTAATACTCTGGCACTAAAAAATAACACTGTGTAGTTAAGGAAACAAGAAGGTGTGGTCACGTGGTGGGCTACAATGATGATGGCAAGGTTTCACCACAAGGCAGCACTTCAGCTTGTTTAACGAGATTTTAAATGCCAAATTAAGATTATAAGTTGTCGTTTCTTGAATACTGGAGTACTGGAGTACTGGAGTAGGTATTAAATCTAAGCAATATGAGGCAACATCTTTTCATTTCCATGAAAATTTCAGGATATGTTTTGGTTAGTGTTCGGTGCCTCTCAATGCCAGTCTAAATTCTTATAAGGTCAACGTATAGAATTCTAATGTCTGGCATAGCCTCAATACAGTATAGTGCTATTCAAGCTGGTCTCAAGGATAAGATAAAAACTATTATCAGGACAACTGGTTTGGTTTGGTTTGGTTTGTGGGGTTTAACGTCCCAAAGCAACTCGGGCTATGAGAGACGCCGTAGTGGAGGACTCCAGAAATTTCGACCACCAGGGGTTCTTTAATGTGCGCTGACATCGCACAGCACACGGGCGCCTTGCTTTTCGCCTCAGTCGAAAAGCGGCCGCCGAGGCCGGGATTCGATCCCGCGTCCTTGGGAACAGTAGTCGAGCGCCGTAACCACTGCGCCACCCCGGCGGGGTTATTATCAGGACAACTGTTTGGTGCATAAAAGTAATATTATGAGATGCAAGGTGACATGGGTACTGGCTCTACGCCTGCTAAAATTGTAAATTGTTAAATTTAGCCAAGCAAGTGGTAATTATTCTTTGTATGCACAGTACACGACATTGCAATGCCTAAGTGCCCAGAGAGATTGTTGAGAGTACACTATTTTAAATTCCTACTGAAATGCTAGCTTCAAAACGATGGTTCCGAAATAGAGAAGCAAGTTTAGGCAGTGGAAATGAGGTGACAGCCAGACTGAGCATTGCCTACTTAAATGGTCTGGAGCCCAGTTTAAACTTACTCCCTTTATAGTTGGGAAATGGATTCAAAGTATGACTGATGTCAGTAAGTACTGTATGCTGGTTTCAAGAGACAAAAACAGAAGAGGAGGAGTGCAAACGAATGAAAACAGTGAGAATAATACTAGAAAAGACACTTTCCATTCAACTTGAAACTTTCAGGCAGGTGAGCGCTGCTGTTCAAATGCCCAAACCGCACTAAGAAGACAGAGAGAAAACAAAATAGCAAAACCGGTCAACATGCCTCAGGCTGAAAATGTGAAAGGGGAAAGGGAGGGAATCTGGTGTTAGGGCAGTATTCACACGGGGAAGCATTTCGAAGAGGAGGTGTGGGGGCAACGCCGGCTGGCGGAACCCCCCTCCCTTGCTCCCGCATTCACACAGATGACAAAGTATGAGAGGTGTGTCACTCTTGCCAGACGACAGAGGCTCGGCGAGTGCCAAGGAGAGCCGTGTCTGCGCTGCCTGCCTCGCTCCTTTGCCGCAGCCAGGTTTAATGTGCATTGTTGAAATTTTGAACTCTGATAATGTGGATGGGGCGGAGAAGGCACGAGGCAGCCGGAAACAGGTTTATGATGAAATAGCGAGGATATTTTATATAAAATATCGCATCAGTTGAATGTCAAAATAAGAGCTCAGAGACAAGGTAGGCATCAGAGCCATGACAAGAACAGACTAGAACGCGTACCCTCACTCTTTTTTCCATTACTACTAGGTCCCTAAATGAGGAGTGCAGTTACTTCAAAAATGGAATGAAATCAAACTATTTTATTTACTTTGCTCAATACTACAATGCCCGAAAAAGATTAAAAGGCTGCCAGCCGCAGCTTGAAAAACTCCCTGTAAATATTCTTCACACGGCGACTGGGCTTGAGCATTCGCGGAGGTAGTATGAGATTTCTAGTTTGTACACAAAAAAAGCAACATACCAGAACAAAATAATTACATACCGCATATGTCAGTAGCATTTTACTAATAATAGGCACTGAACTTGGTAAGGAAAAAGGTACATGAAGCTTGAATAAAAAAAAAAAAGAAAGAAAGAAAAAAGTTAAGTGCGAAACAAAGGACGCGAAAACATCAAGAAAATGTTTCATCGAAAGGTGACATATTACAGCTAATTGTTTTGCATGTTTTTCTATGGTCATGCCATGTCTCGAAAGAATGTTCAGTTGCTTCAGAAAGTTGCAGCACAATGACTGCGTATAATTAGTGGTGCTGCAGAGTGGCAAGACCAAAAGTTGTGGTCTTGCACTGGATAAGCAGGCGTGAACCAAATTAAATAGAGCATTTTACCAAAAGAGCAGTGTTGTACATGCGTAAAAGTATAAAGGTATCAGTGTATAAAAACACTGACCTGAAGATAAGTTATGAAGTAATGCATCAGTGTGCACATGCGATAGCATGTTAGCAATATTTTGCACTACGAGTTTTTGTGCGACAGATATTCTGACTGTTACGTTGGTTATCTCATTGCAGACGCGAAGGCTGTACGTGATAAATGGTTAAAGGAAAACACTGTAAATTAAAATTTTCATTGTTGTTGGAAGACTGTTCGAGGCGACAGTGGATGCCAGCCGTTTTATTTTGATTTACTATGAACACTCTATATACTGATTATTTGTCCCACAAACAGAGAGGGTGGCGTACGACCGTCCACCACTATGATCTTCCACACTAACATACTCAAGATTGCTTTATTGCACTCCGCATCGCGACCGACATACCGACCGATATAGTGGGTACTCTTCAGCCAGTGAAAATGGAAAAGAATGGTTCTTGGTACGTCACAATAAGCTCTGTCCCATTAAAGGAGCCCCCCACCACACCACAACCAGCTACAACAACGCACTTCCCGCAGAGCGCAACCCGCGAAGTTGCCAGGAGAGCGAAGAAAAGGCCGCGGACAGTCTTGTGCCAGCTGACAAAAAACCCCCCACCCCTGAGGGGCCCTCAAGAAACCAGTTCAGGTGCCCAAAGGCGGCTCGTTTTCACAATATCTCGGTCCAGAGGGGTGGGTTTCTGCCCCGTGTGGATACCCTTTAGCCTTCCAACCCTAACAAAGAAACATTGAGTTAGCCACCCCTGCCCTATGTGGTGCCCACATGGAGGGACGATGCCCTCAGAAAATGCAGCTACTATATGCTGCCCTGGCAGCACAAGTGCATGCTAACTTCCACTGCATGTGTGAAAGACGTGGCCTTGACTGGCAGTGCCAACCTCAGCAGGTGAAACAAGCTGGCTGTTTTATCTTGAATGTTTTAAGTGAAACAATTTTCGCTCCAATTTCGGTAATCCTTTTAGTTGGCATCTGGAACACATGAGAACCGGAAAAATTGGCAGCGAGAAAAACATCAAGGCGCCCTTTTAATGTCCCGAAATGAAGCCATGAGGGCTCCCAGACTAATTTCCTCACATCCCACAGGACATGGGTGATTGTGCATTTTGCTACCGATGAAATGTCATTGTCAGAACCAAATCAACGACCTAGCGATCGGTAGCTGAGCACCACAATGGAGAGCGGGCGCTCTACTCTGCTGGTTATGAAAACTGCCAAAGAATGCCTTTGTACACGTGCATGCATATGTGCACGCATTTGCTAACACAGTGACAGAAAATTTTACAAAGGAAGGAGAGCTAGAGCAAAAGTAAGAGCGCAAGGAGAATAAGAATGGATTAGGATGGTCACTAGGTGCCTGACCGTAACAATGAGAGACAAGAAATGTGGGCTAATGCCAGCTCCAGAATAGATAAATGATCTCACATATGCTCAGAACTGTTCTCTCATGTACACTAATGACTATCCCAGAGTTTTACTTACAGGTGCAGCTTACAGTGGCCCTACAAAGTTGGGAATTTGGAATGCTTTCATGATATTCTAAGGAGACAATGTACTTATTTATTCTTTTTATCGATGTAATAGACAGAAACTCACTCACTATATTTCTGCATAAGAACTGGACTTAAAAAAAAAAAAAACACTAACAAGCAGTTAAGTAAAACATTATTTGCACTATGTAATTAGTAGTCTTCAATGCAGTGATACAACGCTAAGCATATCAAGCAAGCTCAGCAGAAAAAAAGAGCTCTGAAATAATGCTTACATGGAGAGATTTCTCAAATGGATCACAATACAAACTGACCATGCAGTATCACAGCTACCACTCCATTGCTCCCAAAAATCCCACGTAAGTGCCTAATCAATGCAAACTCAGGCTGCATCTGCAACAGAATCAAAATGACAGTAATTCACCTGATCAAGTCCATGAAGTGCTGGAAATTGTCAACAGTGGTAATGTTGTGTTTATGAACTTGAATTTCTACATCTGGATTGATAAACCTGCAAGAAAATTTCAAGAAGCAAAGTTTTAGTACGGCTATAATACAGTGCAAGTTAGATTTTTAAAGGCAAAATTAACCTACATCAATGTCTCTGCGGCCGCATCCACCTTGTGCATACCTGCTTGGTTTGGCTGGAAGAACAGCCTATTCATGTTGGCAAGTTCAACTTTGTCATAATCAAATAAAATAAGCTGCACAAAAAAAGAAAAGACGATGATTAGAACAAACCTGCAATGTGAAAATGACAACCAGGTGCAAAGTAAGTTCACTGTGATATGTCTCGTATAACTTCTTTCCCATGCGAGTGTGTACAACACAAAGTAAAGTGCCCATACAGACAGACATAACTGCTTTTTGCAAGAAAATTGTTTTCTTACATTCAGTTTTCAAACACAAGAGGTATTTGAGGTTTAATTCGGGATGCAGTCCTTGAGTGTTTCTTAAAACTTTTAGTGATGTGTGCACTTGGCAAGTGCACATCATTCATAAGCACAATTTCGCACTGGCAGTAACAAAGGAAGCAGTTACTAATAAAGAGAAAAGAGTTAAGGAGGCTTCCCTGGCAGTGACAAATGGCACCACTGTTCCTTACACTAAGAGGTTCTAGTTTTCTAGACCAATATTGATTCAGGTGACAAAACAAAAGCTTAGACTTGTAGCAAGCATGCAAGTAAAAGAAATTTGGGTTTCCAACTGCTTCTTAAAATCCTCCAAGGTAGGCTGCAGCAGTATGTGGATCGGGAGCTTCCGGACGTGCAAGCCGGGTTTCGCAAGGGCAGAGGAACTAGAGACCAGATTGCCAACCTTCGCTGGATCATGGAAAAAGCAAGAGAGTTCCAGAAACCCATATACTTCTGCTTTATTGATTATGCGAAAGCGTTTGACTGCGTAGGTCACAGCAGATTGTGGCAAGCTCTCCAAGAGATAGGAGTTCCAATTCACCTCATCTGTCTCCTCAGTAACCTGTATGAAGGGCAAGAGGCCATAGTCAGAACTGGGCATGGTCTTACTGATTGGTTTCCGATTGAGAAAGGAGTGAGGCAAGGCTGCATACTGTCGCCCTGCCTATTTAACCTATATGCAGAGTGCATCATGAGGAAGGCCAGTCTGGACGAGTCTCCAGCTGGAGTGAAGATTGCTGGAAAACGTATCAACAACCTTAGATATGCGGATGATACCACTTTAATGGCAGAAAGTGAAGTGGAATTCAAGAGACTTCTGATGCGCGTAAAAGAAGAGAGTGAGAAGTTTGGGCTTAAACTGAACATTAAAAAGACAAAGATCATGGCGTCTTGCCCTATCAACTCCTGCAGCATCAATGGACAAGAAGTGGAAGCTGTGACAGATTTTCTCTTCTTGGGCTCCAAGATTACCTCGGAAGGAGACTGCAGCCATGAAATTAGGAGACGCCTGCTTCTAGGAAAGAGAGCAATGGTTAGCCTTGACCGCCTAGTAAAGAGCGGAGACATTAGTCTGCCAATCAAGATCCGTTAACTCGTGCTATGGTCTTTCCAGTTGTGATGTATGGATGCGAGAGTTGGACTGTGAAAAAGGCTGACCGCCGAAGAATTGACGCGTTTGAATTGTGGTGCTGGCGAAGACTCTTGAGAGTTCCTTGGACTGCCAGAAGATCAAATCAGTCAATATTGTCGACCATAAACCCTGACTGCTCATTGGAGGGTCAAATTCTAAAGTTAAAGCTCAGCTACTTTGGTCATCTGATGAGAAGAGAGGAGTCGCTGGAGAAAGATTTGATGTTGGGAAAGGTTGAGGGTCGCCGGAGAAGGGGTAAGGTATGCTGATTAGGAATTAGGTAATTATGCAAAATTAAAAGCGAATGTTCACCAAAGCAAAAGGGACACTGTGATCATTGCATCAACACTCACTATTAAAGAGAGCAGTGTCTGTCACGTGGCCACTGACATACACTGCAAATGAAGTAAACACTGGCTTTGAGAAAATAAAAGGTGCCTCACTAATTGGCAGACACCTCAACCACGCTGTGAGGGAAATGAGAAAGGTGAGAGTACAAACGAAAGAAAGAGCTGCTGCAGTGGAGAGCAGCAATAAATATTGCTGTACATAAAAGCTTGTGCACATGTCATAGAGAAGGCAGAGAAAGTTTCCACAGCTCGAGGAGGCCACAAGGTTAGCTCAGAATGATGATGCCGCTAGGGTAAAAAGCACAGCAGTGCACTCGCTCTTAGCACATGTGATGGATGCAGTGTTGTCTACCAGTGCCTAGCACTCTTCCGAGTATTAATGAGGCATCCACATCAACTGGTGCATGACCAGGAGAGAAGCCATGCAAGACGGAGGCAGAGACCAAAGTGTGACATGCTGAGGCCATGCAATGAAAGCAGCGCGAGAATGCTTAACTTCTGGCAAAGAGGCTCAGGCAAAACGACACCAACTGAATATGGATCTCGAATTTCGGAATGATCCAGGAGCATGAGAAGCAAGTCGTTCTGTGCAGGAAAAATGTGTATGCTGTGAGAAGAAATTCATGTGAGTATTGAGTAGGCGACGCAAATGGGACTCCATAAAGCTATCGCATTCTATTCAAGCTTCACCCTAGTTTCTCGAAACGTCGTGTGCAAGCACATATGCTTCCACTGGATTTTCTCATCAATAAAAGCTATTATTCTAAGAGACCTTACGATTCTACTCCTTTTGTGAGTGCTGCATGAAGCATTACAGAGTAACTTATTGTTGGGGTCGCCACCTGTGAACTTAATAGTGGCACCCTCCAAGCTGAAGCTCAGTCAGGGGGGATTGAAATAAATCAGTTTGTGTTTGGTTCTGGAGCGGCGTGGTTGCTTGGCCCTCTCTCTCGGCCTCCCGGCACGACAGCACAGGAACGCCCACACAACATTTATGATGCAGCCCACCCACTGCATATGTGGTAACTCGCCCTGCTGCATGGGCCTGGGAAGTGGGGAAGGGTTCAAGCTTTTTCCAAGGAAGTAGTTAGACTAGCACAGATGAAGCACATATGTCCACTTGTCATGTCCACTCCAAAGGCCAGAAAATATCAGCTAAAAAGTGAGTATGATCCCTATCAGGCTTAAAGCCTCCCTACCTCCAATTAAAGGCCCTGTAATACAATCTTGCCCTCAATTTCTCAGTCTGTGTGTGAGAATGCATTTGCATGTGTGCTTATATGCACGTGTTGCAATGTGAAGAAAGAAGTTTTTAAAAGAGAACTTTCCACCCAGCGGGGCAGTGCTTTTCCTGGGCCTTCATTCAAAGCTGACAGGCACTCCCCAAAGTGATTTTCTGTATGGGAAATGCTGTTAATGCAACAGCCTCTGTTAAAAAAAAAAAAAAAAAACATTAGCTCAGAAGGCCCTGCTATTTCCACAGTGTACATTTCTTCGCGAATGGACAGATTTCCCCTTTGGCCACAGTGCGTTAGGAATCGTCATATGTACAAAAATGTGGCATATGGCAGAAGTATGGCACAAAAACGCTCACCTTTCCGATTCCACACCTTGTCAGCATCTCAGCAGCAACACTTCCTACGCCGCCTACTCCAATAATAGCTACAGTGAACATCCTGATGTCCTGCAGACAAAGGAACAACGAATTTCAGCCGCTATGCAAGGCAAAAGTGTTGATGCCAGTGACTTGCCTCGTAGTTATCGACGACACCCATACGCTTCAGTGCCATTAAACGGCTGAAAGTAAAGCACAAGAGAAATTAAAATAAATACAAAGTAATAAGAAATGGAAGAAAATACACTAGCAACAACCTAAGCTTGCACAAGGAAACAATGCTCCAAAAACGGTTGCTTCAAAACTTTCGATCAATATTTAGGCGCTGGAGTTCCTAAAATGCGCAGTCAGGCAGTTCTGAAACTTTTAACTCTTTCACGAAAAGCGCGACATAAATGTATACAAAGTGGCTTAACACGACGAGAAATGCCAGGGTGCCAGAAGGTAAGCGGAAAGTGACACGGTTTTTTTTCTTCCACCTGCAAAAAGTCATTATAGCGACAGTCCCAGTAAACTGCCGTCCGGGAAGATGCCGGTGAGTAGTTCACTCAAATGTAAAACTACGAAACCGACCTGTAGGGATTTGTGTCGGTGACTTCGGAGCTCATCTGGGCAACTTTTTCTTGCAGCATAGTTACGCGATCCATCGTTGGACGCTGCTCTTCCCCAAGTTTTCTGTCAAGCTCTCTCGAAAATTGAGAACCCAAGTCAAACTCCAAGAGCGTATAAAAGACAGACTACCAAAACACTGTCAAGTGTAATAAGCAGCGAACACCCAAAAGGCGTTGACAGATGCCTGCTACTCCTGAATGCGTGCCACGCACAAACTGGAACGCAAGCACGCGTGAGACGCAACTTTATAGTTGCTAGACTACGTGAAACTGCGAAGTGAGTTTAAGCGAAAAAAAAAAAAAAGGCCATGCAAAAAATACGTGTACCGCCACAGAGAAATTTAAGAGCTCATATTTGTTGTAAAAATATGAAGTTTATTTTTAATTGTCCTGCGTTTAAATGGGTTAAACTTGAGTTGGTTTCAGTGGTGTACTCGTATGTACTTGCCGAATGCAACGTAGTTTCGGTTTTGAGCACAGCGCAGCACAAGGAAAGAGTCCCAGATTTTGACATGTTGCCAAACCGTCACGCAGTACTTTAAAGATTTTTTGACCTTATTATTAAATATTTCGTCTGGTATGAAACTTATGAGCTTTTGCTTGTACTATCTGCTCCAATGCAAATAATCTTGTTAGGGGCGCGCGGATGATCACGGACAATTCAGGAGGTCGTGGTTTCGTCTTCGCTAGGTGCACCTGCTTGTAGTTGGTATTTTGCCCATTTTGACGAACTGAATGTCTAGTATGGCTTCTTGAGTATTGCAGCAACAACGCGAAGAGGGCGATTGGGGACAGTCATTTTTACTCTTGTATTATTCACGAAGCCCATGTCACTGTGTGGAGAATCAAAATGAGGACGACTACATTTCAGCAAGACCAAGAACTGAGGTCTAGACGCCTGAAAAACGATTCGCAGCGTTCCAAGTTTTCGAGCGATGGCACCGTTGTTGACCGGAGCCTCAATCTTCAAGGAATTGTGACTATGCTAAAAGAAGATACGTGTAACAAGTCTGTAGGCGGCATAAACTGTAGCATCTGTGGTAAGGCCTTTATGTAATTAAGTGCAGTGTTGTTTGTGTCCAGCTGTTCTGTGACGCAATCAGTGTTTCGGTGGCCATCGCTCTTGAACTCATCAGCGATCGACTCGCTGTCACCTAATTCATTTAGAATTTGCCCATAACAACACGAAGTTCCTATCCGATCAGGCGAGTAAGGTCACAACGCAGCCGTATGCTTTGTATCGTATGTTGTACTACAACTGCTCTGCCCTCTGAAACCTGAGTTGCTGCTTATACATGATACCGGACGCAGCACGCATCACGCATTTATGCTATGTTCATGTTCTGTGCTATAACTTTGACAAAGATCCCATCTTGTCTTATAACTAACGTAAAGTAAATCTTGAAGAAACTGAGCGTTGTCAGTGACGCCGTTTTTTGGGGGGGACCGTGCACAACTTGAAAGTTTGTCTGCTGTGGTACGCAATAGCGCAGCTGCCAGATGACCTGTTTTTCATCAGCTGTGCGGGGGACAAAGCCTTTTAGCGTTTCGAAAATAAATTTACCAAATTAAGACGTGGCAAAAGAGCAGCATTAGTGCGCTGTCCCTGTGAGCCGCTTCTTTACTTAATGTATTCATTGTCTCATGCAGATGTTTTGAAACGTACCGCATATGTCGATCACAACTAATTCGCCATCCATGTGCTCGTTTAGACTTAGTTGTGGGCACTTGAGGAACAGTGAGAGTAGCAGCAATGGTGAATTAGGAATCGGTTGAGTTTTGTGTGTTTGTGTGTGTGTGTGGGGGGGGGGGGGGGGGGGGAGGGGGGAGTATAGGCACTTCTGCATTAGGGAGCACACAAAAATACTTAAGGGGGGTCAGATAGTATTTTTCCTTATTTTCCATGATTAAACTGAGAACTTATCTCGAATGCTTCAAAGGCTGTTTGTTGCATCATACGCTTAATCCAAAGCCTAGCCTCATAGTTCGCCAGTCTAAGTACAATATTTTGTACTCACCCAAAGAGATGAAAAAATCCTAATAGTTTTAACTAGTTTCGACTGATTTCAGTTGATTTCAGATTTCAGCTGGTACTCAACTGGGATTAAACAATTAAATTCAGGATGCCTACCAGCAGGCAATCAGAGGTCGTATAGTTGGGAGTCAGCTCGTAGCAGCTGGCAAACCAACTGGCCTCTATCATTACTGCTGGTGAGGTCAGTTATGTATTTTAGAATGCCGTGCATAAGCACAAAATATGAAACTATTCATTATCAGTTAGTGAATATGACGGCTCATAGCTGGCAGCCATCTTAGAAATTTGCCGCTGCTGAGAGCAGAGACTGAGATTCTCAGGCGGGTACGTTGAAGGTCTCGGCAAGAAACTCTTCCAGTGAAAGGGTCGAGAACGCTTACAGAAATGTAATGAGCTGCATGCGCTGCAGCCTAAAATGTAAATTTATTCGGTGAAAAGGTGTTTGATACATACAAAAATGCTTTCTTGTTTTAAATGTGCAAATATTGTTCAAAATGTAAAATGCTGTCTTTGTAAGTGTGAACAATTGTATAAACATAAGTATATATTGTTGATTATTTGAGCTTGTTAAAGCTTCAATTTTGTGCCATTTCAGTGGCAATGTCATTTTGTACAGGTACCGCCGTTCCGAAAAAATTTAGCTCCCCGCATTATAACAATGTTCGGAGTAATAAGCACTATTGGGTGTACTTTAAGTCATCATAAAGAACATAATATCACAGTTTCTGTAGAAACACTGCTTTAGAAGAGGTTCAATTTGCCTTGTAGGATGAATTCACAGAACATTTGATTGGTGATTGACTCACAAGCAGCCAATCGTGCTGCGCTATCGAATTAGTCAAGAAAATGTCTACTCAAAAAAATTTATGCTTCACGAAACACGCGTTCTGATTTTTGAGGGAGCATGCTGTGTGTCCTGTCATTTCCTGTAATAGCTCAGTCTTGATGCCGTGTGCTCTGTGGGAAAGTATGTTATCAGGCGATGTTCATAAACAGTCAGTAGATTCTCCGAGTAAATATGGTGTGTGTTCTCTGGAGGAAATTCTAAAACGCGTCAAGTCCCAAACGTGACAACAGGGAGCTGGGTAAAACAAAGGGGGTTATAGGGGCTCTGCTAATTTTTTTGAACTGGGCCCTTATCGCTGTTGATCCGGCCCTAAGGAGGGGGGGGGGGGGGAAGGGGCATTTGCACTTAAGCTTCTCTTTTAAGGTTATGATGCAACAACATTAATGGCTTCTTGTTACCAGCTCTCCTCGTGGATCCTCATTCGCATACCTGCACTTTGCTACTCAGCTAATTACTGCTTCTTTGTACCTGCATTAACCTGCACATACTCATTAGTGTGCAGTCATGGGCTACCATATATATATGAAAGACCAATTGACATAGGCATAAATCTGAACTTTAACCAAGCTGTATGAACGTGCCTGTGTGACCGAAGGGCAAGTTGGCCTCCAAGGGCCCTGGAAGGCTGGATTTTGATCTCACCCGCTGATATCAAAGGCAAAACCTGAGCTGGCAGTGCCTGAAGCCATGTCATGTGGTCTCGTGGCATCGCACAACCCGATAAGCATTCAATGCACAGCCATATGTCGCGGGCCAACCACTATACTTGCCAGAGGCATGTCCGTGATTTTTCGCTCACAACGCTGACGCCAGATTTTTCGGGGAATGGGGCTTTCAGTGCCATCATGTTAAAATTTTCACCTCTGCCTTGCATGCTTATTGAATGATTATTTGTGGTATTTCTTTCATGTCAATGCTATCTTTTCTTTTTCAGTATTTTAATGTCTCGTTTATGATGTGTTGCTAATGTAATTATGTCAAGGTGTCATAGAAGAATTTGTTATACTACTGTAGTGTGACATTGTCAAGCCTACTACATGCTGTTAAATCCTTTACAGTAACCATTACAGTAACCTTTACAGTAACCTTGATACATATATTTAGAGAGTATCTATTTAGTTGTACTTGACTGGCATTCTCTAGTATGTCAAGGGCACCTTCCATTAGCCTTTGAGTTTTAGGTTTCTGACTCTGTGCTCGATATTTTGACTTTTGTGTCCTACTAGCTGCCTTTTTTTTTTTCTCTCAGCAGATTGCTTTCATAGAACATCTTAACCACCACATTGGTGCACTTTACACAGCTTTTATGGTGCAGCCTGTTACAGGTGGCAGTGAGCATAGGGGTCGAATGCATGGCCTTCTATTGTGCTCCTTGTCTCTATAGTTATGGGCAGCTTTCCCTGGATATGGTGCACTGGCTGCCATAAGTGTGCTGTCTGCCCATACTCATGAGGCAGACACACTGGCTAGCAAGCTGGCGGAATGTGCTCGTAGCTTCCATTGCATGTCTGAAGAAAGCTGTCCACAGCTATAACATAGTGGCCACTGTGACATCAGTGCAAGCCACCTGTTGGGTGTTGGAGTCTATGAGCATGCAAAAGCACAATGACAGCTGTTTGCAATGCAAAATTGTGATCTGAGTGCACTTCTGTATGAACTAGTAGACAACGTTTGGTTTGGTTTGTGGGGTTTAACGTTCCAAAGCAACTCGGGCTATAAGAGACGCCGTAGTGGAGAACTCCGGAAATTTAGACCACCTGGGGTACTTAGCCTAGAGCAGAGGGCCAACCGTTTACATCACCACTGAGGCTCTTTCTTTTGTATCTTTGCTTCTTTGGAGGCATAGCAACAACCTAATGAGAGGCACTGATTGATAAGAATGGTTTCTTGTGGCCAGGACAGTATAAGTTTTTTCGTTGACTCTTTGCTTGCACTTGATCTGCTTTTCATATCATACTATGGTGTGTAGCCTTTTTTATTTCTTTTTTCTTGATATTTACTTCTGATTTTTAATCTCAGATGACAGTAATGAGTGGTACCAAAGAAGGATATGGTGCCAATGACTTTTGGATGCCTTGATTTTAAATGGAAAAGTACTAATCACGTCTTGGTTTTTAGGTGTACCATAGGTAGCCTCACAAAACTTCTACAGAGCACTGTGGCCACCACTCATGCATTGGAAGTCATGGGGAGCATGATAGTAAATACCATCCCCAGCACTACACAGACAGGCTATGGGCTATCTGTTGTACATGCATCTCTACTACAGATAGTGCAAGCACAATCCAGTAATTGATGAGTGATTCCTCCCTTAATTGAAATCTGCTCCATCTCTAAAGGCTTCCCCATATAGGGTTTGACGTCCCAAAGCGACAACGTAAAGATGAGAGCGCAATGAATGCATTCGTCCCTCTATTTACCGGGCGCTAGAAGCATTCATCTCTGTAAGTGTATGAATTCTCGGTTACTGCAGATGTTTGGTTTTGTTCGCGGGGATATACTCATTGGAAAGCCTATCCCCTGGGTAGCTTATACTTTCATCCATGCTTGAAGCACTTTGTTGAAGATTGGATGAGTGCACCATTTTTCGTAGTCCTGACATGCTGTTTTTTTTTTTTTTTTTTTTTTTTTTTTTTTTTTTTTTTTTTTTTTTTTTTGTCTCTGCAGGAAAGCTGTACAAGAGCAAAGTGTGCTTTACCAAGCACATATGGGAGCACTCAATGTACTGGGACCTGTTTGACGACATGAAACACCAGGACCGCGTCTTGTCCATTCAGGGGGCCCTCATCCTCTACAGCTTGCTGCATCCTGGTGACCTGGCTGGTCTCTTGGTCACTGATCCACCGCGGCTGAGGCGCCGAGAACGGCTTGAGAGGGCTGGAATTCGCACCCATCCTTAGGTTGGCTCTAACGTCGTCATCATTTCTTGCCTTTTCTTGTCTCGCAGCTGGTCTGTGGGAATGGGTGCTTGTCTCCAGACACATGCAACCCTGCTTAAATCGGTGTTAGCTTGAACTTGTGCACTTACTATTGTTTTCATATAACAAGCCTTTGGAGCAAAGCTGGAAGCTTACTGCTGTGTTTGGTGTAGGTCTTAGTGGCGGTAGACGTCCTCGATCCCACCTGCCACAGTGGATTGTCTCTTAAGTGACAAGTCAAAGAGTCTTTTGGAAGAGTTATATTGCTTGCTCATATGTTTTATTTTCTTAAGTCTTGTCCTTGTACCCACAATAAGGGAACATTGGAAGCAAAAGGGCTATAGCTTTGCTGCTTTGCCTTTTGATAAAGCCTATTGGTGTAACCATGTTTTGGTAGCATAATTTGCTTGACAGGGCTTTGTCTTTGCTGTCAGCTCAACTATAGTGAGTCACAAGGGTTTTATTTTCCACTCTTATTTTCTTTTCCCCACCTTTTATTGTAGCCGGAGTGAAGGCGGCTTTTGTAATAGCAATTTTCACTCCACATATTTTAGCTGAGCCGCCAATGATGCACCTTTTTTTCTCTCGACACTGTGCATGATGCTTATGTGACCATCTAGACTATTGCAAATGTGGGAAGTGTTATACGGTGCTTTATGCTGGCAGACAGACATGTTGCTTATATATTTGCCTTTGTTCCTATTCTTGCTGTGGGAATAGGTAAACTATTTTTTTTTAATAATTTCTCAGAGCCCAGTGTATCCCAGAAGAAAAACTTGCTGAGTATGCCACGTTTTAAAAATGCAAGCCTACGAGAAGCGGAACTGATGTAATCGCATCTAACTTTCACTGTGATTGCACAAATCAGTCCTTGTCTGATACACAAGTAGTTCTGTTCTTTTGTCATAGATCCTTGCTAATTGTTTATATCTTTTTTATTGTTCAATAGTTGTGTAGCAGCAGAGCCTGCAAAATCACTGGAGAGTCCAGAATGCTTTGGACAGGCACCTGCAATATGCGAACATCTTTTATTTATTTTTTTTGTTCTGACATGCGAAAAAGATTTTTATCGTTATGTCATTATTTTGTTGCATCTTGTTTTAATGGCTTGTAAGAATGTAAATTTTTACAGTGGTCAGGCTTGAATAAGTTGCTTAAAAATTGCATATTGACTGCAGTAAATGCGAAGCATTGGATGTTTGCCACTAACACTGACTTTATTTGCATCCTTAACTCTCTTTTGGTCTGTGAAGTTTACCTAAATTTTAAGAAAGCAAGAAGAAAGATAAGCAAGGGGTCTCAAAAGGTAGCAGCAACATTTTATGAAGATAGCATTGTGCTAACTAATATTGAAACACTGCTAGGCATAGTTTGTTTTTATTCTTTCAGATATACCCATGATATTATAGTTTAATGTATTATTTTCGTTCTGTATGAATGTCTAGCTGTAACTAGCAAACTTCAAATTTCTGCCCTGTGTCTGTACACCACATCCTGTGTAAGTAGAGCAAAAGTTAAAAAGTTAAAGCTTGGCAACATTTGGGAATTAGATGAATGCAGTCTTCGTTTCCTACAGCAATGAGTGTTTTGAGTTACGAATATGCCTTAATTATTTAGGAGCACTGGACGTTGTTTGGGTTGTTGTAGATATTGAAAAATAGTAATGAACACTGTAGTGTCCATGAGTGGCTACTTGCATTTGTTAACACATTTTTACTGCATTGAAAATATCCAGTGAAAATGAAAGGGAAGAAATGCATGTATGCCACACTGAAAAATAAACTGTGCAAGCAGGGTGTCAAACTGAACTTCCAAAAAGAAACTATCATTTTGGCACAGTCGAGGACTCTCCCTCTATTTTTTTTCTTGGGAGGGGGGAGGGGGGTAGGAAAAAACCAGAAAGGATATTTATGGTCTTTCATTACAAACTAAGTATTTTTTTTCTCTCACTTCTGTTGACTTATTGGCTATGTTCTGAATGCATATAGCACATTCTCTTGTATACAAAGGAACAAATGCATGCTCCCTACTGTTGTCTGAGTTTGGAGGCGAAAGTTACAGACAGATGTTGAACTCTGTCACGGTCTTTGGCATCTCTCAAAAGACAGTTTAGTTTCTGACAAATGGTTCAACTGCATTAATGGTTTCTTGCCACACCCATGTGCAGAGACGAATGTTTGAGTGCAGTTTGCAGCAGCGGCGAATTCATGCTAGTACAAGACTTGTATTTCACATAACAGGGTGAGAGATCGGGGGGAGGGGGGTGGGGGGTTCACCTTTAGGTCTACCATTGTAGCATATCCTGAGGAAACTTTCTGCTTCTTAATTCTGGTCTTAAAGTCTCGCCTCATCAGCTGATGTCAGCAAAGTCACATCATACTGTTTGACATAGCTAAGAAATATACTACAATTGAAAAGAATTGAAAAGGCACTAGCCAGGAATGTAAAAGCTATCGCAAAAAATTACAGGGACGTTTAAGCTCTGTTTTAAGGGTGCGATACGATAGCAGCCTGTGGCCCTATGGGATGCCTCCGCTTTGAGAAATTGACGTGGACACTCGCTTTACACTCATAAAGTCGCTTTCAAACTTAGAATGGGGAGGCACCATCTGTCTTGGCAACAACACAGCAGATGTCAATTAGTTCCTGTGGCCACCGCATGCCAGCACCAGTTTTCCTGACGCTTTTTTCTCGATCCTAGGGTGCGGTGATAGTAGCAACGCCTTTTCGACAGAACAAGCTGTCTCGTAATAATCGTTGGTCATCCAATATGCAGCTGCATTTTTATTGGGGAGAAATGCGTAAGCAGCTGCTTTTCAGCGGATGTAAAAAACTGCGTGATTGTAACTAATCTGGAGCTTTCCACAGTGAGTGTCATATCCTGCAGCATTGCTTTGGCACATCAAAATCCAAAAGCTGTTGGCACAGGGCAAGCCTTTGGTGCTTTGAAGTATATCATTTGTTTCCTTGAGCACTTTGTGTGCTTAGGTCATTTCAACATTTTGATGCCTGTCTCAAAGTGCATTCCAAACTGTAGCACATTTTGTTATTGTCTCTTAAGGAGCTAAAATTTGTTTCACATTTACCTAGGGCATTTGAACAAAAATAAGCAATCTTTTTGTATCGGTGTTTAGGTTCCACATACGGTTGCAACCAGTCATTATTTTCTTTTACTTGGTGCTAGGCTGTGACTAAAATGCCTGTATTTTCTTTACCAGAACAAAGTTTTAAACAAGAAACTCATTCATTTGACACCCTGGTTGGGATAAGTAGTATGTCTGTATCTGTACAAGTCTATGGTTGCATGTGCTGAAAGTGAAGTCTGCCAATTATTGTTATTTAAGGATATTTTGCATTCAGAGTACATTGCTTAGTTTTTTGTTTGTTTTTTTTTTTTACTGCATTGGAATTTTACCAGCAGATCTGCCAATCTTCATCATATTCCAATGTTTTTTATTATTTTCTGTGATGAAAAAGAAAAGCCTGGCAGCCCAGTTTTTCTGATGAGCTGATTCTACTTACGCACAAAAAAAAAAAAAAAAAGAAACACTGCATTATAGCATGTGCTTGTGTGAGTGCACTTGTGTGGTGTAGTGTGTTGTTTTTAACCTATACAGAACGTTTATTGATGTTTTTGTAGTATTTTATATCTTCTGGCTTTTTTTTTTATGAAGTGCAGTGCAAAATCTCCTGCATACTACAGACATGCAAAATAATGCTTTCTGGAGCACATCTGCTTGGCACAGAAAGGTTGCATCTTTCTGTTAAAATGTTATGCATGTGGTTGTCCTCCACATCACCTTGTCACGTGGAGGTCGATCACAGGTTCAGTACTCTTAACCTCTGCACATGCCAAGGGTAAATAAACTGTTTCCTGAAACCAGGGTTTGCTCCAGTGATGAAGGCTTCCACCCTATGACAGGAAAAAGGGTACTGTGGTTGTGAGTGGAGCATTATTGTAGTTGTGCGTAGTTTGTGCATGTCCGTTTTCTGAAAGCATTCCGGCTCATTATTTTTCTTCTGGCCTTTATTTAGCTAATATTTAGCTAATATAGGTGTTTCATGATGATGTTCTTTCCTTATGTCTTAATCTGAGCTACAGGTATGCTTCCCTGTGATTTTAGTCTACTGGCAATCAGTAAGTGTAATAAAGTTTTCATGACATGGATGGGACTGTACCTGCACCCTTATGTATTATGTCTTTAGTTGCTTGATTCGCAAAAAAAAAAGAGTAGCATGGAGGTAATATTTTTTTGTAAGCATGTTAATGTATATATGTATAAGGGTGTGTGGTCATTGCCATGTATTCATGTTTTTTAATTTAGTTCACAGAATGCTCCCTTTTAACAGTGTCACAGTGCATGACAAAAGGAAATTGATTTTGACTCTGTTCATTCAGCTCCTTGTAAAGCTACTCGGAATCGAGAATGTAAAAGGCTGAGAACCACTTGGGAAGCTAAATTTTCTTCCAATTTCATTCTTTCTGTCCATTTTCTGTTTGCTTGTTTCTACATCTTCACTTGCCAGAAGTAATATGTTATTTGGCTGCTACTTGCTTGAAAGGAACTTGGTAACCCTCATATTTTAAACTAAAACTGAAAGGACCAAAGCATTCATGAGAAACACGTTAGAATCAGCAAACTGCCTTTTGGCCAATGTTATCCGAAAGGAGTTGTAATAAGCATGAGATGAGGGTAAAGGAACTGAAGGTACATATGTACCTGATTGCTCTTTTTGTCAGCTTAAACCTCCCTTCCTTCAGCTCGAGCATCTGGAAGCGACACTGCATGTAGCAGCCAGTGGTTGCTGGCCAAGGCGGCAGTGGCAGTGCTTTGAAGAGAGAGTGCAGGCAGACGACTGCCCCTTCTAGAAGTAGATCATTACTGTAATGGGGTGGTTTTTTCTTTAAATTTGTGTGTTCTTAATTTTAACGCAGTAATAAATAATCTAATTAAGCTCATTTCTTTGAGAATATTTTTGCTGACATGCAGACTTTGTCCTGGCCACAAACATATCAAGCAGCTGCTTGCTAATATCTTTTAGGTGCTTGCTGTTGCTATTTGACTAATCTTGCAACTCAAAAAGCATAGGAAGGCTGCTGCATCAAGAAATGAAACAGAAATTAACTTTATGTTACGTTTGTGAGCACAATGTGCTACTAGGACAATGCAGTACTGAGGTGTTGTTCCTCATACACTGCACTCGCTGAATTTATCATTCTTTTCAAATTTGTAAACCATTCAGGCTCACTATAACTTTGACTTAATCTCTGAGTTGAGTTCCACACACATTATTTTTGTCGCCAACTTCCAAGGCATTTTTGTAACTGTAAATGTTCGTTTTAGTGAAAAAGAAGTAAAAGCAAGTTTAACAAGCCTGGAGTAGTTAAGATAATAGCAACTTTTGGAAAGTTCTGCATACTTTAAATTGGTAAAAAGCTTTCGCTATACTATACCCGCTTTTGACAGTGAGGCACCGATTCTGTATAACGCGTAGGCAGTCCCACAATATTTGAAGTGTTGGTAATCCTGCCAATAAAATATTAGCAATGCATTGATTGTCGTTTGAACCTAGTTTAAAGGAATAGACACACCAAATTTTTGTTGTGTGTTCTTCCTTCGAAATGATGCATAGCATGAACATCCACTTGGATTGCATGAAAAGGTGATAATTTATAAAGAATTTTATCTTTCTTGCTGTTTCGGTTTCAGTTCCACTGCTGAACAGCAGCTGACATCATAGACGTGCCTAGTTAGGTGAGGCGCACAACAATTACAGTATGATCACTTCTCTGCATGCGGCAGTTTGTTTCATGTGACCAGAACTCATCTGTGATACCACAGCCGTTGTCCAGCAGTTGAAGGTAAAACAGAAACTTCGCGAGAAAAAGTTAAATTTTAAATTATTTAACTGGCATAGGTGAATTCTGTATTTTGCCTCATGTACACCATTGTCTTAAATACTTTCCAAAGAAGAAAAAAAAATGCGCATCTTAAATTTTGGTGTGTCTGCTTCTATAATTGGTTCATTTTTTTTATTAGTATGCTACTCAGATGGTACTTCAAATGCCAGGATGTGGTTAGCCTTATGAATTGGATCGAAGGGAAAGCAGAAGCTTAAAGGACTTTGTTGTAAACACCTCATTTTAGTTTATTGTTCTCTGTAATTAGGCATAAGACACAAAAGCTTGGCTCTGCAAATGGTACCTTTCTCAAAGCAAAATTTAATGTTTGCAATAATATTCGCTGCTTGTGCAGATATTCTTGTAAAATGAGCAGTAATGCAGAACATTGAGCACCAGTGACAGCTTTAAATTTGGGTGCTATAGACGAGCGTCAGCCCATGACGTCAGTGGAGATGCGGCGGCGCTGGCGACAGCAGTGACTTTCGGGGTGTAGGCAAAAGCCCAAGCAGTCTGCATTGGATGCGCAGTGCTTGCTGTGTTTTCGAGTATAATTTTTGATGTTCCTGCAAGCTGCAGTGCGGTTGGTTGCGCTACAAGGTACAGAATGAAAATGGCACCTGTTTTCACGTTTTTTGTGGTCTGATAAAGATGAGAGCGAAGGGCAGCGGCGTTGAGCGCGACAAGTAGACAAGGCTAACGTGCGTTGAACTTCTGCATTGAAACTTGATCAGGTAGTTTGCAACTCTTAATTTTCGTGGTTTCTGTTTGGCCGCACGACGAAGAGTGCATATTGTTGTATATACTATCAAATCATAAGAAGATTTGACGCGATATTCCGTGTGTGTAGGATATTAATCAAATGCAGGAAAACTGCGCTGTGACATCCCATTCACCTGCAGTACTGTCCGTGTATATGTTCGTATAGAAAAGGACGCAAAAGCTGCTGCGAAGGTAACTACAGTTACCTTGAGCGGTCACTCCAGCATGATATTGCCGAAACAGGCCCAGTTTTGTGATGTATAGCTTTTCTCTGTTTTCACTTTCGCGAGTTTCAACGAGTGACATCACTGGTCCTAGAAAGCGAGTAAACATCGTTATGATTCTAGCAAATTTGCAGCGTTATTTCTCATGCAGACTATTAAATTTTCTTTTTACCGTCATTAGGAATCTGATGAACGAGTTAAATATCCACGTACAACCTAGCTCTGATCGAGCAGGATATTTAACTATGGTATATATGGTATATGGAGTTCAATGTCCCAAAGTGGATTCGGCTACGAGGGGTGCAAAATAACTAGAATAAGATGATGCGCATTTGAATAAAAATGTTTCAAGTATATTAAAAAAAGATCCACAGATCGCTTAAATTTCGCTGCAAGCGATCATAGGAAATGTTGTATTTGCGCTCATGCTTCTCTCCTATAGAACAGAGAACAAAATCAGACCATTCTTAAAAGCCCTCATGTATGTATTAACCTGTGAATGACCTTGATGCATCTATGCGATGAAACAGACGTGAAACATTTTTTTTTTTTATCAACCAGGACAAGTTGGCAGTGCACTATAGACGAATGTTACAACGAACTAAGAGATCGCATTCTTTTTATTCAATGAAATTCTGTCTCTTAGGTTGCAGGTACAGTGACCTAGAAAAATGGTTTCTAGTTCCCTAACATTGCCGGTAATATTTTCTTTTAGAATGAAGGTGCTTGGAGCAGCGGAAAGCCCTTCAACGGAATCATATATGAAAACACTTCCAGTCATTCACATCGTTGTCCTGCTTTCATGCACTAGCAATAGGTCCGGGCGTTGAGCAGTGTTGACTATTATTTTTTCTTATACATCGCGCCTTCTAATTTTCATGTAACTTATTCAGTCACTATAGTCGCCATTGTAGCCACGCACTGGTGAGGCCATGGCGAAGGAAGCCAATGATGCTCTTGCTGGGTAATGCCAGAAGTAATCGGTTCCAAAAGTGCTAAACTACTCTCCTGGCATAAACCAAACCATTTCTGCACACGAGCAAAGCTTACGGTTCAGAATATTTGCGCGCGCAAACTGGTTTCGAAGACAGCGTCACTTGGCACTGTGTAGGCACGCTGCGTTTTTGCCTACACCTCAAGTCGCTGTCAATCGCAGCACCTCCTTTGTTTACAAATATGACGCTTGTCTATAGATTAGAGTTATAGCTGTTAGCTGTTAAAAAATGCAGTACTAATCTTCATCAAGGGGCCAGCCACAGCACTAATTCAGTATTGCATTCTTTCTTTCATTTAATGATGCGTAAGACATTACTGCACTCGAATCACCGCATGGTGTTCGCTTCTTGACCGCTAAATAGTTTAAAATTGAATTATATTCTCTTGCTTGGGTTTTAGTTTCAAGAGCCAAGCATGACTATGACGTCAAAGTTCCATGAAAGGGATGAAAAAATTCCAATATAATCTCCTTCATTATTTTGATTCCCTGTAAAATAAACCCAGCCTGCCTCAAGAGCCAAAATGACGAGTAAAGTGGTGATTATATCACTGTTCTTCATCCATCATATGAATTACATGGAACTTTGACACCATAGCCATTGCCTGTCTGTTGAAACCAAAAAAAAAAAAAAAACTGGGAGAAAAATTTAATTACAAATTATTTAGTAGCTGACCAAATTTGGTGTTTGAACCCTTTCAAACTGTTGTAATTATCACGTAACTTAAAGGGATGAGATCAATTCTCTTAAATATTCCTTATCGAGCACTTTCGGGCCTGACTTATGTTTGGCAGGAAAAGATGCATTTGTTCCTGTGAAAATTGTTTGAATATGGAACATTTCTTTATTTTCTTTTTCCCCAAACTTGATCCCAACATTAAAACTGAAAAAGAGTTCATAACCACTATTTGCAAGTGAGCAATGGCATGGCCTTAGCCTCAGGGATCTGAATGCAATGCATTATCTTGATGTTGCTGCAGTTTGCTTGCCTGCAAAAGTGGCCAGTGGTGGCGTTACTCATATGTCATTTTTTTATGTGTCCAGCCTATAAAAACTTGCTTTTCAGTATAGCTAGCTTTTTTCTTCTTTTTTTTTTTTTCATTGGAGTGCTACATAATCTAGTGATGCAGGCTGACTTCATTTTGACTTCAGCATCCTTTAAATGATATGGAAACCTACTTTTGGTGATATTTTCTAAACATATAGTTACATTAAAACTAATATTGATTTGCTACCTCAGAACAGGTGAGTTGTGATTGTATACATAGTGTTAATAACAGCCACTAGTTCTCGTCATTTATTTACACCACCGGGCAAAAAGCAAAACCTGAGGGCTGGACAGAAGTGGTGTTCAGTGTTGGGACGGCCATATCCATAAGCTACAGCAGCACTAATTTTTCCTTTTTTTTTTTGTTTTTTCGACTTCATTTTTCATCTGTTTGACACAATGAGCTTTCTCAAAGGGAAATTAGAGCCAAAGGCAACTTTACCAGATATATGAAGGCATACATCTATTTTTACTAAGCGAGTTTTCTGCTTTAAGAGAGTAAACTGCTGAGCTAGTTGGTTTTCAGACATAATTACAGGGTTTTCAGCGCAACACAGACACACACAAGAAAGAGGACACTGTGGGCACTTGTGTGTGTCTGTGTTGCACTGAAAACCCTGTAATTATGAGTTTTCAGCTCTCACAGTTAGATGCATGGCATGATAAATATCCAGATGTCATGATTATTCGCTCAGACAAAAGTTGCTCACTGCACCGGCATCCCAGCCATAGCTCAAGTTTGGAAAAACATGGAGAAATAACTTTAGGGGCACATAACCAGAAGTGAGTCAAGTAGTGACAATAATCAAGCAGCTTAACCGTGCGTTATACAAGACTGAATGCGTGGACAGGATCACTCATGTGCAGAGTTATGTTCTTGTTGTGAATGGTCTTCAGTCTGTTGTTTGTGGGTGCCATTGGAAACCCAAGGAACATGAAATTGTGAACTTATTAGAGCGTGTAGTTTTTTAACATTTGCACTCAGTTATAAATATGGTGGTGACCATGTCATTTGATTCAGCATGATAGCTTGGTCCCTCTCTGTGTGGTTGAAGTGTGGTGTGGTAAAGAAGTTAGAATGCCATTGAACGACAAAGGTGATCTCTCATGACCTATTTGGCCGAATGATAATTGGTTTTATTACACTTGGTGTGATTGTAACTAGGTCAGAGGTGCCTGTAAGGAGACCATGGAACAAAGAGAAACATCACAGTGGGTGTGGCTGCCAGATGATGTGAGAAACGGCTCTAGGCACAGCTCCTCACCACCTGCCTTACCTCAGGGCCAATAGCCACAACTTGTTTGGATGCTCAGGCCTCAGGAAAGAAAAACAGAAGTTAATGGGGCTAACTACAGATACAAAGAATTCTGCTGCAGTTGTGCGTGTTGCCTGTTGTGTGTCATAGATTTGCACAACCTTACACTTTGCACATGTGTATGTATGGTTGACCACATTGATAGCACGGGCATGTGCACCTGATGAATTCATATGAATTGAACTAGCTCTAGGAAATGGCAATGCAAGCTACGTGCACAGCATCGTCTTTGCAGAATACGTAGGGATGCAGGCCTCAAAGGTGGTTGTGTGATGTGGTGTAATACCGTGAGTAAAGGTGCCTCTCTTCTGTAAGTGCATTGGAGCAGGACCATGACTGAAGTAATGGTGCTGAGAACAAGCCTTTTCCTAAATGCATTTTAGCTTAAGTATTTAGAGGAGCACTACTTAGCTTGATGTACTTCCCATCTTGTCTCCAATTAGTGGGCAAATGTCATGCTACATTTTTCTTTTATTTTTTTTATTAGAAAGTTTCCTTACCTGGTTCTTGAATTACCATCTTAAAGTAATCATAAGAGCAACAATCACACTAATGACTCTTGAGAGTCTCAGATATGATACTTTTAGGAGCTTCTAGCATGTGCTCTCTGGCTCCTTTTGATATGGTTTCTTTCTTTCTGCTAGATTTGTTGTAAAAAAAAAGTGTACTGCTTTTATTATTTGTTTCACAATTTCAGCAGCAATTTTTTTGCCCTGGTATGCATCTCTTCTTTATGAAAAGTGCAAATGGTGTCATACTTGTTTGAAAATAAGTAAATGGTGTGGTACAGGGCATTTGATGTACAGCTACAAATGCACCACTTCTTGCTTTGCTTATGAGTACCTCACATTAACATTATTGGCAATACAGGAACTGTACTGCATGTACAAGCCAAGCAAAGAACAAAGTGGAAGCTGCACACATCGTTTACGCATATATATATACACACACGCACATGCACACAGTCCGGACGTCCCAGCTAACTTGTACCAGGGCTTTAAAAAAATATGGTTAGCCCTAGCACAGTGCGACAAATTCAGAGATGTTCAGAGTTGAATATGCTAATCTGCAGTATTTATTTGTTTAATAATTTAATTAGTAAAACTAATTAGCTATTTTTAATTATTGCATTAAGAGAAAAAGTGATAATACAAAAATTGATCTCCTCAAAAAACGGCTTGGTATGTTGTTTCCATCAAACTAGCGTTTACATAAAGTGTTATTTTTGCTAGCCGAAAACGCCTGGCACAATTTAAAAAAAAAAGTTCCTTATGACTGCGGCATCATTTTAAAGCCTCGAGACGCATCTGAAATAACAAAATCCATTTTTCTGGGCCATGCTCTCTACGATGAAGCTGAATGGTATACACTTGGTGAAAAATTTTATTATAACAGCTGGTCACATGACATTTTTTGAAGGCCTATAAATAGGGCGGCGTAAGTCGTAGCGTAATGGAAACAGCCTAGCTAGCTGTTTTTCGAGGAGATCTACAACTTCTGCAGTGAAACTTTTTCTCTCAAGCCAATAATTAAAAAATAGCTAATTAGTATTTACTAATAAATTAACTTCACTAAACAAAAAAAAAGCATCTCTGAATTTGTTTCACTGTGCTGGGACGCACCATATTTTTTAAAACCTTGGTCCAAGTTAGCTGGGACACCTGGTGTATATAGGCTGCAGGGGCTCACAACATTTGAGTTTGGTAGCCTTGTTTCAGTTCTTTCAGCATTAGCCGGGCAGTTTCATTTAAGTAGAAATTGCAATTGAGACAAGGCTACTATGGTATTGAGGCAGCCTGCATCTTGTCTGCTTGTGCCTCTCTGTACTCCTTGATAGATAGATGTGATGTTTGCATCGAAAAATTAATACTATGCTGCTAAAATGTACATGTTTTCGTGATCTCTTTACCGAATCCCAGCCTGTTGGGCTATTGCGATGTTGTGAACTTTCTTGGGCAGTTTGTCTGTTCCAGCTGTCTTTCTCAAAAGTAGTCACTGCATGGTGCAAGTAGCAAGAAATGTAGTGCTGGCCAGTGACTTTCCAGCCAGAAATAATGGTTCCTGTAAATTGAGGGTTGATGTCCAGTTGTTCCATGGCTAAGCATTTATTGTGTTGTCATTTTTAATGCCCTGTTTCTTACTTCAGAAGCATGTAAATGTGTGAACCTTTATGCAAAGATTTGATGTTTGATAAATGTGGTTGCAGTAAAATCATTTTATAATTTTGTACTATTTCATGCCAGGTATCACTTATGTTGCATTGTGACAGTCATGATGAAAGGATTGTGGTGTGCCTCATTGAGGCAATACCTGCTTATATAGCTATCAAAGGGCTGCATAAAACCTTACTAAAATTGTGTCGGTGTGAAAAAATTCAGTGTTGCGTGCATGGAACTGCAGAATCGTTTAGACTTGTCAGTGCATGGAAGCACTTTCAGATCATCAAATGGATTAAGAACCCTATAGTGATACAGATCTTATGCCGACAATGCACGTATCCTAGATGCTATTTCATAGATATAATGTGTACATGTATAGTTAGTGCTTTTATATGTAGGTAATTGCATGATGACTCCATGTATACAGTTTACCTTTGGCTTAGGCACTGCTAGTATTCTGGTGTCAAGTATAAGATGACATTTGTGGAATATTTACTATGTAAAAATCGAACACTATTTTGTCTTTTCAAGAATAGTATGTTTATAGTTCTCTTTTACTAGGAATATGTTGTATGGTACATCCGTTTCTAGCAAGCATGTAGCTGTGATGTTGATTTTATGCAAATATCTTAGCTACCTTTGCTATTTTATCTTTCTGTTGATTGTTTGTTTAACCAAGAGAAATCGAAGGTTATTTCATCTAGAAGTGTGTTTTTTTTTTTTTTTTTTTTTTTTCATTTGGTGGCTAACATGTCTATCTTGTTTTTTATGTATGCAGCTGAAGTGTAGAAGAGGCCACTAAATGTTAAGCGCAGGAGCGGTTAGAAATTTATTTGAGTCACTTCCGAACTTGTTGAACAAAGTTCTGGCAACCGTTAGAAAGGAGCTGACAGGAATCTGATTGAAACTCTAGTTATTGTTATTGATTTGATTTTATTGGCAGTTTATTGTGTTTTACTGCTAAGCTTCTGCTGTGTACATTAAAATAAACTTTTGCAGCTGCATTTGAGCATAAGCATACTTTGAAGCCTTCCTGCATACATTGTGCACACATGCACACGCAGCTAATTTTACTGATGTCAGTGCCTCGAAAATATTTTCGTACAGTCTTCAAGAACTCTTTTTAAAATTTCAGCATACTGATATCAGCTAGCATACAACATCTTTGGATAGGTGTGAATTTTAGAACTTGCATTTCTGTGCTCTTCCAGAACCTTTCTCATATTTGCAATACTCGGGTGGCAGTAGTTGCTTTCTCCACCCAAAAGGCTTGAATAGCAGGTAGTAGGAAGATTATTTTTATCTTAATGCCATGGTTAAAAGTTGTGGTAGTATTAATGTGTACATAAAAATATATATTTTCAGCATCTGCAATGCATGAAATAGTACAGGACTGTTTATTGTGGTGATACATGCTATGCTGGGGGTGCCATTCCACAGCTGTCAAGTGCTTATTACAAGCGCTTTTGTTTTGCATAACCTGAAAGAGAATGTATAGCAACCTTTCGGTTAAGAATGAGATGTCTGTGTCTATTTTATTGTGATATGGTTAAGATAAATTGCTGGTGTCACATTTAGAAAGTCCAAATTCATTACCATAGCACATTGTGTTGTGCACAAGGGCCATAGGTTTTTTCAACATTTATCTTGTGCTCTATTTATTTTTTTGCACACACTGTGCTGTGCATTTGAATGTGACTGGCTATAATTGTGGATACTGGTTTAGGAACAATAAAGCTGCGTTAGTATGTGCCTTGTTGTTTGTATGTGGACTTGGCAGTCAAATGCCACTGCCGCATACGTCCAAAGTTGCTAGTTAATCCAGCAAACTTAGCATATGCTCCTCAGAGCTCAAAATGCTGCTCTAAAGTGACTCTACCTAAATCCACCCTTATCTATTTTTATTTCTTTAGACTATTTCTGCCCTGGCAGTATAGCTTCCTAAAACCACGAGGGCACATTAAGTGCAATATGCATCGTCCGAGTGAAGGCTCTTAGGGCTCGAGGTCCTCATCCAAGTATGGGGTACCCCTTCATGAGTGCTATGAACAGTGCTCGTTATATTCTCATACCAGCGCTGTTTTTCTGACGGGAGAGGAACGGCTCTACGTGTACGCACGGCTTTAAGCTGGCTCGGAAGAAAGCCAAACCATTATTGGTAACTACAATGAACTGTCGTGCACACAGAGCCTCCCGTGCAGGCGCATTTAGCGGGTGTTTGTTGATGCATACACTTTCACACCGCCACACAAAGAATACATTACATTAAACCTGAACAGATATCAGCGTCGATGCAAACGTGAATACTGATTAGCAGTAATTTACCCTAACAAAAGCATAAATAAGTAAAAGCCACGAAGGACGGGTCGCCCGAAACCCCTCCTTCCTGGCATCCGCAAGAATGGATGGAATGTTGACTAAAAAGGCCGCGCCTTTTTAGCTTCGACCAAAAACCTACTTCAGTCGTGAGATCTGTTGGGCAATCAATCCCGGGTGTAAGTAAAAACTTGCCCAGAAGATTTGGCGCCGAACAAAAGGTCCCCGGAAGAAAAGGCCCCTGAGGAAGCGGCTGCTAGGAGAAAAGGTCCCCAAGGTGAAACTTTAACTTGACAAAAAAAAATGAACAGTTTATTGCATTCTGTGCCGACTTTGACAATAGCTGTAACCATTCTGTATGGGTCTTCTGGATGCGGGATTAGTAGCCTTGAGTAGCTACTAACAAAAGAAAGTGCGAGGGTCAACCGTTCCGATGGCCACGTCTACATTACAGGTGGTGATAGGGAAATTAGGATGGCCACCCTGAAGCACCATTTCCAGCTTCTATTCGCGGCATTCAATGATCACAGATGAATTGCTAGGTTGCATTCCCTGCGTTGCTGGGTTGCGCACATTTTCACTGGCCTGATAATTAAAATATTTTTTATATCCCCAAATACGCTTTACGAAGCGAAGTGAAGCTAAGTTTGGATCGCTGCCGTCCAGCGAACAGTGAGCTGCCAATCATGCTCGGGTATTGCCGCGTCCAGATTTTCCGCGAAGCGTCTTTCCCAAAAGAGGACACGCTACCTTCACTGGCAGTCTAGACTCAATTCGTCAAAAAAAATAATAATAATAAAACGACAACTCATACAATCTGCATGGTGCCAATTGGCATATGTCCGACAAATGGAATGCACATCTATATCCCATTCTAGCTACCATAACATATACTTGGACTGCTTGGACCGCCGTGCGTGCCCAGTGGGCCGCGCGGTCGTGGATGCCGTTGATGATTGCATAATTTTTATTTAAGCTGTCCTATGCATGCTGGGTAACCCGCCATGTTGTCGTCGGCAGCAGACGACGTAGCACGGTACTGCGCCACACAGCCTCGTCTACATGGTCGCGTACGTAGTGCGCAGCAGACGACGCAGCACGGTACTGCGCCACACAGCCTCGTCTACATGGTCGCGTACGTAGGCGATCGGACAGGGCCCGACTGCGGGTTCTTCAAGATTCCAAAAATACGTCTGCTCGAGCGCGAAAAGCAAAGGATCCCTCTAGTGACGTTGACGCAAATGGTTCACACAGGCCAATTACACACGAGAGACCGATCGACGCTAATCCGGGCAAGTATCAAACTAGTCGCCAGAGTTGGAAGTCACGAATGTCGGCGATGTCGACGGGCGGCCACAGTTCCAGAGTGCTGTCAGTCGTCCGCGCGTAGCTTGAACAGATCCGCGCCACATTGCTTTGCATTTATTCATAGCACGCCCATATTTTCCGGCATAGCGTAGACGCATACGTTCCTCAGGAATCTGCCGACATATTGCACGCACATAAGGGCAGTGCACTAATAGCGGCGTGTTTGCTCGGTGAACCGTCGAAAACGACGGCACTGCGCTGCCCGCCGTCTGCTGTCGACAACATGGACGCCGCACGGCGGGTGTTCAAACAGAAAGGGGTGCCGGACGCCGTCAAACCTGTCCGGGCGGAGCCTCGCTGCTCCCACGTGACTCTACATCAGCGCTTTTTTTTTTTCTCCTGCAAGAAAAAAGCGGAGATGGCGGCTGCCTCCTCCTGCAGCTAAAGCCCCTCAATACCTGCAGCGGTGGAAGTCGTGTGCTCCGTGTCTGTATGAAAAAGAAAAAAAAAAAAAAGCGACGTGCTCTAGCAGCGGCTTGGAGTTGGAACACGCTTTCATCTCAGCTTCGGTAACGGTACAAACACCGCGCGTACTGCGCCAAAACAAATGAGTATAATTATAGCAAGCATGTATTAAACCGCCGCATAAATAATGTCACTCCAATAGCATTACTCTTCGCAACCAGCAAAATTATTCTTCGCAATTCGCGAAAACATAATGAACTATTTTATCAATAAAAGAATCGTTCGCGACAACATGGCAAGATGCTTTTCATACAATGACTAAAAAATCAAGTTAAAAGGCACAAACTGAAACAATATTTCACGCAAATCTGTAGGAAGTCGCGGTTAGCTGTGATGCCCTGCATATTGCAAAATGAAATAGAATCGGCATTTGTTGTCAGTCTTTTGTGCTTTGGGGCTGGAACGCGTTGCCATCTTAGCTCCAGCAGCTGTAAGCAACTCCACAGTTTACTGCAAAACACCGTGCCTACAGCGCGAAAGCAAATGAGTACGAATATAAAAAGCGAGTATTAAAGCGTAGTGTAAATGCAAACTCTAGTTACATTACTCTTGGTAAGCAGTTTCGTCACAGCTTTCATAAAAGGGGTTCTTTGCCTGACGGGTAGACTGCGGCCTTTTCTTGAAATTCTTTTCCCGATTGATGTGCTTTTTCCTTATTTCCTTCTTTAAACCTCCTCCCCTTGATGTTTTCTTGCTTCGCCATTCATCCACTGTTTGCTTTTCTTTTTATCATTTCTTTGTTCACTTTTCTCCTCTGCCCCTTTCCTTACCTCGCCCATTACCTCTTTTTTTCCATTCTTCACCTGTGCGGTAGTCGTCGCCTGCCTAGCCAATAGTTTTCCACCCGTCCAAATCTTCACTGTCCCGAACCTTGTTTGCCACGCCGTACTTGTTTTTGGTTCTGGTTGTGTCTCTATATAATGGCTCTTAACTCAACTTGTGAGCCACATGCTTTACATGATTTCAATTTGCCAAGGACCTGTTCTTCGTTTGGATCGGCTTACGTTTGAGAGAAAAACTACCAGCTTGACTGTTTGCAACGAGGTACCGTTTGCGTAGCTCCGAAAGGAAAGGGAGTGAAATTCCAAATCTACTACTTCACAATAGCGTTACTTCAGCACCCCGATAAAAAAAAAAAAAAATAAGTCCCCGACTCTTATATTCCGCATTTAGTGTCGCGACCTCTCGCAACAGTTCGGAGTTGGAATGCCTTCTTATCTCAGCCTCAGTAGAACACCGCGCGTACTACGGAACAAATGAGTACGAATATATATCAAGCCAGTATTCAAGAAGCACAGCATGAATGCGCACATCTATAATATTATTCATGGCAGCCAGCGAAATCGAAGAAATCTGTAGGAACATATATAATTAACTCTGTCATCAGTAAAGGAATGGGTCGCCTTGCAAGATTTCTTTTGATACACCCATTCAAACATACAACTGAAACATCGTAAAGTTTTGCAGGAGGTCATGATTAGCTGCGACACCCGGTGCATTGAAAAATGAAAAAAAAAAAAAAAGGCATCTGTTGTCTCTTGTTAGCGCGCGCTTCGCGGGGCACCAAACAGGAGCGCAACCCACGCTTTTTTTTTTTCTTTCTCTGTGCGCGCGCACCGCCGTCTGCGTGCGAGCCAGCGATGGCCGCGCGGCTGCTCCGCCGGCGCTCGCTCGGTCGTGACACGCAAGCCATGACGTGAAGTCACGTGAGAGAAGCCAGCGCGCTCACTGGTCCGTTTTTCGTGGGGCGGAGTCTGTCGCTTGCCGGCCGGCCACCCGCCTGCGCCAAACGCCGGCGTGACGGAGGCGACGGAGGAGGGAAAAACCGGCTGTGAGAATGAGTGTGGTGTGGGTGTGGGTGGGCCTTCGATCGTCAGGTGTCGATACTCCTGTTGCCCGCTCTCCCCCGTTTTCAAAGTTTGTAATGCAATCCAAACGAAAATATGTAAAATAAAAATCTTCCCTATAGACCGTTTTATTTTGTGTATGTGGCGCCATCTAGCGGCCGAGTTGTGAACAACCGCCATGCTGGTACGGGGGGTCCCATCCGCGGAACAGGCGACAAGTAGCGGAAATCGGCATTTTGGAGCTTTCGCGTGCAAATTTTTGCTTTCTGAAAGTACCTAGCTGAAAGAAAAAAAAAAGTTTTCAGTAGCAGTGAAGCCATTTGGTCAGAAATGACAAAAAATTATTCTCTTGATCAGGTCGGCTGAAGGTTACAAGCCTGATTACAATTAGTGTGTAACTTTAATGTGGCACAGAGAGGCGGCGGCGCACCACTGGCAGTGATGGCAGCTTTCAATCTACTTTTTATTCTTAAATTATTTCTAGAGTTTGATGAAAGAAAGAAAGCGAATGTAGCCGTTTCATGTCACGTTTAAGAGCAATGCTAATCGCGCTAGATTTGTTGGGTCAATCGATCATTCATGGACTCTTTAATGCTTGAGCGGCTACTGCGGAAGTTCCAACACCTCCACTGGGGTTCTATTCTTAAGTATCCATTATCCATTTCGGATCCATTTACTCTACCCTGGCTACTTTTGTTGGGTGACAATCAGGCAGGGTGTTCAAGCGTCCACTACCAGGCAATCGGATTTCAGCATTGCCTACATGACTCAACCACCTGTTTGCCGGTATGTGCGGGGAGTGGCGATGACTTGTCAACAGCGGAAGCTGCTATCCTGCAGTTTCTATGACTGGGCGTTAGTTGCGTTTGTCTGACGCTGCCATCATGCTGACATTAAAATACAAGATAAAATGATGGACAAATGATAGCTATGGAATAGGGACCTTAAATTATGTCCCATAATGACATCATCGAAAGTTATTTTGTCAACAATTATATAGTCCATTTTTCGTCGCAAGGTTTGCTGACTGCAAGCAATCGCTACTATTCCTATGATCATACTCCCATTTATTATCGGCAGCAAAATCTTACGAGATGCGTGTTTAAAAAAATATTTCAGCGCTGTTTCACTAAATAAGTTGACAACCAATTTATTAGTATATCGTTGTCTTCAAGTGGGACAGGTTCTTTCATACTTGCATTAACCTCAGGTGACTGAATCGAAATAGTTCTTCTTTACCTGGCGGCATCGTAAATATTTGCCGCAAGGAATATCATCCGCTTGTTGCCCAAAGTCTGCCGTTGTTGCACGGGTATTCAGTTTTTCCGGCCCCTACTCCACAAACACAGTGTTCGGAACTCGCACGAAAGGCTGCCAAAGCGAAACATTTTCGGTTGGGGCTTGAAATTCAGAAGCTGCTCGTCTTCGCCCAATTGAGTGAGTTGCAAGTGGAACAGTGTAGAGCAACACACGCGCATACCACCGCTGTTAATCTTTTTTCTTCTGTTAATCATCTCCTTTTGGTTGTTATTTTTTTGTTAATGCAAACAACTGAGTAAAAAAAAATTGCGTTAACCACTGCAGCTCTTAGCAGCTAAACTGCGGCCTGCGGAAATGAAACGATCAGGGAAATGAAGGAAAGAAGGGGGCGAAAGAAGAAGGAACAGGGAAAGAAAGCACATCGCTCACATCAGCTAATCGGCTTAGATACTTTGCGGCTATTCAAGACACTCTGTGTGCAAAAGACTGCAACGTGCCCTTTCTCCGTAGAATGGCCTGCCGCCCCCGCTGCTATCCCCGCGTCCCTACATACCAGACAGGAGGAGCCGCGCAGCGCGTTCCGGTTCGAGGCTATTTTCCTCCTCGCCGCGAAAACGGTCTATATCATGACGCTTCACCGCCCGCAGGGAGCGAGCTCTCCTCTTACACCTCCGCACCGGAGGTTCCTGGACGCCCACAGAGCTGTATGTCCGTGGCCGGGCTCCCTCCCCAGCATGCCCCTTCTGCGGCGATGTAGGAACGCTGGGGCATCTCCTTTGTGTGTGCCCAGCACATGCCCACCACCGTCGCAAGATGGAGGCAGGCTACAGGGCCCTTGGACTTCCTGCTGCCACGGAGGACCAGCTGCTCTTCCCGGCCAGGAGCCCCCTGGCAGCCCACTGGCTCCTGCTGGCCTTCCTGAAGGAGTCCGGCCTGGCTGCACATCTGTAGCCTTCCACCGGGCCTGCTGACCTGCTGGCCACGGCGTTGGCGACGAAGCCGATGACGACGAGAGCGACTACAAGATGATGACCCCCCTCCCAACATCCCACCTCCCCTTCCCCCGGACACCAAGAGTGCCGCCGCGACTTAAGGCGGCATAACCCGTGTCCGGTATCCCCCCCCCCCCCCCCCCCTTACGAGAATATCCCAAAGACCCCAACAAAAACACATTATTAATTTAGTTGTGTTAATGCCATTTCGATGTCTACTGAGCTGTTGAACCTCGAATGATGAACTGTTTCTCTTGCCACACCAGCCATACTGCTCAATCGAGGCTAACATTGGTAAACGTCACTTTATTTTTTTTTACTTATTCGTTGACGCTCTGAACATGTCCTGCATTCATTACACGCCATATCCTGCTCCAAACAATTAGTTTTCGAGCAGCTGGCTGCTACCTGTTATCTTCCCCTATCCTAACTTAATTTTTTGGCAGAGGACTTGAAAGTAAGGTTAAAGAGGCAATAATTGTATTAAAAAAAAAATCGGGATTTGAGGCAGGACGTTCTTTAAACGAAAGGTAAAAGTACTCATGCTACAATCCCTACGTGCCTGAAAGAGGAAAACATGTATGTGTATTAGAAACCGTTGATTGATTGTTGTGCCGTGCTGTAATAGATTTTTCCATTCTCATGGCTGTGTCGCTGTATCAGCGACTGCGTGCGCAAGCGCCGTGTGGACAGAGCAATCAGTGTGAATCTGCCATCCTTTCCTTTATGGTCGAGAAAAGTCGCAACCGCCTCACCAGAAAGACAGCTACTTTTCAAAAGTCTTCTGCGTAATATAAGTGCCTGCGGCATTGCCAAGCCCCGGTAATTGTTCTCGAGTTTTCAGGCTTTTCGCTTTTTTTTTTTTTTTTCCAGGCTTTATTCTCCTCTTCGGCTCCAGCTTCAGTCATTCCTATTCTTCTCCCATACTCGTTTCATCCTTCGCCGCCGCTCAATTCCCCCGCAGCTTTTTTTTTTTTTGTTTTCTTTTTTTTTTGTTCTCAGCCAGTACCCCTTGGAGAGTTCGAGGCTGGCTTTGTGCGAAGCTGTACCACGCGTGGGAGGAGGGGTGTTCGCCACAAATGGTTTTTGTATTTTTCAACATTTTTACCGTGTTTTCACTATGTTGCTGACGACTTGACGGTCTGGGTTACCTCCGGCTAGCTCGGCCAGAAAGAAGAACGACTGCAAGCAGGGGCTACCTGCGTGGAAGAATATGTCCGTGCACGAGGCCTCGCCTGCTCCACAGAAAAATCTGAATTCCTGCGAGTTCACAAAGGGAAACACAAGGAAGGGACCCTCAATGTCTCCCTCGAAGGACAGCTACTTTCCGAACGAGATAAGATACGAGTTTTGGGAATGTGGCTCCAGAGCAACCAGCGATGCGGCCATACGCTCGGCCTTCTCAAGCAATCGACCACTCAGGTCGCCAGGATGATAACGCGCGTGTCGCAGAAGCGGAGCGGCATGCGAGAGGGGGATAACCTGCGCCTGATTCAGAGCCTGGTGCTCAGTCGCGTGGGCTATGCCCTCCCGTACTTCAACCTCAACAAAGGAGAAGTGGAAAGTGCAGATATCATCCGCAAAGCTTACAAGACAGCCCTGCACCTACCAACGAACGCCTCCAACGCAAATCTACTAGCTTTTGGCATTCACAACACCTTCGAAGAGATTAAAGAAGCCCAACTGGTCACGCAGATAGCCAGGCTCCAGCAGACTCCTCTAGGGCGCTCGCTTCTTAGGCTACTGGGGCTAGGCGGAACTGCGGAAATCGAGAATTGTACTACGAGCATACCGGACGCAATTCGCCAGACGCTAAAAGTTAGCTCCCTTCCCCGGAACATGGACCTCAACTTGCATGTGGCCCGTATGGCAGCCCGGGCGAAGTGGCGAAGTATGTACAGCAAAATCTAGCTACAAAATCCACACGGTATACACGGACGCGGCTCCGTATACAGGAAGCTCACATAACAGCGCAGTGGCGGTAGCTATTGATTCCAACCTAAACAAATTAGCTAGCGCCTCAGTCAGGGATTGCACGGTAATGGAAGGGGAGCAGCTGGCCGTTGCTCTAGCGGCCGGGTATCGAAGCAACACGTCCCTTACCATTCTTACAGATTCGAGAGAAGCGTACCGTAACTACATGAACGGCCGCATAGGTCGCGCCGCGCTCAGGCTCCTCCAGAGCGCCACCCCATCAAAAGTCACACACAACATCTACTGGGTGCCAGGACACACCGACATAGCGGGGACGCACGCGCCGACGAAGTAACTGGAGGGTATACGAGCCGAGCTTCCTCCCAATCGGACGATCTACACGAGCGAGTCGGCCCTACGTACTCAGACATTCTGAACTACTATAAGGGGGTACGGATCCGCTATCCGCCGCCTCATCGTGATCTTGAAGAGGCAGTGTACTGGCGAAGACTGCAGACAGGAACATTCCCAAACCTGCATATCCTTAGCAAGATTTAACCGTTGCAATATCGGGACATCTGCCCATGGTGTGGTAGCAAACCTTCCTTATACCACATCACGTGGGAATGAAGAAATAACGATAGCTTTCGTAAAGACCCGAGTGCGGAACAGTGGGAGAGTCGGCTCTCCAGTGGCGATCTGGGTTGCCAACTACGTCTGATCCAGCACGCCTAGCGAGCAGCGAAGCTCAGCGGAGCCCTGGAATAGGGGCACCGACCCTGTGAGAGGAAGGAAGATGGACCTCTTCTGCTACTAGCACAAGGCCTTTCTAGAGAAATTAACGTAGTTCCTATCCTATCCTATCCTACAGTGTTTTTGTATCCCCTCCCCCCCTGCCTTTGTTTTTTGCTCGGCCTTTTCCAACTGCATGCGCTTCTCCTGTTGTACGCTTCTTCCGTTTTTCCTGTTTCCAGCCTACAAATAAGCGCCCAGCAGGCAGCCAGGGCTCGTCCGCGTATCTCTGTCTTGTGTCGTGTGGCTCCCGCATAGTTTATGATTCGCTACATCACTCCAGCTGGCCGAAACGGCCACCATTTCGCTGCGCAGACGCCGATTACATTCCCACGTCCGTCTCTCGAGCGCGCGCCTTGCCCAGGCGGCCGCGCCTGCCACTACAAAAATCATCCGGTGCCCACTCGTGGCGCTGCCTTTTCGCCGCGAGTGCTGCCCCCTGGGTTTCTGCACGGTGTCCATGCGACTGCTCACATGGAACCGTTTCTCGGGCAGATGCTAAACGTTGTATAATTTAATGTATCTAACTCAGATTTACTTCTGCAATATTCCATATGGCATCACCCTCTCTAGGTAGAACACAATATCTAGGAAATTCTGCGCCATAGCGGCAGTTTTCTCGTCAAAACCGTCCGCCACCGCATTGCGCTCAATGCAGCCGAATGATAGAGTGGGACCCAACACGCCTCAAGAGAGAGCAGTGTTATGGTGGCTAACCACCATAGTAGTGTCTCCATCCTGAAAGCTGCGCTGGCCATCCAGGCACCCTGTTTGTTGACAAGCACGGGACGGGAATGTAGTGCCTGTAACGACCATTTCTGGATTGCGGTATGCCACCTGTGATATATTCGGTTTACCCGAACCGTGACGCGAATGTGAAGATTCATTGTGGAATGTATCTGCTAAGATGCACGCACTTGGGTAGAAAGAAAGCAGGTCTTAGTAATAATTGAACGACATTAATGGCCACCTAAGCGAGTTAGATGATACAGACGGGAGTGGCCAGCTCCTGAGCCGGAAGAGGGTCTGCAGCTTGAGCTTGCAAACCCACCCCCACGATGCGAGGGAGAGTTCACATAATGCGCTCGTGGCAGTGCCACGACCATTGACTATGCCTTACTTTCCCCGAGCCTCAATTTCGCTTTGTAAAGGGTCACCATCGACGAAGAGGGGGCCAAAAGTTGAGGAGCGACCACAACCGCCCTCTTATGGACTTCAGTTCATCCCGCAGTTGTCGAAGCTCAGACAATTAAGCAGCGATAGGTCAAGGTCAGTACTCACCTTCCGAATCGATACAGTGGTGGAGGATATTTAAGCAAAGTTCGCTCAGGCGCCAAGCCTAAACATATTATGCCTTCATGGATGCACTGTTTTCTGTCGTGGAGAAATAGATTGTGCGTGGCAGACCGGGTGCACGCACCTCGATAAATCCGCGGTGGGACAGCGAGGTGGAGGCCGCTCGGAAGGAGCGCCGGGGAGCCAATCGTGCATATCAAAGAGCACTGAAAAGAGCCGACGTTAAGGCGTGCACCGCTGCCTGAAACCGATACATATTGCTGAAGCGCAAGGTCCAGGCCTTAATGCAGGCAAAGCTCGCTTATCATAACGCGCACTTGCTGTCGAGAAGATAAGAGTATAGCGGAAAAGTTTTGGCGGTGTGTGAAATCTCTGGGCAGGCCTGCCCCTCCTGTGCCTCCGCTGACCAGCCCAGCTTAGTACTTTGCTCATCACTTCGCCTGTGTATTTGGGCATTCAGAGGTAACAGACCACCACGCCCTCCAAACTTATTTAGCGACCACTACCGAACCTGAGACACAGGAAACCCCAAGTCAGACGGGTCCACGCTAGGCTGTCACCAAATTGGCAATGGACCTAAAGGGTATCAACGTTCGAACGGCTGCCAGTCCGGACGGCCTACCAGTTCGGTTGGTGAACGGTCTAATTGGGACGAAGCGAAGGAGCAGCAAGCCGAACTCCTCACAGGCATTATTCAGGGAACACCGGTTCCTGTTGAACGGCGGCAGAGTAGGGTTGCGCTTGTCCTTAAGCATGGAGGTGATCCCAGGCAACATATGCGGTTATTGCCCAATACAGTGGCCAGCATGACCTTTTTGCTCGTGTGATGAACTAGATGAGTGCATGGACGCGGAAGGCAAAGGTATTTTCACGAAACTGCAGAATGGTTTCCGCCCTGGTCGTCGCTTGGATCACAACGTCTTTGTCCTCGTGCAGTGCGTGGAGATTACGCACCACGAGGGCCGACCACTTCTGTGCTGTTTTTTCCACATGCATCTCAGAAGAAGGCCATTCGTTTCATATGTCATAGGTTCGACAGAGATTTTTCGCCTTTAACAGCACTTTCATAGCCTTGCAACCGCTCTGTTCGCCGACGGACTGATTCTTTAAAGTTTTTTCATTCCATTCCCAACTTTTCTTGTCGGACCACTTCAAATGATTACCTAATTCCCGCGATACTAAAACGAGAAATCACCACAGCCTAAACATAAAGTCTTATTTTGCCCGCACAGACACTTTTAAATAGTTTCTTTCGCGTGTAATGGAATGCTGAAATTTCCTGCCTGGTCATACTCGTTTATTGAATAATTTTTGCCGCCTTTAACTGCGTTTTGTCGTTTTGCTCATATTCTATCCGCTACTTGCCTTTGCTCTGTTCCTTGTTTTTTTTTTTACCCACCCCTGCAATAGCCCAATAGAGCTGCAGTATGTATACAAATAAATAAATAAACTGTCGCTGGGTTGGATATGCTGAGGGAGCTGTTGACGGTAGAACACTTGCACAGACGAAATACAGTCCACTTCGGAGAAAGAGTGTCTCCCGCCTAACTGTTACCAAGCGCCTGCAGCACGGATGTCCTGTCTCCTCTGCTGTACATCATTTATGTGTCCTGTGTGGAACGAGCGCTCATCGAGTCGAGCCTTGGCTTCCAACTCCAGCGTACTACCAGTGTGTTCGAAAACAATCGACAGCCGACTGCGGCCTTCGCCGATGATCTGGTCATCATGGTGGAGTCAGCGACCGGACTGCAGAACTTGCTGAACATATATGCCATAGGACCATATCCAGCCTAGAGCTGAAGTCCAGCATGAAGACAGCCGTTGTCCGGCTTGCTGGAGATAGTGCCGATGACACGATGCTAATGCTTGGCGGACACATGGCTCGAGTTCAAACTTCGGACCTTTCTCAAGCAGGCTAGAAATGTTAGCAGGAATGGATGCACCACCCAAGATGATTAGTCTTCCTTTTGCAACTTGCGGCGTCTTCGATTTTTCCGTAAAACTTAGAAGCTTTGTCAGATTCCAGTTCCGCCACAATTCGGTGAGGCGGGTCGCTTCGCTTTTGGGTAATGGAACCTTCTTTGAGCAATCCATTCCGGGTACTTAAGAAACCAGGTTACACGCAGCCAATCTGCGTAAAAACTGATTTGGCGCCATAGCTCAGACCGCCAAATCTTGCAAATACGCTTCGCATGACCCCTTGAGGGTGAAACTGGGTCAAACGATGCACTCACTTCCACCGGCGTACCTTGCTCGGCATGTCGCAGACACAATGTTTGTCAGAAGCGTATTGACGTCCTGAAAGTCAGCAGAAGGAAGAAAGGAACAGGAGCTCGATGTAGAATAAATGTACATTGGGAGAGCTAACGACAATCTTGAAAAAGTTCGCGTCTAAAGAAAGTGAAGAAGTGTACGAGGCCTACTGTATTAAGAAGGAATCCGGCTTGTGTGTCAGCAAAACCTCTGTCAATTGTCGGATAAAAAGTCTGCATATCTGGATAGCATGATGTCCCTTGCGCACCTGCGCGCTAGTGTTACATCATGATCGTTTGTTAGGTTATGCGACCTCAACAGCGTGCGGCTATGATGGGCGGCTGCAGTGACTGATTAAATGAAAACGCGAAAGCGCGATGTAGATAGGAAAAACTAATAATCAACACTGTTGAACTCCCGGGCCTATTGCTAGCGCACGAGAGGAGGACAACGATATGAATGATATAATGTGATAGGTATGACTATAAATGTGACGCTCCGTTGTTGGTTTCTGTCTTTTTGCGCGATTTCAAGATGCATTCTAATGGTAGGCGACTTCCTCAGTTTCTCCCAGGAACTCTGTCGTCAATTCGAAAATGGACGCCAAAAACGTACCTTCCCTTGAAAGCGTCTTTTGCGCATGCACGCTGTGGCACCGTGCACGGCAGTGCCAGAAAGAGGCGGTGGACGTTGTCGCAGCGCTGCCAGGCGCGCCGAAAACGTTGGGCTATTTAATGCTATACTATACCAGACTCTGGTTACCTGCACACTAAGGCGCGACAAGGATGAGTGACAGTCGCGAGAGGAGGGCTCTCGTGTTGAACCTCGGCTGCTTTGCTGTTGCCCTCCACGTCTGCGACTGGCCTTAACCTGGTTCGTGACAAAAATTCCAAGGTGCACTAATGCGAAAGCACTGCGAGTTCTGTCACGCCGCCTCTGGATTCGTCCCAACACTATACGCTAGCGGATCTCGGCCGCAAATGACATATGTAGAGAGTGAAGGAGAAGGAGGATATGGAAACGGTCGGTTCAGAAGCCGAGTCTCAAAGGAAAGACTAGAGTATTGGCGCAGATGACCTAGGGAAAAAAGGTCTTAGTATACCTTCCAGAATTATTAATGTCGGAGGAATAAGCAGAGCCGGACAACATGATCATGGTCAAATTTTATAAGTCCATAACTACCCGCATGCAATAACTTTTTGACGTAATTAACGCAAAATTTGAACATCTGGCTACTAATTCGAGAAGACCAGGGAGGTATATACAGATCGCTTGGGAAAACGTATGCAGCTGATGGAGAGACGACTAACGCTATGTAAGATCCATGGCTCCTCAAAAAATACGTAAAACAACTATCTGGTAGTGGAACTGCAGAGGATACACGCGAAAAAGGGCAGTATAGTAGAACAGCGCTCCTATGGCGGGCGAACGGCCGGAGGTACAGTCTTTGTCAAAAGTATATGGCCCAAGAGATTCGCTTCTAAGCACTGTAACGCGGCTGCTGGCAGCAGTACTGGAATGTGAATATAAGCTAGAGAAGAATAAGGGCGAGATTTCTCATCTAGGAAGTTTCGAACGCTATAGTTGCTTTACGAGCTTTGTTACTGGACTTAGAACAAAAATCATTGGGCCGTATACTTTTGACAAAGACTGTACATACTCGCCCTAGAGGAATAGGGGTATGCTCCAAATTAGCCGGCTATAGGGCATACACTAGTGGTAGGAAGAAATCGCGGGTGACCACATTTATAAAAGGAGATGTTACGGCTATTCAAGACGGCACAAGATACACACACACAGATCACGTGAGCTTGTGCCCGACAAACGGCAGGAAGCAGGTCTCTTCATACTCAATCTATATATAGCAACCCAAAACAGTCCAGATGCACATTCAGGGAGGTTTTTGGCCTTGAAGGGAGAAAGGCAAAGGACAATGTACTTATCTGATGGGGACTTCAATGCTCATCACCAGGTTTGGAGGTATAAAACTGCGAACGCGATGAGCATTAGGCTTTGGAAGGATATCGAAAAGTACAGCCTATAGACTTTAAAGGGCCACTGTCCAGGGAAGGCCCTTTTAAGAAAAGGAGCCCAGTGTTTCGATCAGGTACCGGAGATAGTCTGTGCAAAATTCTACAGCGACACGCGCGCCGCAAAGCATCGAAAATACAATTCAAAGCTCCCTCATGCTCTCCTTTGAGAAGCCAGCTTCACCGCTCCCTGCGCTGGCCCGACGGGCCCCGATAATGACGTACGTATTGGGAACGACGTCCATTGGTCCGTCTAGCTGACTGACGGGAGAAGGATGGGTGTCTACCGCTCGCAGCGCGCTTTTCCCTCGCCACGGCCAGACTGAATCCAGCGGCGCGCGCTCCCTCGACCGTTTTTTTTTTCGCGCTCGCGGAGAGCCACGCCCCACCTCCCGCCAAACGCGGAGGAGGAAGGGGAATTTGTATTGCGGAGGCTAGACGACCTCGGGCAAGAGAGTGAAAAACCTTTGCGAGGGAACGGAAGGAGAGAGGCAGGATAGAATCGGGTGATTGCGGTGGCTGTAACTGCGTTATTAGTTACTCTTTTCAAAAACATTTTGCGGCCTTGCGTTCCAGGGGCGAAGTCTCACAGTCACCGGGGAAGAAAATATTTTCGACCGGAGGGTGGACAGTGGGCCTTTAAAACGGACCTAGATTTTCTGAGGCGCGAAAACAGCATAACAGGCGACACATCATCAGACCTTACTTACAATGGTCACTGAGGGTACCAAGGCCACGTGATGTAACGCTCAGGAAAACCTAGGAAGTGATCACAACATCATAGGAATTGTGGATGGCGGACCGACCACATAGAAAAAGAACATGGTTAATTTCATAAATTAGGATAGATTCCGGGAATGCCGAGACTTCGGAGATGGACTGTAGAAGACATAAGCGCTTGCGGCCGCGAACTTTTATAAGGGACGTGGAGGCGGCTGCCGATGAGGTCGAGGATGAGAAAAACACATGCACAGTAGAACATGTGGCACAAAAATAAAACCTTGGAGGACCGACTCGCAACTAGGAAATGGGATAGAGGCCTGTGGAAGAAGATAGCTAGACTCGGTGCGGAGATCGACAGGTGCGACCCAGCTCCCAGAATACACCGCGGACGAGTTAATGAGACGATAGACTGCGCCCGATCACTGTATAGCGGAAGTCAGGGCTGAAATTAAAAGGGTAAAAACGAAGCCGGCAGCTGGCCCAGATGGGGTCCCAGCAACAAAATTCTTCGAAATTTAGAGGATATATCGATAAGTAACCTATAGTCGGATGCAGCTAGGTCAAGAAAAAATTGCCAAACAGCCCTCTAAGGATCCCCCTCCAACCAGTCACATCGCTCCAAATGCGTGGCGTCGCAGCGTCGCGGCACACACGGGACAAGAAAAATGCAAACAAAAACGTGTTCTTCCGCGCCCACGGGTTCGCGGACTTTTACCAAGATGGCCGCTTCCGGCTGTCGCGTGGTCGCGTCCGTCCGTCGGTGCAGGCGTTGGTCGGTGTCGCCAGTGGTGTCACCTCGTAGGGCTCCGTGACAGGAAAGAGATGCAAGGAAGCGCAGAACAACGAAGCAGTTACGTGAAAGCTCGACAGTGCTGAAATTTACCATCAGAATTCGTCGTTTTGCCTGTTATTCTGATGAGCAAAATACTATCGATCGAATTTTGAGTAACAGGTATGTATTTTTGCTAGAACTCACAAATGATTTACGAACTATTTCCTAGCGCGGACTCACTCGAAGAAACCGCGTTCTAAGCGCTACTCGTAGATGCAAGACGGTCGGCCGTGACGTCATGGTATAGCTCGGCAGCTATTGGTTAGAGGGGTCCTTTGATAGCTGGATGCCGCTTACTTGACTTGTATCCGACTATAGCAGCATACATACGGCGCTGATGGAGAATATGTTCAATCCCACATGAATGGAAGATAGCTAAAGTAGTCTTTATACCCAAGGAGAAATGGTTGCTAGGCGAGTTGGTTACAGTGCATTTTTAATATTTAAAAACTCGAAAAACACGGGTCAAGCACAGTGAAGACGATGAGACGAAGCCCTTTTTTTTTTCGCTTTCATCCCGTCGTGTGCACTGGGTTTGTCCCATGTTTTTTCGCGCCTTTAAATATTAAGAATTGATACCCAAATCTGGGAAGAAGTTTGGGTCAGAAAATTTTAAGACCCATTTCGCTTACATCATGCCGCGTGGACAAGCTCATGGAGCACGTGGTGCAAACTAGGCTTAACAGATTTCTAGAGGAGAATGAGCTATATCCTGACACGATGATAAGATTTCGATCAGGACACTCTGTAACCGACGTCATGCTACAGCTGAAACATCAGATAGGCGCAAACAAAACACACAAGAATATAGTGGTAGGCCTCGATGTGGCGAAGGCCTTTGATAACGTCCACCACGGCGCTATCCTAAACAACCTCAGTGCACTAAGGGTAGGAAGCCGGACGCGTATCCAATTATATTAGATTTTTTAATGATCTTAAAAAAATTTTCATTAATTTTCAGTGACTGTCAGGACACTGCGGTATCAATTGAAACCACCAGGAGGACGAGGCTGCTCGTTCTGCCCACAACGACGGAGTTCCAGTCAAAATCCCCATACCGAGGGTTGACGCAGCATGTGCGCTTCGCTCTTTGGCCCTGGAAATAACACTTTCAGCGTGGAACACGGGGAAGTTTTGCAACCGCCACCTCAGGGCACTGCACCCTGGTCTGCGCCTTAGCCTTCCACATAAGATGTATCACGCCGAGGTGCAGCGCTGCTGTGCCGTTTATGGCTCGATGTTGCTTTCGCGAACAACTATGCTTTCCAGATAGGAATGACCGCCCTGCCTGTGAAAATTGTGACTGTGAAGAGATAGTCGAACATCTCCTGTGTGAATGTCCTATATTTTCGAATGAAAGACAAGAGTTGCGTTGTGCGCTGGACCGCCTCGATCCTCGCCCTTACCGGCGGATATAATATCCTTGGTCCGTGGCCACGGCAGTCGACTGCTTTCAAGGCATACAGCATACTGCAGGCCGGATTATCCAGCTTTCAAAGGCTTCAAATGGACCTGGCCCTCCGTTCTCAGGGGCCCTTTGAGAGCTGGAAAAAAATGGCGAATTTCAAGGCCTGGTCTGAAAAATAGTCAAATAACGTCCTGATACCTTGACTAAAATTAGAGCTTATGTAGTGCAATGTCGAATGCTTCAAAAGCTGTTCGTCGCCTCGTGCGCTTAATGCCAAAGCCAGCCTCATATGTTTCAAGTCAAAGGACAAAACTTTACAAACGGATGCAAAAAAAAAATCCAAAATGATTTGAGCTGGCTCTGACATATTTTCTGCATTGTGTAAACGTGTATAAGGTTTCTGTAAAATCTAGGAGGCGCTTAAGCTACGCCTTGTAGACGCGATAGGACGGCTTAGGTGTTTACCCTACATTAAAAGAAAGTGCATGAACGTGAACGCTAAATACGCACAGAGAACTGGCAGATAGGAGCCATTAACACTGTCATATAATAACACTTAAGGTGGCGGTTCCACGGTCACCATCTTGGAAGTAGTTCAGATTCTGCCACCAGGCTATGCCACTAATCCATGACTGAGGAATTGAGTACCCAGCCACCCAGCCCTCTCGACTTGCGCTGCCTGAAGGCTTTTCTTGTGTTGCTGCGCGGACTTTCAAACGTTTTTGCGGCTCCACATCAGTGTCCAGGCAGAGAAGGGGAGGACTTTTGTCCCCGTCCTGCGCAGCATGGGCTGCCTCATATAACTCCCCTCTTCACCCCACCGCACCACTACTTAGAGCAATACGCGCCCCGAAAATGGGACAAGAGCCTTCCCTCTCTTGCCTATAGATCAACACTGATCTGTGACGTAAGCGCGAAGCGGTGGCGCTTCCATCGCCAGCGTGGTCCGACTGGGGGTGAAAAATAGGCTTAGCGCCCATAGAAATACATGGAAGCGAAATATTCCAAAGCAGTTTTCTAATTTCCAGGGTCATTTGTGATGTTGTTATTCGGTACAGAGCAACCATGGACATCTTAGAACAGCTCATGATAGTATCAAATCTCATTAACGAGGCGAACTATTTTTAAAACGCCGCGAAACGTATGCGGGTGCGAGTTGGGAGGGCGACCCATAGAAACACATGTAAACACAACTTACCGCAACAATTTACTCGGTACAGATGCGTTGAACCCCTCTCATTTTTTGTTGAACGTCTTGTATCACGCCCTGACATCATATTGCATGGTACACTACATTCCCTTGCAAGTACTGCAAGTCTGACGACTTGCGGGACAGTTCACAGCACGATAAACTGACCGCGCACAGTTGCAGACGGAAATGCGCCACCGGCGCTGTCGCTAGCAGACGCTCCGGAGCTGGAGGCGGCCGCGGTGGGTATCGCCAGATACGCTGTCGTCTGCTGCAATGCGCGAATCTCGTTCGGTTCATATTGTTGTATGGCGTTTGACAACTGCTTTTTAAATGTAATTCTGTCTAGCACGTATCACTGGAGCGACATTTACCCTATGCGGCAGCATATCAGACTGTAAGCAAAACTGCGCGATTCGCTACATCCAGCTTGCCTTTCGGCGGTGTCTGGATTCATAACACAGGCTATTCGGGGAGTTTTAAAAGTAGACTGCCTCCGTAATGACGCACCCTACTTTATCACACACTTCTTCAAAGCGCTGGTCAACGTTTAACGACCGGTCACCACTTCTGATGCTCTGTGAAATGAGAAAAATGTTCCGGTAAGTTGTGTTTACATGTATTCCTACGGATCGCCCTCCCAACTTGCACCCCCATACGTTTCGCAGTATTTTAAAAATACTTCGTCTCGTTAATGAGATTTCATACTTTCATAATCTGTTTTAGGATGTTCATAGTTGCCTTGTACTGAATAACGACATCACAGGTGCCCTGTGAAATGAGAAAACTGCTTAGAAATATTTCGATTCCATGTATTCCAATGGGCGCTAACCCTATTTTTCACCCCCAGTCGGCTGCGACGCCGCGAGCGCCCCCTTTGTTTGTAAACACGGTGTTGGTCTATACTTCGTCTCACAAGATAATTGCAGCACAGGGAAAGGCAGAGGCACCCCAGCTGGTCCAACCATGCAGGATCACGCGTGCAATAGGCAATTGTGCTCCTAAGCGCCTCTCGCCCCCCCCCCCCCCCCCCCCCCCCCCACCCAAATTGGCGGGGGTGACAGTAGGAGCACAACTCTCTATTATAGTGCGCACGGGCGAGAGGCACTTAGGAGCACAATTGAAAGGGCTCCTCTGCCTTTCGCAGTGCTGCAGATATCTTGTGAGACGAAGTATAGTTTCCGCTGTAGAGCCACGAACCCGATTGCTCTACCCGCCGAGCGTGAGGGGGTTGGACTGGACTGCAGTAGGCTAGCTTGACTGAACACAAATAAAACAGGGTGTCAACATGATTGCACAGTGCAATCTTAGTACGAGTGAAAAGGAAAAGCGAATGGCATTATTTCTGCTGACTTCGTCAATGAACCTTAGTTGAAGTCGACGCCTGTCTTGTGTTCTTTTGATCCTCGTCTTTAGGGCTGTGCAACCGAGTGATCATTAGCGAGCTTTAGAATACGGCGACCCTATCCGTAAGTGGGATAGAGTAATAGCGGAGCGTGCGCACTATAATAGAGAATTGTGCTCCTACTGTCACCCGCGCTATTACCCTGTCCCCCTAAGAGGTAGGGGTACCATATTCTAAACCTCCCTATTGTTGATGCCATAGATATAGTAGGGATCGGAACACTACTTGACTGGAGTGGAAGCAGCCAGCTCTTGCGGTCAACAGAAATTTGCTTTATCAAACGTGATTACAATGATGATAATGTAGCTATAATTAGCTGAACTTCAGTCAACAGTCGCCCTTGTTTATTTTTTGTTCGTGCTTGTCCAATCTTGGAAATTAGAGCTGGTAAGTTACAATGTGCAACTAAAAATAAGTGAATGATTGTCCATTTTTTCCTTTTGAGATGAATCGATATTTCGAAATAGATGTGAAATCCACCAAGAGGCTATGTATCGCGCAGGAGGCCGGCATGTATTCATGTTCTCTTCGGCACTGAGGAGGCGCATTCACACTAAACTATGTGGGAAATGGGGGAAGGGGAGAGGGGGTAGGAAGGTTGCCAGAAGAAAGGACCTAACGGGGACAGTTTTGTAGGCGCTTATGGCGGCCACTTTCCCACTCCCAATTGGATGCTCCACAGAGTCCTCATTTTATTTATTCGTACGTACGCGCGCGTGTGCGTGCGTGTGTGTGTGTGCGTGCGTGTGTGTGTGTGCGTGTGTGTGTGTGTGTGTGTGTGTGTGTGTGTGTGTGTGTGTGTGTGTGTGTGTGTGTGTGTGTGTGTGTGTGTGTGTGTGTGTGTGTGTGTGTGTGTGTGTGTGTGTGTGTGTGTGTGTGTGTGTGTGTGTGTGTGTGTGTGTGTGTGTGTGTGTGTGTGTGTGTGTGTGTGTGTGTGTGTGTGTGTGTGTGTGTGTGTGTGTGTGTGTGTGTGTGTGTGTGCAATTAAAGGAACACACTATTTTCAGGCAATTAGAATAAAATTTTAACAATCAATCTCCTAGAAACATTTTTCTCCTGTAGAATTTCACTCGACACTGAAATCTGATGTGAAAAGTAGCATATGCTATGGAAGACGCTGACCTGTCCTGCTGCAGCTTCCCGTGATGATGCATGCGCTTTCTGAACCAATATATTGGGTGGACTACTGTTCATTATTAGCTTGGAGCCTGACTTTATTGTACTCATTTCACAGGGCACACACACGTATCCTACAAGTATACTTTAGTGTTGAGCCCGCCTTTCGGCTTCATGTGTTGGTAGTAAATAATTTCGTGATGTGGCACTTACTTGTACATTCACACATTTGCAACATAATAATCAGAGCCCAATTTTTACTCCATGCAAGAGCGCCCATGCTTACCAAATGTTTTCCTGCAAATGTCAAATGATTAGACGCATCGATCAGATCGCGTTCTGTCAGATTTGGCATGTGCTATAATTTGTGAATTTTTCCATACCAATGCAGTACAGTGGTTTTGCTTCATGTGGTCAAACGGAAGCACGTTCTTTGTATGCTTCGAAATTCTCACATGCTTCTATGTCACTTTTGCTAACATGATAGGACACCTTTCAGAGCACAGGAAGTCGAGTTGCTTCAAAACAAGGTTCAAATATAAAGTCAACAAATTGGGCGTTGAGACGGCGGGTGAGTGGACGCCTGGGTGACGCAGTATCTACCTTACTCGAGATAAGGGCCCCTTTCTTTTGGAAACGCTCTGCCTGCCGACAGGCTTTTAGAGCGTTAGCTCTGTTGCTCACTTGCGCGAGTGGTGCGTTTTTCTAAGAATCGTAAACAGTGCCATCACCATAGCAACATCGCCGTCTTCACTGTGCCCGGGCAAACTAGACCGAACGCTCCACGCCCCCGGCCACATCGGCAAAGCGCAGTAGCGGGCGGTGCTAGGCAGGTATAGCATTATAGCAAAAATGAACGCCGAACCAGCTTCCCTGCCGAATGCATCAACGATTTACCGTAGACGCCGTAATGCTTCGAACAATCCGCGGTATATCCCCCTTCACGAAGCGGAATTAGTTAGGAAGAGGACGGGACATCATGCACGTATAAAATAAATAAAACGAGCGCAAATAAAAGCATCAAACGGGAAACCAATTCAGTGTTTTCTCTCATTAAAAAAAATATATATATATATATAGGGCCACTGATCAAGTCAAAGTATTTGAAGAAGATATAAACGAATGCTTTTTGTCTGGTTTCTCCATTGTGAACAACGAAGCGGTAGGGCTTCCGAAACGTTAGTACGTTTCATGAAACTTTCACTTGGTCAGTGACCCTGTATATTTTTTTATGCCACCACCTGATCAGACTGCATTTCGTCGAACTCTTGATAACAGTGGTTCTCTCATTTGAGCTAAAGCTCGACATTCGGCTCAGAAGCGTTGAGCCTCATCGTTTTTTTTTTCTTTTTTCAATTTTTATTGAAGGGAATGACGGAAACGCAGTGGCAAAACCCGATTCAACATCACATTTTTGTATTGGAGAAGCTTCACATGGCTGTTTCCTACTTGCCCATTCACCGAAAAAATCCCCGACAGCTACTGCGGCACGTTACCTTTACTATAATCACCAGAACACAACATTCGGAAAAAAAAAAAGAAAGATGACTGAAACGCTGGTGATTATCTTCGGCCGCCCGCTATATCATTTTTTCTCCTTTTCTTTGGAGCCTGCACTGCTTGCGCTATATAGGAACTTCAGTAGGAAGGTTGAAGAGGCATGATTGTGCATGTTCAGGTTTTCAAGTTGTACTTGGCAGACTGTTGAAACATTTTATCTGTACCAGTAAAGTGGCAGAGGGTACAAGTATTCGTGCAATTTCTCCTAAGGAGACGCTTTTTGAAATTATATTGTATTAATTTATGCAGTGTTATAGTTCCGTGCCCTACTATTAATTTTATCGTAGAAAGGGGAAGATATTTTTTCTTCTTGCCATTGAAAAAAAAAAAAAAGTCTAAATTCCACACCCACACAATATATGATAACACCGCGAACATCTGAAGATAGCTTTGTGGCGGAGCTAAGACGAGGAATAACCAGCTCCGACAGCGTTCATGTTCGAACTGATTTTTTTTTTTTTTTTTTTTTTTTTTGCTGCTTGCCCTGAGACGCTTAGTGCCAAATTCTTCTTTGTCCAGCGCCGCGCCGTTGTTTGTGATAAAAGCGCGCGCTCCAAGACTACAAGCAACTACGACCCTGCCAACCATTTTTTTTTTTTCCTCCCTCGGCTGCGGCGGCAAAGTCAAATTTATTCACACTTTTGTAACATTTTTTTTCCTGTCCTGCCTAAGATATGAAAAATAAACAAACAGCAATGCAGTTAGGCTGATCCCAGTAAATAAACTACACTTTAGCAGCCGATGCATTATGTGTGCAGAGCGAAGCAGAATTTTAGTATTTCTTTTACCGTTCCTATCTTTGTTCTGAACTCGTAAAATCTTCATATCATTCAATAAATTTGTGCGGCACGTAACCTCTTATCCTCATTTGATAATTTCCATAGCATCATGTTTTATTTTTCCTTCGAGGGTTTGCATAATACCGACCCTCTAACGCGTAAGATTTCATTGCCTCACTTTCAGTGTAAGACTGACTCGATAATAAGAATGCAGAGATTTCACGTTGTCTGGATGTATCTCTAGCTGCTAGGTTGAAATTATGACAGCGCTGTTCTTTGAATTGCTCATTCCGCTTAGTCGTTTCTGAGGAAGGATAAAGGCCTCCATTGTTCGTCGGTTTCACCATGTTAGCGGCTATTCGCTTCTCGTGCGAGGCAGCCCCGTGAGCAGAAAGATGCCTGCTTTTGCCAAACACAAGCATATATCATGTGTGTTACTAAAAAAGCTAGAAACGAGTAACGCCAAAACGCTGCTGTGCCCGGCAGTTTTAAAACACTTTGATCCTGCCTGTACAGGAAAGTGCCCGCACTGTGCGGATAAGTATTCGGACATATTCCACATTGTGTGGGCATGTCAGTCAACCCCGAACTTCACCCCCAAACCCAACCCCACCCGGGAGGACTGGGAGGCAGCCCTGCTCGGCTGCTCCGATCTGGCAAGCCAGAAGGCTCTGGTCCACCGAGCCCGAGCCGCAGCGGTCGCCAATGGGCTCCTGTAATGAGGAGCCCACCTAGTGTTTGCGTGAGGTTGCCCCGGCCAGAGGTGGGCAAATGCCCTCATTTTGGCCTTTCCTCCCTCGCCCTCAATTTACAATCGGCAGCCCTCCCTCACCCTCACCCTCGCTTAAAAAAAGTTATTCGCCCTCCCTCACCCTCATCCTCACTTAAAAAATATTGCTGGTCCTCACTCACCCTCATCCTCATCTCATTTGCCCTCCCTCACCCTCAACCTCACGCCCAGCAGTTTGAATATTTTAGTTATTTTTCATTATTTTCGATCCATGACAATGTTACAGCGAGTCAAAGTAGGCGCAAACTATTCTTATCTGCGTCTGTTTTCGGCAGTGTCAAGCCGCGTTGATCATTTAGCAATCCGAATTTTTCGAAGCTAACAATGCACTTAAATAAATGACGGGGCTGCGTTCATGCTGTAGCGTATCACTGGCAAGAGCCATCTGGTACTTGTTCCGACAGTTGCTGAGAATAAGATATGCACTGCACATGGAAACCAGAGACTGTGAAAAGTGCAAAGAGCAATTCTGTCAGTGCCCTAAGCATGCCAATCAAAGGCGAAACTTCGAGGAGAAAGGAAAATAACCACTGTCATAGTTACCAGGCAAACCTGCCCACCGGTTTACACGCCATGTGTTTGAAGGAGACAGAGTGATGAAATACGTTTACCAGCCGCAGACGGAAGGCATGAGGCGTATGGCATATTAGACAACAGAACAATGTAATCTAATTCAAGTAACAGAAAAACGCTATCACACAGAAGCGTAAATTTCGAGTGAGTCAGGATGTCATGACCCTCGATCGCTTCGCAGAGGGGGTTGGGATAGGGGGACATAGCATGCGAGCCCGGGGCCGTGCGCGACAATTTCCGACATGTATGTACACGTAGTGTCATTTGGGAAACGCCACGTAAAAATGCGTTTGTTAGAGGCGCCGTATCGCATCCCGCTTTCGTCCAAGAACAAACCGAAAACACAAAGTGAAACACGTACCTCTGTCGCGCTTCTGGTTTTCACGAACGCCGCCTCAGTATTGCGTAAAATCTTTTTTTTTTTTCCAATTTCTATTAAAGCTATACGAGAATAGGACCAGACAGCGCCTAACTAGAACAGTACGATGTGCAAAGTGAACAGGCCAGAATTTCATGCATAAGGTTTGATTATGCTTCCTGAATAGTGTGCTTAAATCTACGATCACTTATGAAAAAAGCAGTGCTTATAGAACGGGAACAGAAGAGCAACACATATGCGCCAACTAGCCGAAATCAGCACTCTGCATTAATTCGCCTAAGTTCACATCTCCATAGCTGATCTGCTTCATTCCGGACAAACCCGCATATGCAAAAGCCGGAAAACGGATTGTCTGCACTGTGAAGGCAAGAGCGGCAAAAAAAAAAAAAAAAAAAATGAAACTCACCCGGAACCTGCATGACGTCCTACACGCCTTTCACTTGGACCACGCATTTCCCAATAATATCCGAGGACACTGTCACAATGGAAACTTATTCGCGCACATAGTACACAGACGTCCTTGAGCATATAGAATTTGCAACAGCGCACCAAAGTGCTGTTTCCACAAGCGTCAACAACTTGAGCGGTCCGATCGAAAGGACACAGCAACACAAACTGAAGGGCTTCCCCAGCCATTCCTGCCGTTCGCTGTTTCTTTTTCTTTTCTTTTCTTTTTTTTTTTTTTTTTTTTTTTGGGGGGGGGGGGGACTGAGCTGAAGGAAGACCCTTTCTTTGGACAGAGAGCGGGAAAGGAACGTGCGGTGGTGGACGCATGTGTATCCTTCCGAGAGCAATGCTGCCATGTCCATCCATGTCTCCACCCGGTGCCTCAGGGAGATCTGATAAGACCAGCCACAGCCGCCTTTTGAGCCCAGCCGTGGACCAGCGTGCGTGTTCTGCTCACCGCTCTGATATTTTTTTCTTTTTTTAACAGCTTTCTTAATGACAGCTGCCCTTGCTATGGGAGGGGGGAGGAGTCAAGCGCCTGTCGTCGGCGCATTGCCACAGGGTGCAAAGCTAGGCGCACACTGATTGTTTTGTGCGTTATCTGTCACCCTCCCAAAAGGTCTTCAAACGAAGCGCCGCTAACCAAAGCTCTCGGGCATGCAGGCTGAGGTGCACCCCGGCTAACAACGTTCCGGCTTACAGCCTTGTAGAACACCGTAGCCCGCCGAATGGAACATCTTTCCGCGGCCTAGTACGAGCAGTGGCGTTCGTTGCTTCGTTCACACTTCACACTGCTTCGAACCCATTCTCGAACTCGTTCACTGCTTCACACGAGAAGCAATCAACCGCTTCCACAACAACATGGGAAATCCGCGGAAGAGAGGAGGCCTCTTTCCTTCCACAGAAATGGCTAAGCACAATCAGGTGCACAAAAATCAGGGCTGTCATAGTTTCAGCCTGCCAGCTGGAGATCCTAGGACATACCACGACTACGCGGAATTGGGCTTACTTTTATCTCAGCTGTCTGGTTTATTAATATTGAGTCAGTCTTAGAGTGAATGTGGGGCGCTGAAGATGAGAGGTAGTGTTGAGCGTTCGAGAGCAGGTATACAGAAACCCTCGAAGCCTTCTTCCCTAAAGTCTTCCTCTTCTTCGGACCTGGTAGACGTTTTAACAGTATGCGAGACAGGTGCTCTCTGGTGCGACTTTAGTCTTAGCGGCATGTATCTCAGCTGGTCATCTTTATGTTAAGAAAATGTAGGGACACTTATTAAAACGTTCTCATAAAGTCCGAAGCTTTGGCTTTGAGGCAGTGGGTCTTACTCGAGGTCTAAGCGTCCTGGAGGGCTGGAATTCGTCGTCACCCTCTCATCGCATAGGTCAAAATCACTCAGTGCGGACCTCTATAACCAAATGTGAATTGATGTTTTGTAGCTTTCCTGAAATCTAAAACCCTGCTTTACGTCAGTAAAAATTCCAGTTCAGCGGTTACCCTATTCTGCAGCATTGAGCCTACATCGTTTTTTCGCTTTATATCGTGATGTACCAAGCACAACGTAAACCATGCTTTGGATAAGAAGGTGCTGAAAGCCGACATAAACGTGGTCCCCCCTAGAGTGAAGCTGATCTTGGCAAATTAAGTAATGGCAAAATAAGAACACTGGCACGTTGCCGTACGTGCGACTCAAGTTATCGGATAAGGCGACGGAGGCTTCAATTGCTAACACAAGTGGTGAATTCCATCTTAATGTAGTATGCTTCGTATACTTTTCCGCTTGTTTCGAACGCGAACTTCTTCAAGATTGTCATTTCGCAGAATGGAGGTGCACGTTTTTGGAACAGAACCACGACACTGGCGACATAGACGGCCAGTTCCCCACCACCCCGCCAGTGCGTCTAATCCTGCGTGGAGCTCTGAAGTGCGACGTTTCTGCAACATCCAATTTGTTCTGTGTAGCTTCTGACACGGGAGATTGGTATATGGTAAATGACGGCACTCTCCCTCGGCACGAATCTGCCTAAGTGTTTGATACTGCATCCTTAGCTGCTTGTGCTTTCCTTGCACTATATTGCACAAGCTAGCCAGTTTTTCGTGTACAGTCACCTTTCTGAGCCATGTTTTTTAAGCGGTGGGAAATTTGATAGTTATATGGAAATACAACGGATCTTGTACCTTGCGCTTCTTCAGCGCAGCGGTGCTGCTCTACATCCCTAGCATCCCTGGCAAGGTCCTCTAAAACAAAGGTGACCACCTCAGAGGCAAATCTTGCACTGGTCAGTGTTTGCAGCCAGACATCCACGCTATATGTGTCATTTCACGTAGGCAGGATTTGCCAAGAGCGGCATGCAGGTAGTTTTTAGCAATGCTCTTCTTGGGAACCTTTGAATGAGCTAACTGCTGGCTTAAAATACATTCTTTTTTTATAGCGAGGCTGATACATCAAGCACGGTTTGATTTTGCGAACAGCAACACATGTATCTAAGAACTGCAAGCACCCTTGCGCACCCAACCCGAAAGCGCATTCGGCAAAGAATTAAACCTGGTACAGTATTGTCATATCCCCCTCATGCGTGAGTCTATGACAGCATTCAGCCTTACGATCGTCGGGCATTCCGATGCATTAAACTAATTCTGAATGCAGAACAGATGCTACAATCAAAGAATATTAAAGAACCTTCTCCGGTGCAGGACTTCAACAGGTTAGCACGAAATGAGAACACTCTATAGACTTTGGATACTGGAAATGAAACAACTCTTTCGCGAAATTGTGCTCAATGCTCACACGCTGTAGTTATTACTTTCAAATCGATGCTATGTTAACACCCATCTCAAGAAAACTGTCTTAAGAAAATAGAAAAAGTAAAACTTAATGCTATTGAAATTGCGGAAAAAACAATGCGCTGTAAATACGAGCCGCACATATTAATGAACGATTTGACAATTTTGATAATTTACAACAAGGAGAAAATTGATAAAATAAATAAGAAAATATTTTTTGTTCCTGCAAACACATGACAAAGATTGCAACGGATATTGAACTGCGGTTAATTTTATTGCAGCTATTATCAGCACAAATTCAATGCTGTTTGTTTATTTCCGTTGGTTTTGTTGCGAATTGTAATTTACACAACTTATTAAATTTTATGTAAAACCTTGCTAACCAAACAGTCAAGTAACACTGTCAAGAAACATTTCGCATGCGTCGGCTACTCATGCAAGCTATCTGGACGAGAAAAAAAAAAAAAAACATGTGGCTGGGTCCCAGCAGATAAGATCACCCCACCTCGGTCTTTTGTGTTCAACGTTTCTCTGCGCGTCCCCTCTACTTTAGACGCGCTCTTTTTTTTTTTTTTTTTTTTTCTGGGCGTGTTTTTTCCTAAATGGCAAAGAAACGTTAGCAGTTAGAAACGGGGGTCCTGTGTATTTTGCCAGTCCTGTCGTGTTCTGTGAGGCTGGGAAAGGCGACATCGTTCTCGGTGACTTCCTGGAGCTTCCTAGGGTCGTTTTTAGACTTTTCTTCACCACGAGCGCCGGGGCAATTTTGTGGCTTTCTTTCCCGTTCCATTACATCTGTTTTCTATACAACACATGCCCAGTGGAGGAGAAAGTGTGTTGTCCCTCATGCCTTTCGGGTTGCCGCGTGTTTCTTCTTACTGCAGAAACTACGCCTTTCGTGGAACATTTGCCCTCGCCCCTCAACTCTGTATCTTTCCCTCCCTCACCCTCCCCTCACCGCCACTGCCCTCCCTCACCCTCGTCCTCACGAATTTTTCAGCGTCGATCCTCCCTCGCCCTCACCTCACCGAGTCACATCCTCACGAGGTGAGGGTGAGGACGCCCTCATGAGGGTTCACCCTCGTGAGGATGCCCATGTCTGGCCCCGGCTACCTCAAGCTTCCTCCGAATAAAGTTTTTACACACACACACACACACACACACACACACACACACACACACACACACACACACACACACACACACACACACACACACACACACACACACACACACACACACACACACACACACACACACACACACACACACACACGCACGCACGCACGCACACACACAGTAACGAAAGCCACTATACTTGTACTGGACAAGAAGCACGTTTCGTTCGCCGGGGTACAGTGTTGATTGTAGCCGGGGCGCACCTGAGCTGCACGCGCGAGAGCGGCACACAAACTGTGACACACTTAATTCGAGGCGATAAATAAATCTCAAAGCAAGCAAGTGTACATTTGTCAAGCGACCATTTTCAAGTAGCGCTACTGCGCAGGCGCGAAGCACCTGCACCTCAATTCGACCCGACCACTCGACCCGACTCGCCAGTGTTTACCCCTCTCGCCCGATGGAAAGGAAAGGGCAGAGGGAAAACGTTGTAGAAGCACAATACCCTCTCGTAAATACCCCTCGATTCAGGGTGTTTGTGGCGCCATCCTCGTAATTTTTCTGAACTGCGACATTTTAGTGCACATGAAAGTTTATAGATGGCGCTACCTACTAAATTTATTATAGACCTCCTTCATGTTTGTAAACAAACAAGGCGATCGAGGTGGCGCTGCTCTCGTCAGCGATCCCACGGTAGGCAAAACGCACGACCGCGGCCGGTGTACAGTGGCTAGCCGGGGCACTGTGGCCGCAAGGCAGTGTTATTGTGATTTGCAGGCGCCTTCTAGGCAGACGAAGTGACCATGTGCTAGTATTTCGTGAGCCTCAGCGATGAGAACAGAAGCGATACACTGAAAAACTCTACGTACACGGCGTGCAGCGTACGGACCCGCACGCCGTACCGATGGGGATTGGGTTCAAGGCGCACAAGAGAAGCGTTGCTGCCAGCCGAGGAAAATGACCGACGTTGGCATCTATTTTCTGTTTTCTCCCAGAAAATTATGCATGGAACGCATCGAGAATTACAAAGCTTCGGATGCTTACAACTACTTTGAGTCGAGTAAGCTGACGGCGATTTTTCTCGCTCATAATAGCGCTCGCAAACCGCGTACGAATAGTCCGCTCGAAGCATCATAGCATAATCGGAGGATTCTTCACACCCAGCGGCAAATGAGCGTTCTTGGTAAGCACGAAGCACCTCGCTAGCGTCGAGCGGCTGTATGGTTAAGATGATTTAGGTCAGCGTGGCAACGGTAGCATTGACACCGCACGGTTTGCGTATCATTGCGTTATTGGTTGAGATCACAACGCTGCGCATCTGTTATATTTGCTTTGTTCGTGGGCGGCTGTCGTCGTTAAAGGTAGCAATTTTATTACGGGTAGTCGCGCTGTTAGCTTGCATTACAATTACGAGCTGCAGCGGCCACTGTGATTCCGTGGGTTCCGGTAAAAACGTCCCAGGAACAAATGGCCCCGGATAAAACCTCTCCAAACAGATGCAATGAAACGCACTGCAAAGCCGAGCTTTCCCCTTGCCTGGTGCTTGGCTTGTCAGCGATAAATTACGCTCATTGTAATCAACTTTCACTGTTTTTATCTTACATTGTGTTTATTGTTTTAGCGAACATTATGTATATTTTGAACCCCGCCGTTTTATTATTTTTTTTTTTTTTTACGTTCTGTAGTTCTGTTTACTAAAAACGTAGACTGAGTTTCCTTGTGTCTAGCCGCCATAATGTATGCTACAGTGCTTTTTTTCTACCCGTCCGCTTGAAATTTGCAAAACATGGCACTGATGCCGTGTGTTCGCAAAGAAAAAAAAAAACGTTATGGCGCCGAAATTTGTGCTGTCGAGGGCAAACACGTCTCTCGAATGTGTAATATTAGCCGGGTGATTAGACCTATATTAAAGAGAGATATTTCCCAGTTTGGAAACTGGGAACTATGCACTGTATAATACTCACTGGATGTTATAGTGGTGGTTTTTTTTTTTTTCGTTTTTTTTTTTTTTCTTTTTGCAATGCTTTCTCGCCAAGCCTTCTCCAGTTCCTGTAAACCTGTAAAACACCCAGAGGGCATACTGCCCAAACAACAGTTGCATCTATTCTAAAAAAATAAAAAAGGGCGTCCAATAAGATGTTCAATTTTTCGCGGAGTGAGTTCCGGGCAGATTTTCAGCCAATTTCTTCGGTGACATTTTTTCCTAGGGGCCGCTTCCTGATAGGACCTTTCTGGACGATTATTCCGGGGCTATATATTTCAGGGACCTTTTTTTCGGGACTGTATCTTCTGAGGAACTCTTTTCTGGGGCCGTTTTTACCTTCAACCGTGATTCCGTAGTTAGGGCGGCCCAGTTCGGTCTCGGCCACTGTGACCGCGTTTCAATGTAGGATAAACCCCACAACTCGCATTCACAATCAGCCGCTGTGAATACAAATAAAAGCGCTCGGCGTAAATACAAAATGCAGCTCCAATCCAAATCAGTAGCTGTCAACGTGAAGTGGCAATCTTCATCAGGAAGTAGATTAAAATAATTTGGAGTGAACGCGGCGAAGTTTAGCCATGCAATATGGTACATCACGGATCGAGGAGTGCTACACAGTTCACTTGCGTAGCAGCTCACTGCGCTTACATACACAGCAAAAAAACGGGCTTGAGGAACAGTTTACAAAGGTAAAACATCTACGCATGCTGCAACAAAGAAACGCGCAGGTACATATGTTACCTGCGCACCCGCGCCCGCACCAGCACTAAAACAGTACCAAGATCCCATCACGCGTCGTAAAAAAGCCAAACTCGAGATATTCGCGACCTTTGATCCGGTAGACCGCTCTGGCGTAAAGGTGAATAAGTTTCAGCTTAGCCATGACGAAGTATTTTCCACATATTCGATGAGCAGGCGTCGGTATCCAGCCTTGGCGCTTCACCGCGGCGGCCCACCACTGTTTACGGCGACCATTGTCGGCAAGAAACCTATGCAAGCTTACTAAACTTCCTCTTGTGTGTCTTTCAACACATGTCATAGCGACGCGATTAGTCGGCATGTTGCTCTGCATTCCCCGGCAGCAGCAAGCCATCGCACAATCACGGTAGGCAAAGCGACTGAAGCGTGTTTTTGCCTACCACGCGAAAGTCACTAACGACGACAGCGCCACCGCATTTTCGTGACGTAGCCGGAGTGAAGGAGGTCTATACGTGGCTCTGTTATTCCACTATTATTTGCTGTTTATACCCTTTGTAGTTAATAATTGTTACCGGTTGAATAAAGGAACGAAAGCCCGAACCTTTAAGTTATATTCGCCAGAAACAAACAAGCCATGGAGCATTTCAATCATGCTTAAAATATTTCATGAAGAGCTCGCGCGCTTCAAGTGAACCACGAAAAAATTAGCTGAAATCCCCCTGACAGTGCACATTCCTCGAGAGTCGTAGAACAAAACCGATGGTTATCCTCTGACAGCGATGTGTAAAGTTTTTCCACTCGAAATTTCAGCACAGATAAAAGCGTATTACTTGAACAGTTTAGCATTTACTTTTAGCCATTTTACAAAAAACGCAAGTTTGATCACAAATAACATTTACACTAAATGAAGCAGACAGATAATATTTTCAGGAAAAAGCGAACTATGTACAACCTTTAACTGCGCAAAAAATCTTAGCAGCAGAATGCATATCTTGAAAGTTATTGTATGTATAATTACCTGTTTTATACACTTTTCACAGGCGCGTGGCTAATAAACTATGCGATACACAGTAATAAAAATGCTTAACTTTGTTCAATAACATCTAATCTCAAAACACCTCGAACGGTTTCGTTCTAGGTGCAAAAGATTTTGCACAATTTTGCTTTTCCCGAGACAAGTAGAGCTGAAAAGCCGTTTCTTACCTTTGTGTTTTCCTTTACAGCTTAAACATCGTTGCAGCTATTTATAAACCAAATGCACCATTAGAAAGGAGAGGAAATAAACTTTACAAATATATTAAAGTCACATTTATAAACTAAACGAGTGAGGCGCAGTGGGCGTATGAATATCAGCAAAAATGTCGTCTCTTCCCCGCTGGAGTGGGACCGCCACCTTGGCGGTCCCACTCCAGCGGTGAAGAGACGACATTTTTTGGTGATATTCATACGCCCACTGCGCCTCACTCGGTTAGTTTATAAATGTGACTTTAATATGTTTGTAAAGTTTATTTCCTCTCCTTTCTAATGGTGCATTTGATTTATAAATAGCTGCACCGATGTTTAAGCTGTAAAGGAAAACACAAAGGTAAGAAACGGCTTTTCAGCTCTACTTGTCTCGGGAAAAGCAAAATTGTGCAAAATCTTTTGCAGCTAGAGAAACACCGTTCGAGATGTTTTGAGATTAGATGTTAATGAACAAAGTTAAGCATTTTTATTACTGTGTATCGCATAGTTTATTAGCCACGCGCCTGTGAAAAGTGTATAAAACAGGTAATTATACATACAATAACTTTCAAGATACGCATTCTGCTGCGGAGATTTTTTGCGCACTTCGAGGTCGTACATAGTTCGCTTTTTCCTGAAAATATCATCTGTCTGCTTCATTTAGTGTAAAAGTTATTTGCGATCAAACTTTGCGTTTTTTGCAAAATGGCTTAAAGTATATGCTAAACTGTTCAAGTAATAAGCTCTTATCTGTGCTGAAATTTCGCGTGGAAAAACTTTGCACCTCGCTGTCAGAGGATAAGCATCGGTTTTGTTCTACGACTCTCGAGGAATGTGCACTGTCAGGATGATTTCAGCTATTTTTTTCGTGGTTCACTTGAAGCGCGCGAGCTCTTCATGAAATATTTTAAGCATGATTGAAATGCGCCATGGCTTGTTTGTTTCTGGCGAATATAACTTAAAGGTTCGGGCTTTCGTTCCCTTATTCAACCGGTAACAATTATCAACTACAAAGTCAAATAATAGTAAAATAACAGAGCCATGTGTGATAAACGTAGTAGGTAGCGCCATCTATGAAATTTCATATGCACTAAAATGTCGCAGTTCAGAAAAATTACGAGGATGGCGCCACAAACACCCTGAATCGAGGGGCATTTACGAGAGGGTATTGTGCTTCTACAACGTTTTCACTGTGCCCTTTCCTTTCCATCGGGCGAGAGAGGTAAACACTGGCGAGTCCGATCGAGTGGTCGGGTCGAACTGAGGTGCAGGTGCTTCGCGCACTCAGGTGCTTCGCGCATGCACAGTAGCGCTACTTGAAAATAGTCCCTTGACAAATGTACACTTGCTTGCTTTGAGATTTATTTATCGCCTCGAATTAAGTGTGTCATACTGTTTGTGTGCCGAAACGTTGCCAGCTAAGGCTCTCGCGCTACTTACTTACTCTACTTACTCAGCAAGATATAATCGTGGCGGAGATATTGAAATTTTTTTTTCTGGTTTTGTTTTGTAGTCTTGTAGCGCCCCTCGCGCCGCGCTTTTATCACAAACAACGGCACGGCGCTGGACAAAGAAGAATTTGGCACTAAGCGTCTCAGTGAAAGCAGCGAAAAAAAAAAAAAGACAGTTCGAACCCGAACGCTGTCGGAGCTGGTTATTCCTCGTCTTAGCTCCGCCACAAAGCTATCTTCAGATGTTCGCGGTGTTAGCATATATTGTGAGGATGTGGAATTTAGACTTTTTTTTTTCCAGTGGCAAGAAGGAAAAATATTGTCCCCTTTCCACGATAAAATGAATAGTAGGGCACGGAACTATAACACTGCATAAATTAATATAATATAATTTCAAAGAGCGTCTCCCTAGGAGAAATTGCACGAATACTCGTACCCTCTGCCACTTTACTGGTACAGATAAAATGTTTCGACAGTCTGTCAAGTACAACTTGAAAACCTGAACATGCACAAGCATGCCTCTGCAACCTTCCCACTGAAGTTCCATATAGCGCAAGCAGTGCAGGCTCCAAAGAAAAGGAGAAAAAATGATATAGTGGGCAGCCGAAGATAATCACCAGCGTTTCAGTCATGCTTTTTTTTCTTTTTCTTTCCTTTTTTTTTTCCCGAATGTTGCGCTCCGGTGATGATAGTAAAGGTGCCGCAGTAGCTGCCGGGGATGTTTTCGGTGAATGGGCAAGTAGGAAACAGCCAAGTGAAGCTTCTCCAATACAAAAATGTGATGTTGAATCGGGTTTTGCCACTGCATTTCCGTCATTCCCCTCACTAAAAATTAAAAAAAAAATGATAAGGCTCAACGCTGCTGAACCGAATGTCGAGCTTAGCTCAAATGAGAGAAACCACTGTAATCAAGAGTTCGACGAAATGCAGTCTGATCAGGTGGTGGCATAAAAAAATATACAGGCTCATTGACCAAGTCAAAGTTTCATGAAAACGTACTATCGTTTCGGCAGCCCTACAGCTTCCTTGTTCGAGAAACCAGACAAAAAGCATTCGTTTATATCTTCTTCAAATACTTTGACTTGATCAATGGCCCTATATATATATATATATATATATGTGAGAGAAAACACTGAATTGGTTTCCCGTTTGATGTTTTTATTTGCGCTTACTTTATTTATTTTATACGTGCATGATGTCCCGTCCTCTTCCCAGGTAATTCCGCTTCTTGGAGGAGGATATACCGCTGATTGTCCGAAGCATTACGGCGTCTAGGGTAAACCGTTGATGCATTCGGCAGGGAAGCTGGTTTGGCGTTCATTTTGCTATAATGCTATACTTGCCTAGCATTGCCTGCTACCGCGCTTTGCCGCTGTGGCCGGGGGCTTAGAGAGTTCGGTCTAGTTTGCCTGGGCACAGTGAAGACGGCGATGTTGCTATGGTGATGGCTCTGTTTACGATTCTTAGAAAAACGCGCCACTCGCGCAAGTGAGCAACAGAGCTAACGCTCTAAAAGCCCGTCGGCAGGCAGAGCGTTTCCAAAAGAATGGGACCCTTATCTCGAGTAAGGTAGATACCGTGTCAGCCAGGCGTCCTCTCACCCGCCGTCTCAACGCCCAATTTGTTGACTTTATATTTGAACCTTGTTTGAAGCAACTGGACTTCCTGTGCTATGAAAGGTATCCGATCATGTTAGCAAAAGTGACATAGAAGCGTGTGAGAATTTCGAAGCATACAAAGAACGTGCTTCCGTTTGACCACATGAAGCAAAACCGCTGTACTGCATTGGTATGGACAAATTCACAAATTATAGCACATGCCAAATCTGACCGAACGCGATCTGATCGATGCGTCTAATCGTTTGGCATTTCATTTCATTTCATTTTATTTCCTTAAAGGCCCCAGGAAGGGGTGTTACATAAGGGGTGGGAAACATTATAAAAACATAGTTATTGTACATATTTTTTGACATTTTCAAGAAACTTGGATGAGCAGGTGATAACAGCGATGTCACCTGGAAGGCCGTTCCAGTCTGCAGCTGCGCGGGGAAAAAAGGAAAGGCAGGAAAACATTTGGTAAGCATGGGCGCTCTTGCATGGAGTAAAAATTGGGCTCTGATTATTATGTTGCAAATGTGTGAATGTACAAGTGCCACATCACGAAATCATTTACTACCAACATATGAAGCCAAAAGGCGGGCTCAACACTAAAGTATACTTGTTGCATACGTGTGTGCGCCCTGTAAAATGAGTACAATAAAGTAGGCTACAAGCTACAGTAGTCCACCCAATACATTGGTTCAGAAAGCGCATACATCATCACGGAAAGCTGCAGCAGGACAGGTCAGCGTCTTCCATAGCATGCTACTTTTCACATCAGATTTCAGTGTCGAGTGAAATTCTACAGGAGAAAAATGTTTCTAGGGGATTGATTGTTCAAATTTTATTCTAATTGCCTGAAAATACTGTGTTCCTTTAATTGCACACACACACACACACACACACACACACACACACACACACACACACACACACACACACACACACACACACACACACACACACACACACACACACACACACACACACACACACACACACACACACACACACACACACACACACGCGCGCGCGCGCACACACGCACACACACACACGCACGCACGCACACACACACACGCACGCGCACACACGCACGCACACGCACGCACGCGCGTAAAATAAAATGAAGACTGTGGAGCATCTAACTGGGAGTGGGGAAGTGGCCGCCATAAGCGCCTAAAAAACTGTCCCCGTTAGGTCCTTTCTTCTGACAACCTTCCTTTACAATCCCTTCTCCCCTTCCCCCATTTCCCACATAGTTTAGTGTGAATGCGCCTCCTCAGTGCCGAAGAGAGCATGAATACATGCCGGCCTCCTGCGCGATACATAGCCTCTTGGTGGATTTCACATCTATTTCGGAATATCGATTCTTCGCAATCATTCACTTATTTGCACATTGTAACTTACCAGCTCTAGTTTCCAAGATTGGACAAGCACGAACAAAAAATAAACAAGGGCGACTGTTGACTGAAGTTCAGCTAATTATAGCTATATTATCATATTTGTAATCACGTTTGATAAAGCAAATTTCTGGTGACCGCAAGAGCTGACAGCTTCCACTACAGTCAAGGAGTGTTCTGATCCTTACTATATCTATGGCATCAACAATAGGGAGGTTTAGAATATGGTACCCCTACCGCTTAGGGGGACAGGGCAATAGCGCGGGTGACAGTAGGAGCACAATTCTCTATTATAGCGCGCACGCTCCGCTATTACTCTATCCCACTTACGGGTAGGGTCGCCGTATTCTAAAGCTCGCTAATGATCACTCGATTGCACAGCCCAAAAGACGAGGATCAAAAGAACACAAGACAGGCGCCGACTTCAACTAAGGTTCATTGACGAAGTGTGCAGAAATAGTGCCATTCGCTTTTCCTTTTCACTCGTACTAAGATTGCACTGTGCAATCATGTTGACACCCTGTTTTATTTGTGTTCAGTCAAGCTAGCCTACTGCAGTCCAGTCCAACCCCCTCACGCTCGGCGGGTAGGAGCAATGTTCGTGGCTCTACAGCGGAAACTGTACTTCGTCTCACAAGATATCTGCAGCACTGCGAAAGGCAGAGGAGCCCTTTCAATTGTGCTCCTAAGTGCCTCTAGCCTGTGCGCACTATAATAGAGAATTGTGCTCCTACTCTCACCCCCCGCCAATTTGGGGGGGGGGGGGGGTGAGAGGCGCTTAGAAGCACAATTGCCTATTGTACGCGTGATCCTGGTTGGACCTGCTGGGGTGCCTCTGCTTTTCGCTGTGCTGCAAACATCTTGTGAGACGATGTATAGGCAAGAGAGGGAAGCCTCTTGTCCAATTGTCAGGGCGCGTATTGTTCGAAGTAGTGGTGCTGTGGGTTGAAGAGGGGTGTTCAATGGGGCAGCCCATGCTGCTCAGGACGGGGACAAAAATCCTCCCCTTCTCTGCCTGGACACTGCTGTGGAGCCGCAAAAGTCTTTGAAAGTCCACGCAGCAACACAAGAAAAGCGTTCAGGCAGCTCAAGTCGAGAGGGCTGAGTGGCTGGATACTCAGTTCCTCATGATGATGATGATGATTTATTGACTCTACCCTTCGTATCGGGCGGGCACCATGTTGGCGCCGCAGTCGTAAAAAAAATCATAAACAATACAAAGTACCATAGAAACAACACCACACTTAACTCATACACACACACACACAAAATTAAAAAAAAAAAAATCTACGGCTTGCGTATTGCTGTCCACCACTCCGTGAGTCTCCTTTTGGACGCCTGCACGAAGGGAGTTCTGTTCGCGCCACTCTCGCCACCACCCGGAGGACAGTCCGGCGGGTCAAAATCGAGCGCCTGCGCGAGTGTAGCGCCCTCTGGGAGCAATGTTTTGAGGCATGCGCAGTCATGGATTAGTGGCGTAGCCTGGTGGCAGAATATGAACTGCGGTGACTGTGAGACTTCGCCCCTAGAACGCAAGGCCGCAAAATGTTTTTGAAAAGAGTAACTAATAACGCAGTTACAGCCACCGCAATCACCCGATTCTATCATGCCTCTCTTCTTCCGTTCCCTCGCAAAGGTTTTTCACTCTCCTGCCCGAGGTCGTCTAGCCTCCGCGATACGAATTCCCCTTCTTCCTCCGCGTTTGGCGGGGGGTGGGGCGTGGCTCTCCGCGAGCGCGAAAAAAAAAAAACGGTCGAGGGAGCGCGCGTCGCTGGATTCAGTCTGGCCGTGGCGAGGGAAAAGCGCGGTGCGAGCCGTAGACACCCATCCTTCTCCCGTCAGTCAGCGAGACGGACCAATGGACGTCGTTCCCGGTACGTACGTCATTATCGGGGCCCGTCGGGCCAGCGCAGGAAGCGGTGAAGCTGGCTTCTCAAAGGAGAGCATGAGGGAGCTTTGAATTGTATTTTCGATGCTTTGCGGCGCGCGTGTCGCTGTAGAATTTTGCACAGACTATCTCCGGTACCTGATCGAAACACTGGGCTCCTTTTCTTAAAAGGGCCTTCCCTGGACAGTGGCCCTCTAAAGACGGATCCTAGAGGGGCACAGTGACGTTCGTCAGGTCGCTAATTCCAGCCGACCTCTAGGTTCTTTACACCGTGCCGATGACAGTTCAAAAAGAATTACAAAAGTCGACGCACGGAAGCAAGAGTTATTCGGTTTATGAAATTCTAAATACAAGAAAAAAAGAACAGCGCGTCTGAGTTGGTGTGAGAGGGTGCCCCTGTCTCATTTCGCTCACCCTGCAGCGCCCGATTGGGGCGGAACCTATGAGAAACACAGCTTTCTGCTGACATGTCGGAAGCTATCCATCATGGTTGCCTGTCCAACTCAACCTGTAGCCGCGCTTTTTAGTAGCTTCGTTGTCATGGTAACAGCAACCACGTGTGTTGCGTGACTGCTGAGGTCTCACATTCCAGCCCTTGTTTACGCTGACAATTTTGCCGTTATGGTGGAACTCGCCGGAACGCCGTTTGGCGTTCCTCCGGCGTATATCGCTGGTGCTGCCGTGGATCACTCGAGCGCTACCTGTGTGAAAGTTCGAGAACGAGAATGCGAAGGCCGAGACGGAGGAGTGGCGTACAGGAGCTCAGGCGAAGCATATAACGTACACGTGCAGGGCCAGCAAGGAGGTCACCTGCCGGGAACGACTATATGACAACTCCCTGGGCAGTGGGCTGCTGGCGGAAGCCCGCTATAGGCAACCTGCAATGGAGTTTGCTGAGACATGTGGCGCCACCTGGCGGCCGACGGGAGCTAATACTGAGTCGGCGCAGAAGCTGACGCCGTATATGTTGCGGCCGCTGTGTTCCTTCTGCGTTCGCGTTTTGTTATCCCAGTGAGTGTGATTTACTCATTTAGTGACTTCAGTGGTCTCGTGCGATGCTTCGACTACTACGGATGTGAACAAGAATAAAAATAAGCGCAAGGGCGGCGAGAAAGACTACCACAATCACGAAGGAGACCTAAGCGTACCGCTTGCTGGGAGAATGATTAGAGAAGGAGATATTGGCTGCGAGAGAGTAATGTAACTGAAATTTGTTTTGTTATGGGGCCATTGGCGTACAGGCGCCAAGAAGCTAAAATAAGACGATTGCCCGTGAGCGGAGGAAACGGTATAAACTTCTGACTCGGGGAGTCGCACGCTGGTTGGGGCACACTACTCAGTACGCGCTGTAAAATTTGGCGTGTACTGGTATATGCTGTGCAAGATCGAGTGGCATACGTCCAGAAAATCAACAAAGCCGTGCAGCCGCAGCATCGTATTCCAGCCGCATTTCAACGGAGGCGAAATAAAAAAAAATGTTCGTGGATCTGTGAACCGGATTTCTAATGCGGTGTCTATTCGGAACCACAAAGCCAAAATATCTTCAAAACTTCCAATTACAGATTTCAATAAGCATATTTATCTGTAAATTAGTTCTTAAGGTGCTGAAAAAGTTGAAGTGGCGGAGTGTATAGAGGCCCGTGATACTGGACGCTGAGAATGGAACTTCGTTCTATTGTTCCGCGCCAAATATTTCTTTCACCGACTGCTCAAGCTACTCAAGAGTCTCTTGTCTCAGACGATAGAATATTTCATCATTAGTAACAACAGTAAAAAATTCTAACTCTTAACGACCTCCGTTACGAAAGCTTTGCCGTTGAGTGCCAGCATTTCCCGCCGGCTTTCCCCAAGCTTGAGGTACGGAGATACAAAATGCATGCCAGTTATTGTTGTTGTTAAGGGCTTTATTTTTCCAACGGTGTAGGAGGCCCCCTACTCCCCGCCCCCGGCACGCACAGTTTTCGTTGATGACGCACGCTACAACCGCACAGTGCTTGCAATCGCCACGACATCCGTAGCGGGTACCGCACCATGCCTCCTGTAACTTCCGCAGCACTGTCGAAAGGTGCACCACGAACAAAAGTGTTCGTCATGGTATTAAACTTTAAAGCAAAACCGCGAGGAAATTATTATGCTGCTGTAATCAAACAGCAAGAACAAAAAAAAAGAAGAAACGGCGATCAATCTCTTCTCAGGTTCTCTCTGCACTTTCAATGTTTGGGTATGAGGTGTGAACGCAATAGGTGAATGAAAAGCTACGTTTACAACATTTTTCATTCATTTAATTATTTCTTAATTCATCATCACATATCCGACTAATGCCCTGAGAGAATAAATTTCGTTAAAAAAAATTCCGTCTACTCACGCGACATTCAAAGCTGTGCGCGCGGGTGTTCCGTCGCGAGCGGCGCGCACTTCGCGGTGACGTCGACACCGTTCACGTTTTAAACATGAGCATTCTCGAACAGGCGGTGTCCTTTCGTCAGTATTGGTTTTCGGAAGTAGCTCTCAAGACATTCGATTGCCTTAAAACTGCAGAAAATGAGAGCCGAGATGCTTCTAGCCGTACAGCGCGAACGCAACCCGACCGCGCCAGCCTACTCAGATTACTCGGCGCCGCCGTTGGCGGCGCTGAACGCTGCGCTCCACTAGCGCCGCCTGGCCACTGCAGGTTGCCTATGGAGTGCTGCGGACTCGGCTGTGGTGAGCGCGCTTCACCAGCGATCTCGTTCGTAGCGGCGCTGGTATCGAGGCATAGAGTTAATACAAAGACTAGGGAAAGCTGCCCGTTCACCCAATGCATTCGAGGAGTGACCGCGTGATCGCCGCCATTATCACACTGTTCATTGGTTGCCAGATGAATTTTACTTGCTAAATCTGGCACATGAAGATGATTTGAAGCTGGCAACTTGGATCGTGGGAAGATGGCGGCGTGCAGCTAACCGACGGCGGGCGGCTACTGGTGCTGTAAACAACGGTAGAATCGTCGCGTGTGGAGCATTTCTTGTGATATGTTGCGTCGCGTACCTACTGTAACATCACATAGGTGTCCTGATTCTTCTGAGTTGTTATCGCAAGGCCGGCTATCCCTGCGATTGTTTCGCGCTTCGCATGCATTTCGTCCGTCGAGCGCACATGCATCTTCTCTGTGCCCGATCACCTGAAAATATGTCAGAAATTTGCTTTGGCGCAAGACGACGACCACAGTATATTAAAAAAAAACAGTGACGAATTTCACAGCAACGGCCCTTGGTCTATCCGGGATGGCTAGTGCTGCATACAGTAAATGTCAAAGGGTGCTCGTGTGTGTTTACTGTTGATCTGCTACGTCTGCTCGCAAACATGGTTTCCAATTGTTCTATATCATTCCTTTATGGCCAAGAAGGTGCCTGAAAGATTATATAATATGCTTGAAAGTTGAAAACAATGTATAGAAATTTCCTACAGTTGTGTTATCGGCAGCGGTTTTTAAAACTTTTGTTCAAACCTTTGTTCATTTTTGACGCAGTGAGCAGAAACTGTGCTGGCCACAATGATAAATTTGATGATGGCGGCGAACCAGTGAGAAGCTCGTTTCCCTGCCCAGCTTTCCCTCTAGAGTCTTTGTATTAACTCTATGTATCGAGGCACCCTAGCGATCTCGACACAACTTGCGCCACCTGTGGAGCGCGGGCAGAAACGATCAACCAAGTGATTTTCGACTGTCCAGCGATTTTGCCGACCTTCGAGATCCGAACGTTGTCAGCTGCCTTGATTTTTGAGGAGCCCGCGGGAGTGAAGCTATCTTTACAAGTACTTCAAGAACATACGCGGAGATAAAACACATTTTATTTATTTTCTGCGCCGTAAATTGGAAGAACACTCGAAGGTAAAATCTAATGTGCGGCTCGACCAATCAGTGAAGCAACGCCCAAGCGACCCAAGCGAAAAGGAAACGTCATATCCGTTAACGAACTTCGCCGTCGTTTGTCGCTCACATCGGTGCCAAAACACTGATTATAAAACCGAATTAAAATATTACGCGCTACGATTTCACCGTTATGATTGGGCTTTGGGGCATCGGGAAGGTGTAAAGAACCTAGAGGCCAGCTTGAATTTAGCGGTCTGGCGTCCCTTTAAGTGTCAACCCTATTTTCAGTGCCCACACTATTTTTGCGACCGTCATCTACGGTGGCTGCAGCGGCTACATCGGTGGAGCGAGCTGCATATGCGCTCTCGTAAAATTTAAATTTATTCTGTAAATTGAAGGCAGAAAATATATTTAATAAAGGCAAAAGTGCTTCCTTCTTTTTTAAAAGTGAGAATTATGTGAAAAATTTATATTAATGTCTCTGTATTAATATGAATGTATATTACTGTACATATTAGTGATTATTTCAGCGTGACATAGCTTTAGTTTTGTTCCAGTTGAGCAGCGATGGCATTTTCTAAAGGCGCCACAATTTCGAATAAAAATATATAGCGCCCCACAGAATAACAGCGTTTTTGGCAATAAAGATCATTTACTGCACTTTAACACAGCATTGCAGTTTCTGTAACACACTGCCTTAAGAGAGCTTCAATTTGTCTTACTGGATGAGTTCACAAAATTGTTATATGATTGGCAGCTTTTTTTTTACGGTAAGAATTTCGAACAACTTACGAACAAGACCCATCTCTACTTCGTCTGTGTTCATACGCAGCCAATCGTCCTGCGCTAAGAATTATCCAAGAAAAAAAATAAACACTACAGAAATTTATTTTTCCCGAATACGCTTTCTGATTTTTGGGAGAGGATGTTGTGTCCTGCGATTTCCTAGAATAACGATTTCCAGTCTGTCCGTGTGCTATGAGGGAAAGTATATGCTCAGGCGATGTTCATAAACAGTTCGCAGATTCTTCGACTTAATATGGCGTGTTGTCTCTTCAGGAAATTCTAAAACGTGTCAAGTCTCAAACATGACAACATGGCGCGGGGTAGGGTGTTATGAGGCAATGGGGGCCTTCTTATTGTTTTTTGAACCAGGCCCTTATCATTGTTAATCCGCCCCTGCACACAGGGCACTGAGTTACCTGCAGCCACAAGCTTGAGTGACAAACTGTGACTGTGCTCTACGTCTCCTTTCTTTTGCCTCTTTAACTCCCTTATCCATTTTACCCCAACCGGAGACTTTTCTAGTTAACATCCCTGCCTTCCCTCCTCTTCTCTATATGTATATTTATCTAGTGAATAGAACAGCTCACATCAGCATTGGCAGTTGTAGGCGGGAAGAGGTTCGACTCGGAGCCTGTGCGACCCCAGAGGGATCGGTGCTCTCACCCATCCTTTTTAACATAACTGTTATCGTCAAGCCGACAAAGATAGAGGAAATCCACTATGTATGCAGATAAGATCACGTTCTGGATGAAACACGGAAGCGATGGTTTTATCGAGGAAGCTTTACAGACGGTGGGGCATATACGATAGAAGAATATTTGCTGGCCAAGGGACTTCGGTGTTCCGCTGAAAAATCAGAACTTCTTACGATGATGACACAAGCGCGGGAAAAGAAGGAAAAGCCAAGCATCACTGTTAGAGTCGGTGGACAGCATGCGCATATACTGGGACTACACGTGCAGTCCACAAGATGTAATGCTCAAGCGTTGCAAAGAATTCAAAAGAGCGCGCAGCACACTATCAGGATTATTCGGCATGTCGCCAACAAGCAGGCAGGCATAAAGGAGGCAAATCTGCTTAGGCTACTACAAGCCTTTGTAATTAGCAGGATCGTGTTTGCTACGCCGTATCTCAAACTCGCCGTCTGCGACCGTAAGCGCATAGAGAATTGATCATAAGAAAAAGTAGCTTTAGGAGCTACAGCAGTGGACTTCGAGTAAAAAGCTCATGGCCTTAGGAGTATCATATACTATAGACGAGCTCATAGAAGCTGCGCTCATTGCGCAGTTTTATCGATTAACAATCATGAAGACGGTATAACTACGGTCACGACAGAAGAGCTACGGTCACGACGACGGAGAAGGTGGCCATCGTTTTCGCGCTTACACAAAAAAGCATAAAGGTGGTAAACATCAACTCCAAGAAAGCGATAAGCATTTTTAATTTAGACAGAGTATCACAGCGGCAGTACACATAACGTCGCACGGTAAAATTGAGGATCCAACTCTCTTGCTTTGGGCACCAAAGCGCTCAACCAAAGCGCACCAAAGCGCTCAAGGTAATGAGGAAACTCACGAGCTCATGGGCTGGCTTTCCGGCCGATCTCCGCGACTCCCTCCGAGGATGGACATATCTCCGGCTGTACTCTTTTCGCGATATCATGCAGTTCTACAGACTTAGCAGAAGAGAATATGCAGAACCGCATAGAAAACTCGGCAAGAAGGAGGAAACATCATGTAGACAGTTGCAGGTGGGCACAAGCTTTCCGAACTCAGCCACCCTGAGTAGCTTCCTGCCAGGCTAGCCTGTGGAGAACGGGCGACCCTAGCCCATATGATATAGGCATGTGCCCAATCCAACACTTTAATGGATAGTAACGAGTCATTGGAGTTTTGCTATGCAGCCAGGACCTCGAATAGCAAAAATGCACCGTCAGGCAATCATTCGAAGCCACCAGGTTCCAAGTGATCTCGGCCATCTGATAAGGACGGTAGGGCTAGGCCGCCCTCCTGATAAGTCATTATCATCATCAGCCTGACTATATCCACTGCAGGGTAAAGGCCTCTCCCATATTCCTTCGATTAACCCAATCCTATGCTAGCTGCATCCACTTCACCCCTGAGATCTGGTTAACCTCATTCGCCCATCTAAGTAATCTGATACAATGAAGTCTTCCTGTGTTATGCTATGCTGTGCTATGCTATCATGCACGAAGCCACATTCCTCCAGAGTGCTGTTCGGGCCTAGTGCATCATCCACCGACGCCGGTGCCTGGTGGGTTGCAGCCGTTATCTGATGGTGCGCGTCCTTTGGAAGCTGGTCCACGTGCCGGCGCTTACGTTCGCCAACTCGGTGGTTTGCCTGTCGGCTGCTGCTCGCGAATGGCTGGAGGGGCATCAGGGTGAGGTTGGGCGAATTGCGAGGTGGGCTGGTTCACCGACGAAGCCCGGGAGGCGACCAGCAAATTCCCCTATCACGGACGCCTGTTCTTGCCACGAAAACGGTGGGCGAGGCATTGTGACGGACTCGGCCAGGTGAGTGAATCAGCTCGAGAAAAACTTCGGCTTTCTCAAGTAGCCCGTTACCTCCGTGTGGGCTGCCAAAGTGGGACTGCGGGCCCAGGAGACTGAAGTGACGGGTGTACGAATGCTTTAGAGGCCCAAGTCACGTTAATTGGCACTGTACCGAGAGCACAAGCGAGGCATCGGTCCTATGCGGCTCTATGATGAAACGCGCAGGCGGCAGCATTGTGTAAGGCTGTGAGGCCCTCGCAACTCTCCAAGCAAGCCATAGATGGCGCCACGCTCCCGGACGGACTGTGAAGACAAGCGTGCGTGAAAAGGAACCTTACTGCGGGGGCAGAGTTGAGTGGACTTGTCTCTACCGGGTATGCATGACCCGACCCAACGAACGTTACCTCCAAGGGGGGAGGGCCGAAAAGTCTGGGGTGGGATCATAGGGGGAGAGACAGAGAGAAGAAGAGGGAAACGTGCTAGAAGGCGAGCGCAAGCTGCTTCACGACGCGGCGAGCGCCTCGGAGCCGAGGTCCAGGGAGCACCGCGCTGCCCGTGAAGGCTGGGCAGTGTCTGATGCTAGGGGAGAGATCCCGAAATTGAGGACGCGCGAGCGACACACGACTGCTCACTGTGCAACGCTGCCCAGTGACGAACGCCACGTCCGCAACTTACACGCCCCTTTCTCACTGAGAGACTGATGAATAGAGAGAGAGCGGCTTCTGCTGCAGCTGTGCGGCCGCTCCGCCTTCTCAATGCTGAGCTGCGGGACGCCACCTTCTCTTTCTCCATTTCAAGTTCACGAAGTGAGAGAGTGAGCGGCTTCGGACAGACATCGGCGAAATCCGTGATTGCGGTTAGTAGTGCTACGCACTAAATAAAGCAATAGGCATCGTACCTTGTATGTTTGGGTTGCAGCCGGATTAAAGCGCTGCTTCGCCGACCACTACTTTCTTGGCTTTTGTCGCAAGCTTTTTTATATTCGTCATAAACTTTTCCTTCCTTTTCCTTACAAGACATTTCAGTGGAGCTGTACACCTGGCTTGGGTTTTAACGCTGTTCGTGCATAATACTGCGAAAGCAAGAGGAGATGAAACTTCGTGACCAGCCATGCCAACGTAGATTGTCGGCGCTTGGATTAGAATCTCGTAAATGCTTCCGCATTGCAACCGCCGCGAGAACAGTGATTCTAAGAAATCGATTTGCATTACAACGAGCGAGCTCCTGAATCACTGCAGGAAGGAAACACTCACTTGCTTTCATTTGAACTGAGAAAAACCACCGCTCTGCGCTCTGCAGATTTTTTAAACGACGCTGCAAGAACATGCGCTAGCTTCAATCCTAGAATTGATTATGCTTAATCAGACACGTGACAATTCATGCCATACGATAAGCTTCTTTTGACGATATTAGCAAAAACTTTGCTCGTAACAGAACTAAGCCAGCGGGTGGCGGCGGTCATTGTAGAGGGCGGGACAACGATAGAACAACGAGAACCAGTTCTGCGCGCTGACTGGCTGACGTTCACCGGACGCGGCGGCTCTGATGGAGCGGTCGCCGGGCGAATCGGGCGAGCATAGGACTTTTTCGCGGCGCGCGTGTGGCGGAGACGTCACCGGGCGAGGGTGCCTCGGCTGACCATCGAGGCACCCTAGGACCCGTATTCCGAGTTTGCGTCGTTATCAAAGTGTCGCTGTCTCATATGACCTCGAGTTAACTGAGTTAGCGCTACTGTATCACGCTATCTTCCGGCGCGCGTTTCGCAGCGCGTGCGTGCGTTACGGGTTCAAGGGTTGTTCTGCCATATTCCGCAGGTTTTTATTTTTATTCTGTTGGCGTGTCTGCTACGACGCGTCACGTTCAAGGGCTTGGCTTGTGCCGTTGCCTCTCGACACATTACTGGATCGCTGTTTTCGCTCTCTTGCCGCGCTCTCGCTTGCGGCTAGCAGTAGAAAAGGAGGCTGTTTTAGCCTCTGTCCATCTCTCTCTGTCATCTTGATTTCACAACGTGCCGTTTATCTCCGTTGTGCGGGCTACCGAAAGTACGCCCTCCGTGCGAGCGGTTACTTTCGGATAGATGACCGCGCGGGACCTTCGATTGCGGACTGGAGCGCGATGGCTCTTGATTACAAACACGAGTGTCGAGCTCGGATTCGGTCTCTAGAGAAGTAACGAGCAGTTTTTTTTTCTTATATTATCCTCATTTATCTAATTTTTAATCAAGCTGATAATGATGAGTTAGTTAACAACACCTACAGAACATTGAAGTTTGCTGCATATTCCGTTGACTATGTTATTTGTATAGCAATCATAATAAAAAATAAATCGCTATGCTCTTCCCAGATATGTTAGTTCCCTGAAACCAAGCCGACACTGGGGGTGCGTCACGGCCAGAAACGCCCGACAACGAAAGGGCTAGGAGGTGTTAGTACAGCAGGCATCAGCGGCATTTCAAATTGATTTACAGGATAGAAAAGGCGCAGTATCTGTCATAATTATCCACGGACACATTTACCACGCTGTAATGGAAAGGAGGAAGGTGGAAGGAGAGAGGGAGGTAGAGCTTCCGTAGTGGAAGGCTACGATCCACCGCGCTATAATGGCTTTCGCCTCATTGCACTTTAGTGGCCCAAAGTGCCCTCTAGAATTTTTCTCTTCAGCGCATGCCTGGCGTTTTCCGTACCATTCTCCTCTCCCACTAATCCTCGACTCGACAGCGTTTAGCTTCTTACAGCTATCATACTACAGCGAGGTCGGGTCGAGTCAACCCACTCCCTGCGCCGGAGTTGACTCGCTCGACCCGACAGCGTTTACATGAACCTTGTAACTGATTTCCGACCCGCTAGACCAACTCAACCCGCTCCTGTTGGGTCCATGTAGACGCGCTAATAGAGACAGGCGGCGACGCTGAAATCAACCGTACCCACAATCTATCCCCAAAGTGCTTCTACGAAAACAACATTGGGCCGGAGTGCACTTGTGTTTGAAGCATGTGCAGGATGCTCCACGCACGATGACGAACGGAAGTCATTGAGGCGCCTTTGTAATGCTGGAAAAGTGACAAGTTTGACCTCTCGTAACTTCATAAGGAACAAAATAATGTAATGTTTTTATTGCGAAAGCAATACTAAGCCAGGTTTCGGCCTGTCGCGTAGTCCGTGGCCGCTGTCACGAATGACCTTGAACAGCCGCGAAGAAGAACGCTCTGTCACCCGCAGCTAATGCTTTCGCTCCATATTCGGTTCAGCAGTGTTGAACCCTTCTCATTTTCATTTTTTTTTTCATATTCTTTCTTGCCTACGTCTTGAGCATTGCTTGAAGAATTTTGAGCAAATTTAAGAACGGGGCATGAAGAAAGACTAACCAGCCAAGAAGGCGCACACAGGAAAAAACAGATACAGAAAGAAAGAGGCTGGTTAGTCTTTCTTCATGCAATGCACCAACTAGCCCAACAACGTGTTTTACTAAGAACGGGGCTTTTTATCATTTATTTTTGAAAGGAACCCATACAGTCAAAAATGCAATATTTGGTATAAGATTTCTTACGCTTTCCCTTGATATATAGGAATTAAAGATAGTAAGCTTGATTACTGCGCAAGTGCCTATTAGTTCGAAAAATTTGATGAAGGTGTAGGTTCTAGTCGCGGAGAAAACAATTCGCAAACGAGGCCTAATTTTACACAAGTGTACCTTTTTGAATCTTTTCCTTGGAGGCAATAACTTCCGAATGGCAGAAAGACACCTAAATTACTCCTTGCCATCTGTAGTTTGACTGCACAAAATATATTAACCGTGGCTTAAATGACTCCACTTGTTTACGTCATTGCAAAATTCGGACATAGCGATGTGTACGAAAAGTCTGCCAATGGCGTGCAATCGCTCGTATTCTTTTCTACCTTAATATTAACGTTATGTAAAAAAATAATTGCACTGTTGACATATTGTGTACTACATGCACAATCTATCCAAAGACAAAATGAGTTAAAAATATCAAATAATTAGGCAGTCTGATCTCTCGTGGAATCACCAACGAGTATTTCTAGTTGAGCTGTAGAAGAGGGATTGCAAAGCGATTGGGCATTACCTTGCCGTGTCGGGGAGGGCACTTTGGATCGGAGGGGTCGAAATGAGCTCAGAAGAGAAAGGTAGCCGCGTTAGACTGAGGAGCGTGTTTAACTAATTTTGTAGTGAGATCTATACACTACGCCAGCCGTTTCGCGAGGTCAGCGTGGCTGCGCGCTGAGCCATGCCACCACCGCTCCGCCAGCTGTGTGCTTGCGCGGAGTGACGTCATAGCCCGCAGCTGGGGTGGAATAATATATAGCGATTCGAAAATCTATTCCATTCCCTCGGCGATGACGACGAAATTGCCTATGAGGTGACGACTACGTGAACTTATTTGTGACGTCCTGCAGCGCAACCTTATTATGCACAGATTCAAATTTTAACCGGCCAATAGCAGAGAAGGCGACGGAATGGTATAGTTTTCGGATGGAATAGAATTGTTATATTATTCCACCCCTGGTGTACGCGCCTCGCCGCTGCGCCGACGGCGGAGCAGACGCTTCCTGCATGCCTCGTCAGTTGTGCGCATGCGCGGAGTGACGTCACAGCACGCAGCTGGTGTCATGTCAAACTCTGTGAAAGTGGGATCATCATAACCGATGTGTACATATCTCCGCAGGAGGCCATCACCGAAACCGCTCTAGACGCGTTGTGGCAAACGGGCTACCTAGCCGTACCGAACGGGAGTTTGCACTCATTACAGGCGATTTCAACAAAGACCCCAAGAGAAACCCGACGTTTCTTCAAGCCGCCGAAGAACGATATCAACTGGAGTTGAGCAAACTGCAACCGACTACCAATGGGGAATCAGATTTAGACTTAATGCTTCAGCGAAACACTGCTGGTTCAAACCATGCTATCGACAAAGTGGAAACAAACTCACTACTTTACTGACCACCGGAGCGTCTTCGTTGGCATAAAAATAAACTTCAAGCCGTTACGTAAACCGTGCGTCTTACTTTCAAGCAAAACCTAAGCGTAGCCAGGGGTATCTAGCTCTCACTTCTGTACCAGGTTTAACCAGAGCTAAACCACAACCAATTTTTTTTTTCTCATGATGTGATGTGTGTGCAATGGAGAGATCCGGGTAGGGATCAGGTAGGAAGCATCTGCAGATATTCATGCACGTGAGTACCGCGGCGTGATTTACTTCTTGTAGGGGAGGGTATACGTACGTTTGAGCTGGGAATCGCAAGCTCCCGGTGTCCCGCTCTCACAGAGGCTCTCATTCATTCCACCCGCCCCGAATCCCACGCTCTCGCACAAATATTTTCCTTCCTGATTTTTTTTTTATTATATAACCTCTTGCTTCTACGACTTTACAACGAACTCAGCCACTTATTTCTCCAAAGTAGCTCTAAATACTGTTAAATGTGCGGCAGTGTGCTATGGCCTGTTGGTTCATGGTGGAATAAAAAGACTGCTAAAAAAAACAAAAAAACTACAGATCTAAAACACTTATTAAAACAGTAATGCACTCGGATGTGGGCTTTTTGTTAAACTAGGATGTCACACATCCAACCAACGCTTATCGTCAATCCATTCTTTTTCTCGCAGATCCAAGAAACCATAGATTTTTCTTTTTTTGAGCAAGAAGTTTGGCAGGTTGGCCGAATCTTATTACTATGTTGCCCGTCCACGCGTCACTAATCTACACCCACATAGGGTGACCCGCTATACCAGATACTGAATCCAAATGTATTACAGCTTCCTGCAAGAAACAACCAAAACGAACAAAAATGATCACAAATACAACTATTAACTTAACTATTAACTATTAACACAAATACAACGTGATGCATTTGTTCAATAAATACCACGTTTACTAGCCAGAACACACTACAAAGACGCAAAAGCCTATGCCAGTGCCAATCGATAAACATTCCGCAAGAGTGCAATTAATTACGCAGAAAAGAAAAAATTACTACATCATCATCGGCAGGCAAGGAAGAAATACCTCGTTAAAGAACGCGGGAATATATGTTGTTACATGGCGCGACATATGGAATTTTATCGCGTGCGCGGGGCGACTCACATTGCCATTCTCGTGGCTCATACGCGTGTTTCATAAATGGCTGCAGTGAAACTCCTTGTGCAACTTGGGCAAAATAGAGCGCCAAATGCCCCACCCAGTGTTGATATGTATTGCTTGAACAGTACGATGTTGCAAAAGTCAATTCTTTTATTCGTGGTAAGCAATACAGATGCATATAGACCACTAGGCGCGTCAGGTTGCAGCCCATTTTATATTTCATGAAGTCCGGGGGAATAGGCTTCTATATGCAAAAACACCTCACTGGCCGCCACTATGCAAAACAGACCTTAATAATACCATGTTTTTTTTAGCATTCTCTTCCTTCGCAATTCGGTGTAAAGACAAATTACGCGCTTTTCTCGGGAACTCAAGCATCTATATATTAGTGTGCATGGGAATACCAGTTGTAAATCAGATGGACGGGCAAAAGCGAATTTTAGCTTCTACAGCCATGCTATGAATGCGTTTAAATGCAATTTGACTCAACGGCTTTTTCCAGAAATTCCATGAGATGGCTTCTAGCATACGCGCAATAAAATATAGAAATATGGATCCCTGAATTCATATTTAATTATATATAACCTCTCCCTGCTACTACTTTCCAGCGAAAATCGAGGAGATCAGCCATCTGTTTCTCCAAAAACAGCTCCGAACATTCCGTTTATATGTACCACCGTGTGCTGTGGCCTGCGGCTCATGGTGGAATAAAAAGCTTAAGAGACAAAAAATAACAAATAAAATAACAAATAAATAAAATTCTTTCTGAGAAATTTCATTGAATTGGTTCTAGTACGCCTGTATTAAAGTATGCGAACATCGATCCCTGTTTTGATTTGAATAATAACACCAAATATTATTTTGAAATTAAGTATAGCCGGGCCTCAGCGTGGCGGAAACAATATCGGGATATCGAGGAACAATATGGTCCATTGTCGGCTGTTTTTTAGAACGGTTTGGCAGATATTGGAATGAGACCAGAAAAAGTAGTCCAATATAGAGTTTTTAAAACCGGCACGGCCCATAATGGGAGCACACAGTACAGAGTGGCCCAATGTAGCCAATTCTTAGAGGTGGCACACCCGATATTGGGTGAACGTAAGCCAAATTGGTCCAATATGTAGCCATTTTCTAAAGGCGGTTGCACCAATATCGGGAAAATGTCGGATAAATTGGTCCAACATCGCCAACTTTCTAGAACGGTAGCACCAACATCGGGTGAACACGTGAACTTTGGTCCATCGTTGGATGTGTTGTGGACTGGCTTGACTGATGTCGGTGAGAAATACATTAACAATATTGGGCCACTGTCTTGTGCTGCCTGGGTCGTCTGCGCGTAGCTTGAACAGGTCCGCTTCGCACTGCTTTGCATTTCTTCATAGCGCGCTCGATTTTTCGGGCATGAATGAAACAACTTTATTGCCTAGGATATGGTCGGTTAGGGCAGGTGGGCTTGGTGTGGCCCCCAGACGGGAGCGACTTCCTGAGCCCACGTGGCGAGTGCCAATTGTGTCATTCACAGGAAGGGAAAGACGCAGTATCTGTCACACTTGTTTCTGTGGACACCTGAACCGCGCCGTAAGGCACTTGCTCAATTCAGCCTGGCTGCACTGCCCACCGTCTGCTGCCAGCGACAACACCATGGCGGATTAACCAGCATGCATGATTTCGCAGCTTTGCAACTGCTGGTCGCAAACAGGCAACCAGACAGCGGCTCAACTGAAGTGAACGTAAGTTAGCCTTACTCTATGCGGTGAACAGTCAAGATAAACAAGTCCGGAAAAACGACCCGACCGTCGCGTTTGCAAGTGTGAACATCGGTCGAGCTGAGCGGTTCCCTGGTCGTAAGCCCTTTGCAAAGCTGGCGGTCTTTCTCTAGCTGCGCACCCTGGTGGTTTCGTGGGCAGTCTTGTTTCCCGCCGCATGTGCGTAATGCCCGGGGGTCCAGTGAATGTAGCTGCAGACCTACAGTGCAGGTAGCGGCAGATAGCGATTGGATTGGATTAGATGTATTGCTCTTGTTGCAACGCTCTCTCTAATCATGAGATCGGTGGAAGAAGAGAAAGAAGCCACGTGCCGTCAGCGCTAGGGCTTCGAGTTGGGCTCGGAGGTAGAGAAGTAAAAACCCTTGGTTCGGGCCCTGTCTTTCAACGGTGCTCGACAGCCCCACTTGCTCTCTAATGTAAATATTATCTAATAAATGTTTTTCACCACCACCAGCGGCAGTAGTGGGAGTGCGCCACCTATGAATTTGCAAGCGTTGCTTTCGTCGTTCGCCCATAGATGGCGAGACTATTGCCGTCGCTGCCTGCCGCGCTAGGTGGCAGGGTTTTTTTTTATTTTTTGCGCTTTGTAGGCCATGGCGCTCCAGGAGAGCATGGATTGCGATGTCCAAATTATCGAGGAAAAGTCCGACCCGCCTCCATCTAAGCAAAAGTAAGTGCTGCGATCACTTCTACGAATGTGTCTTTCAATACTGGCTGAACCACTTTCTTTTTGGATGAAGCAGGTTGACAAATATGCGTTTGATTTAGGCCTTGCCTTTTAGGCGGTGGGTTTGTGTAAGGTTGTGTTGAGGTCCGAGGGGGCAAGAAGCTCTGTCCACGAAAGGTGCTACGAACTCGCGGTTGTTGCACCCGGTGTGCTGCCGGCGCTCTCTAGATTTTAAGATTTTTTCGGGAGTAGCTGCAGCGCATCGCTGCACTGCGTCAGCTGTTATCGCTGGAGCTGCTGGCGATGCTATCGTGGGCGCTTGGCCTCCTGTATTGTTGCCGAGGGATTTCCCTGTCGTTTCCTACTCGCTCATCGATCAGAGGGCTGGGAACAGTATAGGATGCTTATTCATGAAATTTACTGCTCTTTTGGTTGGCCGCTGTTTGCGTTCGCCGACTGATGGTGTTATACGCTGCAGCGACTTCTGCCTCGCGTTATCGGCTTCCATAGCTTATTTCGATGTTTTGATGAATAATCACTCGACATTTCCGGCTTTTTTGTTAGGTATTTAGGGTATAATTTTGTATTGAAAGTTTGTATAATTCACTGAACTGGTCGCCGTGCTTGGTGCAAGGCAGGCGCACAGCTGCCCTCGTGTCCCACCGGTGGTGCAGGATGCCGTAGGTGGTCGTCTCCTAACAGCTCCAAAAATATTGAAATCGCTCCCGAAACCTGCATTGGTTCTTACATTTGTGTGACAAATCGCCGAGTGTACAGCGCTGCAGAACCAAGATGCGAGCGCTGAACGCGATTCGTCTCACGCACGCGCTTTATAAACATTGTGTTTCAACAGTCGTGCTTAAGGCGTCACAAATGAGCTTGGAAGTGATCGTCACCAAAGCTGCCGTTAAAGAATTACTGTTGATTGACCAGTTTATGTGCCCTTATGTAAAGGAAAATTCCGTATACATAACCCCAAAGCCGGCCACAAGACGAGCAGACTGTTTCCTGCCTTGTAATTGACTTTTGTGAGCAACTGCCCTTGCCGTTCTTTCAGGATTTTCTGCTGCTCATCCATTTCTCGCGCTTAAAATGCACCTGCATCACATGGTTCTCTGACAGCAGCTCCTAACGTCCCCTCGTGCGCGCTCTCATGCTGTAGTCCAGCCACGTACTGCGTATAGACGGAAGTTCAATCCTTTGTTGTTGCTTTTTTTACCGACTAACAGTTCGAATTTTGCTGCGCAGAATTTTGCCGCAATGAGTGTGTGATCCGCCCTTAGCAAGACAACGATACGTTCTTACGGCCAGAGGCTGCGCAGTGTGCTCCCGAGAGAGTGTAGAGCATGCCCAAAATAATTTTCGCCCGCCTACTGCCATGCGCCAGAGGCTGCGATTTTAGCTAACGACCGGATATGCCACAGCCTCCAGCCAACACAGTATATCGATCCGTTCATTATTCGTGCAAAACGCTGTCTCTGGATGACGTAAAGAGATAGCAGGTATCTAAAAAAATGCGCGTTCATTATCGGTGTAATTATTGCTCCTGGAAGATCGTGCACTGATAGCAGGCTTACGCCAGCCGCGTTTACCTCTCTAGTCTAGCCTTGCTTCCTCGCGCAGTTATTTAATCTGGCTCTGCTCACTTGAGCATATGAAATGGCTGCCATTTTTTTTTTTCAAGCTACTTGCACCCACTGCCCCTTCTTGAATACTTTTTTTTTTTACTTTTGGAAGCTTCCAGCGAATGTTGACGTACGACATACAATTTGATAGAAAACGTTAGGAGGCGTTCAGGTTTCGCGCTAGCTTAGAGCACACGACTGGGCAAGTTGGTCGCTTTTGGTAATGCCAATTGAAGAGACGAGGGTCGAAGAAAGACACAGCTGACACTGGACTTCGCAGCGTTCGAGCGGACAGCCTCGTTCGAGGCCGTTTGAAACTTATCACGTCCTGTGGTCTTATTCCATAACCTCCAGTTTTCCATTTGCTCGGACACCAGCAGGACGCCAGCATCAGACGAAATCAGCTAGCTGCCGGTCGCAGAAATTGCAAGACAGCGGGCCCCGTCTTCGGCGGTAGCCATCGGCGCTCGCCGCACCAGCAAACATTTGGCTGCACCATGCAGCTAATCCTGAGGCTCATCTGCACATGAGCCTGTGGCTCTGTCGTTTCCCGCGGACACTTGAAAGCCTCGGCTTCGTCACCCAACCAGTGCCCGATGATCAAACTGATCCAAAGGGAAGCTCATGGAATACGGCCCTTGGTCTGCTTTGATCTCGGGTGCTGAGCTCTCACCACGGCAGGTGTGAGGCAGGGAAATTGGACTTGTTTGGCGCAACGTTCTACCGCTGCACATGTAGAGCCACTGCCGCCATGCTTGCAGCTAATTGTCTTCGTCCAAACCGTGCGAAAGTTCCGTGTAAGTTCCGTTTCGCCCCTTTGCCACTTGTCCCGTAAGGGTGAGACCATTTTTAAACAAGGCGCTGCATGAATAACACTGAAAAGATCGCAAGCGTGTCGTCTTTTGGTGTTATTCATGTAACGCCTTGTTTAAAGATTAGCACGCAAAAGCAGTTAGCCTCGCAGCATACGTTACTGCCGTAAGAGCATGTCACTATAACTAGCGGCTCTCATGGCCTGGGTCGCTTTGGGACGTTAAACCCCTACAAACCAAACCAGCCAATATTCACTTTTCAGCTGTTCCGCTGAAAGTGAAAAGCGAGTGACTCAGAGTAACTCGACTCGTGATGGCATCTTTGTTTATCGGCGTCATGGGTTGCTGAGTAATTAGCTGCGCGCACAGTGAGTCTAGGGGCCGGCCTGGTGGAATGCGTCCGAGATTACGAAGCAAACTCACTGTTTACCTAGATAGTACAGTAGATTGACAGTGACGGTAACAGCAGGTGCTTGTCGTGTTCCGCAAAGCTGTGTCGAACTTTGCCTCTAGGTGTTTGCAAATTACGAGCGCTGCGACGGAGAACAACAACGAGAGAGTAATGACAAGGACAGGCGCTCGCCGCGCTCGTAATTTGCAATCATGTACCAACTAGCTCAACTTTCCGTATTACTGCCTCTAGGTGTACAGCGGGGGCTAGTTTGTGGTAGGGCAGTGTAGTAAAACTGCACTAAGGACCGTAGAAAGAACAGGCTTAAAAGGTTTAAAAAAGGTTTAAAAAAGTGTTGCTGAACGCTGCAAAAGTGTCGGGAAAGGTGCCTGTTGGTTGGAGCTTGTTGGTACGTTTTAACTCGAACAAACTGCTCCAAAATTGTAGTGTGTCGATTTTTATTTAAAAAAAAATAGTATACGGCCAGCGGTAGCTGTTTGTATACTGCAGTAAAGAACGGAACATGTGTTCCCGCCACGTGAAGGTACTCTGTGTTTCGTTAACACCGTCGCAAGGTGTTAAAAGAGAACACTTTCGAAGACACACACGAAATGACAGCGAACAAGCGCAGCATTTTTCACGTTGCGTGTGCAGATCTGTTGCGTTTTGTCGTTTGGTGCCCTGCGCGCACTTTGTCGGTCTTCTGCTCCCCTTTGCTGCTTTTCTTTTGGTGCTCCTTTGACGTTCCTGCTTCGTGCGAGGGCTCCGCGTGTTTCCGGCTCCTGGAGCTGCGCGGAACTGAAAACGATGATCTCTCTTCAAGAGCTCGAAACGGTTGCCGGGCGCCTGAGGATATGCTCGAATGGTTTCAGTCGCAGGAAATAACGGGCTGTTTATACTTTTCTCCGCCACATGGGAGGGTTACCCTGCTCAGTAATGTAATATTATCTCGTTTGTTATTATTCGTAGAAATTACCACTCCGCATCAACTCGGAGCGAGTGTGCGAAAGGCGACGATTGTGACGGCAACAGTATACGGGGTGCCCCCATTAAGGTAGACTTGGATTAAAAAAGAAAAGCTTCAAGCGTTCTTCTGAACTAAAGTGAATGTTAGGAGTCGTGTAAAGTACTTACTGGTGTTTTCCTCAAGTTCTACCTACTTGAACATTTCATAAACATTCTAAATATCGCTCTATAAACGCTCAGGTGTGAACGGAAAGGTGTCGAGCGCCATAAAAATGGTCCGACACTAGTGTTTCCGACGGAATAGCCTCGGAGTAGGTTATTACGAAGATGAAAGCCCTCAAAGTACAAAAAAGCTGCAAGTGACAACACGCTCGTACGCCGAAATGCGCAGCGAATGCAGCGCGCTGATCGGCGGCCGGCTAAAGCGCCGCCAGATTCGCGCCTTCAACGATGCCCAAAGAGAGCGGCCGGCCGTGACAGATCTTTGCGTTGCCGCTGGTGATAAGTGCCAGCGCTGCAGCCGCGCTCGGCTGTAAGCAATGTACAAGGGCAAATTTGAGGTCGTTTTACGAATTCGCTGATGAGCTGCACAGAGCGAGTGCTATTTTTTTTAACTTCACGGGCATTAATTTTTGCCCAATAGTGCTACGGTTAGACTAATGCCGTCGCAAACACCTGACTCGGGCTATTCTCGTGTTTTTCGACGTTCCCTATCACACATCTGCGTGTTTAGCCGCATTTGAGAAGTTTATCGAATATCGATCAGTTCAAGAGGGCGGATCGAAAAAAATACGAGTATACTAGTGGGTATTTTAAGACTCCAAACTGCATTCCCTTACTTTCTTAGTATTGGTCTATCTTGGTGCCAACTAGGACTCATGATCTTGTGCATGTCCAGAAATGTCATCAATCAGTCAGTGGGCAGAGAAGCCTCCTTTTCACAACAGGATGCTGGCGAATATAGCCGTGTCTTCTCGCTTGAGGGGAGGTAGGGGACAATGCAATATGTGCAATCTAGATGGTGGTGGTGGCAGTGCATTATTTAAGTGGCAATCAAAAAGGAAGGAACAGAGCGTTGCCGGCCGCGGCAACTGTCATCGAAAGTCTGAAGCACCCGAGCTGCGGCCGGCGGGAAAGAAAAGTGGTAGGAAGAGGAGAGCGAGAAGTAGAGGGATGCGATGGCAAGAAAGGACAAGGGGAGCTTTGTACGTTATTTACAAAATGCAAAAAGTGAACGAGTTCGCGTCGCTCTGACGCAAGTGTCCGAACACTGTGCACAAACGACTCCGTCGCATCGATGAAGCGAGGGACCTCGTTTCGTGGAAAAGCACGTACAGCAAACTCCTCCCTCATTTTCGCGTGGCATCCCGGCGAAAATGGCTGCCCAGGAGGTTTCGCCCATGCGCAGTAGGGCTACTTGAAAAAGGTCCATTAAGTAACTACAAGACGAAAAGCGACGGTTACTTCACGAGTCAGTTTGAAGCCATCTTCTTCGGGGAGAAAATACTCTCCTGCACAGTGTGAGCAAATTTTCATTTCATTTTGTTACCCTAAAGGCCCAAGTGGGCATTACGTAGGGGGGGAGAAGTCATAAAAACATTGTCAAAACGTTACATAGTGTCCTCACATATTAACAATCACATGTTACCACATTTGCAAATGTGTTTCAAGTGTCTCATTTAATTGCAGTTTCAGTCAATAGTTTCTTGTTGTGGGTTATTTGCGTATGCTTTTCATTATCATCAGCAGTTTACATCTTTCTGCTCCTTCATTCGTCAGGCGATGCGAACAATGTCCGGAATGTCGATAACAAAAACTCGAGAGCTTTCTCGGCTCATGCGAACAATGCCTTTTTTCGAAAAGTTACTCTGCCGTATTTGGAAAGCGCTCCTGAAAGGACAGAGACGGAAAACGAACTGAAAAGAAAAACATTACGCCCCGGGATGACTGAAGAAAAGGGCATTGCAAAAAAAAAAAAAAATAGTATTGGTAGTTTTTCAGGATATTTTGAATTTATGCAAAAATTATAAATTTTTTTTCGATTTTTTTTTTCGAAAAGTTACTCTGCCGTATTTGGAAAGCGCTCCTGAAAGGACAGAGACGGAAAACGAACTGAAAAGAAAAACATTACGCCCCGGGATGACTGAAAAAAAGGGCATTGCAAAAAAAAAAAAAAATAGTATTGGTAGTTTTTCAGGATATTTTGAATTTATGCAAAAATATATATATATATATATTTTTCGATTGTATAAAGTAAAGCAAGTTTTCATCGAAGCGCTTAAATTGCCGCTTCGAACTAATTCCACTTCTGATTGCAACACTATTCCAACTCAATTTTTATCCCAGTTCCTTTCGTGTTCTTTACTTCCCTCCTACTCCTCTGCTACCCTCCTCACTTGGCTACGTCCCGCTAATACACGGCGAACGTCACATTCCTTTGCTTTGAGCCTTTTAATGCTCTTGCACCAATAAGTAATATGCGGTGTTCAGCAAACGATTTCGGTTTTCCTGCAACCTGGCATGCTTAATCATTCTCGTAGACATTCGATATTTTTGTGGTTTTTTTAAAGAATTTTGTTTTTCGTTATATTCGATTCTGGCATTGTCTATTTTTCTGAAGGTTGTGAACTTGCTCAATGCATTTTTACGATTTTGCGCACGGGAGATGGCTGTGGATTGTTAGCATTTTTTTGCTGAGTTTAGTTAGTGGGGCTTCACGCCCCAAGGCGATTCAGTGTACGAGAGGCGCCGCAGTCGATGGCTTCTGATAATATCGACCACCCGGAGTTCTTCAACGTGCACCGACATCGCGCAACTACTCGCACGCCTTGCGTTTCTCCTCCATCCGAATGAGGCCGCCGCGGCCGAAATCGAACCCGGGTCCCCCGCCTCAATAGTCAGCATTTCTTGAGCACACGTCGGCAGTATTTGTTAATTTCCTGCTTGAAATGCAGCTCTCTGTCGGGTGATGCAATCAATTGCCGAACCTCAGCGTTGCCGTCTTGAGAGTTTCCTCCTGTATATTGACAAGGATGGTCGCTTATGAAGTTTAGGTTGAAAGATCTGTGCCTCAGTAACAACCTCCGAACGCTAATAGCCACTGCGCCGGGTGGCGAGGTCGCTCTGCGCAGAGCGGATGATAGTGATCTTGTTGAAACCACTGTATACGTAGTGCAAGGAATGCAAAACAGGTTGGCTGTGCATTGCACACGAAAGCGTTCGTCGCCCGTGCACCTTCGAATTTACCGTATATGCGTGAGCTTTCCGCTTGCGTTAGCGGAAACCGCATTTGATCGAGCCCTGTCGGCGTTACGTGGTTATTATTCTCTGCGGCGGCGGGCCTGCGTTTCGTAGCGCTCGCGCCCTGTTGCGCGAGTGATGCAAGTGCGCGGGGATCGCCTTTCGAGCAGTCTGTTTAGCCATGCATAATGCACGCAATGCCGCAGCCTACATATGTCACCCTCCTCCTTTTTTTGCCTCTAGCCCTCGCTGTAAAGTATGTGGGAGTGCCTGGGAAGGCCTTGAAACTGCGCCTGCTCTTTTTTTCACTGCGGCCGCCTTTATTATTTTCGAACCTTCGGGTACTCGGAGGTCGCGCCATACCTCTCGTAGATGGACGCTGTTTCTTGCCCTCCGGCGTTCTGTCGTCAACGGTGTGTGGTGTACCTCTGGGCCGAGTGCACAGCTCGGCTATCGTGTCGAATAAAGATAGCTTCTGGCGTTTGATAGGTATAGTTTTGTGTGCGATAGGGTGCATAGAAATTGATAGAACTTGACAACCGAGCGCTGTCAGGTGCGTCGTGCCTGTTGCTCCCAATGGCTTGCGAAAACCGCATCCACCCTGTTCACACTCCGCCGTTCGGTTTCTTTATTTACTCATAATCGCGGCAAACAGCGTCAACTCGTCGGACATGCTCGCTGAGCAGTCCTACTTCCAGCACATTTCTCTCCCACATAGGGTGTGCACGAAGAGGCTTAGGTTTGTCACTCGCAACGGTAGCGAATCGAAGGTGCGAACTCGCTGGAGACATTGCTGGAACCGTGGGGGCTTGCTCGAGTAGCCCACGAGGAGCGCGCTCCGTCTGGCCCGTGGGCTGCTCCGCGGGCCCCCAGAATAGCCACGCACCGCGGTTGGCCGCGGGATCAGAGCGGCACAATGGCCGAGCCGAGGCGCGCGCGAGCATCTCGGCCCCCCGTAGACTGCATGCCCATCCTGCGACGCAACCAGCGTGGCCGCGTGGTCATCGCCACCCTGCTGGTGGACGGCGTGGGCCGCGCGGCGGTGCGCTGCGCCTCCGTCGACACACTGCTCCGGCGACCCGAAGGGAGCCGCGGGGCCTCGCCGGCCCGCTGCCGGAGCCAGGAGCGGTTGCCGCCGCAGGGGATGCGCTGCTGCTGCTGGGCCGGTAGCCGCAGGTAAAGCACGCTCTTATGCCAGCCCCGCAGGTCGACGCGAGCCTCACCGGTGCCTGCACCCCGGACGCATTTTTCGGCCTCTCTCGTGGAGTGCCCCGGGCGCAGCGCGCTAGGCAGTGTTGTTGGCCTTGCGGTCGCACCGTTCTTTTGGAGTGGTTGCCCAATTTTCCTCTCCAACTAGGGCACGCGCCGTTATTCCGGTTTGCCTTTTTGCGCCCGGTTTCAGGCGATGTTCGCGCGGCAATTTTGTGCGCCATTCTCGATTTCGGCGAAATCGCAGGGCAGATCGAAGTCAGTGAACCTGATAGTCGATGAACGTTCGATAGGAAATGAAGGTGGGGGGGGGGGGGGGGGTAAATAGCTCCACATGCCATCTCCTTTAGTGTGCTGACCACTCGCGTCGTTCTGTTATTCCGAACACAATGATACTGTTTTACTGTTGGAATGATCTAATCGTTTCGTCTAGTTGTCCGCTTGCATTATAGGTCACTGTGGCTACAGCATGTTTGAAAGCACGTGCTCGTCACTGTCAGCACAAGCGTGCTGCATTGCGACAGTGTTATACTCTCCCTACAAACTTTCAGTGCTTGCAATTGTGTCCGTAGAGGTTAACAGTATTGTTTACTCTGGTTAACTTGTGGGAATTTTGCCCCAATCGCTTCCAGTTCTTCGCATGGCGTAGTTTCTGCACGTATTTGCGACCATCATATCGTATCATTAGGCAATGCGGCGCGCAGGCGATGCACACTAACGTAGCGTAACGTAGCGTATGGTCGCACTACTACTTCAGGATAGTTAGCAAGGTTGAGCTAGGCGCAAGGTGACGCCGGAAGATGGCCCTTCCGGACTTCGCAAAGCGAATCTTCCTTGAAAACAAGAAAAAAAAAAAAGAAGAAAAATTGGTAGGCAGTCCATAGACAGCCTGAACACAGTGTAGGCATGGTCGAAGCTTCTTGTAAGGACTGTGACCGTTCATTTCGTTGGCTGCTCTACCGTTCAAGTGCAGAATATGAGAACTTGTATCCATATCTGCATTTCGGCGGAATAAAATCATTTAAGAACTGAACATTCAGAATAATTGCGACCTTTTCTATTCCCTAACAATGCACCGATGCTTCGCATTGTCAAATTTATGTCCGTGTAAAACTGCCCGCCTGTCGCGAGCCAATACAACCGTCGTGTTATGTCTGCCTGTCCGTTATGTTTAGTCGCGCCCTCTTTCAAGTGGCCCCTTTTATTTCTGCGATCGTGGAAGAAAAAAAAAAAAAAACAGGAGCGCGCGTCCGGCAATACCCTTAAAGCCTGGTCATAAAAAAACAAAAACGGAGTAGGTCCCGTAGCGTCAGCGCGCGTGCACGCGCGGAGTTGCGAAACAATGAGCTTGAAGCTCGCCACTGCGGACGCACAGCATGAGGCGCGCCGACGTGCGCACTAACATACTGGCACCAAAACTTTGGAATTTCGATCGGCTTGAAGAATGATATGTCAAACGAATCGAATTCATGTGGCCGTATGCAAGTTACCTATAGCTTAGTGCAAAATGCTTTGTTTGGCAGAAAGTTTCTGGAGCGTCTCTCGCGTAGTCAGCCGAGGCATCCATCGTAAGAACACGTTTATACTTTGGCTATAACTATATGCTGAGCTTATTCCAATGGGAAGTACAGTAGTATGTGCACATTCCGGCAGGCGTGTCTCAGTGCATTCGAAGTCGCCTACGTATTCGTTAACCTTTGCAGTTCTGCAGTTAATTCTTCCATGAAATTGAAGGGTAGTTATTTTTTTGTGAATTTATAAGTAGTTTTCCATGACACTGTCGTTAATCCGCTGCGAAGGTTCGCGCTAGGCATTTACTGCGCCTAAGCTCCTTTGGTTGTGCCTGCTTTAATGGGAAACCGAGCGGGCTTTCGGGGATGCTGCGTGGGCGAGGCGAGCGCTTGTCGAAGGGGCGCCGAACCGAACGGCGCCGCCGTGGGCGCGAGCTTTGGCTGCACGAGAAACGCATCTACGAATTTGCACACACTAGAATTCACTGTGCGCACACAACGGCCACACGGTACGCTCACGCGTGCCACGAAGGCGGACTCTATATCGTTAACTACAACCATTTCTTCATTTGAACTTCCTGTAAACTCACGACGCCTGCTTCGAGGAAACCCTGGTCACGACTCAGACGCGACGGCCGCATTTTTACTGGGCCGAAATTCCCGAGTGGTTCAAGTTAATCGAGAGCGCTGCACTATATTTAGACGGCGCGCCTCAAATAACCCGATATTTGACACACAGGAAAGCACATTGTCATTCTGGATTGGAGCGGAAATAAATTTTGGTGAATTTCAAAAGGCAACAAGCTCCCAAAAGAGGGTGGCTCGCCGCCTTGATTTATGACATCAACGACCTTGCCCCTGTCTGAAGTTCCGGGAGCAACTGCATTTTTACGATCTTTTTATAAATGCCGGCGATCACCCAAATCATTTACGAGGATGGCAGTTGATTATGACAGGTCTTTTTTATTTATTTTTTTTAGCGCGAAAACGTTATGCGGTTCGTCGGCAAATGAAATTCACGGCCGTCGTTCATAAACTCGATTACCTCACAGCCTCATGCCATCGCGCAGGAATCCCCGTAACGCTCGCGCTAAACGTGACTTCGCGCGAGGAATGAAAGTATGTCAGACATGACTGCGAATTAAAGGCCGCCCCACGTCTCGATTGCTTTAACTTTACGATGTAATCGATTTCCTTGAAAGGAAATTTTGGGTTATGGATCGGATTCCATCCCACGACCCTTGTGTTGCAAGCCTAACACGTGCACACTATATACCGACTAAGGCCACGCAACGCACGCTTGTAGTGAGTGCTTGGGTAGCTTGGCAGCGAGCGGGGGTTTACGTGTATGCCGTGTAGTCAGTGAACCTCGCAATAGAGCTCACGAAGAGATACTTAATGCTTTCGCATTCGCAGTAGTAGTGTTAAGTGCCTCTCCAGTGTCGATTGACTGGAAATGCGAGTTACTTTATCTGACTGCGCAAAAGAACGCTGCGGCATGTGCTCCCCCCGTAGGAGGCCCTTGAAACACTCGTGTCGACGTACTGCCTTGACGTCGTGTTCAGCTACTTTGCACCTTCTAGCGTGGCTCGTGTAGAGGATCGCGCAAAGAGTCACGCTCGCAAGGGACCGTAGATCTAGTAAGGGGAAAGCGACGTCACGGCAGAAGGTGAATGACGTTCGTTTGAAGGCCTCTTTTGAAGGGCATGTGCCTTCAGTGCTGGGCCGCAGGCGGCGCGATATTTATGCTCATGAATGTAGATGAACCAAATGTGAAAGTATTGGGAGGCACGTAGCGGCTGCACAGCAACCATATAACCCTCCATAAAGTAAGCAATAATAAAACCCCAATAAGGAAGGGTATTTAGGCAAGTAAATACGATCTCCCATTCCGAGACTTGCCGCGGTTTACGATCTCTCACGACTAGCATTCCACGGGTTTGTCTTGTTAATTTTTCGAAGGGGATAACATCAGATCCACAACGAATTAATAACCTGAAAAGTTCGCTTTGAAGGCGCTGTAAACAGTTCAGCACCCGCAATCGTCATGCCCACAAATGAGGGGCAGTTGTTGGTGACCTACAACGTGAGGTCGCGGGGGGAGTTATCAAAACCTTGTAATAATCTCAGCCTCAGCACGCGCTCTGCATCTGTAAGAGCCAAGAATGGCCTGAATTGATGGATGATGTTTCAATCAGTTCCAGTGAATTTAAAAAAGAATCAGCACAAAGTTGATATGCATTATTTTCTACAAAAGATGAAATCTGCGTCGGACGTCATTTTAATGGTGTGATGAGGGTGACTGTATATTGAAGTACGCACCCCTGTGCAGGTGCAGTAACTTCCTGTTGTGTTCGAAGTGCTGTGTTCTCGTCCGCTCTGTGAATAGAGCAGTGCGCGTTAATGGACAGACCTTGGCACGCCTCTCCGCGAGAACTCGCCCACTGTCCGCGCCCAACGGGACGCCCCCGACGGCGTGCTCCCTCACCCTCCTGTTGTTCGGGGAAGCAAGTCCCATCAGTAGACGTGCGTTCCCTCCGTTCTTCGACTGGCCAGTTCGGCTTTCGTCTCGGCCGACGCTGGTCGCACCATCTTGTCTGGTTAATAAACAAAGTTAACAGCAGCGCGTACGTAAACACGACAGTGGTGACGAGAAAGTGGATTCGACCCGCGCTACGCAACGGTATTGACAAGCCATGGCTGCGCGAGGGTTTCCGAACCAGATATTTTGAAGCTAACAACATCTACTTTGAAGCTAACATCACAGACCCAGCCTTGAAAAGGGCCAACCTGCTAATGCTGTGCGGGGAGCAGACCTACGACATTGTCAGCTCCCTTATTCAGCCAAGCACACCAGCGGAAGTGCCTTACGAAGAAATCGTTGCAGCCCTTCAAAAGCACTACGACCCGAGGCCATCTGAAGTTTACAGCCGAGCTCGCTTCCAACGAGATCAACTGGAAGGCGAAACTGCGAGTGCCTACGTAAGCAGCGCTCAAGAAGCTTGCGGCTAACTGCAATTTTGGGACGCTGACCACAGCCAGGACAGCTCCCGGGCACGAAGGAGACGCAGCTTCTGCTAACACCTCCATGCTTTCTTAGGACGTCATGTTACGTGACAGATTTGTGTGCGGACTTAGTGACGAGTCGCTACAGCAGCGCCGGTTCGCTGAGAGGGATTTCACGTTCGACAAAGCTTACGACATCGCCGTGCGAGCGGAGAGCGCCGGTCATCAGCAGAGAGAAATGCGCCGGAACATCGAGCCGGTACACCTAACAAGCAACCAGGTACGCAAACCCTCTGCTGTTGCAAAATCGGTCAAAAATGCACAACGCTGCTGGCGGTGTGACGGCCAACACAATCAATGCCCAGGGATGCCGATCAGAAGAAAAGACTACACCCAGGGCAGACCTAGAAAACACAACGGACAACTTCCAGCCTACAAGTGGTTCTTCGCGCACAGAGCCAGCGCGTCTCAATGCGTCCTAGCCGGCCCCCTGCACGCTATCAGGAAGTCAACGTTACTAGTGTTGTGTTCGAAGTGCTGTGTTCTCGTCCGTTCTGTGAGTATAGACCGTTTACAGCGAGTAGTTCAACCCTTCCCTAACAGGTGGCGCCACTAGGACGGCCGTCATTGCTGGCCTTCGGAACGTATCGGCGCGCAGTGCTAGCTGCTGCTGTGTATCTTGTGTAAGAATACCAGCTGACTTTTAAACAGCGCTGCTTTGATGCAGGTGTCATCTGTATTGTCGAAGTATTCTGCGAGGAAGTAGAGCTAATGACCCTGCTGTTTATTGGCGGAAGAACAGAAGACGCTTTCTACATAAGGTGCACATCATGGCTTAGGCAACCGTTTTTCTGGGAGATGTATCACGACATTCTAAAACAGCGCAAAAGAACAGGGACGAGATAACGAAACGTACAACACGAGCGCTACAACACGTACAACGTACAACACGAGAGCGAACACGAGCGTTTCGTTCCCTGTTCTTTTGCGCTGTTTTAGAATGTATACATAACTCGCCCAGGCTTCTATTTTGGCATGTATCACGAGTTCATGTACCTTTCTGGGACAAGAAAGCGCCTGTGAATTGAAGAGAATGGCTATACCTCACGCCCCAGCTCGTTTTAGCACAGGCAGTAGCCATGGCAATGCGAGAACGACCCTGACGTTTTCTCGGGAACTGGATATTGAGTCTTCGCACTGCTGCCGAGTTTTTTTCGCAGGGCGTTAAGAGGTACCTTGACGTTGCTATTAATGTCCATGCAGTTATACGAATTGATTTCGCAGAGAAGGAAAGTTAGTGTGGGCATGGAAGTGAATCTGTTTACTTTAATTAGGTACTATTCCCTAGGATATGCGGGATCGAATCGCGAGATCGGCCTCGGCGGCTGCTTTTCGCTGGAGCCAAAAACCCAGGCGCCCGTGTTTTGTGCGATATCAGTGCACATTAAACAACCCCAAGGGGATGGGAATTTCCGCAGTCCTCCACTCATAGCCTGAGTCACTTTGGGACGTAACACCGCACAAACAAAACCAAACTTGAATTAGACAAGTACTGCTGAAATGCATGTAATAACTGTTGCTTTTATGAAACTAATGCACGGGCCAATGATGAAATTTACCATGATAAGATTTTTTTATATCCCCGCTTGCTTGGGCTGCGTACTGTGCGTTCTGAATTCCGGTGCAGTTTCCAGTCACCTTCGCCCGAGCGCAGGTGAACGCCGCTGTATGAGCGCCTGATGCGGCCTTCAAGCAGCGTAATAGTCTTTTGAAGCCAGGACTTTTACAGGAGATAAAATTATATCTTATCAATTGTCGGGGATTACACGCGCGTCCATATTGAGCAGTAAGTATTGTGCACAATGTTAAATGAACATTCATAATGCGTCTCAGCCAGCATGCATAGTCTGAGCATGCGTTCGCCCTTTGCGCAAGAAAATTAAAAAAAAAAATAAGTTTGAGGGAATTATCAGTTTGTAATCTATTCAGTTTTACAGAAAATGTTTTCCACTGACAGCGCAAGAGAGGGAATTGGTAAAAAAAAAATAAAAAAAAAAATGAGTCGACGGCTGACGGTTTGTGGAAACGTTCTAGCCAATGCAGATAGTTAGGAGGATGCAATAAATGAAATACGTGGTGAAATTAAAAATTTTTTAGCACCTACACACACACTATGAGCATTCACAGGAAGTTTTTCGGCTGTCTATAAGCTCGTTGTCCCCAGCGATAGCGGGTACGCCGCACCGTGCAGCCGAGTACTAGCGCGCCGAAAGCCGTCAAACCAGAAGGCCCGGAGGCCAGCGATGGCGGAAGGGTCACATGATCAAATATGGCAGCGCCCATGCGCTCGCGCTGTAAAGGGTCTTAGACCCTGGCACCCCTCTCCACGCGCCTCCGCGAGAACTCGCCCCCCTGTCCGCGCCCAGCGGGATGCCCCCCACGGCGGGCTCCCTCACCCTCCTGTTGTTCGGGGAAGCAAGTCCCATCTGTGGACGTGCGTTCTCGCCGTTCTTCGGCCGGCTAGTTCGGCTTTCGCTTCGGCCTACGCTGGTCGCACCCTCTTGTCTGGTTAATAAACAAAGTTAACAGTTAACAAAGTTAAAAGTTAACACTTCCTTATGAACGAAAGGAAAATGGCGGTAACCGCCTGCGATCTTTTTATTATTATTTGAGGATGGCGTCACGCGTTCTGACGCGCAGGCATATTTGCCTAGCTCTTGCACCCGTGTGCTTCCTTCAGTGCGCTGACACTGCGCGCTGGTCACTCCTCAAGTCTCTTTTTGAAAAACGGATCTAGGGACTTGAGTCACTCCCTGTCCAGTCCGTACGACGAAGCATCATGGAAACGCGATAGGGCGGTTTGTAAGCAGGCACCACTTCCACTGCGTTGCACTGCGGAGAGGGTAGCCCAAACCTTTTAAGATTTCAGTGAATATTTGGCCGCGTGCTCTCGAGTTTCTCCAAAATGCTGATATTGCTGCCACAAAGTAATTACATTTCTACTCCATATGTTGCGAGTGGTGTCGAAAAACAGGTTAGAGATAAATCCGAGAAATTTCACCTGTTTATGCACTATCCGTCTTCTTCCCTGCTTGCCTTCAATTACGTTTCTCCCACATACGGCCGTGCTGAGCGAGAGGCTGTCAGCCGCTGGAGCACACTGAACTAAGAGCCTCATGGCTTACTCGGCGATGGTAAGCATCCATCACAGCAAAGTAAAAACAGCTGTACACACTGCCGACAACCCCGGGACAAGTTCAGTTGGGAACGAAGGCGCCCCTGCAGAACGAGATCGCAAAACGATGATGCGACATTAAATCGAGCGTTGCAGTTTAAAGTGATTACGGAGTAGGAAGAAGTCCTTCAAATCCAACAAACGACGATGGCGGCACATAGTGCTGTTTTTCATTCATGACGTTCTACGGAGTGCGTCGTCAGCTCTCCTCCGGAAGCGATGTAATGACTGCGGAATTTGCAGCGAGAACGCACATAAACAGGAAAGCAGCAAAACCAACGAAACTCATTCGATGATCGTTATTTCGGTTTTCCTCATCGCGCGACGGCATCACTAGGAGTCAAGAACAGAGATGCTGTTTTACATAGCATGGGTAACTGAAAACTAGAGACCGCTAAATAGTGAGTTTTAGAATAAGGTCACCCTGTATCGGCTAGGGGAATATGGTAATATCGGGGCATCAGTGCGCGTGCCCAGAAAAAAAGCCGCATTCCTCACCCTTTCACCGCAGCATTTTGCGTAATAACCGATTGGGTCCCCTTGATCTAAAACCCGCCAATAGGCTGAACCTGTTTCTCGCGCAAACCGCTGGGTGGCAAGCCATGATCTGGAGTTGCGGTGTGCGTTTGTACACCGTATACTGAAGAAATTGCGCGAAGTGGTACACAACGACGTGAACACAGAAGAAGCGCGTGCTTTCAACTGATATGTTTCGCAGGGCGTGGCGTTTTTTACACAGAAAAGGATGATACGAAAAAATGAAGCAAGGCACACATGAAATAAACGATTGGCATCCAAAAAACTGTACCTTCAGCTTCCTGTCTAATCTGACCAGTGACCCCAACCATTCTGTTTCGCAATGTTCGAGGGCTGCTGAAGGTGCGCTGACGCTGTTCCAGCAGTCCTGATCGTGATGGCTCCGATAATTTCTCTTTCCGCTGAGTGGTACAAAACGCTAAGTGGTACCTTTTGTACCACTCAGCGCAATTCCTTCAGTATTAAGCTCCAACCTACACCGTATCTCGGGATTTTTTTGCGGGACATCATTCGGAGAAACCTGTCCTCCAGTTCCAGCGGTCAGCAACAAACAACAAAGTTCTCGGGTGATTGCTACGCTCGTCCTTTGTTCTGCCAGTGCAGCGTCTCGCGCATGCACGCGGCTGCGGTGACTTGGAGCTCGACGCGGTCAGCGTGCTGCCAATTTTCCCCATAGCCGAAAACGAGGTCGTGCGGCTGGCCTCTTTCCGAGAATAACGCGAAGAAAGCGCACTTCGGTGGAGTGATCGTCTGTTCCGCGAGTGCGCTAGCCGCGTCCAAGAAGAGCTGCTGGTCGTTTCTTTCCGCTCTCTTCGGGCGGTCTTCAACTCCGCACAGGCGTCCGGTGCAACTCCACTACCTCGATGCGTTTTCCCGCTGGTTTATGGCGAGGCAAAGCAATAAACACCTGCCATTGTTTCCGCACAGAGTGTTTAGCGGGAGTTGGCGAAACGGCAGCGTACTACAGCGTTACGCTGTAAAAAGTGTGCTCTAAATCGACATCCCCTTCTGATCAGAGATGAAATAGGAGACGCTGAACGATACGCGATACGCCTGTTCTTGCGGAATGCCGCACATCAAGAGACCCTAATATATGTATAGTACAGTGTAGGCCCACACTTGTTTTTTTGTCTCACGTTGTCGTATCAGAACAGCAGCAGGAAATGGATACATTACGAATGATACTCATTTGGGGCATCAAGAGACCTGTTTGACCCGCTAAATCTAAATAGCTTAGTTTTGTTTGATGATCTGATCAAATTTTTTGATACGGTTCCTTTATTATTATTATTCTTTTTTTTTTATTTAAGAAGAACAGCGCGACTTGGACAAGGACGGAAGGAAGACACACACGGACAGGCGCTGTCCGTGTGTGTCCTTCCGTCCTTGTCCAAGTCTCGTTGTTCTTCTTCAAAATGGCATACCAACTCGTCCAAGCATCAGTTCTAACGATTCCGTTTTGTATCGATCAGTCAGTTTTATTATCGCAGTAGGCGGCACTGCTTTTCCTTTCCGTGCGGAACATGATTTGTTGTAGAAAATGCACAGCTAAGGCGACCGTGTGGGACCGGAGGTTAGGAACAAGAGCGTATTATGCCTGACAGCACTCGTGGGGAAAGGCTGCTTCCTGACCTCAGTTTGTGGGCTGATCTGTCTTAAAGCGTCGCTGCACGGAACACGGCCTCCTCTACCCAGTCTTGTTCGCAGCCCGTTCAATAATTTTTAATATACAGTGCCAAGTCCTGTTCTATTAGAACGCGTTTTTTTTTTTTTTTTTTTGCAAGGTTAGAGGTACGGCCTGGTTGGTTGTTCATGGTTGTTTAAAGTGGCACAAAGAACATGGACCACGACCTACTCTATACCCACCCATTATAGAGTAGGCCGGACAGAAGATACTTTGTTCTGAGTTCCGACACCAGTAGCTCGTGCACACGGTGGTACTTGGCAGTCAGCCTACTATGCGCGTGTTGCTTGGTGTCTTTCTCGAGTCACTATAGCGCCGCTAACAGCAGTGCTTTCTGTGCGCCGTCGTTCACGAAATCGTGTTCAATTTATTTTTGACATGCCTTGCTTTGGTGGACACACAAGCGATCAGTCGAATGCGTGTCATACGTGACCATTTTCCTTTTTGAGCATCGTACTTTTTGCGCCTGTTGTTGGAGCGCCGCCGGGGAGAAAGGAACGCAAACCGAAGGCGAACCTAAACGCTAAACGTACTTTCGTAGATCCGGTGGAGCAGCGCCTGCGACAGCAAGGGTGTCTTCCTTCATTTTGCTCTCGCTCTCCGGGGTGGCGCAGTGATTAGGGCGCTCGTCTATTGTGCCCAAGGATGCGCGATCGAATTCTGGCCGCGGCGGCCGCTTTTCGATGCAGGCGAAAAGCAAGGCGCCCGTGTGCTTTGCGATGTCAGTGCACGTTAAGGAACCCCAGGTGGTCGAAAATTTCGAAGCCCTCCGTAACTGCGTCTCTCATAGCCTGAGTCGCTTTGGGACTTTAAACCCCATAAACCAAACCAAACTTTGATCTGGTTTCGCGGCGGAAAACCATCTCGCTCTCGGTGACCTCAAACGCGCCGTCAACACGAAGGCGAACTTCCGCCAAACTGCGAAAGCGTAAAGCTATCTCGCCTCTCCGTGGACACCTCAGGCGCCGTCAAGAGACACGTGCCGGAATGAAAATCATATTTACTCGAGCGTGATATGTCTAAATTAGCGCTACAGTCCTTGCCGTGCTCGCCGCATCAGCACTGCGCATCCGCCACTGCCGTGAGAATTTTTGCCTTTCGAGTGTAGGCTGTGATAGCGGCGCGTTTCATATCCATCGCGGAAGATGGCAAGCTGAAGTCAGCATGCAATGCACAGCTCTAATGAAAGGTGACAACAGCAGTGCACAGCTCGATTGCGCGAGGACGCCGAAATCGAAAACGCCCGCTTCGCTGCGTCACGTTGCGCATTTAGGATAGGACATACGGTTGGAGCCACATACGCCGGTTCGAATCACTATGGGCTCCAATTAGCCAGCGAAATCGTATGACATTACCCCGAATAGTTGCGTCACAGTTTTGATACTATCAATGCTTTGGTTTGGACTAGTTTACTTTCTAATAGGGTACTTGCGCAAACAAAACGGAACAAAACGAGGAGACTAATGGCATTTGCAGAGACAGCGCTTTGTACATGTCATATGTCATATGTTGAGCTATAGCAAGCTATAGCTCAGTCACCTGTTATTTTCCGCATTACTAGTGCTAAATAGAAGACAACTGTGGCATCCATGCCGAAAATACTGACCTTCTTTGACTAAAACTAGATAAAAAAAAAATATCTCTGTTCTTCGGCTTAAACAAGTTCGACCCGCACGGTAGCTATGGTAACTATAGCGTCTAACTTTTCTTTTGACTCTTAATTCGTTCTGCAGAATAAAATTTATACTAGAGCATACAGGGGTGGAAGTGCTGCTCCATTTGCTCCATTCTGCTCCAATACTGCTCTAAAACTGCTCCAAACGCCCGGCTGCCTCGACGTTTTGCCATCAAAATTTGCAGAGCATAAGCTTTTTTCACATAGTGGGCCATTGATGGCATTGCCTACAAAAAATGTGACCCAACCCAATCAGATGTTCGCAAGTAAATTTAGAACGAGACACAAGCATTTTGAGAGAATTGCGGAAAAAAAAAAAAAAAGTTCTGTGCACATGGCATAGCACCTTCTCCCAGTCTTTCGAATCACCGGCGGTGAGAGAAGCGAGAGAATCAAGCGAAGCAGACACCGCAAACTACACTAAGAAACTTGTCCGGCTGCACAGAGCTACATGAATTGTAATACGTTAGTTGTGAAAGCAAGGAGTTAAGTACATCACCATAGAGCCTCTTTGTCAATGACATGTGTGTCAAGCCTACAAAGGCATGCTTGATGTGTTATACAGTTACATCACACAGGTGCCAGTCACTAGAAATGTTCTCAAGAGTGTTTGTAACACAACAGGGCCTATTGCCAACATGTTGAAATTGAGGAAGATCCAGTGTAGGTCGAGGGATACTGTGAGGAGCCACAAGCAGGAGACAGTAAAGAAGGTAAAGGCGGAAAAAGGCTATCCATTCAGCGCTGCCTATCCTCCCTGAAAGCACTATGCTGACCAGGGCCCAGAAATAGTTCAGCACAGGCACAGGACAATAAAGGGTCTGCGAAAGGTAGTAGAAATATGCTGCTCATTAATGTGAATTCCAAATCAGTGGTGGTGCTTGAGTACATCAAAGTGGTAGGCTCCATCTTTGAATCTATCATGCCAAAATGGCCTCAAGCTTTTAGTCAGACGATGTCCAATATGAAATGTACACGCAAGCATTCCATTCGCTGCTAGTCTGTCCCAAACTGTTGCTCATGTCAGCTAGCGTTATGTTAAACATCTATACATATTTTGGCTGTTTGTCCTGTCGCGTTAGAGATGGCCGTGTAATCAGCAGAGCATTAAGCTTTGAAGAAAAAAAAATCATTTTTTTTTTGTCAGGAGGAGAATATTTCTATCATTGAAAGCGTTAAATCCTGAAAACATGCTCCAAAACAGCATTATTACTACTCCCTGAGCTGCTCCAAAATGCTCCGGCCTGCTTCCACCCCTGACTGCATATACCAATTCTGAGTTGTCCTTGCCGACTTCGAAAATGGAAAACGATAACCAGAGACTAGCGGGTTTAGATAGTTGCATAGTTAACCCCCCTCCCCGGCCTCCTCTGAATCCCTCAACGAGACATTTTGCTGCAAAATAAAAAAAGTGCAAGAAATGTATTGTGCCCGTAGTTGCCGCCTCCACCTCCGCGTCGTCTATAAATCCGCCCTGAGCTGTGGATGTAGCTCTGGTTGTTTTAATCTTGATAAACTGCTTCGTTTTTCTTCAGCTCCCGTGTTATCGTTTAGCTTCGCTCTATTCGTTGGTTTTCGAGGTTGAATTCATAGTACAGTGCTTCGGTCGTAGTCGCGTACATCGCTTGACTATCCTTGGCCATCGCAGCACGCGCCTTGGAAGCTCAGCAGAATGCACTGGTACTATTGGAAGAAGGAGTTGTATATGGAAAGTCGGCCACAATAAAATAAAATGATTGACAAAAGGCACAGACCACGCACGCTAGCGGGCCTCATGCCGTGCGTTGTCTGTACCTCTACTTTATTAAGCCTTGTATACATGGACTCGACAGCACCGGGTCGGGTAAGCGTCGAGTAAGCGAGGTCACCATTACTCGACCCGATTGGTGTCTACATGAACTCGCTTTCTAGCGAGTAAGTATCGCAGCGGCGCGTAGCGTCGAGATTTGAAGTTATTGTGCAAGTTTCCTACTCATAATTGATTCCGTTGCCTTTTAGTATCGAGAGCTTCGATTATTATTTATTATCGTTGATGAGGGCTAAAAAGCCTTCAACTTCGCTGACGCTCCTCGCCGTTCCGGTTGCTTTTTAATCCCAGAGTTCGCCATAACTCGACTCCCTGATTCGACAGCGTCTACATGCTTTTAGACAAGCGGGTCAAGCGAGTTAACCTACCCCCTGCAAGCGAGTTAACGCGACCCGCTCCGCGGCTATTTTACTCGACCCGACTGCGTATACATGAACCCGACAACTGGTTTTTTACTCGACAGGCTTACTCGACCCGACTCTGTCGAGTCCATGTATACAGGGCTTTAGCTACATGTGACGTAATCGCCGCCCCTCCAGAATGTTGACTGCTTGCAAAACGCTTGCCATACAGAATGTGCTCGTCAGCGTGCGCGCCTTTCGTTTTTGAGAAAGCTAGGTTAAATGCGCCAGTCGTATCCTCATTTCTGGCCTTAAAACCGGGCTAAACGTTGCGCGGCGTGAGAGGCAGCATTGAGCTAAGAATATGCTATGCATGCAAAACTGGAGGGAGTAGCTTGGATTTTTGTCGAAGTTCGTGTGACGTGTACGCCAGGCAGCAGTCGCACAGCGTAACCGGTAACGCGCAAGTGTAAAACCATCGCCCTACGTTCGGAACCTCCGCCGCAAAATACCAGTTTCATTTGTTCCGCATTTTACGCGCTTTACCTGTTCGAGTGTTTTATGGCAGCGTTTTTGCGTTCCACTACCACCAGCCACTGTCTGCTCACGCGATACTGGCTGACGGTGGCATAGAGGCATGCGGTAACGTTGCGCTAAAGCTCTCAGTTGTCTCTTGCTGTTATCCCCGCCTCCACAAAATCCGTTGTCGGGCTGCGCGCCAGTTATATCGCCCGTGTTCAGCCTCGTTTCGTTGTGCTGTTAAGGGCCCATCCAAACGATGTACCAAATCTCGGATTCCGTTTGCGGTTGGAACACCACGTCACTGGCTCTGCCTCTCGTACGCAAGACATCACAGGCCAAAAACAGTCGCGGGTCCCCCACCCCTCCCCACAAACACACACAAACTTCGTCTGGCGGAAGTCAGCCCTTGAAGGTGCACCCCCACGCCAAACTTTCTCTCTCCAGTCAATAACTTGGGTTATTGATGTTTTCGTGTATTTTTTGTTTGTTTGGTAGGGTGGGAAGCACGTTTGTGTGAACAAATTAGCGTTGGTGGACAGGATGTCGTCTGCTTGTTCCCTTTGAAGTGCGCTACATGTCGCACTCCCTAGGTTCTATCCGCTCCGTCTGCTTCTCCGCGGACGAGGCAGAGCCAGTGACGTAGGTTGATGTGGCGCTCCATCCGCTGACAGAATCGGAGGTTTGGTCCATCGCGTCGATGAGCCTTTTTAGAAGCATATGAGGCGCAGTGAGGGGAGTGAAAAACTGCGGCGTCTTTACCACAGTCTCGCCCTTCAGCCGGCTTTGTCCCCTGCCTCGACCGTACCCTTTATCTCTCGGAGCGTCCGTCGTTGTCTCGCGGCTGGCCGGCGACGAAGAGGCGACGATGACGGGCGACCCGCTGCCCGAGGCGTGCCCCGGCGATCCAGAACTTCGCTCCTGACGACCACGGCCGGACCGGAGTCGTCCAACTGCAGGTACGGCTCGGTAGCAGACACGGCCGCGTTTGCCAGCGATAATGCCGGTCGCCGTCCATGTAGCCAACCGTACGCCGAAACACAGTTCGGTGCTGAAGTCTCGGAAAGTGAAAGCGCGTGGAGCGGATTCAAGCGAACTACACCTCTGGTTCTCAAATGTAGTCCATGGCAGTTAGTACTCAACAGCAACTTATTCACACTTGCGACTCGCGAAGGGCGCACGACCGGCAGTCGCATGCGACCAGGGAGCAACCGATGTTCACACTTGCGAATGCGACTTGCGGGTTGCTTTCCACATCGTGTCCACCTTGACTGTTCACCACATAGAGTAAAGCTAACTTACGTTCACGTCAGCTGAGCCGCTGATTGGTTTAACGCTTTGCGACCAGCAGTCGCGCGACTGGAAATCGAGCATTGCCCGAACGGCCTACGGCAGTCGCTTTTCGACCAAAACGGTCGCGCGACCGCTGCGAGTCGCAAATGTGAACGGGCCTTCACCACTGAGATATCAGCAGTAGTTCAGTCCGAGTGGTGTCGGGTCGGGGGCTGCAGTTGAGCGGGTCAACTGACAAGGTAGCGGCCGTAGCGGCGGCATTTCTCGCTGCCATATGTTATCAAATCACGCGAATGGTTGTCCCAACCTACATAATTAACTAATCTAGCGGGTGCGAGCCCGGGAAGCGGTAGCAGTAGTAGTAGTAGTAGTAGTAGTAGTAGTAGTAGCAGCAGTGGTTTATTAATAAAAAAATATAGTGTACTAGATAATCAAAAAGGAAGGAAAAATGCTGCCGGCTGCGGCAATTGCTATTTAAAATCTGAAGCACCCGAGCTGCACCCCGCGGGAAAGAAAAGGGGATAGGGAAATGATAACGAGGGGAAATACAGAGCGGAGCGATAGCAAGAAAGGACAAGGGGAACTTTGTACATTCTTTACAAAATAAAAAAAAATAGGGGGGAAGGAGTTCGCGTCGCTCGCGCAAGTGTCTGAGCACTGTCCACAAATGACTGCGCGCGATCGGCCACTGTAATCGTTTAAAATGTAACCCCAAGGGTGTATACACATAGCCGCGCGCACGTAGCGTCCTACGCAAACAGATCGCGCGCGACGCATGCACAAGCTGCCGGGGTGGGTGCCCGGCAGCATACGTCAAATGTAGCGCACACGGAGCGTTCGTGTCACACACGCATTATCTGGCGAAGAGCAAGTGGGACTTCAAGCCCGCCTGCCCGATGAACGCACAGAGGCTCACCTTTGTCCTGTACTGTCAAGGTTGCACGCACTTCCGCGCGGCCACGGGAGCGTCTCGATGCTGTACGTCAGGGACGATTCCAAGCGCCCTGTAGGCCGCGAGCAATTCTTGAAACCACGTGCTTGAAACGCGGCGCAGTCAAGCTTTAATGCAACTTTCATTCGTGTTTTGAGCATTAAAAAAGGCCAGCATGATCTGTACATTATTGTGCCCGCGTTCAGCGGAGCGAAAAGGCGTAAATGTGACAGTTTCAGCCAGTGCCGTCTTTTCGCGCTGAAGTTCAGCAGCGCTCCAATCACTCGATAAAAGTTCGTTGGTTGCTACTTTTATCGTGCAGCCGCTACATATGTGTCTAAAATACATTAGAATAAACATATTCTGGCTGTTCTGCGTTACCAAGAGCTGAATATTCGGGTTGCCTAGCGTTACGTACATACATACGAGAGGACTGCCGCGCGATTTGCGGCTTCGACGGCGAAGAGCTGAGCGCATACAGATCTTAGGACTTTCTTTTTTTTTTACTGTCGTTACAAAACTTTCACATATTACTTGCGTTGCACTGAGCAGGAGCAGCAAGGGTTTCTTGCCGAGCAATTAACAACTGTCTCAGCCTGCAAGCAAGGTACACAGCAGCTTAAACTGGGACATGCCGTTAAGAGTGTGTCGAGCTCGCGAAGGTCTAGGTTTACTTACCAGAGTGTCACAGCCTTAGAAGGGAACACTTCATGCTCTCTACAGCTCAACTGCTTTACTGAATAAATACTGCAGAAGCTGGCATGTGTGCCATCAACTGTATCATGGTTAACATTATACTAGTATAAAAATTATTTTATTTATTGATAGCTATCAATAAATAAAATAATTGCGAGTATCATAAAAGAAGTAAAAAGTCTCATGCAATCGAATTTTATATCAGCTTTATTGAAAACTGCAACTGCATCACATATGTTGTATTGTTTGCTGTGAATGTTCAGTTAGCATGTATGCATTATGCCTGCATGAAACATGCATGAAACCAATAGTAAATGGCTGAAAAGCTCTACTAATGTGTGTCAAGGGCCTGGAGGGACTATAGCGATTCCTGGCCCAAATAGCTAATCCAGTAGTGCCAGAGGCATTCACTTGCCAAGGCTTTGGTACATGCAAGAGAACCGTGCTTATAGACAAAATTAACCAAGCAGGTGGTGCCAGATATTTCAAACCATATACATACAACTTCTGGAGCTATTCATTTTAGGAAATTCTTCCCAGTACTGACCACTGCATTATGTGAATAAGAAGAAAGTAATAAAGAAAATGTTTTGTTTTTTACGGCACCCCATGAAACCTCCTGAAGCTTCAGAATGTAAAACCCTTGCAATCGCTTCCCATCAATGTAGAGAAAAGCCTGTAGCCATTTTGCTGGTATGTATTTTATACTCTGAGCCTGGTTAAACGAGAACCACCAGCCCTGTACAAACAGATGCCTTGAATGGATGACACCTTGGCTGCTGATGCATACATACAGAAATGTGGAAAATATATAGCTTATGCATTGTATGCTGTGTTCAAGATAAAGCACTTATTACGAACAGCTAGGCATAAGGTGAGCTTGTCGTGTGTTTCTTCCTAATGAAAACCTGTATTAATTAAAGGAAGGTATGTTTTAAAGCTTGGTGCACAGCTTTGCTACAGGCACAACAAAAGAAACAAACTTGGGCACAAGGGTCTGCCAAAAAAAGAAAATATCAAAACGTAACTCTTGACACACACAGCTTTATTATACAACTGTGAAAGGGGAAAGTTTCTCAGCTGTTAATGATAAGCCCTTCATGTAGTGTGGGCAATAACACCCAACCTTTTCTTGCAAAAGTTTTGCATTACATTTTCTATAGCACGTAACAAATTAGTCTAAAGCAGACCTGTGAGGGAGAAAGAGCAAATTGCAACACTATGCATGGCACAGCATACAGAAATTAGTTTGAATAGACCTATGACTGAGAAATACTGAACTGCAACAATGCATAATACAGTGATCAGAACCTTGCATCGGCTTTTCTAGCGGACACAGCAGCTTGATCCAAGTTAATTTAAGCACTTGCTACAACTTCCTTTGATAAAGTTTTGCATAATGTTGAACCACCTAGTCGGCCCATTTTAATTTTTGCATACCGCTTTGGCACAACTTGAATGCCCTAATGATTTTTGGTTAGTCATTTCCAAGGCAATGGTGATTACAAAAAGTCTGGGATAGCTGTGAACAGTGTTTTCCTAGGCTTTTGAAACTAGCAGTTTTATAGCATTACCAACTATTACTGACCTTCATGGACCCAACAGCTACCAGCTAGACAAACCTCTGCCTATCTTGCGGTGTTCTGCACTTCTTGAAATAGCTAATCACCATATCAGTGATGCTTTAATTGGATCACAACATGCTTTTGGACTTCGTTTTCTTTGTTTCTCAAACTTGCTGCCTAGTTATTGTCAAGAGGGAAGTAATATATCTCAGACATGCGTAGGAGGCAGGCTGTGCCTGCCCGTAACTGGTTTCCGGACGTTCTGAAGCCTCTGCAGAATAACTCTCGAACGAGAAACAATGATACATAAACTTATTGTATGCAATATCGTGAAAACAGTGAGTGCAGTACTATGCAAATAATCATATGTAAGCTGTACCTAGATGTAGACAATCACTTTTCATATGCATGTTCGCCTTCGAGGCTGCAATCAGTGAACTGATTTGCTACATAGCAAAAATTTGGTTTTATACCATTTATCTCAGCTGTTATCTCCTATGTGCTGCACACTAATAAGTGCTGGACAAAGTTGGCATCTTTTTTTCTTTTTTTTTATATTTGTGTTATCTGATATGAATTAGCTTTGGAGTCTAACTTTGAGCATTAAAAAATGCTGGCAAATGATTTCGTATCTCTTCCTAATGCGATCACCTCATCTGTAACCCTCTCTCTTCATACAGAGAACATGAACCTAACTGCACCATGTTCGGGTCCGCACGAACAGGAAACTTTATCGTAACAAATCTTCCATGTAATTTCTCCACACTTGCAGCGGGCTCAAACTCATTGATCTGCTGGTGAAGCATCTTTCATTATTGGGCATTAAACTAGCAAAAAAGCTATCACATAACAATGTATAAATCTTGCAAGTGCTCATAAAACACTGCCTGCAGTCACGCAACAAGACCTTCCATCGGGATGCAACTGATAGTATTGTCGTATAGGCTTTGATTCGAGGAGCTTACATGTAGCACAAACGCCCAAAGAAAAATAATTTCACTGCTTATAACATCTTATCACGCTGTACTTATGTCAGCCAAATACCCATGTATATTTGCAAAGCTTTTCAAGACGACCGACGGCGCGCTCGCTGCTACCGCTGGTCAACATCGGCTATGGCCTGCCAGCGGAAGCAAAGCATAGCAGATGTTGACCGGGCGACAACTTTGTACTGTACTGAACGAGAGAAAACCTACTTTATGAAATTCGCTAGCATTCACAACACTGTAAAAACACTTACCGCTATCAAAACACTCCAAGCAAAGCCTAGAGTTGCCCACGGAGCTAGCCGTTGGCAGTCTGCAAGCGGATCGCAATGGCCGCCCTGCTGTTTCTGCTGTTAATTTTGCAACGGCATTCAGAATACCCTGCAAAGAAGTTGCTGCAGTAACGGCATTCAGAATACCCTGCAAAGAAGTTGCCGCAGTTTGAGGCAAAGCACAACACCGTTTTTCCAGCGATGTGAGCGCTATTACTGATGAAATACAGGTTGAAACCACATGCCAGCCAGCAACAGCTGCACAAAAAAAACCAGAGAAACAATCTGGTACTCGAAATTCATGTGACCGGGATGTTTGCACTGATGTAGTATCCTCCTCAAAGCATGCGCAGGTTTCGCTTGGCGCGCGAGAGCGCTGTGCATTGCAATTGAATGCGCACATAAAAGAAAGGTTTCGAGATTATATTCAATTTGCAAGTCCACTAAAATTAATAAAAACAATGTGTGCTGCTGTTATAATATTGGCTGTTGCTGTCATCTTGTACTCGGACAGCGCCCATATGCGCGGTTTCGTTGACAGGCTTTAAAAAAATGAAAAAGTGTGAAGCTTATGGCATTGAACGATTCTTAGAGAATGCTGGGAACCAAAAGACGGAGACAGTTTGTGTCCTGTGCTTCCTCAGCATCTGCGAAACCCGCAGCAGTCCTTAGTAATTTATGTCGAAAGTGGTACAACCCTACTGAGGCACACAAAATAATTTGTGCATGTTTTTTTTTTTTTTTTTTTTTTTTTTTATCTGCACATTCTTTGCTCAGATCACTCAGCTTTAGCATTACTGTACGAAGGCTCATTTTAAGTGAAAAGTGAATCACAAGCAGACATATTTCAAGTGTTGCGTTAAAATCTCGCGGACATGCTAGCCATCATTCGCTGCTTATGCTCAAGTGAAGATGAATAATGCTATTCGCAGCTTAGGTGTAAACATTAGCCTATGTAAACTAATGGGGTAAAAAGGAATAATTTGACTTTTTTAGTATCACAATTGTTTAGTTCAGCTATCATCTCACTTTGCAGTGGACACTAAACGGCCATATACATTTCGGTCATACTTCACGAGTTTTTAGCCTGCATAAGCGGTTATACATTGAAATACTACAGCTTGCAATTTTTTATTGCATTTGAAAAGAAGCAACCACCCCTGCTGGACAACTTTATCTTCAATTTGTGCAAGAAGATATAGCTGAACTGCACAAGGAAATCGGGTGGTGGTGGTGGTAAAAACTTCAATTTCCAACAGATACAGGGTAGGCGTAAACCTACCCACCTACACGACGGCCTGGAGCCCTTGGACCCGGGTGGCGTGTTCGGCCAGTCGGATTACACCTAGCTGAGTCTCAGGGTGTGAGCTCAACAGTAGAGTCTCTCAAAATTCTTCCATTTTTGTCTGTTCATTTATATTTTTTATTTCTGGACACGTCCATATCATATGTACCAGATCCGCCTTATCCTGACATAGTTTGCACCTATCTGAGAATTGCTCCGGGTACCACTGACTTAAAGTAGCTGGGTTCGGAAAAGTCCTTGTTTGTAAGCGCCCCCAAGTGTTTTTTTGGATCTCATTTAGTGTCCTATCTGCTGGTGGGTATTCTAACCTGTTTAGTCGATAATGCTCTGTAATCTCTTTGTAGCTGACTAGCCTGTCCCTACTAAGAGTGTACTGAGGATTAGAGCCTACCTGGAAGGTGAGACCGCGGGCAAGCTTATGAGCTAGCTCCCTCATTTTCCTGAAGCTGGGAGTGGGCTGGTGCCCATAATAGCCGGATTATTCTATCATCCTGATATGCTCTCAGCATCCTTTTTGCCTGTGGAGAGACCCTTCCCTTGAGAAAGTTGCATATTGCTGTTTTGGAATCACTTATAATTGTAGTAGCCATTGTCGCTGGTATTGCAAGTGCAATCGCCACCTCTTCAGCCGTGTGGGCTAAACTCGTCCTAACGGAGCCGCTTATTCTTAGATTTTGTTCATCTGACACTACTGCCACCATAACATGCCTTTCCTCATACTCGGCGGCGTTGACATAGACCACGTCCTGTCTTCCTTGATATATCTTCTGCAGCGTTTCCGCCCTTTTCTTCCTTCTTTCCTGGCGATGCTCTGGATGCATGTTTCGTGGCAGCGGGGGGGTTTTGAGTCGCTTCCAGACTTCCATCGGAAATCGGGGGCACCAGATGATGAATGAAAAATTGGCAGCGGTTTAACTATGCTTAAACCTAGTTAGATGATTGATAATAATCGGTTTTGCATGGTCTAGTGTTTGTTTTTGGATTATTTAGCGTACAATTGAGTTCTATTTTTAATCACAATAAATATTCAACATTAATTAATTAGTTCAAATTTGCATTTAGTCCAGTGCAACTATACTCGACATAAGCTATCCAAAGATATATAATAATGTTGCAGCATAGTTTAATCATAATTAACAAATTAACTGCAATTAATTGCAACACATAGTTATTAAAGGACTGTTTTTGACGTAAGCTATCCAATTTCCCTTGTGCAACTATACTCGACGTAAGCTATAACGCTTGTGTTGCAAAATCTTGATTTGGATATTCGTTGTTGGCATAACTGAAGGTGACTCTCATTAACAGCTGAAATCCGTGAAAAGCTGAAACAAACTACATTTTTGCAAAAGCATTAAAGAAGGCTTGTTGTTTAGGTTAAAATCAATGGGCAAAATAGACTCAGAAATAAGTACAGCGCTGAGTGCGCGTTTGTCTCTTTTCCGTCTTCGCCTGCTTTGCAATACAATTTATTTTTAAGACTTGTCTGGTTGCGCTTTAAGTCCGCCCCATCCTATTTAGTTTGAAACTGCATGTTGTAAACGCACGACAGTGGCTTGATTAGAAATAGAGCAACTGCCCCCTCTCAGTAAAACATTGTGTTGAAAAACCGCTAAAAACCCCACATATTTTTATAAAAAGTACCGAATTCGTTCCTTGAACTAAAACTAAAAAGCCACCCCTCTAATCCGTCCCTCCAAGAGTCACCCCAGACCCGTACCTGATAGGCAAATATGAGCGCGGAAAGTACCTATACGAGTGTGCTAGGTAATCTTCCTTGCCTATGGCAAGATGGCCACCGCACGCTCGAACAGGCTTCACCTCCACGCGTGCACCGGTATAGGCGGCCTCCACTCCAGAAGTTCTATTATAACCTCCTTGGTTAGTCACCATGTCACCAGGACTGTTTTCACATCGAAAAAGTGTTTGTATTTCAGTTTATGCAAGGGCTAAGCATCATGAAGTGAACAGAGCGATCAGACGTTTCTTGGCCCAATGCGTGTGACATATAGATTGCGCTGTTCGCTTCTTGGTCTATATTTGGTTCGCTTTCTTTCTGAAGTAAAGAGGGCGCGTGGAAAGACAGGACAATGTGGCAGAGAGGGGTGGTTCATCCGCGTCATGTTCTCGTGTGTGATCGAAGTGAAAATGAAAACCGAAATGGGTGGCAGCTGCGAAACTGAAAGCCAGCGATGCTTTATTTTATCGCAGCGCATGATAAATGAGCAGGGATCGACCAACAGAGTGGACAACACAGCGCTGACTGCAACTATAGTTCACTGTCATGCAAAGCAGCTGCAAACATGAACTTCAATGCGTGAGTGCACACAGAAAAAGATACTTGAAACAAAATGTTGCTTGAAAGCTCCACTTGATAGCGTCGAAGAGTCTCGTGTTGAACAAAGCCGCGAGGAAACCAAACCAAAAAAATTGCGAGGGACTTCAGCGACTAAAGTATTGAAAGGCGAAAGCCTGAGAAGCCTCATCTTGCCTAGCATTCCTGTCATCTGCAATCCCACACTTGAACGCGCGTCAAGGAATGCCACGCGACAGGAGCGCTGGCGCACCATCCAGACGCACACTTGTCGGAGAAAGTGTGACAGGTACTGCGTCTTTCCTCCAGAAGTCTTATCTTGTCTAGCGTTCCTGTCATCTGCAATCCCACACTTGAACGTGCGCCAAGGAACAGCACGCGACAGCCGCCGCAAAAGCGGGACACACTTTGTGCATGACAGTATGAGCAATTAAAGGCTTTCGCCTTAAAATTAGAGGGTCTCTGAAAGCATACCCTTCCTATCCTATAATTTGCCTCCCATCGTTAGCCTCTTGTCAGCATTCGTTGCAGTGCTACATTTAATTATAATTGGTTTGCAGGAAAGGAAAGGCGCAGTATCTATCACACTTTCTCCGGCAAGTGTGAGTTTGGACAGTGCACCATCGCTCCTGTAGGGCAGCGTTCCTTGGTGCGCGTTCAAGTGTCGCATTGTAGATCGCAGGTACGCATCCCGCCTGGGCCAATCAGAACGCCGCAAAAGCGGGACACACTTTGTCCATGACAGCATGAGCCATTAAAGGCTTTTGCCTTAATAAAACTTTTCTCCAAATTGGACTGACAACTTAAACAACGCGTAAATTGGTAGCCTTGAAACAATCGTTACTGGGTCACTAGGCCTAATAAAAGGTGCTCCCTATAACTTGACAACACTGATGGCGTGCGGACGCAATCCTCTAAGCTTTGCAGTCTCGCTTCAACTAATTCCCATGTGGCCTCTTCGGGGAAAACAGTTGAAGGTGGTGAAATTGCAAAGCGTCACGAGGTCGTCATCTCTGACCTTAATGTGCACTGTGTACTTTTCTACGAAGGCCCCTCAGCCAGAGGAAAGCTTAGTGCTTTTTTGTTGTTGTTCAATGTGATGTAATAATATAATCATGGAGATAACTGATCAGAAAGGATTCATTTTAAGCCAGCCAAAAGACAGGATGCAGAGAATAGAAGCAAACAAAGTGTCCTGTCTTTTGGCTGGTTTAAAATGAATGCTGACCAACTCGCCCAGTCATCAACCTTGTTGAATCAGAAAGGATAATGCCGCCAGTGGGATGTAGTTTATTCCCCTTTCTAATCAGTTCTGGAACTTGAGGTTTTCAAATGCTTAGCTTCTGCCTAGAGGCTTAAAATATGTACTGCCTCTCAGCACCCTAATTATTGCTTTTCTCGGCAGCTTCTAAGTGTAATCGTTACAATTCATTTCAGCTGACAAGCAGCTGTAACGCCATTACTTTTTTTTTTACGTAGTAGCTGTGAAGCGTAGTTTTGGGAATGCTAATTCTGGATTTAAGCAAAAAACAGCGCAACAGGGAAAAGCAGGGTTCATAGAAGTCCTTCAAGTCCTTGAGAATCATTGATTGTTTGGCTAGGCTTGGCCTTCCTATTGGTACTAGCTGTGCTTGAAGCCAACACCTCCATTACTGCGCACCTGAGAGGTGCGCTACAAAATATCTGCCTTAGTCTTTCGGGCTGTGCTGCTTGCATGTACCCGGGGTGCATCTGGCGGGGTGTTTAAAATTCAGGAGCAGGTGATGTTTCCGCGTTGTCATTTCTGAAATGGACTGCGAAAGTTGCATTTTTTTTTTTAGTTTCCTCCTTCATGACGCCTGCTATGAAGGAAATACCGTTCCTGTTCTATCTCCATGTTGCTATGCTGTCACAGGTGCACGGCCGGAAAATAATCTTGCATATAAGCAAGCGCCTGTAAACGTATGAAAACTTGAGCACAAATACGGGCGGTGGGAAGCTTTGCGTGTAGGCACCTAACCCCTTGTTTCCCAGCTCCTACAGTTTTGGCCAGCCAGTGCGATAAGTTGTGAAGCTAAAATGGCATGAAATATTGCTGCCATGCCACCGCGGGAAGAGAAGCAATACCTTTGCATGTTATGTGACAGGATTTATTCAGTCGTATGACCAGTAATCTGGTTCATTTTTGTGCAACATATGTTGATAGAATACAAAGGGTTAAAATTAAGACTACAGCCCACAGACCATTCAATTTACCTACCAAAGCATTCATTACGAAGCTGTGTGTTAAGAGACGCATGGTAACAGACTGTGATTGCATGGTTCAAGTGCTTTTAATTTTTTCCAGCTTTGTTTTAGCATTTCTTTTCAATCTCAGGTCCATGACTGTGGGATGCTACTTTAATTCATACAGTTAATATACTGACTCTAGAGTGGTTAATTCATGATTACCCCAACTATCAAACTGATTGTTGTGAGATGATTTATGCTTGTTAAGTCTGGCCAAAGAACAAGGTTTGAACCTGGCAACATAGGTTGTTGGAATATGGCGGTGTGAAGTTAACTGCCGGCTGCTGTAGAGTAGCTGCTGTAAACAACGGCAAAATCCTCGCACCTGAAGCATTTCTGATGGTACGTTGCGTTGTGTACCTGCTATAACCTCACATAGGTGTCAAGGTTCTTTTTTTTTGCATTTTATCTGCCGAGCGCACATGCATCTCCTCGTTTCCTGGTTGTCTGAAAACACATTGAACTTTTCGTTTGGCACTAGAAGACGAACGCAGTATAGGGAAAAAAATGCTGATGAATTCCACAGCACTGGCCCTACCTGGCTTATTCTGAATGGCCAGTGCTGCTTACAGCAAACATCAAAGGGTGTTTGCATGTGTGTTTACTGTTCACTTTATTTGCCCTGTGTTCTTTCCTAAATGACAGTTGAGAATGCTGTGAGCAGCGTGTTCTGTCTCAGACTGGTGAGCCCGTGGTGCTGAACCACTTGTTCAGCTTTTCCCGTATGCAAATCGGTGAATAAAAACATTCAGTTCGCTTGATGTCATTTCACTCGGGGAGGTTTTTGTTCACACAACTGCAAGTCTATATTAATAGTTCACATATTGCTCTCATTGTGGAAGGTAAAACCTGCCATGAAATCTGGAAACGTAAGTGTGGTGTGGTGCATTTGCTGACACATGCATAAAGCAATATGCCCGATCCTTTTGGAGCTTTTACCTTGCATACAATGCAGTAAGGTTCTATCACGACACATGAAGGCGCAAGCAGCTCATTGTTACAAATGGCTTCTTATTTTGAATACTTTGACCTTGAAACTGCAGGCTGAAGTGACACTCGAAAACCGAAACTCTGAGTGTTTGGTCGTGAACATGGTTAGCAACCATCCTACGTCAACTCGTTATGCCCCAAACAGTGCCTGAAATGCATTTTGAAACTATTGCATCTATCTGCGATAGAAAGCTATGTTATCTGTCATAGTTTTTAAACCTACAGTGCAAACATTGCTCATTGTTGCCTTAGCGAGAAAGAACTATGTTGGCCACAGTGATGAGTTTGATGATGGTGGTCAAGATGACGGCACACTTGTGGGAACTTTTTGATCTCAGCTTCATTAGGCAACTGTGGGATATTGTAAGATACTATCATGCACATGCTAATAGGAGTAGTCTCAGCTTTCGGTGTATAGCAAAAATTTACTTCTAGTTTTCATGCGCTCACAGCCGTTAAACCTGTTACAGAAAACCAATAAGTTGTGCTTTTGAAAACAATTTTGAGGCAGCTCTAGAATATTGTAAGACACGTTTATGAACACACCAATAGAAATGATCCTAAGCTTCCGATGCATAGTAAAATTTGGCTTCTGATGTTGGTTCTGCACTCGCAATGAGTATATTTGAGACATCCACAGAAAAACTGAAACAATATATGGGATGCGTTTTCGAAAACAGTAAACTATAAGACATGTCGAGGGAGGATCTGCAGATTATATTGATTGGGTGAAGTGCCCAGACAACACGCAGATGTCCCAGGGACATTCCAGGGATTCTGACCATTGGAGATAGGAATGACCTGGAAAGTCCCACGAAAGCTCAAAAACATTCCAAGTGAGAGCAGACTTCTTCAGGACGTCCTAAACAATACAGCTTTGGGACCTGCTTGGCGTGTTCCAGGAGGTTATTGGGACATTGTTTATATGGCTTTTCTTCTCATACTCAACTAAATTTTTTTATTCTAGACCCTGCCTTTCAGGGGCATTGGAAGAAGGATGCAGTTTTGATGTCCTCCAAAAATGCTTTCTGTTTTCAAGTCTGGTATTCAATACTACTCTCAAAGACACTTCGTAGGTCATCATAAAGGAGCCAAAGGGCAGATACATATTTGAAGAAGTTATTCCTTATTTAGTAGGAAAAAAAATAAGCTGCAATTTCTTTGACCTAATTGTGACTTGCTGCTTGTTCAGCATGGTAGAGCTTGGACACAAGTATCATTCCTACGTCTTTCAGTGTTGCTTCATTTAGTTTTGATTTATTTGCACGTCCAAAAGGGAAGTCTGCAAAGTGAAAAAGTGCACACTTGTCAGTAGGACAAAAAGTCATACCAAACAGCACACCAAACGTAGTTCAGAATGTTACCTACCTCTCTCTCCAAGGTTGCTTGTGTCATCACAGCAGTCATGAAATCACCATGCATGCAGTCCAACCATTTTGGGACGTGTTCTGCAAAAAGCAGAGTATGATGTCTTCTTTCATACTGGTTGTGGCTCATCGGGCTACAGCTGGCTTGCCTAAACAGCACAACCCAGAAGGATTTAACAAGTGGTACAAGAAAACAAGGAACATACGCTCATACATTACTGTATATAATCCTGCTCGGTACTTACTGCAGATGAGTTTGTAAAGAGCGAATTTAATTTTTCTTATTAGCCAACCAGCACCTAAAAGCATGCGGTTCAGAATACGGGTTGTCTCATCCTTCGTTGAATCTGCAACTGTGGTTTTCTGTAACATCACCGTGTCCAAGAGGCTGCATCTACAGCTAGGCAAGAAAAAAGCTAGGAGTACTCAGTTAAATGGGCATTAGCTTTCTTGAGCAGCTACATTTCGAAATTCCGCACTATTTTGCACAGCGTATTTGTTGCACGCACGTATGGGCAGAGATTCTTTGTTCTTGCACCATCTGAGGTTCTCTACTTTTGAAATGGGTGATAGATCCATGACTAACAGATTCTGATCTAGGCAGCGGCACGCAACAGTGCTAGGGCAAGGAAGCAGTGATATCGCCGAAGAGACATGAGTCAGGGTTGACGTGGATGTCTGCTTTAGTAAAGTGCCTGATCACAGGATGTGTGCGAGTCGGAAGGTAAACAAAAGGCTCATTGTTACTATGTTAGCATTCTGGAATTTACGAGTAATGCTGAAGTAAACAAGGATTGCCATGAGAATTACCGTGAAAATGAGCAACAAAAGAATTGTTTAAATCAGATGGCCAGTAGCAACATGGCAACGCTTTATGGATCACTTCCAATAAACGACGGGCACATGACAGTGAACCTGATGCTGCATGAACCAACGAACGCCAATGCTGCCGATGCCCACAGACATGGCGGACAAAGCGTGACGATGCTCGTGCCGTTTGGTAGCACGGTCAAAAGAGAAACAAGCGTAGCACTGAGCGTTCAATATTTCTAAGGGAGTTGGAATTTTAATTTAAGGAACCAAAGTGAATTATTGGCGCCAATTAGTGGGCCTCCTCCTCCCCTGTCTATTCGATTGTCAGAAAATATTGCAGTTAGAGAAAATGGGAAGGATCACAGAAATCAAGAGATAAGTTTAGCCACATTTCAGTGTGTATGATTATGTTCAAATCTGCTATGCATGTAAGGCTGCCGAAGTTGTCGAGCTTGGGTAGGAGGCTTTGAATATGAGTGTAAAATAGGGACAAGAAGATGAATTTCAACTTCATGGAGTTCATCCAGTAGCTATAGGAGAGAATGGTGCTGGTTCCGTTTTGAACAATTCCTAGGGCTATTGCAGCCTCTAATGCCGTGCTACCAGATGGTGTGAGCATCGTCATGCTTTGTTCGCCATGTCTGTGGGCATCGGTAGCATCGCCGTGCGTTGGCTTATGCAGTATTGGGTTCACTGCCATGTGCCGGCCGTTTATCGGAAGTGATCCATAAAGCTTTGTCATGTTATTTAATACTTCTTGTGGAGCCCTTTGTGCAGATGGAGTATGCAGCAGCGTTTTCCTGTTCCAGGACATAACACTGCCTGTTCGAGGCTGCAGTTAAGGCATTCACCAGTGCCGCACCTCGATAGCGAAATTGGGCATCTGCATATTGAATGTCAGCGGATACTGACACAGTACACATGTTGATGAGACAGCAGGTTATTAATTGTCCCAGTTCCAAAACTGGTACTGCTGAGCCGCACATTTCTAGTGGCGCCATTGGAAATGTGCAAGCTGCCGAAGCTTCCTTAGGCGTTGATCCAGAAGTAAAGCAAAGCACCTTAGCTGCTTAATTTGTGTAGAGCAAATAATGCCACATGCTCGCAGCATAAACGGCATAGTCAGCAAGAATGTTTTCCAAATTTAGGTGCACCATTGTAGCATTACTTGCAGTGCACATAACCTAGGTTCGCAACCGCGATGTGCAGCGATAACCCTAGGTACATTTGTAACACGTCACTTGCAGGTCGACACAGCTGAGAGTTCAAGCTAGTTACCAACACATCTCAATTTACTCACCTCTAAAAACTGCGCCGGCCGTCAACATCCTCACACACGTGTGGCTCCTGGCCTCACCCACTTGCCAAAGAATTAAGACGATTTCATAGATTGGTATGTTTCAATATCTTCACCTGTCTCAAAACTTAAGCAATTAAGCACTTCACAAACCAGGCCCCGATGTCTGTGCATTCAATGCAAAGCAGCGGTCTAGCAGTATGCCTCACACCATAATGAAGTTTTTGCAGTCGTATGAGTCGTTGGTTTCTCAACGTCGCACCTATTACAGAGTCCATTGTTGTTTTTTTTATTCCACACAGTCAGCGGGCGTATCCACTCACTCGCACAGCTTTCTGTTGCGTAGGCAGAAATTCCAACAAAATGCGAAAGACGTACTCCACGGATTATGGCCAGTTGAATACTGCGGCTGCGGAGTGTGCGCATGCAAACATGCACATGGCAAATGCCTCACTGGCCGCAAGTTCCCCTTGCGGATGATGTCATGTGAATACCTCCTATAGCATTTACAGGGTGGCTTTTTCCAAAGCATGATCAGCGATATTGTAATCTTGAAGGCCTGTAACCACCAGGCAGAGCGGGACTTTCTGGTGGAGGTGATGAACGTCGGGGATAATCAGGGAATGAATGGTGGTTAGAACCAGAGAAGCGAGGAGGGTAGTCTGCTTCAAATGATTCGTAGCCGCAGCGTTCATTTTGGAGCCTGTAACGACAGAAACTGGAAATATGGCCTCGGTACCCGCAGTAATAACAAACAGGGCGGGCTGGGCGTCAGGTGGTGTAGTATGTTGGCGCCGCGGCAGGTGGTGCCAATGCGGCGACATGAGCAGTGGTAGGCGCCGGTGGCGTAGGCACTCCAACTGAAGGCGGCAAGGACGTGACCTGGGCGTACACTGGCACATGACAGATGGTAGGAGCGATCGGTGTTGGGGGGGGAAAAAGTCATTGAGCAGCACGTTCAGCCGTGTGGAAGATGAAGCGCCACACAGTGCTCACAATATTAATTGATGATGAGCTTATCATAGAGGAGTTTTTATGTTTCCTCAAAGTTTCAGATCCAAAGGTTCATTGCTACTGTCCGACAAGTAGAAGAATAGTAAAATTCCTCTACGAGCTCTGTCTTCGGACTCTGCCATCATAGGGACAGTATTTGAAATTTTTCCCACGTTTTGCTCCACAAGTAGCCAGGCATTGCTGACATCTCCCCTCATTACGGCAGAGGATGTGCGGTCTTCTTAGATTTTGGCAAGTTTAATTCTTACTTCACCTAACACTTAGTTATTCTGGGATAATTACTTCTGGATTCTTAGCAAAGATATTTGCCCAAAATTTATTTCATTCAAGGCTTTCATTACGTCGGATGAGCCCTGTTTAGCAGTAAGAGCAGGTGTTTGGTCTAGCATTTTTTTTTACATCACCTGCCAAGATTAGCTGACAGATGACACTGAGGCAATCACAATGCATGGGTGTGGCAACATAGCATAACTGGTACAGTTTGGAAATGGCGGATGCTGATAATTTACCTGTGTAAAAAAGAGGTGATGCAGGTGAGTGGATGCAGCCATCGATGCTACTGGGCTGCCAAGCCCATTAGAGGCAATATATGGTAGTGATTCTTTTATGCTATACAGGTGTTGGTGGCATAGATGTGCTGATTATCAGAGTGGAGGGAAGGTTAAGCGGATGTGTCTCTTTGAGGCAGAATGCAGAGTAGTTAGTGTGGCACTCTGAGGTAGGCCATTCTTAGCAGGCGAGAAATATTCACCCTTGTTGGGCAGGTAAGCAGAGTGGTGCTTGCCAGCTGAGTCTCCCACCGCTCTTCTGTTATGTCATTGGGGGTGATGGATCCATTCCATTCCTTGCATCTGCACACCATATGTTGTAGATTGTTTGGAACGAAACAGAATGTGCAATCATAGCTGCAGGGGGCGTGCGAGGTTATATGTAAGGTGCCTGTGAACTTGTCTGCTGGTTCGGACTTTTCAGAGGGTGACTACTTCTAATCTGGTTAGTTTCGGTAGGGGGGAGAATATAGTCTTCTGTCAAGCCTTTAGTGCAGAAGGATGGATGCAATTCTTCTGCCAATAGTATCCGGTTAGTGTATCCTCAGACTGAGGCATTGGCTGCCTTTTTTTCTTTCAAGTGGGCGTGTCCTGGAGTCTATATGAGGTAGGTGTCTGGGAGGTGGTATGCTGTGATTTGGCAAAGGATTTGGAATGCTGCCTTGGTCATTTTTTGTAACCACAAAGAGACCACTCTCACTGAAAAGGAAACTCTTATCAACAGCAATACAAATTTAGCCATCACCAGCTGATGTCACAAGTGAAATGCGTGCATCGATGCCAATTTTTGGGCACGAATCACAGAGGATAGGTTACACTGCCAGTTAGATTTACAGGCCATTGGGCTGAGTGGGCCATGTACATCTGTACACCCGGAGGATGTTTTGGTCGCATCTTTAGATTTTTTTTTTCTTTTTTCTAAACGTTTGCAGACCGTCGGGCTGTGGGCCATGTACATCTGCACATCCGGAGGTTGTTTTGGCCGGCGTCCTTACATTTGGTGCATTTTTTTTCTAAACGGCTCCTCGAGTTGCCCCCACCCCAATTGTTCGGCCATCGCAAAACTTTAGGGCAAATGCTGTTTGCAGAAGGCCGCCGGGCTGTGAAGTGAAACCAAGCCGGCAAGAAAAACCTTGGAAGGAGGTGCACGCTTGGTGATGTCGTCTGTGTGTCACACTCCCCGCGCATTGTCCGCACACTGCGGTTTTGGTCCTTCTGGAGAAGCCACCTGGGATGGTCGGATAGTGTAGCATGGGAAAGGCTACGGGCCTAATGGGCGTAGGAGCCGGCGTGCCCAAAGGGGGCGCTTAATTGTTCCTTTTTTTTTTTTTTTTGTCACCTCCCGCCAATAGCCAGCTGAGCGCAGGCGCTGTCTGTAATCCTAGTGAGCAAAGCTGGTGGCTGCTGCGTTTGAGTATGTTTGTATTATTTTATTGTTGTTTGAAGAGTGGAATGCATGCTGTGCTCGTGAGTGAAGTGGCAGCGTGCCATTGGCCATTTGGCCTCTGTAAAACACGCTCCCTATTAGACACTGGAATGCTGTGTGAGTTGACTTAAGGATGTGTTTTTGGCACCAAGGGGGACTGCGAACAGACTTTGGACAGGGACGCTCGTTGGGGAGTAGGAAAGAGAGGTGCGGACCGGGTTATGCCATGCACTGACTGCACTCAAAGAAGCCGCTACTAGTAGCGCGACGCTAGTTAAGTCGTCGGCCAGGCAGGACAGGGTGTTGTTGCGGGCGCACCGTGGCCTTGCGTTTTCGTTTACTTCTGATGATAGCGACCATGCCGGTAATGTAAATAGTGTACAATAGAGTAAATAAATTTTTCAGTTATTTATTCTTGCCAATAAGTCCGCCCCTCTGTGTTTCTCTTATGCAACGTGTTGCACACCAAACGAACCGCTTCTCCACCACAAGTACCTGACGTTGCAAAGCTACATCAACAATAAGAAGAGGAAACGACAAAGATTAACTCTGCCATTCAGCTCAAAACAGTGACAAACTGTCTTTTTTGGTAAGGACGTCATGAGTTTGAACCAACTGGGACAAATATAAATCCGATTTTCTCTCCAATTCTTCAACTGCTATCTTCCCCATGCCTGAAAAACGTCTTGCCCTAGAAAACCTACAGCCTGTCTCCTTGACGTGCTGTGTGGGAAAGCTGATGGAGCATGTAGTTCTCAATAGCTAGGGTACACAACTACGTGGATGACAATGACGTACTACCCCTGACTATGTTGGGATTCTACTCATGGTTATCCACACAAGCTATGATGCTCCGGTTATCACGCCAAATTTTACAATCTAAATCAAAAGCAGGCATCAAAGCCATTCTTGGACTTGATATTATGACAATTTATTAGGGCTTCCCTCGCAATTGGCTGCAATGCCTAACCTTCACCACACATTATATGCAGACATCGCCCTGTGGGTAACAGTGGGGAGATACGCTGACATAGAAGAAACACTACAGCATGCAGTGGACACTGTCCAAAATTTCCCGGCTGGAGCAGGGCTCTCCTGCTTGCTGCTGAAGTTGGAACTGTTCCTTAGCAGAGGCAGATCCACCTTCTGTTTACACCTACCTGTCACAGTTTATGCCAATGGTCAGCCCATCCTAGACGTCTCGACTATCCAGATGCTGGGCTTCGTGATTCAGGCCTGTGGCCGGAAAATGGATTCCTTGAAACAACTGCACGCCACTACACGATGTAGTGGCGTGCAGTTGTTTGCGACAAACTGCACGCCATATTAAACGAGTAACCAACTGTTACTTAGACCTCAAAAAGGCTAACAGTTTGCGCCTTGTGCAGGAGTTTGTGATCAGCTGCATAACTTTACGCAGTCCCCTACTTAAATTCAGCTTGCAGGAAATAAGGGATTGAGAGCCTCATTATGCAGGCATGTAGGTCAGTCCTAGGCTTACTGCTCAACACAGTGACAGACTTTTTGCACTTGGAATTCATAACACTTGCACTGAAATCGTTGAAGCCCACCTAACATCTCAGTATAATAGGTTGTCCCTCACACTTACCGAGGCATTCTACAAGAATTGAAAATTGGCTTTGAATTAGTCTTGTCTGATAAAGCCCCAGAACCTAAAAAAAAATATACACATCTCAAGATACTCCCTATCTCCAAGAACATTCACCCTGTCTACTATGCTGACAGGTATGAGCACGGGCACAATGCTACGCAGGAAGCTCAGCCTTTAAAACGACATGGGCTATGTCGACCTGCACTGAATGTGCAGGTCGCAACGTCTTCGCGCTGGCGGCAGTCGATTAGCAGGGCTTTCTGTGTCTGTGACTACCGAGGCTTCTGAGGAGGCCGAAGAAGCTGCCATAGCTTTGGCCATGATCTCAATCCCAGCTATCGAAATTGTTAGCGACTCGAAATCTGCTGCACGAAACTTTGCTCGGGGCAGTGTTTCTCTCGCCACAACGAAAATTCATAGCTCATTTAAGCACTTGCCCTGACCCGTACAAAGCGTATGTGTGCTTGCACATTCTTCCCTCCTTGGGAATGAGACGGCCCACCATCGTGCCCGAGGATCGATCGGCTGGGAAGCAGGCCCCTCCCCTTTAGGGGCTGCGAGGGATGGCATGGTTACATATTACGAGATAACTCAACATTACCACTGCTACAGCAAGACACTTTCCTTCAGGAATAAATAACTGTTCTAAGCTTCGAGCACGGTGGCTTCGAGGCAACGAGGCAACTTCAAACACAGTCACGTGATTTTTTTTTTTTGTATTTCGCGGGCTTTCTTTACAGCTTGGAAAAAAGATACACGTGAGGATTTCTTTATCGGAAATAAATGGAATGGGGTTTCAGAAGATGCTCTCCAACTTTTCAAATCACATTTTTTGTCTAAAGACAATAGGTAGTAAATTAGAAAAAATTACCTTGCCTGTGGTCCGCCAGATGGCTTGCAGCTGTGTACAAGTGGTTTATCTGGCCCACGACCTCTGGCCTATCTTAAATGTTTTGAATCCTTGGCTAAAGTTAGCTTGGGTAGATACAGACGGCGGCGTAGACGACGTTCTATTCGAGCGCGGACGTGCGCGGACGACGTCAGCGCCCACGAACGAGACGTAAGCGTACGGGACATTTTAGTCGTCTGCTGCTGCGCGCAGTTCGTTGGTCAGGATGCGTGCGGAATGCCATCAGCTTAAAGGTTTGTATCATTTGAGCGTAGCATTTAAGAGGGAATGTAGCCTGCGCGGCAGCATGTCGGACAACACAAGAAGCGGTAGCGATTGCGAGAAGCACCCAGCGGTTGGCTTCTTTTTCAAGGGTGTGTCAGTCTTTACAACTAAGACACATTTATTGAGACACTTTAAGAACGGATTCCCTTCAAAGTGACGTTGCGCACTTGGTCGCACATTTTCATCAAAACATACGCCAACTTTTAACCATCTGTCGTGTTTATTCGTGCTCCCCGAAACTGGCAAATTATTTTGGCAAGTTTTCCTTGCACTTGTTTTTATGAGCCGGGCTCCCGACTTCATCCCCATATGTTGCGCGGTGTTTTAAAAATTCTCTACCTCTGCAATGAGGTTTTGTAGCTTCACAATGTGTTCAACAATGTACATATACACCCTTCACCGAGTGACATCATAGGAGCACAGTGAAATCAGAAAACAGCTTTGAAATATTTCCTTTCCATGTATTTCTGTGGGCACTAAGCCTTCTTTTCACACCCAGTCGGCCCAGCTTGGCAACAGCAGGGCCACCGCTGCAGAATCGTCAGCCCGTGACGTCATTGGAGATGCGGCGGCGCTGGCGACAGCAGTGACTTTCATGGTGTAGGCAAAAGCCCGAACCGTCTGCATTGGATGCGCGGCGCTTGCTGCGTTTTCGGGCATAATTCCCGATATTTCTGCAAGCGGTGGTGCGGTTGATTGCGCCACGAGGCACATAAAACAAAATGACACTTGTTTTAACATGTTTCTTGCGGTCGGATAAAGATGAGAGCGAAGGGCAGCGGCGTTGAGCGTGACAAGTAGACTTCGGTGACGGATTACCTCCGCGGCTAACGTGCGTTGCACTTCTGCACTGCAACTAGATGAGTTCGTTTGCAACCCTTAATTGTCGTGATTACTTTTCGGCGGCACGACGAAGAGCGCAATAACAATAAATGCCTGCAGCTCGTGCCCGTTTTGATATACTATCAAGTCATAAGGAGTTTAGACGCGGTATTACGTGTGCGTATGGTCCCGCAGGGAAGCTGCACTAGTCCCATTCACCTGCAGTATTGCTCGTGCATGTATTCACACAGAAAAAGACCCAAAAGCTGCTGCGAAGGTAATTGCAATTACCTTGAGCGGTCACTCCAGCGCGATATTGCCGACATAACAGGCCCGCGGACTTAATTGTGAAGTAGCTTTTCTTTGTTTTTACTTTCGCGAGTTTCGAGTGACTCTTCATCATCGGTTCTATAGTAACATCGTTATGATCCGGGCAGCCCCGCAGCGTTATTTCTCAGTCTTAAATTTTCTTTTTGAAGGTCATTAAGATCCTGACGAACGTACAAATTAAATATCCACGTACAACCTAGCTCTGGTCGAGCAGGATATTTAAGTATATATGGTACATGGAGCTTAATGTCCCAAAGTGGAATCGGCTATGAGGGGTGTAAAATAACTATAGTAGATGACGCGCATTCGAATAAATTTCCAAGTAGGTATATTAAAAAACATCAGCAGATCGCGCAAATTTCGCTGCAAGCGATTGTGGAGAACGTTAATTTGCATCTGCACTCATGCGTCTCTCCTAGAGAGCGAAGATAAAAAAAATGAGAGCATTAATTCTCACAGGCCTTCATGTATATATTAACCTGTGAATGATCTTGGCTATGTATGTAAGATGAGACAGACGTCAAACGTCTTATCGAGCAGGCGAAAACAAGTTAGCAGCGCACTATGCGAACATATGTTTCAATTACTAAATGATTGAGCTCTTATTAAATATGAAATTCTATGATTTAAGTTGGCGGTAAAGTGAGCTAGAAATGTAATGTCTAGTTCACTATATATAGTTGCCGATAATATTGTTCCTTAAGTGAAAGTGCTTGAAGCAGCTAGAAAGGCGCGCAGTCAAAAGAGTCGGCATTTGAAAACACAGTTCCAGTCATTCACATCGTCGTCCTTGCATGCGCTAGGAATAGGCCCGGGAGTTGAGCAATGTTGACTGTTAGTCTTTCTTGTACATTGCGCTTTCTCGTTTTAATTTAATTTAATCACTCACTGCAGTCGCCTACGCACCGTAGCCGCGCACTGTTGAGGCCACGGATATGGAAGCCAATGCAGCGCTCTTCGCCAGGTAATTCCAGAAGAAATTGGCTGATAACGTGCTGGAATACTCTCCAGACATAATCCAAACTATTTCTACGCAGAAGTGAAGCTTACGCTTCAGAATAATCGCACGAGCGAACTGATTTCGAAGGCAGCGTCGCTTGGCGCAGTTTGCGCAGTGTAGGCACGCTGCGCTTTTGCCTACATCCCATGTGAATGGAATGGAATGGGATGGGATGGGATGTAGGAGCGTCCCCTTTGAAACGGGGTGGTAGCAGTAGCTATCATGCTCATTTTTCTCCCTATATCTTAATTATTGATTTAGATTGGTTCACTATGCCATCATTCTATTTATTAAATTTTTGTTTCTACATTATTAACATTATATCACTTCTCTGCTTTTAAGCCACCAATCTTCCAGTCGTTTTTTGCTAGTTTCCACCGCCGGTTTATTCACCCGGCCACTGTTATCTCTAAACCCCAGAGCTTCAGGAACAGTTACTGCGCCTGCATCAACTTCCGGGTGGATACCATTACATTCGAGTATAATATGGTCAACTGTTTCCCTGGAGTTACCACATACAGCACATGCGTCATCTTCATTGTTAAATTTCTTTTTGTAGCTGCGTGTTCTAAGGCACCCTGATCTAGCTTCAAAAAGTAGGGCTCTGCCTCTTGAGTTATCAAAGAAAGCTTCCTTCCTGATCTGCATTTTCCACTTTCGGTATAATTCCACACTGTTTCTTCATCGAATTTATCCAGTTTTTACCTTCTGTGTTTTTGACCTGTTCTTAATGCTCTTTATTTCTCCGTCCTTATGACTAGCATACTTACTAGTTAGTTTCCTAGTTCTTTTCCTCCATTGTGAGTCAATGCTTTTTAAGTGCAGGCTTTTTAAGTAACGCTTTTTAAGTAATGTCGCTGCCGATCGCAGCGCCACCTTTGTTTACAAACATGACGCTTGTCGTCAGCCCGTGACGTCAGTGGAGATGCGGCGGCGCTAGCGACAGCAGTGACTTTCGTGATGTAGGCAAAAGCATGGTGGCGGGGAATGGGGGTGAAAAAAAGGCTTAGCATCCATAGAAATACATGGAACCAAACTATTTCAAGGCAGTTTTCTTATTTCACAGTGCGCCTATGATGTTGCCTTTGTGGAGTGCACGAAATGGTTGCTGGAGTCCTGGTGGACGTGAGGTGCAGCGAGACCAGTGAAACGCGGGGAGTCCTCGAGATGGGCGGGAGGTCGGGCTGGACAGAAGTGGATGTGAAATGAAGCGCTTGGCAACAGCTCGAGGGCTGCACCGGAAGAAGCAAAAAAAAAAAAAAAAAAAAAAAAGCCTTCTTCGGGGTCTGTTTTATTCAGATCTCGTTGTGTGATCGCCGGTTCAAAAAGGGCTGCTGCAGAGTAGTCACTGTAAACAACGGCTGTAAACAACGTGTGCTTCCATCGCACAGCACACGGGCTACTAGCTTTTCGCCTCCAAGGAAAAAACGGCCGGGATTCGATCCCTGGACACAGCAGTCAGGCGCCATAACCACTGCACCACCACCGACCGCGACGGGGCTGACACTAAATGTGGTCGTCTGACAGGGCTATTAAGCCACAAGGGCAAAAATAATTCTTGTGGACCGGCCTCCCATGTACGCTTGTCCTAGCTGTGGAGAGAAAGCCTTGGCTGCTGCCTCAGACGTCTGTTTCATGAAGCAGAATAAAGCATGGATTAAGTTGGCAGTGGTGGGACAGTTGCGCCCGTTGCGCCATTTCGATACAACTTCCTGCGCCTTGCTGCGCCAAAAGCATTCAAATGGCCGAAATTTCACCAACTTGCACTAAAAAGGCTAGGCAAACGCGACACGGGTTTATTTGAAGGGGACAAGCTGTCGGGCTAGTTGGTTTTCCATCGTTTTTTCAGCTCGTAGCCGGATAAGGACAAAGCACGGAGGAACAAGTAGAACACGCGGGTGCTGAACTGTAACTTTATTTTGGTAATCCACCAACTACGTCATATGTACCACAGAAGAAGCGCCCACGAGGGGAACAAAAGCAACATGAGAAAGCGACATTACTTAAGTCCTGATAGTAGCCGTGGCGAAAGTGCGCGAAAAATCAACAAAAATTCCCAGTGCTTAACAAGCTTCATTGGCTAAAAAGGTAAAAGCGCAAAGAACGTTTTTTTATTTAAGAACTTGTTTAAAACCGCAGATGAATATGAGATAGTCAGAAAATGAGTGATACATTAAAAAATGGAGAGTGGTGCAAATGTTTGAACAAAATTGAAAGCCATCTATTAACACGGCAAAACAAAAGCAAAAACCAAGAATGAAGTAAACAATGCGACTGACGTGGTTATGTAGAATGAAATAAAATGATAAAAGAACAACGAATTAACGAGTCATGAAAGTGAAAGGTTGAAATCTACAAGAGCGAAAAAAAAAAAAGACTACAATTCAGAATATAAAATATATAAAACGATGGCATGTAAAGAATGCCGATAAAACCAAAGATAAAATCGAGCACGACCAGAGAGAAATGCAATTTCTTTGCTGGAAAGGAAAACGGAGGATGTGCTGACGCATTCATCCTTGTACTTCGCGATCAAAGTGGCTTCCACGATTTCGCGTGTAAGCTTAAGTAAAACATCTTACAGTGATACGAAGCGTCTGTAATTGTAATGCATGCTATATTACGTGAAATTATTTTATAACATTTTGGTAGCACTGAAGGTAAACAGTAAACAGGTATTGCAGTGTGAACGAAGGACTGACAGTGAACTGCATGGATACAGAATGAAAATAAAGAAAAAAAATACGCAGACTGTAAAGATCACTAAGCACTGAAGGGGGATGGGGAGGTAGAATGTAGGCTGAGATTTGTGGAAACTAAAAGCTTTGTTTAGCCGTGAGGACTGCAAGATGGAGACTGCATCGTGTTTCCAATTGTTGCTGTGTAGCCTTGGAGCTTACTCGTATTGTGAGGGCACGGGTTCTCAGTTTCCTTCCAGCCTGTGCGTATCTCTGTCGAGTTTTATTTTTCCGTATCGGATTTTAGAAAAAATGCTACGAATCTTGCTGAAAATCGCACTAAAGTTTTCGAAACGACTTAACCTAATTCTCCAACTATCGTTGACAAGTACACAAATGGCTGGCTGTTTCGAATTCATGCCTCGCGAGGGAGGTCTCAGGCCCCTTTTCATTATTGAAGAGGGGTCTCAGACCCCGGAGGCCCCCGTGACTTTAAGCCCTGCAGGTACCTCGATGTGGAGCGCACGTATCGAGGCACCCTAATAGTTCTAAGACAAAATATCGAGAGCCGGAGCGGCGGCACGGATGTGGTGCACCGCAGCGCGTCATACTGCCGAGCCATGGCACAATTCACGTACGGGTGGCGATGAACGGAGAAGTGCTGCGATCGTCGTGAAACGGACGAAGCACGTATCCGCATGCGCTGCTGCAGTCGCTGCGCAGCACTTTATAAATTTTTTCTAAAATCGTGATTGGACCCTCCTTAATTCGGACGTGGAGGGCTCGAACTGGTTGTTTCGGACGGGGAGAGGAGAGGTGTCGCTTCGATGTGCGACCTGCGGAGCCAGCGATCACCGAAATATTTCTTCCGAATGTGATGTGGCAGGTATACGACGACGATCGAAGTCCCTCACTTCCCAAGTACAGCTAAGCGGCATAGTTTCGGTTTCCTTCATTTCTCGTGCCATCCCACGGCTGCCATTAGGCGTGCATGCGCATCAGGCAGTCGCTTCATAACAGTCGCGCTGTTTTGAACGCATGTTTTCATTAGGATATGGCGCTGCGCATTCTAACGCCTACGCATATTTTCCTTGCTTGCATACCTGAAACTGCGCCCCGTTTGCAGCCCGTTCAGTGAAGCTTTCTCAAGACGGTGAAGAGGACATTTGTAAGCAGGCACTTGTATGTGTTGCGCTGCGAAGAGGGTAGCGAGGGGCTTTACAGTTTTAATGCAGATTTACATTGACTGCATGCCCGTAAGTTGCTCCGAAATGCTGCTGTAAAATGATTACATTTTTGCTTCACAGCTGTTCCAAAAGCTGTTTTTGCCGTCCCACTCCTAAGCGGCGGTGCACTCGGCGGCGAAATTACAAAGCAGAGGAAAAAGGTTTCCTCATTCGAAGTAACCAGGGATGGGCAAGATACTTCAAGAAAGTATCTTCGATACCGACACTCGATACCCCGAAAATTTATATTTCCGATATCGATACAGAACTAAAATCGATTTTCGATACAGATACTCGATAATGTATCGTCGATACTTCGATACATCTCTGAAATGCCGAATTTAACTAAAGTAGTATTACGATTCGCGAAATTTACGTCACTGAAATCCCAATGTAATAAATGTGGAATATAATGAGGGACGCTACGAAATTTTATAGTGCTTTCTGGAACCTTTCGTGCATTCCTATAGCGCAGGCTTTCTGAAAGGGCTTAAATGAATTCAGCAGCACAGATTTATTGAAGCTCCCCTTGAAGCTGGCCTTATTAGAACTTCACATCAGATTGAAGTCACAGTTACAGTCAGGCTAGCGAAAAATTCCTTTAAATTATCGTTCTTCATACGAACCGACCAAGGAGCACTTGGCTACATAGAAATAAACCTGAAACTTTTTTGTTTCTTTTCATTTAATACTTTACTTACCCGGTGGTCCCTGGGTTTCCTCCGTGCTAAATGGTGCAACCTGCGTCCGCTTGGTTAACAGAGCAGTTATTTCGCCGTTAGTGCGATAACATACTTTGTCTCAAAAGCTGAAAGGTTAACAAGAAAAATAAACTGGCTGAATGTTTTTGATTAGTTCAGAAAGAGCCCCGGGCCGCGATGTGGGCATGCTACAGCAGTGCTTGTGGTCCGTACTGCGTGTTCGCCTTCCGTTTTTTTTTTTTTTTCCTTTGTATGTCTGCTAACGGCTTAACTGATTCCTCGTACGCACTCGGTGTTCACAAGTAAACAGCCTCGCAAGCACGTACTTGCCATTTTCTCTCAGTTTTGAAGAGAAGGAATTTGTATAGATTGGTGAGGTTGAGGAGACGGGGCATTTGGACAAAACTCCGAACAGGAGGGAACTCGGGCAGCATTGAAAGCAGAGCTGCCTCCCGCCTTGCACTACCGCCTGTGTGAGTGCCGTCTACCCAAAGTCTGACTCAGAGTGGCTTCAATATTTTCAGTTTTTTGGGTATCGAGGATTGTTAAAATACACGGTACTCTAAAAATGTATTTCCGATGCCGATATCGAAGATATCTGTATCGTATAGGTATATCGAAGATACATGTATCTTCGATACTGCTCATGACTGAAAGTAACTGTCAGGTTTGCTGTAATTTTTCAAGTTCTTCTATGAGAAGATATGCATAGAGAAAACATAACATCAAAAGGGTCGTCATATGATATGAAAAAAAAAAAAAATCTGTTTCGGGTCGTCCATGGCACAGCTCCTCCTTGCATGCGCTAGCAATCAGCCCCGCTAGCAGAAACTTCCGGAAATTCACAAGTGTAGATGATTAGCATTTCTGTACGCATCGCGCTCAAATCGTCCGCCCTAGCCGCGCTGTTTCTGTCAATGCAGGAAGGGAAAAGGAAGCCGAAGCAGCTCTCCGCCAGGTAGTTCCGTCAGTAGTAGGTATAAACCAAACTACCACTTAGCGCAAGTGCAGCTTGCGCTGCAAAATATCCGCACGCGCCGTATGACGCAGTTTAGGCATGCTGCGCTTTTGTCTACAGCTCCCCGTCGCTGCCCACTGCAGCGTCACTTTTTGTTTTTGTTTTTTACAAACATAGAATCGGTGTACAGTCGCACCTCCCTCGTAATTATACGGGCACTTTCGTTCTCGAAGAAAACTCATTATATATATATAAGTCGTGCCCCGTTAATATGACCCCCGTTAATATGGACGACCCGAATTATGGACAGTTTTTCTGGGGACGAAACCTTCTCAATGTATTTATGTCTCGTTAATATGGAAACTTGCTGTCCGGACAATGGACAGGGGAAGAATGCACGCGCCCGACTTGGGCCCGTGTATTTTTGTCTCGTTAGTATGGACAGTGCTTGAAAAAAAGCAGAGGAGTCCGAACGCAAGTTAAAGAAGGGCGCGCCGCCCGCGAACCAACGCGACAGCCGATACGGCGGGATGCCTGAACGAGTCCTGTGGGGTTGGAAAGAACCAAAGCGGGCGTGTCGCCGTTCTAAGGGAAGAGGTAGGGGGGGGGGGGGGGGGGGGGGAGAGAAGAACGTACACAGCAAACCGAGGGGGGAACCAGGAGATTTCTGGGTGCAGTAGAAGTGCCGCCGCAGTCGGGAAAACAGCAACATGTGGTTGCAATAAATTCTGCTGAAGTGAACAGAGAGGCCGGTAAAAGCGTAAGAAAGAAATGACAGGAAGAAAGACAAATGCCTACAGTGGCGGTGGGAACTGAAGTTTTCTTTCCCAAAGCGCAATGTGTGTGTTCCATGAAGCCGTTAACGCTTTTCGGTGAGAGTTAAGGCACACTCACAAAGTAGAGCGACAAAAGAAAGGCGACGTACGAACACTCAACCGGGACCGGGCGTCCCGTCCTGGACGCGCTTCCCTCTCATGCTCCTGGTTTTCGTCCCTGTTGCGCTGCCGAACTGTCAAACTTTGCACACTAGGCGGTCCGGTCCGTATGTCGGCTTCGCTTTAAGTCAACGATGCGGCCTTGACAAGGTCTGAGCTCTTCGTAGTCGGCTAGCCGTCGTTCTAAACTGTACTTCAGCTTGCAGTGTTTGTTTTATGGGAACACGTAAAAACGGCGCCAAGAAGATGGGATGTTCGATAGCCCTCTGCATAGCAGTTTGCCAACTTGACTCCCTTGCTTCCTTATAGAAACAGTACAAGGCAAAAAAAAGAAAGAATCAGAAGAACGGAAAGGCAGAAAGGTTAACTAGGCAAAAAAGTGCACAGCATCAGGAGCCTGTAACCCTCAACTTGAGTCTGGCTTTTGGCATGGCGGGAGTTAAACGCAAAAGAACAGAGCTGAACGTAGGCGCGAAGAAATCTGTGAATACAAGCGGCAAAAGCCATCTCAGTCAATCCAAGCTGCGAGGGACTAGTATCGACAGCTCAGCTATTTCCTCGCCTTAGGAGAATCTCAAGCAGCTACTTAGCGGCTACTTTGCTCAGTGAAGAGGCCATTTTGGAAGTGGCGGTAGTAGAGTAGAGAATCAGACGCTGATTCATTCGCCAATGAGGAGTTCGTGCTCGAAAGTTCGACCAACACAAAGCCCAACATCACGGGTGTCGTGGTAAACGAGTCGCTTCAGACTGCACTACAAGTTTTTGAAGACAACGATGACAAGGATAATGCACTCAAAATTGCCGGTGTTCTGTGAAATTTTGAGTCCAGTGCACACCGTTATGTACAAAAACAGTCGTTAATTACAATTCTCTTTTCTCAATAAAATCCTTTTTGTTTTTATTCATGACTCGTTATTGTGGATGACTCGCTTTATGGACAGTTTTGGTCGGAAACCAAAGTGTCCATATTAACGAGGCACGACTGTTATAGCAAGTCTGGCTTTTGACGGTTGTACTCAGCGGTTATGATTTCCACAACGCATCGGAAGCCGGTCGTCTCCTCCGGGAATACCAGCTGATTTTTTTTTTTTTTTTCTCGTACAACGGAACCACGGAATTCACCTGGACTTTAACTGAATCATCTACGGGAGTGCGTCAAGGTTCAGCCACAACCAGGAATATCTATCCACACACTAGAGCCGCTCGACCTACCTGCAGTTGTGACTCGAGTCTTATCCCTAGGGCCCAAGTTCGCGGTAGGGCCTGAACGAACTTCGGCAGAGCTTCTTTCGCTTGGACATCAAGTTAGCACTGTGTGTGTCTCCTTTCGTCCTCTGTCCTCGAGTGCTGCGCTACAACGATGGTTATACAGCGCGTAGGGGATCATGTAGTGCCCGCGTCGCGAATGGTCACCTACTTTTTCTTGTGCTGCAAATAGTTCAGGGGTTATAATATAATAATACGCGCTATTAATTTGTGTAGTCGTGAAAGTGAAAAAAAAAAAAAAAAAACTCGAATTAATGAGTTGCCTTCCACAAAAAAAAAATAAATAAATAAAAGAGGAGGAGGGGGTAGAAATGAACAGCTTGTGAAACGGCGTGTAGAAAGTTGAGTGGGTGGCTCTATCGTGACGTTATAGCAGGGCCACGCCTGTTTATAACCGGTTACCCAACCATTCTAAACAGCTGAGCTCAGCGCGTGCGGCGTCCTTGCCTCTTATGAGTTAACGCCTTTGTCCGGATTTCGCATCTTTTATTGATTTGTTTTTATTTCGCTGCCTGTGACGGTAATTTTCGATGATACTAGCTACGATGAGACGCCGAATGAGAGCACGATCACTACTAGGACTGCGCAATGGTTCGATCAAAATCCTTCACTATAATAAGCGCGTGACACTTGCTCGATGGGGCTGCCCCGCTCGACTCTCGTTCCGGGTACGGGTATAGTGCACGCTTCGCGGGTACCTGTTGCCGACTGTCTGTTGTAGCTGTTCGGGGAACGCGATGTCATCACTCTGGCCGTCCCGTCTTTGTGACCGCGTTCTCTCGGCCGCTTGTCGACTCTGGCGGCGTGGGTAGGTTTGGAGCCGCGATTGGCGGCGCGGCGCGTCACGTGATTGCGACGGTGTGGTTGCTCCCTAGTGTGGTTGTTCACCTTCGCCGCAAAGCGACAAGGTAGCAAGGTAGCGTGCGCGCCGCCGTCTCTACGTGGACTTGGGCTGCGCCGGCAGGCTGTGATCTTCCTTTTGGCTCGGCGGTGTGTGTGCAATGGTGTTGACGCCTCGTGCGTGCCGGCCGCCGGAATGGCACAGCACGCTGGCCATACAGAAGGTTGGTCTCGCCGGTATGTCCCGCAGGTGAGCGACAAGATGCTCCTTTGCCGGACGGTTTTCTCCATGAGTAGCACCGCTGGTAGCGAAGCTCAAGCGCCGTGGCGTTTGGTTTCCCATGGTGTTTAGGCGTCGTTGTGCTTGGAAGTTCTAGCGTTATAGAAGCAGGGTCATGATTATCATTAGTCAGAATTATTTGTCACAGAATTGGCAAGCTTAAATTAAAAAAAAAATGCCAAACGTACGTAGCGGTTTCATACAGCTAGATATGCGCGGAGCAGCCTCAACTGAAACACTTAATGACGTTCAGCTGAGAGCCCCTTTCGCAACGACTGCGGCGCGATGTTCCACCGTGTCGGATTCAAAACAGAATTCGTTATTATTTGCAGATTGTGCAGGAGCGACATCGTTGCCTATCTAATGCGACTTGTGTCAACATGACTCGCGTTAGTTTCTTGCTACGGCTGGATGTGAACCAGAGCAAGGCTGGGTGTACGGGCGTCCGCTTAAGGTGTGCGTGCGTGTGTGTGGTGAGTGCTATTTGCGCCGCGCTTCCAGGATGTATTTCAGCCACGCATGCGCCTTGCCGGCAACATTCCGGTTAGAGTCATCTCGTCGTCATCCATGGGCTTCCGGGAAGATGCAGATATCTACCGCTAAGGGCCACTTGTGGAATGTTCGCAATAGGACGGCACTATGTTGCGCAGACACTTTGAGGTTTCTGGTCACTTCTTTACGTATTCGCTGTAAATGTTTAGTTAGGCTTACCAGTGTCTCTCAGAACTGAGTCGGAAACTGCCGCGGGCGCCACGTTTTCTGGGAGCTGGTCGCGCGTTGAATATGCGCGTGATTGATTAGCTGACAGAAAGAGCTGAGTGAATGCTCGCCGGGCTGTCATGATCTTTGAAATGACGAGCGCGAAAGAGCCGCGGACCGTTATGTGTAAGACCATTTTCCGTGGCTGTTCTGAACATTGGTTGGGTTTTATACATCGTCGGCTTTAAGAAAGGTTCAGGCCTGTTTGTAAAATAGTAACATCCTCCAGCAACTGTAATTCCATATGGGGCGAAGTCCTCAGCGCCACGTGTCGGCTCTTTCAAGCTGCGACACGCCTGTGTGACGAGGCGTGATGGTGCCGTTCATTCGTTTCTGTTGCCTGTCAGCGGGGTTCTTATGCCGTACACAATGCACGCAGGTACAAGGGCGTGAACATCGAGGTCGTGTTGCGCGACGTATAAGCCACTTGCGAGTGTAAATATGCCCTAAAGGGGCACCTGGCGCTCTTCGTTCCACAACTGTTTGTCGTCTGAGGCCTTTTGATTGGAAAATAGCTCTTGCGGAGATGCTTCCTTTGGCCTCCCCTTAACGGCACATTGGCAACAAGCGTGCCAGCGGTGTCTTATTATTTCGAGTTAAAATTCCTTGCCCGCATATGGCTTTAAAGTGTAGCGAGGAACAAAAAAATCGATTAAGAACAGACACGCATCACAAGCGCTTGTGATGTGGGCCTCGTCTTTTTCATGAATTAGCGACTTGCCCAAAAATCCACCATCGTCCTTGCTTCCGCCCTGTCCACCTGCTAGCTGTTCTGTTAATACAGTGCAGCTGCCCTTCGGAGGGCAGTGATCCCGGGTTTCAGCACCACACCAAACGAATGTTCCTTGTTCCATTCGTAGCTCCATTTCTGCTGGGATGCGGGTGAGTGGTTGCTCCCTAGCTCCCATGCCGAGTTGCTATGAACAGCAGCATAAACATGTGCTCATTTGTGTACTTGACCGGTAGTGCAGCGGTTAGTGGCCTCGCAAAGAACTTTCGGCGAGTCTCCTTGTTCTATGCTGTTATGATTTGCTCTTCCCCAGGCTTCAATTCTCCGCGATGGTCGGCCGGTCATTACTGTTTATTCGTTTCGCCCTGCTTTCGGTTTCCTCCGCTTCACCAAAAGGGGGGGATCCCCGGCCAGTGGCCTGCCGCGCGTTTCCTCTCCGTAGTCGTGCCGCGCGGGCGGCGGCGTCCCTTGTTCACGCTTTGTCACGCGCCCATCCGTTGCCCGCTGCGATCGTGAGTCATGTCCTGGGTCAGCGACTGGTGCTCCGTGCCGTTCCGCGTAATGGTTCAAGGACCGTTCGAAATGCGCTTTGTTTGGCTCGTTGTCTAGACGGGAATGGAAGCCCGATGACGGGTAGCGCACGCCTGAGCCGTCTCTCTCTCTCTCGGATTATCGTTTTGCTAGTGTAAGGGTGATATGTGCTCGGGTGTAAGGTCGATCTCCTTTTCTCTTTAATTTCCCGTTGTGGGCTGGTGCGTACGGATCTCATGGTCAGTCGAGCGTGCGGATGCTACAGATCATGGGAGCCGCGTGTACATTGAGAGATTTATTAGAGTGGAGACGTACTGTAGCGTATACGTATGCCGGTTTGCTGGACCCCTCCTGCGCACTCATATTGATACGAATGCAATCGCGGCCACTGCGCCTGTGTGGGAGGCGTCCGCTGATCCGGTATACGTCTACGCTAGTACGTCTCCGGCAAGCTGAATATGCCTAATTACAGAGATTTAGCATAGCGCGAACCGTGATCCGCGTATGCGGGGAACCAGCTGCGCCGTGACAGTTGTGCGCCCCTCGGAGCCACCTGCGCATATGGCTCCACATAACGCGGATGCACTGTTTCGGGCCAGAGCAAGTTGAGAGCACAGCCAGCGTTCATCGCGGGTCTACTCTCTCGTTCCGGAGCAAGGAAGGCTCAGTTCTTATTACGCAATAAGCTGAAGTGCCAGCGCTGCGTTCAGTAATCCTCAAAGCTCAGTCAAGCCGATAGCCCCGCAACAGCACCTGCAGGAAGCGAGCCCGCGGAACCGAACGCACAAGGCAGAGGAGCTAAGGGCGCTGTCAAAAGTTAAAGGCGCGCTACTCAATACAGGCCGAGGAATGCGCACGAGCACATCTGACGACACATGTCGCGCATCGCGTTTCGCAGCCCGGCAATGGCTGGCGACGACCGGTCAGAAGCCTTTCTCAATGAACGTTAGGGCCGCACAGGTGGCGAGGACCACGCTCGGGCCGCGACTCGAGCAAGCGTACTATGCATGGAACAATTAAACTGCATTAGCAACTTCTGCTAGCAAAGGGAAATAACATTTCATTGCAAGTATTGACTGAGAGTGACTGCAGTTACTATTAAACTCTGCCGACACAGTTCAGGGCAAGCCAGTTCTGCATACGATAGCGACCTTTCGTTGAACGCTTGCTGCAACAATAGCGTAGACTGATGGGCGAGTTGGTAGGACATTCTAGGAAAAAAGCAGCGCACTCTCGTGTTTCACCTTTCATTGGACGCTTGCTGCAACTGAAAAATCGCGTCGATGGGCACGCGCATACGTGCTAGAGGCGTCTGAGCGCCCAGCTGCTCTGCTGACCAGTCCGTTTCTGCGCGTCGCTGCCACCCGGAAAATGAGGGACCAAAAAATTTGCCTGCACAAAGAGCAGTGGTGCACTTTCGATAGAAACAACTTTGGCATTAATTTCTCTCGCTTGCCTCATTGCTGTCGCAAAAAGTAATCGTGTTACTGCATTACTCGACTAAAAGTAATTTAATTATTACATTAATTATTAGCGGGTAATGTAAATTATTTGCTCTTTAGTTACTGCCATGCGTGAAACATGCAATGTTCGCGCTTTTTATCACCCGCGGTCATGGGCCCCTGGCGAAGGAACTGGTGCCCTGGTCGGTGGAAAACGGAGGACGGAGACAGCTCCGTGTCATCAAGGCGCTGCTGCGTTTGCCGCTCTTTTCTGTCTTGAACGCAAAGTGCCCACATTTCAACCATGTTTCTCTTTCTGTCGTTGTAATGGCGCGTGCTTTGGGAGGAAGGAGGCATGTTCTCTGCGACTGAATTTGGTGGGAGGACGAAAGAATGTGTGCGTCGCGTCTGCAAACAGGTTGTTGTTTTGTTTACGATGTTCACGTAGTCGGTGAATACCAGAATTAAAGCGTAATTGCATTATTACTCTGTGGAAGTAAACATAACTTAGTGTTTGCGAGGAGTAATTAGTACTGTGATTGCATTCTCGCGATTTTCAGGAAAGCAATTAGTAACGTAATTAAATTACTTTTAAAAACTAATCTTGCCATTTATGATCCCTCAGCTGCTTTCGCTCCAGCCTTCTTCCCGCTTTCTTGCACGCAGCTCTTTCTGTTCCCGCCCCTCCCTTTCCTTTGATTTCGCTGTTATATCTCAAAATAATTTGTGATTTTTGTGTTGGCGTCATGCGACAATGAATCGTAGCGTTTTGCGACCATTTTGATTGTTAATGGGATGCATTGTGCCACGCGAATTGCAGCGGCTCACATTTTGACCATTTTATTATACACAATCCTGTCTCACTCAAGGTGTGCGAAATGAAAACGGAATGCGTCAGAAGTGTTCTTTACAACAGAGGCTTTGGAAGCAGTCCTGCTTTCACAAAAATACAACGTGGTCTCTTTTGTGAACGAGGCTTTTCTGCTTCGAAAACATTATTTCGGCGAAGATGACCTACACAAATTTTGCAACGTGGTAATTCCAGCACGACACGACAGTGCATGTTGAAAAACCGCCTGGGGTTTTTCAACATGCAATGGCATTGCACAGTACACGGTGCACTTATATTTCGTGGCTGCCTGCAGCCTCTGAAAAACGCACCGATTTTTCTGGCGCTTGCACTCGAACGCCTTTCGATTTTTTGTTTGGTAATGAAAAAAAAAAAAAAAAACTTCCTCATTGTTTAGGCGATGCGGTGTCTAGGCCGTCTGATAACTGGCATCTTTCCCGCCACTCATTTGCTTGAGAGAGTAGAGGTTGCACACGGACAAAAAAAAAAAAAAAAAAAAAAAAAAAAGCAGAAAAAACGAATACGCGTTATTCGTAAATATTTAGTCACCTTAGTTTGAAGCTGGGTTGCGAGTTCGATCCCGGTCGCGGCGGCAGCTTTTCGATGGAGGAGGAAAGCAAGGCGCCCGTGTACTACTGTGCGATGGCAGTGCGTTTTAAAGAGCCCTGGGTGATCGAAATTTTCGGAGCCCTCCACTACCGCATCCTTGAGTCGCTCTGGGACGTTAGTCCCAGACAACCCCTTGCCGACATCACCGGGGGCGAGATTTACAACCTTGACTGACGAAGCAGGTCTTTCGAGTGGAAGACGACCTTTGTTCCTCAGACTTCCCTTTGCTAGTTCATTGTAGCATAGGTGTCTGCGAATGCCAGAGTTACGCTGTACGAATTACCTGATCTGCAGTAGCGCGTCTTTCAAGGCTGTTACTATTTTCACTTTAGTTGGGGCAAGTTGCTGTTGACCGGTATTCGCGCATGCTAGCTTCCATGGTGGTGATCACTGTTCACACGCAAGGTGTTCCTTGTAACGCTACTAAATGCGTCTGCACGGGATGTTCTTGACGGGCTACAGCAGTGTCGCGATAGCAGGTTTGGCTTTGGAATGCATTTTTAAAATAGGTTGCCGGGCTAGTTCGTGACGGTCTTCCGTAACTACAGCGTGATAGGTGAGACACGAAGGACAAAGAGCCGTGTTGCGTCCATTCTATCTTGCCCCGTCTGTCACGCTTAAATGCCGCCTCTTGTGAGTTTACAAAAACCGACGACGTGTCTCCACCCAAAGGAAGACTGAACGAATTCCAGAACTTGCTATATAAAGTATTACCTAACCGGTTCTGAGGAACTTTTTTTCGTTCCATAATTATAGACTGAGTGAGATATTTATTTGGTGATTTATTTTAGTGAGCAAATATTTGATGCAAATTTTCCTCGAGTGACGCGACATTTAGCTACAAAGTATAAAGACGTCATCTCATCTCGTATTAACCTACCTCTAGCTAAAAGTGTCGAGAATTAAACGCAACAATGTGCATGATGTGTGTGTGTGTGTGTGTGTGTGTGTGTGTGTGTGTGTGTGTGTGTGTGTGTGTGTGTGTGTGTGTGTGTGTGTGTGTGTGTGTGTGTGTGTGTGTGTGTGTGTGTGTGTGTGTGTGTGTGTGTGTGTGTGTGTGTGTGTGTGTGTGTGTGTGTGTGTGTGTGTGTGTGTGTGTGTGTGTGTGTGTGTGTGTGTGTGTGTGTGTGTGTGTGTGTGTGTGTGTGTGTGTGTGTGTGTGTGTGTGTGTGTGTGTGTGTGTGTGTGTGTGTGTGTGTGTGTGTGTGTGTGTGTGTGTGTGTGTGTGTGTGTGTGTGTGTGTGTGTGTGAATAAATTGAGTGTCTAAAAGCAGTTATTTTTCGCACCTCGGCTTGCTTTTGTGCTTCTGATATACCCGCGGAGCTGGCATGGTGAATAGTGTTCACTTTCGTACAGCGAGTGTAGCATAATCCTACGCACTTGGTGGCAGTTACACTTTATATTACGAGCACACACTAAAAAACAAACAAATAAAAAAACGACATAGCCGCGGTCAGTTTATTTAGCGCAGTGAAAAGATCACCAGTTGGAAAGCACACCTAATCGCAGTCGCAGACTCCATCGCAAATAAAGCAGCCCCGCGAACAGCCAGATCTGTTTTCAGTTCAGTTCAGTCGTTCAGTCGTGTCCGACTCTTCGTGACCCTATGGACCATGTCACGCCACGCTTTCCGGTCTCTCACTACCTTCCTAACATCACATAACTTCACCTGCAGCGCCTCGAGGATGCCATCTAACCATCGCGTTCGCTGCCTACCCCTTCTCCGGTGACCCTCAACCTTTCCCAACATCAAATCTTTCTCCAACGACTCCTCTCTTCTCATCAAATGACCAAAGTAGCTGAGCTTTTTTATTGAGATCTGTGTTATCTGCCCTCTTTTATCTAATCCTTTGGCTGGGCACGGGAACTTTTTTTTGTCTTGACAAGCGCAAGTGCTGTAATATGTCTGCATAGGTTAATAACGGCTATGTTGAGTCCGAGACTTCAGAGAGGGAGCGTGAGGGTCTCCGAGGGAGAAAAGCTCGAGCGCCGGCGTATGCACGCTAATTTCCCTCTACACCCTGATGACCATGGTTCTCAAACAAGCTCTTTGCAGGCTAGCGGCGCAATTCAATTGATGAGAGGTTATGGAGGCAGCTATAATGAGGATATTACGTTCGAAGAAAAAGAAACGCGTGTTAGGCCCGGCGGCTCCATTTGAAAAACCTAATTTAAATAAAAGTTCATCATAATCTCAAGCACCGTTAGAAATAGAATAAAAGATTAAAATATTCCGAAGGCGTTAATCAATAATGGGACCGACCGCTGACCGAAACGTCTCCTGGGCTTATGGTTAAAATTGTAAGATCCTGCCCCATATTCCAACGATCGAGAAATCCTGTAAACACGAAACGAGGATTTGTAATTTTGATTTTAAATTGGAAAGTTCTTATCACAAAGTGAAGTGCTTCTTACGTTGAAACCCTGTAAATATATGTGTATCCCAGTGCTTGGACACATAATCGCTGTTATAGGTACTGGGTAATTTTATCTCGGGAGGTTTCATGTTTAAATATTTTGTACACTCTTCCGAGCGTCCTTCGTTGAAAAACCGCATTCACTTTGCATCGCCGATGATGTGTCTTAGCACACTATGATTGTCGTAACTGCGGTGAACTTCACTGTGCCGTCACAATATTGAGTATGGGACCTCCCGAGGAAGGTTTTTGAGTTTCATCGAAACTCCTGAAATTTGGACATATCCTTAAATTACTTTAAAAGTTACGATCGTCCTGCAGAATTGACCCTTAAACGAACATTCTTACGTAATTACGAATGATTTCATAAACTAGTATGCGAAGGTATCAATGTTGCAAACATATATATTACTCCGGATGAATGCGACAGATACCGCTCGTTTTCTTTCGTGGCAGTAGCTGCTGCATCACGTGGGAACGCTTGCAAAACCTCTCAGAGTATAAGGATTCAGTCTGGTTCATAGCGGCTGCAAAGCTCCATCTTTCCCCGTGGGGGAGGTCTTGAACGCTTTCTTATTAATGGTGGGGGGTCTCAGACCCTCCGATGACTCCCCTGACTCTAAGCCCGGCTGTTAAGTACATTCCTGTCGCGGTGTCACGATAAGTCTTGTTCATTTATGTGTGCGCTGTTCCGGTGATCGTTTCGACTCGTCTTTCCATCCCGCATACCTTGCTTCTTCTCTGTGCCCCGTATCTGTCGGCGTCCATGGGCGCACTTGGCGTTCGTGCGCGCCTTGACGTGTCGGCGAGGTTCTGGGGGACCCGTGGGTGGTCACGCGGGCGCCGCAGTGGTCGGGCCCCGAGTGTCGTCTGCTTTGCATACGCGCTCCTTCATCCTTGGCTCTGTCAAGCCTGCGCAGCACGAGGGGGCGACGCGCCGTTACATCTGGGGCAGACTTGTTTTTATTTTGGCTCATTGCGTGAAGGCCACCGCGTTGGGGGGAGGGGGCGGGACGATGATCGGAGTCTAGACTGAGAGGACTTCTGATTGGCCTTGCGTTGCACACCCTGCGCTCGAGTAACGGCACTTTTGGTCGCATCCCTGATTAAAACTGAATGTTTCTCACCGCGATTTCCTGCGCATCTTTCTGTCGGAGGCTTAAGTTGAATATTGCCGTGCTACACGCGCGTGGTGGTGCACGTCATAGTGGAGTTTTAATTAACGATGTTATCAAGTTTTATCTTATTTAGTGGTAATTGTTTAATTCTATCATTTCGGCGTTTTATTATTATTAGCCAATTTTTGCGCGTCATTGGTGTGCATCTGGCGTAAATCTATGTGGAAAGTTATACTAGCCGCGCCGCTAGGAATTCCCACTCTCCGCATGAATTAAATACTCGTGGGGCGTGACAGCATGCGCTCCCTGCCCGCTGAGTATTCATAATGATGTTCAGCGGGCCCATTCGGCCACCTCGAAAGCAGTAGCTGCGCCATGTAGGGAGGGAGTGTGCTCCCTTTGTGACACTCACTCTGAGCAGCCTCTACTGCTCACTTTTGCTCCATAGCTGCTCCAGAATACACGCTTTCTGCTCCGTATATATTTGCTCAAAAAGCGCATATTTCCCTGCTCCAAGAGGTGCCCCTAAACCTCCGATCCGAGAGCACTGCAGAGAAATGCGAAAGCCGCTCATTTGCCACTGCACAGGGTACATCGCACGGCCCTTGCCGAACACAACCAGTGTTCCGTTGAATGCATCAAGTTCACCGGCGCTCTATAATTGGTTTACAGGAAAGGCGCAATATCTGTCACTCGCGGAATTCCGCTACTATCATCCCCTCACGGTAGACAAGGAGAATTATGATGTGCTTTTCACGATTCCGGGGCGTGGCGCAGTTGTTTAAAGCTCTCGGCCGGGGATCCGATAGAGGGAGGTTTGATTCCCGGTGGAGACAGGATTTTTATTTTTGTGAGGACGTCAAGTTGAAGTTGACTGACAAGTTGAATCCCGTGGAATCTGCGCGCTATATGGTCAGCTTCGTATATGCGTAAATCGCCCGGTGACGTCATGACCGGCTGTGACGTCATCACAACGTCATAACCGATGACGTCACAACCTTTCGGTATTTCGCGGAATCTCGTGAAGAAGAGGCGTGACATTTCTCGTGGCCGGACGGACAGGGTATGAGCGAGTATGAGCCATTAAAGGCTTTCGCCTTAGTATGTTGATTGCTCTGCATTTTATACAGATGGCTCAAAAAGTGGAGTCTATGGTGTAAGTGCAATAGTACAGGACAAAACAGAAACAGTGCGTCTGCCTCAGCGTACATCAGTTTTTGCTGCTGAATATTACGCTCTTTGTGTTGCTGTGGAAAAACTAATTGATGAGAATATAAAAAATAGTATTTATGCAGGTTGTTTAAGCGTCCTCAGTGCATTAAACTCTAGAATAACTTAGCACATAACACAGTAAAAGTCGCGACACAAAAAGTACTATAAAATTCTGCTTGGTCCCCAGTCACGATGGGCTTAAGGGTAATGAGCGAGCAGACGTGTGAGCTGTTATGCTATGGAGATACGTGCTATGCAAGGACTGCACGAAGTTAGTGCGCAGCATACCAAGCGCTCAGTGGTAGGCTACTTGGGAAAATGAAGCAAACTTCATTTCTTAAAGCCCATATTAGGGGAATGGAAATCAGTCAACATTAGGACACACGCACATTACACGCAATTTCTTACTGACAAAGACAAGCCTGTGTGCGAAATGTGTAGTGATGAGCTCACAGTAAATCACATTTTAATCTCATGCGCAAAGAAAAAGAAGAATATTATACAAAACTAAGACAATATCACAATGGGCAAATGTAGATGCACCAAAAAGAAATAGGAGATAGAAACCGGTAGAAGGTATCGAGGACGACAACAACTTGCAGGATGTTGCCGCGGGGATTCTGGAACGGAGATTATTGTCTGGAACGAGGATCCCAAAGCCCCTGCCGCGTCCACTGAACAACGATGGGGGGCGAATGTCAATTTCAAACTTCCGCGTCCGTCTTGAATATGTTGCGTTATCGGCTTGCAAGTAGAAGGCTACAGTTCAGTTTCTTCTTTAATAATCTTTCTTGTTATCCTGGCGATGTTTCTTTTTTTTCTTTTTTCTTAACCCCTTTTGAAAATAGTGGAGTGTAGAGATTGAGAACGGCCCCCTCCGCCAGCGTGGCACGCGCCCTAAAAGAAACGCGGTACATCTCGTGCTTCAGCCGCATCCACGGTTGACTTTGTCTCCGATGCTATGTAGGAATTATTCTGAGGATGCTGCCTCATCGCACCAATGGTCGTAGAAGGCTCGTGGATTCAGTCCAGAACACCGGTGGCAGCGCCTCGCTTATGGCATATTCCAATCGGCAGGACATCTAGAGACCTATACTGTCGCGGTTTAATAGAACTCAGGATCTGGAACTGTATCGCCCGTTGAAACACGCCCTTTGGTTTCACAGAGCAAGCAAGCTTGCTCTGGATCGCTGATTGGAATCCGCCACTAAGAATGCGCGAACTCACCCCGCCGGGGTGGCGCAGTGGTTACGGCGCTCGACTACTGTTCCCAAGGATGCGGGATCGAGTCCCGGCCTCGGCGGCTGCTTTTCGATGGAGGCGAAAAGCAAGGCGCCCGTGTGCTGTGCGATGTCAGTGCACGTTAAAGAACCCCAGGTGGTCTAAATCTCCACTACGGCGTCTCTCATAGCCTGAGTCGCTTTGGGACGTTAAACCTCGCAAACCAAACCAAACAGAATACACGCCAACTCAGCGCGGCTAGTTTTGAAAGCGACAGTGACGTGACTGATTCTTTTTTTTTTTTTTCTTTTTGTAGGGCTCTCGCATCATTGGGCCCAATGGTGTGCCGAATCCTAGAGCCTAAAAGAGCCGTAAACTGCACGAGCTAGAGCATAAATTCTCTCAAATATTTTTTTCTATTGACTAGCGAGCGATGTATTAGTTACCACATTTTCCTGTAAATAATTTTCCTCTTTTTTTTTTTTTTTTTTTTTTAACAAGCATATGTATTAGATAAAATTCGAGCGAAACGTGGCAACAGCCTTCATTTCGCGGATTTTGACAATCGCATTTTGATCACACTTTCACGAAGCGGTCTGTAAAGGACCGATTTGCACAACGGATTAGCGCGTGAGGCCCGGAAAGTAAGCGACTGCGCACTCAGGGCTTCGTACCAGTTTTGCTGGCAGCATAAAAGCAGGCTGGCGGCGACAACCAAAGATGAGTCTCGTATTGTCGGACTAAGCAGGGAAAGCCGTTAGGGTGCCGAGTGCCGCTTGGAGACTGTCAATCAGCGAGTCCCCAAAGGAGGAGATTAGACGGCTTTGTGCGTGCTGATCCTAGGCAACACCTCTAGGTGGTGTTCCCGTAGGCCGCACACACGAGCCGACACGACGACGCTGCCGCAGGTCTGTTCGCGGAAGCGCCGCGTCGCGACTGTGTTGTCCGCCGGCGCCGGGGGAAGCGTGGTGTGCACCGAACAAAGGGGACTAAAAAGGGGACGCGCTCGCAGCCACAGAGGCCGTCGGCGGGACCCGTTGACCGCTCTTTCTTTGCGCCACCGCTAAGCCAGAGGTCACAGACTTTTTAAGTTCTAGGAAAAGCGGAGGGTGAGAGACGGCGGCGGTCCGCTGTGGAAAACGACTCTACACATTCGTGTACAGTTGAATGTATAGGCAGCATGTGCCACTGTCTTTTGCGTTTACGCCCCCCCCCCCCTCCCCCCCTCCCCCCCCCCCCCTCCTCTCTCCTTTTTTTTTTTTTCAGTGGGGGAAGAGCTTCTCTCACACTGCAAAAGGTATGGGCGGGACTCACGATTGAGCAGTCCAATCACTTTAGCTAGACTCTCGCTACCTTTTCCAATTTTTGTAATCAATGTGATCTTTTTCTGAGTGTGTATTTTGTGAAATGCCGGTTTCGTACTGTGAAAGTGAAGGGGGAGTTACATGTAGCCACGAACCAGTAATTTTGACGTTCGATAGCTGAAATTGGGCAGGATCCCGAGGGCCAGCCCCGAATAAGAGGTGTCCCCTGTTTTGTTTTTCTTTCTATCTGTCACGGCATGGCTAAGGAGGCTATATAACTGCCCTGAGCATGAAGGAAAGAAGCCAACAGTCGGCGAGGCCAAGGAAAGCATTGGGGATTGTACTTTGTCTTTTTTTTTTAATCTTTACTTGGATAATCACAGAAATTAGTAATGTAATTTTAGGGGAAAGATAATTAAACACAAAGTAGAAGAAAAAACAACGTGCCGATGGTGGGAACCGAACTCACGACCGGACGCGATATTCGGAGGTCGTGGGTTCGGTTCCCACCATCGGCACGGTGAACATGAGACACGAGTGGCCAGCACATTCCCTCCTCCACTGGTACTGTTGTAGAGAAAACAGAAGCAGTGCAACGGGGCACAAGCCCTACAGCTAGGCTTCGAAGGAATAATGGGGGGTATGTTCACAGGTGACTCACGCGTCTCCACACAGGCTAGACAAGAGCAACCCTACACTCAACTACCGTTTGGAATATTGCACAAATTCTTGGCAACGTGTCCCGTCAATAGTACTTTGCCTGACGCCCGCAAGAAGGGTGTCCTATTGGAAAAAGGTACATTCGCGGAAGTTGCGAGACCCGATTCGTCACGGAGAGGGAGACCCAAACAATACTCCAGCCATTGTTCGGATGGCCCCCTACGTGACAAATCCGTCGCAAGACGTTCCGCTATGCCCCCACTCAAGTCGACCGCGTTTACTTGCTTTCTGTAGCGGGGTCGGGCCGAGTCAAACCACCCCTGCACCGGAGTTCGACTCGACCACTCGACCCGACCCGCCAGTGTTTACATCCCTCGCTTATGGTGGCTACCCTCGCTGGCTGAAAAGAAAAGGGCAGAGTGAAAACGTATAAACATCATACCCTCTCGTAAATACCCCTCGATTCAGGGTGTTTGTAGTGCCACCCTCGTACTTTTTCTGAACTGCGACATCCTTACTGCACCTACATTTCATAGATGACGCCACATACTACATTTATTGCACGTGGTTCTGCTATTCCACTATTTGTTTTTTGTACACTTTTGTAGTTGATAATTGTTACCAGTTGAATAAAGGAAGGAAAGCCCGAAACTTTAACAGAAAAAAAAAAACAAGCCATGGAGCATTTCAATCGTGGTTAAAAAATTTCATGAAGAGCTCGTGCGCTTAAGCAAACCACGAAAAAATGAGCTGAAATCACCCTGACCGTGCACATTCCTCGAGAGTCGTAGAGCAAAACCGATGCTTATCCTCTGACATCGAAGTGTAAAGTTTTTCCACGCGAAACCTCAGCACCGCTAAAAGCTTGTTACTTGAACAGTTTAGCATTTTCTTTTAGCCATTTTACGAAAAAAAGCGCTAGCTTTGATCACAAATAACTTTTACACTAAATGAAGCAGACAGCTGATATTTTCAGCAAAAAGCAAACCCTGCAAGACCACCAACTGCGCAAAAAATCTCCGCAGCAGAATGCATATCTTGAAAGTTATTGTATATACGATTACCATTTTTGTACACTTTTCATAGGCGCGTGGCTATTAAACTAAGCGATACACCATAAAATGCTTAACTTTGTTCATTAACATCTAATCTCTAAACGTCTCGAAAGGTCTTTCTCTAGGTGCAAAAGGTTTTACACAATTTTGCATTTCCTGAGACAAGTAGAGCTGAAAAGTCGTTTGTTACTTTTGCGTTTTTCTTTACAGCTCAAACATCTTTGCAGCTATTTATAAATCAAATGCACTATTCGAAAGCAATGAAATTGAGCTTTACAAAGATATTAAAACCACATTTATAACCTAAACGAATGAGGCACAGTAGGCGTATGAATATCACCAAAAATGTCGTCTCTTCACCGCTGGAGTGGGACCGCCACCGCCGATTAGGCAGGCCTTGTCATGAGCAAGCCTTCTGACGCAGCCTGTCGCCGCTTATGCAGGCGGATCCCGCATGACCCGGTAGTACGCAAATTAAGAATAGCACTAAACTTCGTGCAACGCTGGCATCACGTGACCAGATACAAAGAAGGAAAAAGTAACAATACAATGCTAGCGCTCGTGAGCCGGCAAAACACATGGCAAGAAAAGCGAAACTAAATCGCATACGCGCACAGTTTTCACGCAATCCAACCGGACACAACTACTGAAAGCACAAACGACAGTATGGACGACAGTATGGAACTCCACTACGGCACCCCTTTCTCTCTCTCCGCTTTCACTCCCACCTTCTCCCTTCCCTTAAGGCGCGTCTCAGGTGTCCACAGAACAAGTGTGACAGATACTGCGCCTTTCCTTTCTTGTGAACCAATAATAATAATACATGAAGGAAAGAAAGAAGCCAACAGTCGGCGAGGCCAAGGAAAGCGTTGGGGATGGTACTTTATGTCTTGTTTTTTTTTTTTTTTTTTTTTTTTTTTGTTTACTTGGATAATCACAGAAATTAGTAATGTAATCTGTTTAGGGGAAATATAATTAAAAACAAAGTAGAAGAAAAAAAAACAACGTGCCGATGGTGGGAACCGAACCCACGACCTCCGAATAACGCGTCCGGTGCTCTTCCAACTGAGCTACATCGGCCGCTGTCCCCCCTGCTACTTTCTTGGGTATTTATGTTGTCTGTATACGAACCTTGAGAGTGTTCTTCTACTTTGTGTCTAATTATCTTTCCCCTAAACAGATTACATTACTAATTTCTGTTATTATCCAAGTAAACATCAAAAAAATAAATAAAAAAGACATAAAGTACCATCCCCAACGCTTTCCTTGGCCTCGCCAACTGTTGGCTTCTTTCCTTCATGTATTATAACGAGCACTATCATTTCCCCTTAATTGATCTGCTAATAATAATAATAATAATAATAATAATAATAATAATAATAATAATAATAATAATAATAATAATAATAATAATAACTCGGACGACAGCGTCTACCCTCTGCATCTCATTGCGGCGCGGCCCAACCGGGGCCGAAGTACACATGCAAAAACAGAATAGTCCTCTTCCCTCGCCTGACCGAACGAAACTGGAATGCTTTAACGAGAGTGAAACCATCCCCGCGGCGTCATTTAGTCCCTGTCAGCTTAGGCCAATAACGGGCGAAGATTGTGATCTTCCCTGCTCAGCGTGTTACTTATGGGACGGCACCGATGTAACCGCGAGCCGGCAGAAAGAATGACGAAAAGGGACGTTTGCCCGGAAAGCGTGGTGTTTACACTATTAAAACGCGGTCTGGGCCCTGCTCACGCGAGCCAGGGGTGCCGTTTTAACGCGATGCCTTCGTGGGATTCGTACCCTCGACCGGTCTGTAATGTACGTTTTCTGCGAATAAGGGAGGCGGGGGGCGGGGGGGGGGGGGGTGCAGGCACGAGACCGTTCTCGCGAAGACTTAGGAGCACGCACTGTGACAGGGCCGAGTTCGCGCTTCCATTGCCATATATTTCCCGCGTCATAAATATGTCCAGGCCCTCAGCGCGAGGTCTGAACAACGCGACCGCGACGACACATGGTTCGGAGGCCGACGGGAACGCGTATTTCGCCCGATATGTGACGGTCTCGAGCTCGGTGACTCTACAGGTCCCCTGTATACTTCTCCCCGCCATCCTCTTCGCTGCTTGGGTGCTTCAGATATAGGTAGCAGTTGCCGCGGCCGCCAACACTCTTTTCAATAAACCACTACCACCACCACCATACTTCAGCGCAGGCAAGTCGAATTGGACTCTGTTAGTGCTGCAATCCGTATCTAGCTGACTCCTCCTTTGCGCCGGGCACCGCGAGCGCATCGTGCGTTGAGTTGTGCTTGTGCCAGCGGAAGCACCGCATTTATTCGCGCTGCAGCTCTTTAGAGAATTCCGGTTTCTTAGTTTCAGAATTTGATGTGACATCGTCACGCCTGCGGCTTCGAGTTCGCCGTTAGTGCTAACCACCGAAATTACCCAATTAAATAATTAAGTGAGCCTAGTTAACTAGGGTATTTAGAATCGCCCGACGCAGTGAGCTGCTGAAAATAATTTATTTTCCAAGTGATCATCCTACGAAGCAACAGAATAACTAGGCTGTCATCATTTCTGGAAAGGGCTCGGCTACCGGCGTGTCTTTCCTATTCATAGCAGCGTATATTGCTACTGACACATATGACTGTGTTTTTCCCTGATTTTGTTTTTAATGATTTCTCTTCAACAAAAGTCGTGAGCCGCCCCCTTTGGAGCCGGATCAAAATTAAGAGCCCTGTGAAGTTGACTTCTTCAATGATATAACAGATGGCGCAACCAGCCTCTGCATACTTCGGGTTTGATCAAGCGTAGTTTTTGTTTAAAATACCGCGCGCGCGTTGCCTGAGCCTCTCGTGGTCTGTTCGGTTGTGCGCCTTTGCCTTGTCCTGTGTGCTTGTGATCATCTGAACGGTGCGTTGTGTGGAGCTCGGCCGTCGCGCCTTTGTTGTGAAGGCATTGGTTCCAACGGTTCGCGTATCGTTGCACTTGCGTTTTAAAACAAAACCTTACACCTGTCGTTACCGCCTCGCCATTGTTGAGCGGAGTTGGCGCGTCGAGCGTCCCGTTTTGCGACATGAGTGATCCTTGCGAAGTTGCTGCCCAAGAGGGACTGCGTTACTATTTGAGAAAAGCCGAGGAGCTCAGTGCTGATGAAGTGGAGCATCTGCTTGCGGACGACCGTGCGACCAACTACGAATTCTCGGCTTCCTGGCGTGCTGCTGAAAGCCTTCATAGTTCTCGAATGCGCTACGGGACAGACCACGACACGGACGGAATCGGCAGGGATCACTGCATTGCAGTGATTTGCTACACGCTCCGACTGCCCAACATCAGCCGGTCGTTCAACGCAGCGTGCCGTTACGCGCAACCAACTGAAGCAAGCTGGAGCGAATTTCGTTTCAAGAGCTTGTGGTGCCTGCTTGTGGAAGCCTTCAAGCTGCTGCCACGCCCAAGGGCTGCTCATGGAGTCCTTTACCGCGGAGTCAAATGGGTTAGGAGCTACCAACTTGGTGACTTGGCCATGTTTCCGCACTTTTTGTCGGCCAGCATACACTTGGATCAGGCGGCCAAGTTTGGGCGGCGAGGTTTGCTACTTATGCTCACGTCTGTGCCGGCGGAATTCGTGCGTGACATAAGTCGCTATTCTATATACCCGCATCACTGTGAAGTGTTGATCTGGCCCTTCTGCACATTCACCGTCCAGCAAGTGACCGGACACGGCTTGCACTTTCTCGAGTTTCGGGAAGCGGAGCCGTTGCGTAGCCCCCGGCTGCCAATGTCAGCCGAACAGCAGCAGCCCGCGTCTGCCGAGCGCCCTGAAGAAGACGACGTCGGCGGTCTCAGCGCACAGTTCGCGAAGCTGCTGGTCTTTGACTTGGTGCTGGCGCAACCGAGTTCTGCCGTCATCAACGTTGTTCCGGATCCGGATACAGTCATCTATGCAACGCAGCTGCGTCCAAATAGGTTGGTTCTGTGGCATTTCATCGCAACGAACCGCGCTGCCTGCCTAATGGCGCTCGGCGGAATTTTGTTTTCCGACCATTTAGAGCTAATGTAGCACCTTATTGCAACTGTCTTCGCTGGTAAACAACAGGGGCGGTTTGTCCGTTTTCTCCCTAGCTGTCCCAGGTGTTCTTTTATGTGTGTTACGTGGGGTATATATATTTATATATATAAAACTGGCCCGTCGGGTTTTCGCTGGTCGCTCTCAACGGACACTGTGCTACCGTCAAAAAAAAGCAAAGGGGTGAAAGGGGCTGCCATATTGGGGAGCTTGGCTGCTCTCGAAGTGCAGGAAAGTGTTGACGACTCCCCCCCTTAACAGCTCAGTCAAACTGTTTTCCCCAAGGGTCGTAAAACGGTGTTAATTCCCCGCATGTATTGTCGGCTGCAAAAATTAACGGGACGCGTGTTCCTGAAAAAAAAAAAATAAATAAATAAAAAAAAAATAGCGAGAGTTTTGTAAATCTGTTGTAGGGCTGGAAGTGCTGCTCAATTTGCTCCGTTTGCTTCATCCTGCTTATGAGTTTTTTGGAATACAGTAGACCATTAATGAATGATATTGCCTACAAAAAAAAAAAAAGTGATCCAGTGCAATTCGATTACGTGACCGTGAGAAGAACAGCGGGCGGTGACATGCTGCGAGTTGCGCAGTCAAAACGATAGCAGCAAACCGGTGGCATAGTCTCGCACTGGGCCAATGCATGCAAAATATTCATTACCTAGGAAAGCATAGAGCATAATAAATGTTTATTTGCAAGCCTATTTAAAAGAAAGCACAAGCGATTGTATGGAATTCGCAAAAATGCTCTGTGCACATGACAGCAAATCCGGCCAGTTTTTTTTTTTTTATTGATAAATTAGATAAATTAATAAATCGCCGGTGGAGAGAATAACGAGGGCGGTGAGGCAGTGCAGATATCGCAATCCTTTGGGAAACTTGCCCATCTACAAAGAACTGCACGAGTTTTCCTACTGTTTCGGCTATGAAAACAAACAGGTACTTGACAGTCGAGCATCTTTATCAATAACAAGCATGTCAATCCTATGTCAGACAAAAATCATACTTCAATCATTTTTGGAGGTGGTTGCTGAAGGTGCCACTCACTAGAAACCTTCTCCAGGTTGGGGCCTATTGTCAGCATGATGAAATTGAGGGAGCCCGCCCGTGTGGTGTGCGATGTCGGCGTATGTTAAAGAACCCCAGGTGGTCTACACTTCCTGAGCCCTCCGCTGCGGCATCCCTCATAGCCAGAGTCGCTTTGGGACGTTAGAGCTATATAAGCATGACCAAACCTTTTACGTCAATGTTCTTCCTTTTTTTTTTTTTTTTTTTTTTTTTGTCATTTAGATTAAACAGGGCTTACTGGCAGCTTCAAAGGCGACGTAGTGCACATTGTATCTTTTGTACCATTGTACAGGCATGGACAAAAATGTTCGGAATGTGGGTTATAAAAAATATATTTCTGTGGGGTCAGGCAATAAATAGACGGTACTGGTGTGATCGGGATTCGGGGGTCAAACAAGGATCACTGCTGCGTGGCCAGGAGGCGAAGAGACATTGAGGCCCAGCCAGGGAGGAGAGACAATGAAAGCGTTTATGTGCAGGGTCATCCGCTTCTAGCTATAACTCGGTTACTGCTTTTAATGCAGCATTGCATCCGACGCAGGCGCACATCGAAGCAAAGCACAGAAGAGACCTGGAGGTGGTGCTTCGCATGGCCTGTCGGACGCAATGGTGCCTTGAAAGCAGTGACCGTGTTATATCTAGAAGTGAACGATCGTGCACAACTTATTGCGTAAGCATTAAGGGTTTATGTTTGAGGTTTCGCGTCCCCAGAAGTTGTGTACACGATTTCGTCGTAGCCGAACTAGTTACCAAGAAACGGATGATTGTACTAAAGGATTAGGTAATTATTGCCAAGCAGAGTAATGATCACTTCCGGTAACATATGTATTAGGGTCACGTGACGTGCGTCAAGGATTATGTGACCGGAAATGGTACGTGAGTGCATGTGTCACGCGACCGGAAGTTGGGCGTTTGAGAAAGAAACAAAGTAAAATAGATCTGAAAAATCTGTTAAGTGTCGTTTAATCGAAGCAACAAGAACAAAAAAAAAAAAAAAAAGAATCCGAGAGCATTGTAGAATCTGCAGTGGAGAAATGCGAAAGTCTGAGCGTTGCTGCTGGGCACGGTACATCGCGCGCCCCTTGAACGCATCAGAGTTCACCGGCGTTCTATATAGTTGGTTTACCGGAAAGGAAAGGCGCCGTATCTCTCACTCGCGGAATCTCGCTGACACATCTCGTGGAAAAATTTCGAGATTTTCACCTTGAACTTAGAAAGGCTTTCTCCTTGAAAACATGCGCAGCATGCTACACAGTGTCGTCAACGACGCAGCGCTATAATTTCCGCAGTGGGAAATCTGCAAGGGCGCGCGATATACCGTGTGCAGGCTTACGCATTTATCCACTGCGGATTCTGCAGTGCTCTCGGAAATTTTTGACGTAATGTACAAGTCTACAGAAGAGAACAGGGCCCCTGGTGGACAAAATCCGACTCTTTCAATACCGTTTGTTCCCTAGCTGACACACGCGAACATTCGAGGTGTGGCCCACTGCAGGAGGTGGTTCTTGAACCTCCTCGCACACCTCCTGTGGCGAGGGTGAACTACCCTGGTGGCGATCTTGTGCTGGCGACAGCACCAAGTTGTCAGTCTGTTGTCGGCGGAGGTCGAGTGCCCCACCGGTACTTCCCGGAAGGTCAAGCACCTGTCTGGCGCAGTTTGCAACCTTCGCTGTGGCCACTGTAGCTTTGGGGAAATGCGTTCTTCTACCCCTACGCACGCCTTGTGCTTTCGCCAACAAAAGGGAAGCGTTCCTAGTCGTTGCTGCGGTCGTTTTGTTCTGTCCCGGCGAAGTGGCTGACCGCCCCGACAGCATGTACCCCGCCGCCCCGGCGTCTTTGATGACCGCCGCTCGTCGGCATCCGCTCGACTCCTTTTGCCAAGCGCTGGAGGAGCCGCGTGATCCTCGGCTGGAACCCCAATCATAACAGTACTGTATCGCAAGAGGATATGCGCACTCCATTATCAGGAGTGCGCATATCAGTCAATGAGTCTAAGGCAAACGTTGGGAATTTTTTTTTATTTGATTGTTGGTATCTGACAAGAATTAGTATTATGGTGATTATCGGGATAAAGAATATTAAACGACAAGCGGAAGGAAAAACAACACGCCCACCATCGGCGTGTTGTTTTTCCTTCCGCTCATTTTGACACATTTGCACCTTCCTCTTTTTTCAATGTTTTATTTTTAATTTATATCAATTAACTGATAAATTGTACGGAATAAATTTTTATAACAAGCATTATCGAGCATTGCCTTTTCATTCTGAGCATTTTGACACCATTTATTCCCCGCGTTATATTGCAGTCCTGATCTGTTCGGGAAATGTGAGGGGGCGTGAAACGGCAGTGAGTTTTCACTAGACATCCACAGAGCAAGTAATGACTACATAGTCATAGCGTCCTTGATATTTTGCACATGAAATAGCATATGCCCAAACAAAGGCCATCCCGGTCAAGCGAACGGCTTTTTAAGCAGACAGAAATCACTTCGCATAGTCGGGTGTTTTCTGTACCCATGAAAATCTTACGCCCAATCTCACGAGGCCATAGCTTCCTGTTGTTGCTATTATCGTCACCGCGAAGAATGGAAAATGACTTTTTCGCGTCTTCCGCACGGTTCCGGCAGACGAAAGCACAGCAGCCCGGCGCAGCCGCACGTCACGCGTACGTTTCAAAGTTTGAGTTCAGAGATGTTATTCTTGCGTCCGCTTAAGCTTTAAGTACTGCATATACACTCCTAAAAATGCAGTAGAGGCATGTGAAGTACGTTTTGCTTAACTAATCGACCTATATCACGCTGGCAAGCGCAGATCGCCGAGCATTTCAGCGGCGCAGTAAGCACCGCTAGACCCTTTGGGCGGAGCTTGGCGGCGAAGAGGTCACGTGCAGCCAACCGGCCTATCGGAGTGAGGGGCGGCTGGATCTAGACCTGTCGCTACCTTTAAACAATAGAGGAGCCAGTCGTACAGTGGCGGTGTCGTCAGTTTTCAACATCTCTTGTGAATGCTTTTACCGTGAACGGCAATCATTTTCAATCATGGCACGCACGAGACTGGAACTATTCCTCGGCGGTGACAGGTATTTCTTCTTGATATATATGCCGGCGATCGTTAAACTTGTGTGGCCGGAATTAATCTGAAGCCCGCCAATACGGTCTCCATCATAGCTTCACGTGTCACTTTGGCCGTTAGACCTCGATTTGCAGTTTGTTTGTTTCTTTGTAGGATGTGTTGTTAACTTATAAATATCCAAAGCTGTACGTGCAGGACACCGCTTTCTTTTTTTTTTTCTTTTCTTTTCTCTCTCTCTCTCTTTTTTTTTTTTTTTTTTTTTTGCAAGAATTCTAAAAGCTTTCACCCGCTAGAGCAGGTTTAAAGGGCGCGAAATTTGTTTCTTTGCAAGCGTTGCGTTGTGTGCTTTGAGAAAACCTCCGCTTCTGCCTGGAAATTCCGACATGACCGACCTTGATATATTGTGATTCCGCAAGAAAATCGAGCATGGTTTACACAGTGTCACGATGAAACCACTACGCGTGACGATAAATGTGGAGCATCAGAGTCGATGTCAAGTTTAAATATGTAACAGGTAGTGGCTGCGTAGTGTTAAAAAAAAAATGTTTTTAATTGCCCGAATTTTGGGCTAACCCTGTGGGTATAGGAACTAGACCTGTGGGTTAAGTGAAACATGCGGCCGTGTCCGAAAAATCATTACGGCACTTTGCCAGACCTTATTGTCAGTTCGTCAGTGGCACCGCAGAGTGAAGATTAAATTCAGGCAGCAACATTCTGGTACATACTAAACCATTCAAATAGCTTGGGGTTAAATAAACAAAGGTGGCGAAGTATTTAATTTCGCTTCATACGCTGTTTTGATTATTTCTTACGGCTCTCCTCTTACTGCGCTAGAGATGATGTGCTACATGTAAGCTCTGTCGCATCGCATTACCGTGCGGCGCTTCGAAATGCGATGCGATGCGCTACTGTCGCCTTCATGTAAACGCGGCTACAGGGGATCTGCATAAACTCGACAAAAGTCGGAGTCGGGTCCCCTTTTTGAGGGAAAGGACGAAAATGTAGAAGAAGGTGGTAGAAAACTAGTCACGCGTTTCCTATTCAAAGACTCGCTCTTTCTCTCGAAACTCGACTCGAATGCGGCTCAACTCGACCCGCATTCTGTCGAAATCATGTATACGAAGCTACAGTCTTTGTCACAGCTACAGATATAATCTGTCGAAAAACAAGTGTTCTTGCCTTCAGTGAATTCGGAACACGGAATGCATTACGAGCAACATTTTGTGGCTCGGGCGCAAACGTCTTGGGCATGCAAGAAGCTTTGACTGTGACGCCGTGAGAATCGGTCGCCGCGATTGGCCTGTGGGATTCTTTTGAGTGTCGTTCGCCTCTTCGTTCTTCAGTTGTATGCAACAATAGTACTATGGTCCCCCATTTCTCCTTTTCCGTTCTCTCCCCACCCGACAATTCCGGAGAGGCAACACAGGAGGGGCAATTAGGATTGGCGCCTCGTGGGTTGGTCGCGTCGGTGGGGACGCAGGTTTCCTGTCATATTGTGACCTTGAGAGATACGAGGACCGGCGGGGGAACAGTCCGCCTTACCCTCCGGTTAGTTCGAGGTGCTTTAGGTGCTCGTTCTTACAGCGCCCTCTCGCCGAATGCGCGTGTCGATTCGCAAAGCCGTAAGGACGGTGCTTGCGACCGCTGGTCCGTGCGTGCACGTTTGGCATGTTTTACAAAGCCTTTCACCATGTGCGCGTTGAGAGACTGTTACACCGCGAATCGCGGCCTTAGATTCTATCTTGCGAAGGCTGATCGGATGCGACCAGCAGAAGTCAAAGAAATTCTCGCTTCTGAGCTGCGTGCCGACTCCAGGTACCACGATGCGTGGAAAATAGCAGAAGAGTTCTACGAGATGCAGCATACATTGTCTCCGTTGTGGAATTTCATGGAGAAGGACTGCTACCTGGCGATCATCTGCTACACGCTGCAAATTCCCAACATTTGTCAGAGTTTCAATAGCGCCTGTCGCGTAGCGCGACCCACCGAAGACAGCTGGCAGGCGTTCACCTACAAGAGCCTCTGGTGCATGCTGATCCAGGCCTTCCGTCGTATTCCGGCCTGCACCGTAGCTCCCCCGGTGTTGTACCGCGGCGTTGGCAGTTACTGCGGCTCTGGGCGATCGCCGGTGCCATTTCCGCACTTCGTGTCGGCCAGCGTGATCGCCGACCAAGCCGCCAAGTTCGGCCGCCGCCGTCACCTACTTTCGCTTTTTCATGTGCCCCCGGAGTTCGTGAGGGACATCAGTCCGTTCTCGATCCACCCGCAGCACTGTGAAGTACTGATCTGGCCTTTGTGCCGCTTCGAGCACATGACACACTGTGGCAGCTACCATCAGTACTACCGCTTTTACGACGCGGTCCCCGTGTGGAACAGTGTACCAACACCATGGGAGGTGAACTGGTACTATGAAGATTATGCGGCAATCACTGTGCTGCAGTTTTGCTTTATCGTATTCGCTGGTGCGCATACTGCTGTTGCAGCTCCAGACGCCGAACTTCCGAGTGCAGTTGTCCTTAGCAGGGATGATCTGGCGAAAATTAAAGATACGCGCAAGGCAAGGTCAGTCCAGGTCGAAATGGGGCAAGCTTATCTTAATGCTGGATTCTGTGTCCGTTGACTTAGTTGGGCACAAGGGGAAGGCTGTGGACTCCTTATCCCGGCCGCTATTTTTGCCTTTCTGGAAGTACATGTATGCCAAGCTGCTGTGCAATTTTCGGTGGTGCTGTGTTGCTAAAATAGCATTTGCTCCATAGTCTTTTCATTGCCTTTCGTGAATGTACATGCACCATAATGGTGATCCATGATAAATATTTGTAAACGAGACATGCTAGTATATCACAACCCCATTTTTAATCATTTTTTGTAACACTGTGTTCTTATTGTCATATTGTTTCACCTTGTGTAATGTGTGATGCAGCGTATCATACTGTTATTGTCTTGGCTTTTTAGTGGATGTGCATGGCTGTCATCAGTAGCACTGTTCTTAGTGAACATACTTCATGTTTACTCTATCGCCTTATTACTGTTTGCAGACTGCACGCTTCACATTACTGCACCTTCATAGTAGTGGGACTCAAACCATTTAACTCTTGGACCATTACATCATGTTCACTTAGGGTTGGGCTTGATACTGTGAAGAGATACAGAAGTGCTCTCAACTTCTCAATTGGCACCCAGACACACATCATCGACTTATACCTGTGCAAGTAGTAGGATTTATCAAAAATAATTTTGCCACTTTATGGGCTGCTGGATGTAATACTGCCTAAGCAGTTGATACCCACTATTATTTTAGAAGTTATCCTTGTGTCTTAAAATTGTGGGTCACAAATGCAGGCCATAATGCAATCAGTCTGGTGTACATTTTGCTGCATGTCAAAGATTTCACACACACCCTAGGCATATTCTGCCAAACCATTGATTGTCTCTTCAGGCATTTTTTCTTTATAACTACTATCAGTAGAGATGCAAGCTGTAGACAGTTTGGTCATCAGGATTTTGAAATTTGCTTCTATCATGCAGAATCTGGAGGAGTGACTAATTTAAATTGTTTATATATATTAGCCATCTATATTTCATAGCTAGGCATGCTTTAAGACAATTTCAATGTTTAGGTAACCAACCTTCCTGCAATAACACTCTTGCACATGTTATGTTATCACAGGTAAGTTAGCCTTCTTTTTGAAATGAAAATATTTTTTTATGCAAGTGTCAAGTTACATCCAAATATCAAGCTTCATACATCTTACATTGGTAGTGTTCAGATAAATATATGGTGGCAAGTTGACTGAGCATGTGTGTGCTTTTCTTTTTTTTTTTTTTTTTTTGTTACGATTGCAGGTTGGCTGAAGTGAAGAGAGAGCAAGGCAATGAGCTGTATAGCCTCCAGAAGTATGATGAAGCTGTGAAATGCTACACTGAAGCAATCGGTCTGTTCCTATTTTCTGTTACTATATTTTGATGAACAGTTCTAACTTTAAAACCTACAAACCTAGCAAAGAAATAATAAAGTGTGATGATTACCATGGGAATCATCACATTTTGTTGCCTTAGAAACTTGGCTTGGAAGTTTAATAAAGCTTGAAGAACTGCTGTGTCAGTGGAGGATTTTGACACTAGTCTTTTTTTTTTTTTTTTTTTTTTTTTTTTTTTTTTTTTTTTTTTTTCTGAGCCATTTTGATAAGTGGTGATAGGGAAATTTTAACATTTGCCAATGCTTTTTTGGGGCCCTTTATGTACGACCTGAGTGCAGGAATATGGATTGAGGACTATATGGTATTGAAGGGCCATGCGAGAACAAGTGTTTAAAACGTTTTTATCAAGCCTCTGATATATTCGCAGAGCTGGACGGACGCAATGTGGCCTATGTGACCAACCGGGCCGCTTGCTACATGATGCTGGGGAACTACAGGGCAGCCCTGGATGACTGCCGACTGGCACTGCAGAAAGACCCCTGCAACACCAAAAGCCTGCTGCGGGAGACCAAATGCCACATAGCCCTGGGGGACCTTGGGTCCGCGAGGCGTAGCCTGCAGGTCCTGCGCGAGCTTGAGACCCAGAGTGCCGGTGCACTACCTCGGTTGCACAAGACTGAAATTCCTCGGCTCCTCAAAACGGTAGAGCTCCTGCAGCACTTTGTAGATGAGGCAGACAAGGCCTATGAAGTGCAAGACTACGAAAAGGTGCGTCACAGTCTTCCCCCTGCATCTACAGGTGCAGAACAGGTCGCAAATGATCTTCAGGTGTCTGAAGGCTGTGATGGTTTGAAACAGTGGGAAACACAATGCAACTGTATAAGGTCCAGGCCCCAGAAGTGGGTTTATTTACAAAGTGGAAAAGAAAGTGTTTCCAGAAACCTTAAAAAAAGAAACGGTAACATTTCTAATGATTTACCTCCTTGTGCAGAAGCAGTATGCAGTTGGCATTTGTTGTGTTTTTCAGAAACTTTTTTTTTTCTTTTTTCCTTTTCGTACCTAGGTTATTTATTTCATGGATCGAGCACTGCAGCATGCTGTGTCCTCCACTAGGTGTGAAGTGCTCAAAGCAGAGAGCCTCGCACTGCTGAAAAGGTTGACTGGTGCTCGTGAGATTGCAGAGTAAGTCATTATTTTTGCTGGAAGCATTCTTGAGTTGGAGAGTGTGAAAATGCCTCACAAAGTGAAATGGAGCATGAAATGGAGCTGCTTGTGTGTCAGTTTACGGTTAGCTAGGTTAGCTAAGCAGATATTCTCGGAACCGTTTGTGATTTTATGTCTGAATTTTCGAGCTTCGGGATATCAAGGAAAGGCAAACATTTTGCTTTCAACACAATGTGGGGATGCGACGTTGGTGTGTCTCATAGCGACAGAAGGGATTTTAAGCTGCAACTAGAACTGATTTTCGCTCAACAGTGTGTAGCACAACCCTCTAAGATGTGCTGGTTTTTAAAATTCCCATATGCATTTGCAATCCTCTAGACGCATTGGGGATGGAGCTACTGTTGGCTTTTGTTCACGCTTGTGCCTAAGCAGTTGAGCCATTCGACAATTTTTTTCAACAAAGTCATCTTTCTTGTTCGTGTAGCTCTTCGTAATCATTTTCTTTTGAGGTATGTAGGCACTGTTACCAGTGAAGTGCACTACCTAAAAAAAAAAAAAAAATTCTTTCCTTGGAGTCTTTAAAGGTAGCACGGAAACAAATTCCTCGCCTTACAAATTACTCACTGACTGCTTTGCATATATCATACGAAAGATTTCTACAGTCTGCATCATCTGGGCTGTTTGTTTATTTATTTTTCCCTCGGTGCCCGAGGGCATTACAGGGGAGTGGGGATACATAAGAGGACAATATATACAGCAAGAGAAAAAATACAAGTATGTGGAGAATATGTTCAAAATGCAATGGGGATACAGTGCAACACATTTTGAGAGAGTAAAAGGCAAATATTCACATAGTTAAAAGCATAAAAACATTCAATAGGAAACAATAGCTTTGTGAAATTAGTTATAATTTAACATAATCTGAACACAAACACTGTGTACAATTTTAAAAAGCCCCTGCTTGGTTGTAACAGCAAGTAACTGGACCACATTTTCTGTCCCCTTAAGGTTCAAATATCGGAGTATTCTTTAAGGAAATGCCCTTTGATGTGGTCCACAGGTTGCATTCATTTTAGTGAGCCATACTAAAGCAATGTGTATACAGATCCTTAAAACCCTTGAACTTGAAAATATCATTATTAAGGCCTTTGAAAATGCATACTTTTTATATTTTAAACCTTAAAACTCCTTGAACATTTTTGCTCAAGAAATGAAAGTCGTGATTTGAAGCAAAACCTTTTCATAGAACCCCTAAGTAATAAAAAAGTTATTTTCTTGGTGCATATGTTTCTACTTATAGGTAAAATATTTTTCTTGTTCATAGTTTCTTAAGTTTGGTGGACGTATGTTAGGCAGCTGTGGTTAGTAATTGCGGTTTCGGAGGATTTTAGCTCCAGCAACCTTCGTACCAGCTGCTGCCATGTTGTGCTACACGTGTCTTGACGTTTGACCGTATGCGATAAACAGACTTTAATTTAAAAGTCTAGAAACATTATTGCCAGCGCTTGTGTGTCCTCAGGTCTTTTGCTTTGTTGCGTTGGTATAAATACATAATGGAACGCCAACTAGCCCGCGCGCTTACCCTGCTGAGTTTCTAGTCCGACCCAGTCTTTCTTAAAGGGCGAGTGAGAAATGCGTGAGCAGCGGCAGGGGCGGACTTCATTCTCCTTTTGTCACCTGACGAAGGCCGTTCATGTGTGTGGAGGGGCGTGTTTCTGGGCGTCTGGGCTCAGCATGGTTCCTCTCAAGGTAATTGTGTTCCACGGCCAACAAGCTCGCTCCTTCAAAGGCATCATTGTGGTCATCATAATTGCAGTCCTTGGCAAGGAAGTTGTGTTCGATGTCTATTGAGCACACATTTTTGTTTTGTCCTGTTCTCTGTTTGAGGTTCTTTGTTTCAGCAGTGGATGACGCCAGGCACTCAGACTTTAGTTTGCTAAACATTCATGTAGTCCTCATGGGGATGCAACTATTCCACTATGCTAAAGAATACCTGTAAAGTAAATTTAAATGCATGGCTCACTAACCGTGATTGCAAGGGCTGGGTAGGGCCAAGGCTATAAACCTGTATCATGTGAAATGCAAACCATTTGGCAAGACTGCATGAAAAAAGAGGGACAGTGTGCTGCAGTTCAGAGGAGTGCATAGCCTGCCTTAAAAATGCCCACTACGCATGAATTTTACCAGTCAAGAGTGACACATTGTACCTGCAGAGAAGATGTCTTGTTCCGCATATTATCTTCTATCTTTGCTGTCCACTGCACTGTTGTCTACCATGAATCACTACCAAGTTGCCTAGCTTTCTTCTGCTAATCAGGGAACATCGAGCTGTTGCAGGAACAGAGCCATGACCTTGGATGTTCCGAGAAAGCTGCCAGGCTAGGCATTCTTTGTGATCTTTAGCAGGTCTGTGCAAAACTGCAGAATTATTGCTTCTGCTGAGCCATGGCCAAGGAGCTGTCAAAGGAGGATTCAGTACAAAAATACAGTTCAGGGTTCATCCTCAACAGATTGACAGATTTTTTTTTCATTGAGTGCGATAAAAAATTCATATTTTCATGCAGATGCTTAATGCCACAGAATTTCTGCAGATTTTTTTTATTATAGGTCCTTGAAGACCATCTAGTATGGCCCTAAATGTTTTGAACTTCTTAAATGTTCTTGAATTTCGGCACATGTGTGAGCCCCATAAGGTAGCTAGTGGCAAGCTTGGCTTGTCCTGTTTTTACATCCGTCGTACAGGAAAGTATTGGCGTACTGGACTCACGATATTACGTATTCTTGCTGCGCCTGATGCTAGACTGGCAGTTGTTCCATTTTGTGACATTTTACTCACTCTTTTTTGGTCACATTGAGAGTGGCAGAAAAGAAATAAAAGTGGGTACTTGTTCACCAAAAGTGTACAGGTATGTTCAAAACAAAAGTTTATACATCAGAAGCAAGCAGAGTGAAGCTCTTTTCAGTAGGGAAGATGTTGGAAACAGTGACTCCACATACAGGTGTGATATTTTTTTTATCCTCCAATAGCAGTGATGTATTTAATGCTAGTTCTCTAAAGCCTGTTTTAACATGCAAGTGAAAACGCTCACGATTTCTGCTGCGGCGACGCGAAAACCTGATTTGAGCTGTCATGTTGGCTTGAGCTGCCAGAGCGATGCTGTATAAGAAATGATGTTTGGTCACGTGCACAGTCCTGGAAGAGATGTAACTATTTGTTTTTGTAAGAAGCCCATTGAAAGGACTTCATTCAGGCTGCTTAGTCATGTGGGAAAGTCTATTGGGATTTTCTAGATTTAGCAGATTCTGCTAGTTTGGGGACATGCGTCTGTTTTGTACAGAAAATGTTTGCAACCTGACAACGAAAGTTTCATGAATATTGATGAAATATAAGCATTTGCTTGTGGCATGTAAAGTATTAAAGAAAAAAAACCATTGGTGTCATTTTTGATGTGTTCAGCATACTGTTTTCTGTTAGCTTCACTTGAGTGTTCTTATGTTTTGTCATAGTGAACTCAATGTGCCTTTCAAGCTATGATAAGGTTAAACTTTATCATAGCCTGATTTGGCATTCTGGAATCGATACTCAGTTGTGTGGGCTCACAGTAGCATGCCTAATTTGTTTTGCCTTTCTTTTTAGCAACATTATGCGAGCTGATCCCACAAATGCAGATGCTGTGTATGTAAGGGGCTTGTGTTTTTACTATGAGGACAACATTGAGAAGGCCCTCCAGCACTTCCAGCAAGTTCTGAGACTAGCTCCAGACCACCCTAAAGCATCAGTAGCATACAAGGTTTGTACTTCACCATTGAGCAAACCTCTGCTTTTTGACGCATGATTTCAGTTTAGCAGAGATTAAAAAGCAAGAGCTAAAGCTGTCCTCCCATATATATGGCTTACTGTCGGAAGCTGCTGCGATTTATATATGGTTTAAAAGAAATCTGAAACAAATTTAAGCATTGATATTTCTTCTTACCGAGAGTAAAAATAGAGCATGAGAATGCGGGCCACGTAGTACATCTCATTTTAAGTGGTATTTTCAGGGTAGCTTCTCCAAAAACTCCTGCTGCTTGTTATGTAAGCGGTGCCAAAGCAGCAATCGTGAATAAATGCCATGCAAGGTGTTTTGCCAAATGATTAAACACTGCGTTATTGCACTTCTAGGGTAGCGGTGCGATGCATGCTGGATGATCCCAGAGGTCCCAATTTCCAGAGCCCTCCACTACGTCTCTCATAGCCTGAGTTGTTTTAGGACGTTAGACCCCACAAACAAAACAAAACTGACAGAATTAATTGAGCAACGAGAGGCAACAAGGGATATGAAGCGAAAGTATGTTACGCCCATAGCATCCTTGTACAACGAAGTGGCAGTTCGAACACCACCAATGGCTGACCCCCCTCCTTGGGAATTCACTACTATCACGACAAACAAGACCACTCGGCTTCGTCACAAAGAAAAGCTGGCATCTCGACCTCTGGTTGATGCACTTCCAGGTACCTTAATTGCATATACGGACGCATCAATTATAGAAAATGGCGGTAGAACAGCAGCTACTAGTCCAACACACAGCGAACTAAAGGTACATAAAGAATATCTTTTAGAATACCCGGACCCGCTTGTGATGGAACTCTATGCAATCCGCGATGCTATGGAGGCCATAAATAAAATAGATTCGATAACAGAAGCCCACATCTATACAGACTCCTTAGCCGCCATAAAACAACTAAAGAAAGTGACGAAGACGCTATTTGTTACCCAGGAAATCCACGCACTCAATAAAAAAACAAAGATAAGCATCCAGATACATTGGACACAAGACAATGCTGAGAACGCTGAGCAGAAAAAAGTTGACCACCTCACACACGAAGTTCCACACACTAATGCGCCCCCCACCAGGCTCCCTTTCGATGCCCGCTCCGCTGTTTCCATTTTAGCATCCTCTTTAAGGAAAAGTACACGTGCCCTCATTCCCCCGTGTACATTCCCACTCCCTCGTAACTTAACGAGATTGGAGGAGGTTTCCCTTAGAAGGATAAGAGCTGGGGCGGCCCTTACCCCGTTGGTAAAATGCCGATGGGAATCGCAAGCTGAAATCGGACCAACAACATGCCCAAAGTGTTCCACACCAGCTGCAGAAGTGGATGTTCGTCACCTGCTATGGACTTGTGCAGGGACAAGGGAATCAAGGACAAAGATACTGCGCGAAGTGGGTCTAACCACAACAAGGGAAGATGACTTTTCTAAATGGCTCACCGACAACGCTAAGAGCGGGAGCCTGCTCCGGTTCCTCACGGAAAACCATTTACATGAGTTTATATAATATGTCTTATGGCAAGTTTGCGTACAAAAAAAAAAAAAAAAAAAAAACTTCTAGCATAGTCTTCAAGCACATGTGCATTGAACATGAGCGCTGTTTTCTTTGCAAAATGAAAGCCATGACACCTTTTGCACAGTCCTTAAACTGCTAAAATTGCAATGATTGTTTTCTTGAGTTTTTTTTTTTTTTGTGTTCTTTTTTTAGAGGGCGCGTCTGCTCAAATCGAAGAAGGATGAAGGCAATGAAGCATTCAATGGAGGCAACTATGAAGAGGCATTTAACATCTACACAAGTGCTCTTGAAGTGGATCCAAGCAACAATCTTGCAAACTCAAAACTCTACTTCAACCGTGCTACTGTCTGCTCAAAGGTAGGCATTGCTGCTGTGCATTAGTTTTGCTGGCTAGTGTTAGTGACTGTTATGCAGATGGCTTGCTGCTTTTTTTTTTTTTTTTTTCTGTGAAATAACTAAATGTTTTAAACTTGGTATTAGTTCTATCAGCACTTGTAATTTTACAATACACAGATGGAGTTGAAAGGTAAAGATTTCGACATATCTGCCTGTCTCGTTGGGTTGATAACTAAGTGAAACTTAAAATTTTTCGGGTTTTATGAAATAAAATTTAGAAAAAGTGATGGTTGGAAAAATTTCAAGTTTCACAGACGGTTTTGAATGTGTTCCACATGTTATAACTGCTTGTTCATAATTTGTCATGGCGGGGCTAGGTGTTTAACGTTATCGTTAATAGCAAGATTTAGCACAGTGAAGACATACTAGCGTAGACATCGACCAGGCTACCGGACACTTTCTGTGCACACGCAGTGGCCACACCTTGTACCTCCTTTGCCACTGAGAGTGCGCAGGAAGTGTCCAGTAAACCGGTATACATCTGTGCTGGTACATCTCTACTGTGCTGAATCTCTAGTAATGGCTTGAGATTGTGCTTACGATTTGGTGACAGAGGCAAGCAGAAGTCACAATACATCATTTTTTACCTTCTTGTTTTTTCTGCTGTGTGGGTTGGCAATGACCTATATAGGTTGGACATTTTGGTTTTTATTTCTGCAACTGAATGCAACTTTTTTTTTTTTCCCGACTGATTGAGTTACTGTCTCCTTTTGATTTAAAGTGACAACTGTGTGTGTCTGAATGTGACTCAAAATCGGTCTCTGCATATTCATTATTTTATTTGCATTGCAGTCCACTTATTACGATATCGATAAAACCAGAAAATTCAATCCTTATAATAGATTATCATTGTATCTGGAACGGCAAAAAAAGGGAAAAAATACACGCACATATTTTTACATGCATGTAGGTTGCCTACTTACCAGCGATGAGGGAGTTGAGTCGAACAATGCGAGTCATTGTAAAGAGGACTGGACTCTCTTTTACAGAATATATAAATAGCCATAAAATAACTAAAGCATGCATTAAAAAATCTAAAATTTGCTCTTGCTTGAGCAGCAGCTGACGCTTGACAATCACTCTGAGCATAGCTTCCAGTAGCGTACATGTTAGCGGCAGTCCTTTTTCATGCACGAAACCAATCAGTGACTGGGTGAACTGTAGATCATCCACATCCTTAATGATGGCTAAAAGAATCAAATGCCCATACTATTTCACGAGGCTTCCAATGTAGAAAACATGCCAGAAACCGCGATAAATCTGCTGTTTCACCTCGAGGGCTATCGCTGTCCTCTTGCTCGGTGCCGCCTTCTATGCATGTACAATTTTGGCGAACCGCGATACGGCTGCACCTTTATGCGGCAGCTGTTACAGGACAGGCAGCAGACTCATTTCTTAACTGCACGCAATGTGTCAAGAGATTTACTCACGCCGGTATGTTTGTGGCACTTAAGCAGAGTTTTCACATCTTTCTCACTTTAAAACTTTTTTACCAAACATTCTAACAATATTCATGGTAAACATCTTCCGGGCGGCCAGAAAGCTATCATTTGAAGGCTCCGCCTTCTAGAATACGAGTCTGCGAGCGATGGTCTCGCCCGACGAGTGAAAACCAAGTCTTTCTTAAAAACACCGGTTTATTCCGGATCAACAGAAAAGTATAAAATAGAAAAGAAACAGCATTGGTCAAAACTGCGCTGGAAACATGCCGTCGAAGTGCGCGACAATGGACTATGCAGAATAAAACGGAACATTGGTCAGGGCTTCACCGCGACAACACAAAACACACTGCGGCGCGGATAGGGCGAGTACAAAGCGTTGATTACGGTACAAAAGCATTGCTACTCGCGTGGCAGCACTCACGCTAACACTCCTAAGGCTTTCTTGTAGGCGCCGCTTCCGTCTTTGCCTCGCAGGACTCCGCTCCGTCGTCCGTGTACATCCCGCCGGCTTGGGACGCTGCCACGCCCCCCTTCTGTTGCCGGCCTCCTGGCGAAAAAGCCCCGAGCCCTGCTTCCGACACACTTATCTACCCTCTGTCTCGCGCCGATAACATGCCGCCCCCGCTCTGGACAGCTCGCTCATGCGTACTCGCGCTGCCCGGGCGGACACCAACACAAACAGAAAAAAGCGCGCGCGGTTCGAAACGCTAAAGGGGGCTGTGGGGCCCCACACATTGTAGCTAATATTTTGCTGATACTTAATGGTTATAGGGTTTATTTTTACATAAAGGTAATGGGAAAAGTGATAATTCACAAGAATTTGATCATTTTAAGCGATGTATCATTATGTCTGGTATCAATATAAATGAATACATTGTGCTAGTTTTCTCGGTATATCAGTTTATACACCAGTAATTACCGTGCAAGTGTTAGAATTTGGAGCTGTGCTTATATAGAAGTTGACATTGTGGCTAAAAAAGTGATGCAAAGTAAATAAGAGCTGGCATACATGAATGTATTACTTTTAAGAACTAGTCTGACGGGGCTTGAGCAAACGGATGGGGCATCACATGTCAATGGTCGTTACTCTTGATGGTTGGAAGTTTCCGGAACTCTCCACTACGGCATCTCTCATAGCCCTAGTCGCTTTGGGATGTTAAACCCCGTAAACCAACCTTTCACATCATATGGAAGAAGAAAAAAGAAATCTTATTGTTCGCCTGCAGTATGGATGTGCACCTACACCAGTGCTGTGCTTCCTGCAGGGATGTGTGGTTGCTGGCTAAGAGTATGCCGCTAAGTTGGTGTCGCTAGCCCCAAAATGCTCCCCCATTTCAGCTAGAATGGAAAGGACTTTGAACTAGCCAATGCTGATCGTAGAAACATATAACCTTCTTACTGTTGGCACAGTAATGGTATTCTATTATGAATGTAACATTAGTTATTGTAATTTTTCATCGCTGCTGTGTACTGTTTGACGGTGGCGAATCACACACACGCACGCATGCACCACGCGCACACACACACATACGCGCGCACGCACACACATGCAGAGTCAGAGCCTGCAACAGAACTGTCAGTACACAAGCTGTTATACACTTGTCACCTTTTTGATTAATGATTTGACACCCTGGGTTGACGTCACATAAGCCAAAAAGTACTGCATCATCATCCGTCGGCGAAGCGTGACCATAGATGCAAAAAGCATGTGCGACAACACACGCTGAGGCAAAATTTGACGACTCCACTGCGCGAAGGTAGGGCTAGGAAAGAACAAATTTCCGGCTGACCTCGCTCCCCTTGCATCTCTTTGCTGATGGCGATGACAGTACGGATGACGTATGCTGCCATTTTTTTTTTTTTTTTTTTTTTTTTTTTTTTTTTCAGCGTCACACTAGCATCGTTCTTGGCCCCATTTTCTTTCTTTCTTTCTTTTTTTTTTTTTTTACTACTTCCGCACGGAGCTACGTCAAATTTACTCGATCCACGGCAAAATTGGTCGAATTAACGAGAGTTTTGCCCCATAGACTCCTATGTATAATTGGAGGGACCTTGCGTGCACGTCGCATTAACCGATTTGCTGAATTAATGGAGGTCGAACTAATGAGCTTTCACTGTATAACAAAAATGCTTGCTGTTGGCATAATGTGGATTTGAAGCTTTCTGTATGTTTGCTTCATTCAGACAAAAAAAAAAAGATGTTCCTTTGCATATCTGTCAGGCCAAACATTGAGCCCTTGCTCTTTCAAGCAGTCTCCTTATATTCAAAGCTATGCATATACGCCAAGAATGCAGCTTCTTTCTGCGCGATGTGCCTTTTCATTCACTCTATTTTTTGTACATATGAGGTCAGCTTTTGACTCCTTTCACCACCTACTCGGGGTCGCACTCATCAACATACAAAGCAGAAGTAAACTGAAGTCAGCATCTGGTCACCAATCATCACATGGCCACTTGGTCAGTAGCAAGTTAAATACGCAGCTTCACGGCTGCTGTGCTTGGGGCTTGTGTGTTATCTGCACTATGTTATGCGTTAGTTGTACATTGTGCTATCGCTTCAATAGGCCATTAGTATTTGGGAGGGGAAATTTAGATTGACATAATGATTGTACAGGGTTCATTTTTAATGTGCACACAGAATATTAAAATCTGTGCTTAAGGGGTTCAGTTCAGTTGAGTCGTTCAGTCGTGTCCGACTCTTTGTGACCCTATGGACCATGTCACGCCACACTTTCCGGTCTCTCACTATCTTCCTAACATCACATAACTTCATCTGCAGTGCCTCGAGGATGCCGTCTAACCATCGCGTTTGCTGCCTACCCCTTCTCCGGCGACCCTCAACCTTTCCCAACATCAAATCTTTCTCCAGTGACTCCTCTCTTCTCATCAGATGACCAAAGTAGCTGAGCTTTAACTTTAGAAATTGACCCTCCAATGAGCAGTCAGGGTTTATGGTCAACAATATCGACTGATTTGATCTTCTGGCAGTCCAAGGAACTCTTAAGAGTCTTCGCCAGCACCACAATTCAAACGCGTCAATTCTTCGGCGGTCAGCCTTTTTCACAGTCCAACTCTCGCATCCATACATCACAACTGGAAAGACCATAGCACGAGTTATACGGATCTTAGTTGGCAGACTAATGTCTCTGCTCTTTACTAGGCGGTCAAGGCTAACCATTGCTCTCTTTCCCAGAAGCAGGCGTCTCCTAATTTCATGGCTGCAGTCTCCTTCCGAGGTAGTCTTGGAGCCCAAGAAGAGAAAATCTGTCACAGCTTCCACTTCTTGTCCCTTGATGCTCCAGGACTTGATAGGGCAAGACGCCATGATCTTTGTCTTTTTAATGTTCAGTTCAAGCCCAAACTTCTCACTCTCTTCTTGTACGCGCATCAGAAGTCTCTTGAGTTCCACTTCACTTTCTGCCATTAAAGTGGTATCATCCGCATATCTCAGGTTGTTGATACGTTTTCCAGCAATCTTCACTCCAGCTGGAGACTCGTCCAGACCGGCCTTCCTCATGATGCACTCTGCATATAGGTTAAATAGGCAGGGTGACAGTATGCAGCCTTGCCTCACTCTTTTCTCAATCGGAAACCAATCAGTAAGACCATGCCCAGTTCTGACTGTGGCCTCTTGCCCTTCATACAGGTTCCTGAAGAGACAGATGAGGTGAATTGGAACTCCCATCTCTTGGAGAGCTTGCCACAATCTGCTGTGATCTACGCAGTCAAATGCTTTCGCATAATCAATAAAGCAGAAGTAGATGGGTTTCTGGAACTCTCTTGCTTTTTCCATGATCCAGCGAAGGTTGGCAATTTGGTTTCTAGTTCCTCTGCCCTTGCGAAACCCAGCTTGCACATCCGGAAGCTCCCGATCCACATACTGCTGCAGCCTACCTTGGAGGATTTTCAACATCACCTTGCTAGCATGCGAAATAAGCCCGATCGTGCGGTAGTTGGAACAATCTTTGGCACTGCCTTTCTTTGGAATGGGGATGTAAACTGACCTCCTCCAATCCTGTGGCCACTGCAGGGTTGTCCAAATCTTCTGACATAATGTATGCAGAATGTTAACAGCGTCACGGTTGAGGTTTTGAAGCAACTCGGCTGGAATGCCATCAATTCCGCTAGCTTTGTTCTTAGCAAGGCTGGCTAAGCCCATTCAACTTCACTCTTCAGGATGCCCGGCTCGAGATCAGTAATCACGACCGTCTTATGTTGGGTTTGCACATTCGGGTCCTTCTTGTGCAGCTCTTCTGTGTATTCCTGCCACCTCTTCTTTATCTCTGAGGCTTCAGTGAGGTCCTTGCCTCGTTTGTCCTTTATCACGCCCAGCTTAGCACAGAAGCTTCCTTTGATATCTTTGATTGTCTTATACATAGCTCTTGTGTTCCTTAATTGGCGGTTGTCCACAACTGCTTGGCACTGTATGTTCAGGAAGGCATCCTTATCTCTCCTTGCTATTTTCTGAAAATCCGCATTGAGAACCTTTTATCTTTCTCTTTCCCCCATAACTTTTGCCATCCTCCTTTCGTCAGCTATTTGCAAAGCCTCTTCAGATAACCAGTTTGCTTTATTGCATTTCTTTTGCTTTGGAACCACCTTAGTAGCAACTTCTTGTATTATATCACGAACATCAGTCCACATCTCTTCGGGCTCTTTGTCTTCTAGAACTAATTCTTGAAATCGATTCCTCACTTCCACAGCATATTCTAATGGAATTTGATCCAGATCATACCTGAAAGGCCTTCTAGTTTTCTGTGTTTTCCTCAATCGAAGCTTAATTTTGGCAACAAGAAGCTGATGATCGGTGCCACAATCGGCCGCAGGCCTTGTTTTTACTGCTTGTATAGCGCTTCTCCATCTCTGCCAGCAAAGAATATAATCGATCTGATTCCTGTACAGACTGTCCGGTGAAGTCCATGTGTACAGGCGCCTCTTGTGCTGTTGAAAATGAGTATTCGCTATGGTCAGGTTGTTGCCTTGACAAAACTCTACTAGCCTCTGCCCAGCTTCATTTGGCTCGCCAAGACCGAACTTGCCTATAATTCCGGATATTTCTTCACTCCCGACCTTAGCATTCCAGTCTCCTATGAGAAAAACGACGTCTGATGATGGGGTGCAGTCTAAAAGGCATTGTAGGTCCGCATAAAACCTCTCAACGTCAGCTTCTTCAGCAGTAGTGGTCGGTGCAGAGACTTGGATAACTGTTATGTTGAAAGGGTGACCTTGGATCCGAAGTGAAATCATTCGGTCGTTTATGGGGTTGTACCCTAGCACTGCTTTGCCCATTCTTCTGTTTACTATGAGAGCGACCCCATTTCTTCTCTTGGATGCGTGCCCACAATAAAATACATAATGGTCGCCGGAGTTAAATTCTCCCATTCCGGTCCACTTGAGCTCGCTGATACCCAAGATATCAATGTTCAATCTGTTCATTCCTCGCTTGACGACATCCAGATTACCTTGCGTCATAGATCTTACATTCCATGTTGCTATGTGATATATCTCCTTGCAACATCGGACTTTCCGGTCGTTTCCCGACACATCCACAACTGAGCGTCCTTTTGGCTTTAGCCCAGCCGCTTCATTCGTCCTGGAGCTACTAGGAATCGCCCTTTGTTCATCCCCAGTAACATGTGGGACGCCTTCCAACCTGGGGGGCTCATCTTCCGGCGCCATTAATGGTATTGTGACTGGCCATAGGGTTTTCTTGGCAGGAAATACTTAAGGGGTAGTGGGCACAATTTGGATTGTGATTCCTGGCGGTTTTCTGTGCATAAAGTCTAGATGAAGCTATAAATTTTAATGGCCATTGCTTTTTATCTACCACACAGCTAAACAAGCTCAACCAAACTGTTGAAGATTGCACCACTGCCATATCTTTGAATGAAGATTACCTCAAGGCTTACATGAGGCGTGCCAAAACGTATGTATCGTTCACATAATACAGTGTTGCCTGTTTTTATCCCCAAGCCAGTTTTTATACTCAGTCTTTGTAGTTCTTTGCAGCGCTATCAAAGCTGTGGTGAGTACAGAGACGCTGTTCTGATGCTGTGGATTGTAGTGTCAGTATAAAATGTGCGCATGAGGTAACATGCTCAGAAGTGTGCATGCACTTGGTGGTGCCTTTTCAAACAGACCCTTAAATGGCCACTGACCAAGGTCTGGACGTACCCCCTTGCTGGAAGGTGACATCAGCGGTCAGTTAACGGGTAGCCAAGGCACTAGCGCTGCACAACAAGACTGCTTGCAAAGTGACAGAAGAGCATCAATGCTAGCAGGGCTGCCCCTCGCAACAACTGATGACAAAACATCAGTTGTGGAATGCCACCTAGAACTCTGCATGACGCCATGTAGCCCGCTTAGCCCTTGCATATCAGTTTTGCCGTGTGCAAGCCTCATGATTGGCCTGACCATGCAAAAATGTTATCATAAGCCACAAAGGTGCCCCAATGCACATATTTCACTCTGCATAGTGCAGCTTACGCAAGCTGACTTTGAGCCAACACTTCGGTCATACATTTTTTTATCTTGTTCACCATAACCTATGGTACCTACACTTTAGGTCTAAAAAGGAAACAGAGCAATTAAAGTGGTCGCAGTGACGAATCCTCAGCAGTGCACTTTGGGCACAACTTTGCCTCGTCACGAGGTCCTCCACATGCCAGGTTGCTAACGTGATAGTGTTCTAAAACAAGGTGAATGTGCAGTCATGTTCATAGCCATTTGTTGACTGCATAGTCGCACTGTCGTGCTGCAGTGGCTGCACTTCATTATTTGGCCTGTAAGTGGCAGTAGCCTTGCGGCAGTGGGTCGCGATGGCCATCAGCATATTACCGTGTGGCCTTCAGCTGTATGGTGGCAGTCACTTCTTTGGAGGAGCTGTGAAAGTGCAGCATTAATTGAATCGAATAGCAAATGCTATTTGGAATATTTGCACACACCTAATTTTTTTTCCTTCTGTGGGACTGTTACTGAATGACAGCTGTTTCAGAACATCATCAGTCCAGGCCATTCTACATCATTCAGAAATAAATTTATGCCACTGTCACTGTACTTTCAGTTACTTTAACGATGCGCATATAATATGAGATCAATTTCTTTCTCTTTTTGCATTCTCTGCAGATGAAATTTTTTGGTTTTGCTCTTTCAACTGTTTTTTCGTTCAATGCATCTCATTGTCCCTTTTTTTTTTTTTTTCTTTTTATCTCTTCTTTCATCTCTTTCCAGCTACATGGATCTGGAAATGTACGAGGAGGCTGTGCGAGATTATGAATGCATTTTCCGGAAGGACCAGACTCGAGGTACCTTTCCTTTTGTTTAGTTCTGCTCACACCTGATGGTGGAAGGGTGGTCTCACCAATCAAGAAAGGTCATTGGCCTGCTTGCGAAATGGCTCATTGGCTGAAAAGGTTTACTGAAATCTTGAGTGAATATGAAGGTTGAAAAAGGCATTCATTGATATTTCTCACATTTTTGGATTCCTAAAAGAAGTGATGCTCCTTAATAAGCTATAAAAACTTGAAGAAAAAAAAATAGATTAGTCCTTTTCAGAAAGTATAAACAAACCACCCTGTTCTTGGCGCATGATAGCCTTAGTTGCTTATGGGCCAAAAACCTCAACATAACACAACACACATTGCCCACCAGGCCATGTTGGGTGCTGTTGACACTGTTGTTGTGAAGATTGTTTTTGTCAACTGAGAGGGGGGGGGGGGAGCAAAAATGTTTATCTAGATTTTATTTTCTTTTAGATTACCAATCAACAGCGGAGGGCCAGTAGGGTCACAGCGCCACAATTTCGCAGTGGCGGCAGACTGGAAACACCGCCTGTGCACAGGCGATAAAGAGCACACTTCCACTCAAGCTCGGCCATTGCTCGTCATGAGTGGCAGTTCATTAGGTGTAGCAGGCATGCATTGTGTTACACTTAAGTCTGCCATTTTTTTTGGGGGGAGGGGGGGGGGGGTGTAGAAGTCACGATTTTTGAACCTTTGAAACTGATAATGGTAAGATTTGCTTAGTTGTAAACTGAGCATTGAAAGTTAAGCTGTAGGAAGTTTTAAAGCATCTTGTTGAATTGAGAGCTCAGCATTCATGCTATACAGCTGACTCTTTGTGCCTCCTTTTCTTATACAGCTTGGGCTTTGCAGCATACATGAGAATTTGTTCAGACGCATATGTTTACATTCACTTGCGTATCCTGCAAAGCAGAAAGGTAGACTGCAGAGCTTCGTGTGGTATCGCTGGTTGAAATTCTGCTTAGGCACCCCTCTTATTTAGGGTAAAATTTGTCGGGCTTGTTGGTTCATAGTTCAATGCAATAAAAAGCTGCGCTAATAAGACACGGACGAAGGAAAGGCAGGACGCACACAAACGCAGACTGACAACTTTATTTCGTGAAGAAAACCAAGGCATATGTACGCAATCTCCGCTACTATCTAATCACAAAAAACAGCAAGCGAAGAAGTGACGTGCACTAAATCAACACAAAATATCAAATTGTGCTGCAGAGATGATAAACTTAACTAGGGCCGGCCCACTAAGTAAACCAAAACCAAAAATCTTCCAGTCTAACGGATTATTACCACAACTATCAAATGGTAATGCACGAATACAACACAGTGATGCAAGACAAAACCCATAGTACATCATACCACCATCTTCAGGCTGAACAACGAAACATGGTATAAAAACCAGGTCACACAAGCTGCTTATACAAGCCTCGTCAGAAACAAGAAATGCAGTGAGAAAAGTCACCAAGTCAGGCTAAAACCAATTGTCTAACATTAATACCAACCACAACAACAACACTAACAACAAAAAAATTCGCGAAGCTATGACATCCGACCAACACGCAACCCACAACGCAGACACATGAAAGAAGGCCAAAGCAGAGCCTATACATGACCTTCCAAAAACTTAAATTCTTTTTCCGACCACTAAATAGAGGGCTTGCTGACGCAAAAGCTTGTGGTGCTGATGTAGAAGGTTTCAATTACTAGGCGCTCCCATTTGTCTTTCGACCTGGCCAGAAACTTCGTCCTCTCAAAGTAAGGCACGCATTCCCTTTTGTTGTTTAAGCTGCTTGTGTGACCTGGTTTTTATACCATGTTTCGTTGTCCATCCTGAAGATGGTGGTATGATGTACTATGGGTTTTGTCTTGCATCACTGTGTTGTATTCGTGCATTACCATTTGATGGTTGTGCTGATAATCCGTTAGACTGGAAGATTTTCGGTTTTGGTTTACTTAGTGGGCCAGCCCTAGTTAAGTTTATCATCTCTGCAGCAGAATTTGATATTTTGTGTTGATTTAGTGCACGTCACTTCTTCGCTTGCTGTTTTTTGTGATTAGATAGTAGCGGAGATCGCGTATATACGCCTTGGTTTTCTTCACGAAATAAAGTTGTCAGTCTGCGTTTGTGTGCGTCCTGCCTTTCCTTCGTCCGTGTCTTATTAGCGCAGCTTTTTATTGCATTGTCCTATTTAGGCTTCCAGCGAAAAGGTATATACTATCGTGGACAAAAGTTTCCAGGACGCATCATCAGGAATCGAAGGCAATAGCTCTGTTAGCCAAAGAATGGGGCGCTTGTACGCCAAATTTGCTTTTCTCGTGTCCTGGACATTTTTGCCTCCTATAGTACAGTCTTGGTCAGAAGTTCTAAAGCCAAAGGATTTTCGTCTTAGCCGCAAAATGAAGCAGTCATGGCACTGTTAAAAGACTAAAGAGCCGTGAAGTATAACATATTGAACCAGTGAAAGACACAGAAACACAAGATAAGAAAAACACATGGCAGCACTGTCCCGTGTTCTTCTTTTGGAGCTTCTCTGCAAGTAGGAAAACTTCTTTGGCTCTAGTCTGGCTTTTAAAAACTTCTTGTCAGCATATGCATTTTTCGGAAAACTTCTTTGTTGTAGATAACGGGATAGCTTTTAGCCCATTGTTATTGTAGCTTCTCAAAAATATATTTTTCCATCCACAATATCCTGGTGTCATGTCAGTTTTGCAATAAGCGTGAACACGTGGCAAAAATAATATTCTGTGTCTGCACCATTTTGAAATTTTTGCACTTGTTGTTGGCATGAGTAAGCAAAGTACACATCGCATAAGAGTGAATGAAGTATTGTTGCAATACTTAGCTTTAGCTGCACAGCTCGAAAAACAAAAAATGCTGGAAACCATTTTTAATGCGCTGCAGTGCATTAACTCTATTCACCTCATAACCTCTTCAAGCTCTATAGACCTTATGCAAAATTGCTGCCATCTATCGGCTGCCGCGCGCGTTTCTGCCATGTTCAAGGGTAGCTGCACTGAAGAGCGGCAAGCGGCATAGGGAGTTGCGCAGCCGGCTGCATTAATGCTCGTTGTTGCTGATAATATTGCCATACTGTTGTGCCCCTTAGAATAAGGGGCACAACAGTATGGCAATAATTAATGGCAATTAGAATAAGGGTGTAGAAGAAAAGAAGCAGCAAGTTACATCCCTTGAGCTTTTTTTTTTCTTTTTTTTCTTGAGACTTTGGTTAATCTGCTCTCGCGTGGTTGTCGCGCTAGGCGCAAGTTTCGATCAACGGTGCGCCTGAATTGTAAAATATCTTATTTAGCATGCATTGGAAGATTGCAAATCAGTACCCGGTGCTAAGGCAGACAAAATATATCGCCCACAGCGTGTTAAATTTGCCTGTAGACGGACTGCACATTGCCTTTTCGCATAAAAGATGTGCAAGAGTGTTGTTCCTGATTTCCTTGTTGCGCCAACTCTCAGCTTTTAAGGTTTCATGCATACAAGCTGTCAACAGATTTCGCCCGTATGTATACATCCAGGTATCCAGATATAACAAGTTTCGGCACTTCAAAGGCGCCAGACTGCTCTCTTAAATTCCAGCGCGATATTCTAACGTCTTTGCGCATTCGATTCATGATGAATTGAATATAGTCGACTACGTCCAGGCTTCAGTTGCCGAGATGCGTCTCCAGAACACGACTTGCAAAAGAAATGACTCCGAGTATATACAGGGCAGCAACTGCCCCTACCGTTTAGCTGCTTTCGTCTACCGCGAGTTCGCATGATTGTTGTTGCTATCGTATCAAGGTATCAAGGAAGCGTATCAAGGAATGCCCTGGAGCAACAACGAAGGTTTTGCCATTTGTAGCTACGCTGTTACCACCGTTCGCAAGAAGTTTTGGCAGTGCAGTATCGCTTCACGAAGTAAAATTGGAATGTAGGCAGCGTGGACAAGTCAATCGTCTATTATTCCGTCATTTTTTTTCTTTGAATGCAAACAAATACACGGAAGTCACGGCACAAAGCAGGCGCAGCTAACGCGACGGCAGCAGCTGTAAGCGCGGCCAACGCACTGAACCCTTGAATATGGCGTCGCGTAGCGCGGTTCGCTGAAGGTCCGATAGATGGCAGCAATTTTGCATAAGGTCTATAATAGTAAGAAATAAGCCTGCTGATGTATGATGTACTGCTCTACCTTTCCTATGTGAGACAAAGTGCAGTTGTGTGAAACACGACTTTCATGCTGCCAGATAACACCGATAAATCTTTTTCTCTTCTTCTGAACACAAATGTTAAAACAAGCTTCAGGGCAAGGCCAAATTCTCGCTTACCCTTGGTCAAACTAATTTCACCGCAGCCGGTTTTGCATTTTGGAAGCTTCAGGAGATCATTTACCAAATCCGAGATGAAGATCGCGAAGTACGTCTCATCAAATGCACAGTCTGTCGCATCTTTGCCACCACCGAAAAAGTCCTATTTTCGCTTCGTCGCCGAATTTGTCGCGAGCTCCTGCAGCCACTTTTCAGCTCTGGCTTTGTTTTGCTGAATATTGGATGGCTGCAGCGTCACAGTGTTGTGTCGTATGAGACCGCTATCGATGCAATTCTCGGAAGCTGGCGGAACCACTGGGCCTTTTTCTTCACGGTGTCGCTGACTTGCACACGACAACCAATAGAGTTGCGCTTTTTTTTTATTTTTATTTTTTTGCCCCTTCTTTCTCTGCAACCAGTCGCCAAACAGGGTTGGAGGCGGTGGCAAATTCAAGACAAAAGACTGCTGTTTCAAACGAGATCGTGATGGTTTCGATTGGAGCTGCGAAACATTTTTGGGCCATCAGAGCCTGGCTCCCCGCTTAACAACTTCTTTGCTCCTTTTCTTCACAGAAAACAAGCGGCTGCTGGATCAGGCAAAATTAGCGCTAAAGAAAAGCAAATGCAAGGACTACTACAAGGTGCTTGGAATACCAAAAGATGCAACTGTTGATGATATTAAGAAAGCCTACAGGAAGCGTGCCCTCCTCCACCACCCCGGTAAATTTTTTTCTGTCACTGCAGTAGAAGTGGAACCTGGCAACATAGCATGCCAGCGGTGAAACATCTGTGAAAGTGGGACTCTACTCTTGGACAAAGCTACGGAACTGACACTGACTAGGTCGCAGCAGAATATAGGGTTTTGAAATTTTGTGGGTCGGGCTCTGGCAACTGGTATATCGCGCAGTCGCCGACTGATTTTTCGGATGTCCGATTATCCAGACTTGTCTGATTATTCGAACTCTGCCATGGTTCTGTTCTCCATAGAGCTAGTGTATAACACTGACCAAAATTGTGGGCATTTTAAGGGGAGACGCGGGTCGAAAAACGGCGATTTTCAGTAAAAAAATCACTTTTGTGATTTTAACTGTTATAGCAACACTGATCCTTCCTCTTTATTATATAAAAAAATCAGAGCCGAAAACAGTCGCGAAATTATTTAAAAAGTCTGTTAAAGCACTCAAGGTGGCTAGAGAAGGGGCAGATATGACCCATGTTCAAGCGCGTGACGCGTCGAATCGCGGCGTCGCACGCCACTGGAATTTTGCAAGGCGGCAGGCCCACACTTTTTCTCCCTAAAGCTGGCTTTGCCGCTTCACAAACCCCCAGCATGTAATAAAAAAAAAAAAAAGTTTCGCCAGCCCAAACCTAGCATTTTCACTGGCCATTTAAATCACGTGGTGAGATTTCGACCACACCATTGGCTGTCAGCGTGGGAAGCGGCCATAGCTCGTCTGCTCTTCATGCGACGCGCAGCTCGCTGTCACGCTTGCCCGCTAGTTTTCTCTCGGCGTATTTTCAAAATTTCATGCATCTTCGTGCTCTTCGCTGCGATAGAAGCCGAGAAGAAACATGATTTTCGGTGTCGAAAGTACCGGTCAAACCACGCGTTCAAGGGAAGTCACCGGCAAAGTGAAACAGCGTGCAGTGGAGACGTCCGCGGCAGCTAGGCCTAACCTCGGCGGAGGCGACGCTTTTGACGGCTCGGAGCCGGCTGGGCATTGAAGTTTCAGCGACAGCTTAGGCGATTTCGTCAGTGCATTGGATAAGAAGATAAGGATCTTCGAGAACTTCGAGCGTTGAGGAGACCTAGTACGGCGAGTGCCTTTATCGGCAAGATCGGTGCCGCGAACGCACTGGCGAGCGGAGCAGCTAGCTTGTCGGGAGCGCGGACGGTGCTAACTTTCCGTTCGCGAGTTGGCCAAGAAGCGAAAAGGACTCTCGTCGTTTCTAGAACTGCGTTGCAGCAGTGTAGCGTGTGCCGCGTCCGTTGTGTCATAGTCGTGCTCGTCGCGGTGTACAGCTCCGGTGGACGACGCCCTTCAGCCAGCCCGAGGGAGATTTTCGTCGTGAACGTCAATGCAGTGGTTGGGGCGCGCGTTATCGGTGCTGGATACAATCAACTTGCCCGATTTCGTGTGATTCTTGGTTAGCCGAAACAAGTGCACCATAAGGAGTTTAATGCCATAACAAAAAAAGTGAACCTTGTGGTTACAAAGCAGTGGCTGACAGAAACAAGGTCTCAGCATCGCTAGCTAGCGAAGAAAGCACGTCTTGAGAATGCTGCTCACAATGTCACTGTGGGAGCAACATATGATGCTGGTGAATTCTAAAACTGTGCACTGTATCATGATACCCTGGCCTGCATTGTGTGCAATTTTCATGCAGGTAGTGCTGCTACAACAGCAATAAACAGCTTTTGTATCTTTAAATCGCATTTTTCTCATATTCTTATTTTGGGCCGAATATGGGTTTTGTGCACAATATTTTATTCGTCATTTTTGTTCAATCAACACCAAATTTGGCATGCATGATCTTTAGGATGTGTAGAATGCAAGTATCTAGGTTTAAATGCAATCAGCAGTATTTTTGGGCATGCAAATTAAAAAAATTGTCTTGTTCTAGCCACTAAAAACAAGGCACCAGATATAAAATTGTCTCAAAATATTGCATGCCAAGGGAATTTTGCTATGTTGCTTATTTGCACTCAGGGGAGTGTTGGGGACAAAAAGAACTAGTTGGCTCTGCCCTACCATGCTTGCTGCTCTGTACAGCAGCTGCACAAACATGCATTGTTTTTCACTTATGCATGGCATTTAGAATATGAAGGCATTAAGCTATTTTAAAACTAAAAGCATATTTAGAAAGAGGAGATCAGTGTCGCTGCAATGTTCATTCACCTAGCATCAATATTAAGAAAAAAATGTTTTCGAGTAGCATCTCCCCTTAAACATTTTTCTTTTGATTTTCTGGACTTTTTTTTCTCAATTGCAGGTCAAAAGCTAAGAAATAGTGCCTGAACATTGTTACCGTTTTGTTGTATGCATCCCGCATACCCCTGTACTCTCGGTAGCAGGTACCGTTAGTTGTGACGAGTCAGTGAACCCATTACTCCATGAAATTGGGTGCTGTGGGCCCCTACCTCACGGTTCTGTCCAGCGGTGACAACAGAACTCCATCCCACTGAGGGTGGGCCAGTAAGCATTAATGTGCTTCTATCATGTGACCATACGTCATGGCTTTCGTGTAGCTTTGAGCTCTTTAGCCAGCAAGCCACGGCGGCACGGGTCCAGTTGCAGATGGCTATGCGAAAGCACTGAGGGCAAAAAAGAAAAATTGCTCGTCTGTCTAGTATCCCCGAAAAGCACCCGCTGCCAACTGACAACAGACACTGGTTTTACTTCATTTTATTACACCGGTTGTCCCAACTAAACGCGGCTTTTGGAAGAGCTCGCAAAAAAAAAAAAAAATGTATTTACATAGTTGTGGGAGCGGCTAGACACCGCCTGAACAGCAGATGTTCACATTGTTATTGCATCAAGATTATAGTGCAATACGCCTTACAAGCGCTGATCGCTGCGCCACTGATCGGGAATCCTGCTAAGCGTATGTGAGCTGCGAGTGCTGCATTTCCTCTCCTGTTTCTGTATCCGTCACAATGTGCTCATTTTGGTGGGCTCTTGATTAGCCGTGGATTTACCTTCACGTAGGCCTTGAGTGGTGTGAAGGAACAACTTTCTGGGTAGCCTGTGGCTCGAAAACTATTAATTCAGCTTAAAAGCACAACTGGAACCAAAATTGTCACTGAGGCCAGATATGCCTGAACTACTTGATGTAGTAACACTTGAGACAAGCCCCGCACCCCTAGCCTTGGCTGCATATAGCCACAAAAGGCTGTCCCGGAGTATAGCAGGAATTTCTAGCTAGACAGTGGGTGCATTGCTCTGGCTCGGAGGTTCTCAAACTTTGTTGTTTCAGGGAACCCCCACAACCATCAATGTGTGCCAAGGAATCCCTTACTCACAATCTCTTATCACAAGTGTTAAATCTGGGCAGGTCTCATGCTCAAGCATAGCCCATTCTGCTTTTGTTAACATTTCATCTCATTAATGTGCTTGACTAACATCTGGACTGTAGTTGGCCAGCCAGCTTTGATGCACACAAATTGAGGCACAAATTAAGAGATTAGTAATTGAGTGACTAGCAGGCACACTACTCAAGCAAGTACACAAATGAGGATCTACAAAGGCATCCATCAATCGGAACTACTAATTTCGTTGCGTTATACCCTCGAAGGCGGAGCTTAAGAGTGTCTGCAATTTTTTGTTTTCACGGTTAAATATGTCTGCCATGACTGATGGTTTATTCGTGGAAATGGTTTTGTTTATTGCAACTCATTTCTGGACCAGCTGGTATAGGGTGTGTGCTACGCTCCTTGTTTTAATTCGCTTTCCCTCTAAAAAATTGCTGTCTTTCGTGTTCTTCAAAAAGCAGAAAATCAAAAGCACACACCATAGCAAACGAGATTGCGTAGAGGAAAATCATGTAGAAACAAAATTAGAATTTCAATACATTCACAAAGATATAAAGTAGCATCAAACAGCATTGGTGGCATCATGTGTAGACATTGAGTGAACTCTGAATGTGTGAAATTCAGGTACATCCACATGCTGTCTTTAAAGCTCTTTCTCTGAAATTATGAAAAAGTACACTTATACTATCCTAATTTTCAAGGCATGACAATGAAATTACATTGTAAATTATTTTTTTCATGCTTTTAGCCCTCTCGCATAGTCAGATCATATGAAGGGAAGTGTAAAATGGTTAAAATGAATGAGGTATACAATATACAGAGATGTAAGTGCTGCTACATTTTCTCCAGCCTGCTCCAAGATGCAGTTGTGTTCCAAAATGGCTGTCACAATGTTTCACTACCAAATTTAGCTGAACGCTGGAACGATGGCTGTGCACTGGTGGAAGCAGTGTAACGAACACTGGGCTTGATAAAGTGAAATTTTCAAAACCTAGGGAAGCATGGAGCATAATAAATATTTGTTTGCAAGTAAATTTAATATGAGCTGCAAGGGATTGGGGGTAATTAATTAGGAAAAAACGAGCTGTGCATGTGACAGAACCTTCTCCCAGCCTTTTGAATCCCTGATGGAGAGAGAAGCGAGAGCACTAAGCGAAGCAAATAGGCACAAACTAACTCAAGCCATTGTGAAATTTGTCCAGCTGAAAAAACTGCACGAGTTGTTCTGATGCTTTTGTTGTGAAAATAAGCAGGCATTTCACCAGCGAGCTTCTTTGCAAATGACAAGCGTGCCAAGCCTACATCAAACAGAAACATGCTAGAAGCGTTACGGAGTGGTGCACCGAAGGTACCAATCACTAGAAACCCCAAGGGCGTTGAAAGGCCATACAGGGCCTGCCAATGTGGTGAAATTGAGGAAGCCCCTAGTGTTGCTCAAGCAAAAACGTGAGGGGCTATTGACGGAAGACAGCAAAAAAGTCTACCCTTGAGTGACGTTGATCCTCCCTGAAGACACTACTTACCAGTGTCCAGGTACTTATCAGCACAGGCATAGGATGAAAGGACGTGCACAACGCGCAGGACGAAAGTGTACTTCTCATTGACGTAAACACCAAACGGGCAGCAGCACAGCAAAGTGGTACACTCCACGTTTTAATCTATCAAGTCAAAATATGCAGAAGCGTTAGGTCAAACTTGGTGTTCAGTTATGAAGCGCACGAGCAAGCGTCCCGTTTGCTGTTCTGAATTGTTGCTTATGTCAGCCTGTATTATTTTAAACATCTTTACATCTTTTAGCCTTTAAGGCTAGAAACATGCTCCAATGAATAACTAGAATGCTCCAAAATGGCATTGTTACTGCTCCCTGAGCTACTACAAAATGCTCAAGCTTGCTTCCACCCACAAATATGAATGCTTAATGTAAAACCATATTATTATAGGGCTTTCTTGCTACAGCTGTTAGGTTTTTGTTGGTGCGACTTGCTTTTATAGCATGTTGCTCACTTTCCTAGATCGACATTCCAATGCTCCCGAGGACAAGAAGCGTGAACAGGAAAAAAAATTCAAAGAGCTTGGTGAGGCCTACAACATTCTTTCCGACCCAAAGAAGCGAATGCGATATGATGAAGGAAGAGACTTGGATGAAATGGAGGGCTCTTCTTCAGGTAGGATGAAAAGGTCTTTGTGAACAGAGTTTAGCGACATATGTGTACATTTGACAATAACTACTTTTTCTGTATTTGCAGACCCCAACCCCCATGTTTTCCGGACATTCTTTTTTGAAGCACCTGGATTCTCCTTCTCAACAAATGCCAATTCTTTTCAACATAACTCGGGATTTGGATTCCCTGGAGGTTTTAATTTTCAGTTCCGATAAAGCATGCCAACATGCACATCATGTTTGTTGTTGTTAAATCATTTTCAGGAAGAAGCTGCATTATTTTGAAATCATTGTCGAAACGCAGGTAGCACATGGCTACAGTTTTGAAGATTCCTATTGTTTCGTTCATACTGCAGATGCAGTTTTCATAAAAACAGTCTTTTGTCTGAGATTTTTTTCTGCATTAAAAGTACTGTTTGTAAGTGATGTGTAATGTTTCTTTCGTGGCATTGTCCATTATTCATCAGTGTTGCTTTTGGCTGCCGGTAGTGTCGTATGAAGAATTTGACATCGCTGCTTAATGGAGGAGTAAGGAAGCTGAGCAGCTGTTTTAAATGTCTGCTATCCGTTAAAAACAACTGTTACTGTTTAAATGCAGGTCCTATTTTCGCTGCTATCCATCCCTTGGCTTCCCAGAAGGGAGTTCTGGGTGTTGTAACTACATTCACAGGTTTTGTACCTGTGATATAGTTATTTCTGAATTCCTATCACTTGTGTACAGACCAATTAAAAAATGGCAATGTGGCAAAGTGGTAGTGCATTAACCACTGCTGCCTAAGTGGTTAATGCACTAGACTAATTAGCCTAAAGGCCTGGGTTCAAGCAAGGCTACTGCAGCCACATTTCGATGGAGGTGAAATGCAAGATGCCCTATATGCTTCGTAATGTTGGTGCACATTGCAGAACCCCAGGAAGTTGAAATTACACTCTGCCCTCCAACGGCACCATTGCCTCATCTTTTGCTGTACCACTTGTACTGGTGTTGCTGTGCAGCTGAACACAGTTCCTGGAGTGGAATTTTTTTAAGATATGGATGTGTTCATTTCACTGCAAGACATGGAGTTTCTGATATGTGATGGCATAAATTATTGCTACTTGTATTTATATGGTGTTATTTTTTTATTACAATAGAAGATTTTGGTAGTTTTTTGAACACTCCTAAAACTGAATATAGTGGGAGTTAACAAAGCGCAGGCTTATTTCAGTCTCTGCTCTCGAATACATTGTACATAGGTGTCCACCAGATTTTTTTTAAGCAAGCGTAACAGCTTCTCTAAAATTTTCAAGGCTTTGTGGCTCGCAGTCGTCGCTCCTGATTGGCCATCACAGTTCTGGATTCACAGAAAGTTGGTAGCCGTCGGTAGACGGGAGTCTAGGAGGGGGCGCGTAGAGATCGGCTGAAGTTGCAGCACGTGTACACTTGTGGACCGCTTTTGGAGCATCTCTTCAGCCGCATATTAGGCGATAGGGGAAGAGCAAAAGCAGGCAGTAGGAAGCACCCGGAGACTGCCCGTTGAACTGCACTTGACGCCAGTGTTGCCCCATTGGTCAGCTGGATTTTCCCAGGTGTCAACACAATTTCCCTTTTTTTTTTTTCACGAAACATATGTTCTTAAAATAATTTTAGAGTGAAGCCGTCCAGTCAAATTTATAAGAAAAGTAGCACAATAGAAGAAAGTATAGATCACAGGCATAATGTTGATCAAGGGAATAGTTGACGGCACCTTCCCAAAGCCATCTGTGCAGACTGGCAGTAGCCGTAGTGTTTCCAAATATATATGTTGTGATGTTAGCGACCTGCTCTTGCTTGTCATGCGCTAACCTCTCCCCCATTGTGACCCCGTACCTTTTCTCCAACTTATCCCCTTCTCCCCTCTGCACCCCTAGACCGAGGCCTGATTGTGTCCACTGCATGAGGACAAAACTCCGTTTCCTTTCTTCCCTGGCCTTGACTGCAGAGCCACAGAAAGTTGTTCCGAATGTATCTGAATGCGTTCCGGGAATTAAGTGTGTATACTTCTATCACGTACTTGACTCTTAGAAAAGAAAGGTGTCCCATTTGGAGTTTTCTAAAAGTGAACCCGGAATGTCACGCGATTGACGGGACGGGTTACCGAGAATTTGTGCAGAAATTCGTTCCTAGTAGTGTGGTGGGCTTATTTTCCAAACAGTAGTCGAGTGCAAGTGGGGACATTATGCGTCCATTCCGAAGGGCTAGACGATGCTAGCACTGCACGCAATTATTGCGCAGCAGTTTGTCGCGTCGATGAAGCAAAGGGCGTTGTTTCATGGTGAGAGAGAAAGCAAACATTTATTTATTCGTTTATTTATGAATACTGCGGTCTTTGTTCAAGACCTTAGCAGGGTAGGTACATGCACACAAATGAACGTACAGAAAGGCAGAACAATATTGGTGAATTATTTCAGGTGCTCTTCAAATCATCTATATAGTCAAAAAAGATATTGTAGAGCTTCCTTGGTTGGGTCTTCATTTCAGGACTCCCGCGGCCTTTGCTGCCCGGCTGGCCCATTCAGTCAGCCAAAGCAATTCCGAACAGCACCGGTAGTCGAAATTGCAAGTATAGGCTGCTTAACACGACCACACAAATTCAAGAATGACCCAGGGCAATATGACTCTGGAGACCAGCCACGATCGAGGGTCAGCGACAACCATAAAGGGTACCGGGGTAGAAGCAAGTCGAACTCCTTGGGAAAACTGTGGCAAGGTTTATATCGGACAAACAGGTCATTTTCTGAATGATCGCCTAAAATAACACCAGCTTTCGATGAAGTCAGGTGCTGGGTCAAATTTACCCCTTCACTATGGCGCATGCCCAGACGCTACACGTGATAAGCCATGCCTGCCTTAGTTGGCAGGTACTAAAGTTTTGAAGAGCCGTAACCAGGTTGCATGTGAGTTGACCGAAGCGTTCTGCATAATGAAGAAAGGTGAAGCTTGCGTAAGTGACCCATCAATCAGATTGTATCTGAATGAAGGCAGGTCTTTAGGCTGCGCTTAATGTGTGACTTGACAGGTTGAAGCTATATAAGTTTTTTTTTTTTTTTTTTCAAACAAAAATCAGTCGCTTGTGGTGTTCATCTGGTCCTTGTCTTTTTTTGTGCGCAGTACCCCCCTTTTATTTATCACGATTGACCAACTCTCCCAACAACGCTCTCTCCTAAACTCTCTGTCTGCCATTGTACAAAGGGGGCTCGAACCCCTCAAGTAGTTTTCGCTTTCGAGCCCCTTCCGCCTTGATGGAAATAAACTCATTCATTCAAAGCAATTCTTCACTAACAACCGCAATAAACCATCGAACATGTGAATAGACTAAAGTACTCAGCCTTTGTGCCTGTGTGCTGCCTTTGCATGAGCAGCCACGTAACAAAATTTTTCCTTTCTTTGCCTCGCAAACCAATGAAGCCGAAATCTTGTGAAGAAGGAAAACATTTTATCATATACAGCACCAGTGCACTCTGCCAAGAATGTTCTTTTTCATCAAGGGCTTGACCGATATTGTCTCAAGTTAAGTCTCAATAAAAGCCTTAAAAAGGCATTCACATGCACCAAAAATAAGCAAGAAGCTGTTCCAATGATGTTAAAATGCCTCTAGCCATGAACACCAGTACCTTATCGCAACGAGTCTACCCACAGTATTCCACAAGGCCTTTGAACTTATCGAGAGGTGTGTTGCAGGACTTTTTCTGAATGCACTTCAAGCATGCATGCCCGGGTGCCGAAAACGAAGCTTACGGCGCTCGACTACTGTTCCCAAGGATGTGGGATCGAGTCCCGGCCTCGGCGCCCAAGCTGGGCCTACTGGGGGTGCAAAGTAGGGTTAGCGCCCTTAGGAATAGATGAAACCGGAAGATTTCAAATCAGTTTTCTAGTTTCACGGGGCAGCTTTGGTGGCGTTATTCGGTACAGAGCAACCATGAACATCCTCGAACCGATCGTGAAAATATTAAATCTCATTACCATTTTTAAAACACCGCGAAACGCATGGGGTTGCGATTTGAAAGGGCGGCCCATATAAATGCACGTAAACACAACTTATCGCAACATTTTTCTCGTTTTGCACAGCACCAGAAGTGGCAGCCGGTCGTTAAACGTTGGCCAGCGCTTTGAAGAAGCGTGTGACAAAGTATGCTGCGTCATTGGGGAGGCAATCTACTTTTAAAACCCTTCGTTGTTTTCCGAGTTAGAAATTCATTGCGGTAGTGCGGCCCATACAAAATATATGTAACAAACGTTTCGCAAAGAAGCTGACTAAGGCCTACGAGAGCAGTCGTTTGTTAATAGTTATAGTTCATTATTCTAAGACCATGGATATATGTATGCAACAATAGTTCGCGTCTGACATCTCTGTAAAGCATATTTATATCAACAAATATGTGTGACACGTTCTATGAGGCGAATCACCCAAGCGGCTTTTTTTTTTTTTTTTTTTTTTGTGAACATCTTGTACCACGCCCTGACATCATATATTGTATGGCGGAAGTAAAAAAAAAAAAAGAAAAAAAAAAACATTACAAGTGTTAACGACGTGCATGAGCCGCGTAAGGTAGTAGAGAGGCCGTCGATACACGGTTCATTTAGTAAATCGAGAGGAATAAAACTCAAAATAACGGGCCCGACGTCATTCCGTTCAGAAAATATCAATCGTGGCTAAGTAGAGGCAATAAGTATTAAAATGTATGCTTGTGTAGTTGCGTCGCGATACATGGATGTGATGAGCAATTCGTAAGCAAACATTTTTACAAGCTTTTCAGTTTTCGTGTTGTCTGTCATCTACTTTTAAATGGTGCAGCCATACCGGGTTGGGGTAATTTCCGGCCTGTCTGCGAATACTTTTGGCCTCTTCGTTGTTTAGCTCTCTATGTGGAGTGGAGAATGTTTTTCTGTTTAGTTTGTAGTATTCACAGATCCTGGCAGGTGTTTAACCTCTCCTCGGGTTCTGGGTTGTCGACCTGCTCGACGTTTGTCCGGTGGTAGATATCTCGGGCGAGCGCGTGAGCGGCTTCGTTTCCAGACACCGATTCGTGGCCCGGGGTCCATTTTATTGTGATCCTCCGTGAGATCTCCCTGGATTCGAGAATTTTCTTAGCCGCGGATGACACTCTTCCTTTAGTCAAGTTCCAAATGGCTGTTTTGCTGTCGCTTATAATTACTTTAGCTTTTGTGCCGACGCAGGCTATAGCGCAATTGCTACCTCTTCAGCGATGACTACATTTTTTGTTTTTATAGACGCCGTGATTAGAGGGGCTCCGGCTCCGTCCACAACGCTGCGATTGCAGCCCCCGATTTCCCAGTGGCTGCGTCAGTGTACGCCACAAGGAGTTCGGGTCAAGCTTGCTCATCTCCTTTTCGATGGCTTTGGCTCTGTCTTTTCTTCTCTCTTTGTTGTGAATGGGGCTCATGTTTCTTGGCATGGGTGGGATGTACAGGTTGGTTCTGCAAACACTGCGGACAGAGAAGTACACTAGATATCACATAATTAATCTGGCAATGCCCCTTTTCGCCTGGGGCAGCGGCTAACATTCATGGCACGGAAGCTTGGGAATCCCTTCTCCAAAGCGAAACCCTTGAGACCCAAAAAGAAGTTGACCGCCTGGCGGCTGACGCCGCGAAAAATCAATGTATCCTTGCGCTCTTCTAGTCGCGGAGTCCCAGCCCCCTATTCGGGTCTGCGTACCTGGGTGGGGGAGTAGGGGAACCTCCTGTATCGGCGGCAATAAAGTTTTAAATAATAATAATACAAGCTTTCCATTGTAGCACTGTTTATCCGATTCCGACAAACTTTTCACGTAGTCCGACATTCCTGCAGCGTACACTATATTCCCTTGCAAGTACTGCAAGTCTGACGATTTACGGGACTGATCACAGCCCTATCAACTGACCGCGCACAGTTGCAGACAACCATGCCCCACCGGCGCCTTCGCTAGCAGACGCTCCGGAGCTGGAGGCGGCCGCGCGGTGGATATCGCCAGCTGCGTCATCGTCTGCTACAATTAATGCGCGATTCTCGTTCGGTCCACATTGCCTATGGCGTTTGACAACTGATTTGTACATGTAATTATGTCTAGGATGCATAATTTAAGGGACAGTATTATCAAGCTAATACCCCATGCGGCAGCATATTAGACTGTAAACAAAACTGCGTGATTCGCTACACGCTTGCAGTGAGCCTTTTGGGGGCGTCTGGGTTCACAACATATATTATTCCGGGAGTTTTAAAAGTAGACTGCCTCCTCAATGACGTAGCGTACTTTGTCACACACTTCTTCAAAGTTCTGGCCAACGTTTAACGACCAGCCACCACTTCTGGTGCTCTGCCAAAAGAGGAAAAATGTTGCGGTAAATTTTGTTTGCATGTGTTGCTATGGTCGCCCTCTCAACTCGCACCCCCATACGTTTCGCGGTGTTTTAAAAATACTTTCAAAATCAGCCAACCTTTTTCCATTCATTTAATCATTTATTCATCCTTCATCTCATACCCTACTGATGCCCTGAGGCAATAAATATCGACTAAAAAAAAAAATACTTCGCCTCAGTAATGAGGTTTCATACTTTCACAAACTTGCTTTTCTATGATGTTCATGGTTGCTTTGTACTGAATAATGACATTATAGATGCCCCACGAACAGAGAAAACTGCTTTGAAATCTTTCCGTTCCATGTATTCCTAAGGGCTCTAACCCTACTTTTCACCCCCAGTCGGCTGCGGCGCCGAGAGCGCCCCCTTTGTTTGTAAACAGTTCCAGGGCAAATGCTTTGTTGCAGCTGCTGCAATGGCAACCACATCGTTTAACGCCGCTGAGCTTCAACCAGTGCAGCAAATGATGACGATACATATGTGCTTACATCATTTACTATTTCAGCCAAGGTCCTCTAGCGACGTCCTTGTGCTGTCTGCTGAATTGTACCTGGATGCGCTCTTGGAGCAAGTGGCACTTTTTCCGAGGCTCGGAATGTTCCTGGTGGCAGAACGGTGGCTCGTACAGGAAGCTGTAAGATGCATTGGAAACAATTGAAAGAAATGCGTGCCACACTGCATAACATCTGAGGTGAAAACCGAGTAGACACATTGACCGATATTATCAAGCCGGTAATAATTACCTCTGTAAGCTCATGAATAAGTGCAATAAAAGGAAAGTGGACATTATAAGAAACACTAATGAACACTTAACGACTTAACTGTTTGATGTTGACAATTCACTTAGAACGTGTGCTTTATTTAAAGTTCTATTCGAGCACTATGAAAAAAGTGCTATAAAGTGCCAGATGAGCAAGTGTATTCTATCTATTGTGGAAGAAGGCCAGATCGAGACGGCAAGGCAAGGGATGCCGTGTCTGGCGTTTATTCCGATGGACAACCGAGGCGCGTGCTACTGGTGGCGCCGTGGGATGATGAAGATGACGATGGTATGTACATGTGAAAGAAGGAAGATCCTTGGAAGGCTCACACAATTTCCCCGGGGGAGTCAGAAGCGGCCAGCCTGGCCGCTGCTAATCAACTGCTGTATCGCGGCGCACAAATGGCTTCAAACGAGACACTTGAACTATATCTCAGTGCCACGGTGATGTCGATCGGCTGGGGGATGAATAGGTGCCACTTTGTAGTTCACTGGGGAAGTTTGGGCGATGACCGTGTATGGACCAAGGTAGCGGTGATGAAATTTATCACTAAGGCCAGGGGTGAGAAAAGGTGCGTAAAGTAGTACTTCGTCACCAGGACGGAAGGAAACCTCACGATGAGCAGAATCACAGCGACTCATGCGATCTTCCTGGCAGGCTTCTGTGTTGAGGCGAGCAAGGTGACGGCATCTGGCCACACGGGATACGAACTGGGCAGGTACTGATGTGGAGGAGCAGTCGGACGTAGAGAAGAATGAACCGTCGAGAATTGTGGTGGGAGGGCGGCCATAAACGAGAAAAAATGGAGAGTATACCGGTTGTCCGCTGTACTACTGCTGTATTATAGGCGAATGTGACGAATGGTAAAATAGTGTCCCAATTTCGATGATCCGGTGTGATGTACATTGAGATCATATCCGATAAAGTGCGATGAAATCGTTCCGTCAAACCGTTAGTCTGAGGATGGTAGCTTGAAGTGGTCTTGTGAAGGGTGGATAATGTGTGGAGAACTTCGGCAACTACTGTCAATAAGAAGGTCATTCCGCGGTCATTTAGGAGCACCTGTGGCCAAGTGCCATGCCGCAATACAATATATCGCAAAAAGAAATTTGCAACCTCTTAATTTTGAGCCGAGCCAGTGGGCACAGGTGCACTGTATCCGTGTATAGCGCGTAAGGTGATCCACAGCTGTGATATGATCCAATGGTAGCCCTGATCAGAGAGAGGCAGGGGACCATATAAGTCGATGCCGACTACTTCTAATGGTGTGGCTGGACAGGGAAGGGGTTGTAGGAGGCCAGCAGGTGGAGAAGTCGGCCGTTTGCGACGTCGGCACAGGTGGCAGGAAGCGACTACACGACAGGCCAGGCCAGAAGAACCGTCTCTTCACGCGGTCGTAGGTTTTGTGAAAACCTAGCTAGGTGACCTGCCGTAGCGTCATCGTGTAGAGCCGCTAGGATACTTGGACGAAGCACACGCGGGAGGACTGGGATCCAGCGGGTTCCCTCAGGGCAATACACGTAGAGGAGTAGGATGCCATAGGAGCTTGAAGTTGCGTAATTAACTGTCGGCGGAGCCTAGCATTGGGTGGGTTCAAAGCGCCATTAAGGCGGTCGATGATGCATGGGACGGCGACCGGAGAGCGTGTTTGTTGTCAGAGGCGTCAAACGAAACTGCTGTGATATGCGTCGGAGGAAGAGAGAATCGGCTCTGGTCAGAGGAGGAAATACATTGCGTAGAAAAACTGCAGGTTGATGGCGAAAGTGTGCAGCGAGAAAGCGCGTCGGCATCTTGGTGGTGGCAACCCGATTCATAAACGACGTCGAACTGGTACTCTTGTAGGCGCAGAATCCAACGACCAAGTCGACCTGTCAAATTTTTCAGCGAAGACAACCAGCAAAGAGCATGGTGATCGATCACAACAGTGAAGTGGCGACCGTATAGATAAGGACGAAATTTCTGAACCGTCCAGACGACGGCAAAACATTCCTGCTCGGTAATGGTATAATTTTGCTCAGCTGGAGTCATGGGGCCGGCTGGCGAAGGCAATCACTTTCTCACGCGAAGTTGCATCGCACTGTAGAAGTACAGCGCCAAGACCGTGACCACTGGCATCGGTGTCGATAAAGTGGCCAAGAACAGAATCCGATGTCAGGGCGTGCAGTTTCGCACTGTGCAGCCCACACGAAAGCGCTGCGCGCTTTAAGTAGTTCATGAAGGGGAGCAGCAATAGTTGCAAAATGTCTAATAAAGCCGCGGAAATAGGATGCCAGGCCGAGCAATCTGCGCAAATCTGCAGTCCTTTGAGGACGAGCAAAATTCAGGACCGCCATGATTTTTTCAGAGTCTGGACGAATGCCGTCATGACTAACTAGATGTCCCAATATTTTAATTTCATTCTGTGCAAAGTGGCACTTCTTGGTGTTGAGTTGAAGGCCTGCTGAAGCGAGACATGTGAGAACTTCATTCAGGCGCGTAAGATGGTCGTTAAAAGTTGACGAAAAGATAGCAATGTCGTCCAAGTAACATAAACAGGTTCTTCATTTTAGTTCACGAAGTACTATATCGATCATTCTTTTAAATGTCGCTGGTGCGTTAAAGGTTGAAGGGCATAACATTAAATTCGTAAAGTCCATCGGGAGTTGCGAAAGCGGTTTTTTTTTCTTTGTCATCTTCATGCATGGCTATTTGCCAATAACCATGCAGAACGGAGGTCCAAGGTCGAGAAATATTCAGCGCCTTGGAGAGTCAAGGGCGTCATCAATTCGCGGCATCGGGTATACATCTTTTCGGGTAATTTTGTTGAGTGCACGGTAGTCAATACAAAAGCGTACCGACCCGTCTTTTTTTTTTAACTAATACTACTGGAATACTAGAGGAATTAAGAAGACGAAATGGGCATGGGCAGGACATGTAGTGCGAAGAGAGGATAACCGATGGTCGCTTAGGGTAACAAACTGGATTCCAAGAGAAGGAAAGCGTAGCAGGGGGCGGCAGAAAGTTAGGTGGGCGGATGAGGTTAAGAAGTTCGCAGGGGTCAAGTGGATGCAGCTAGCACAGAACCGGGTCAAGTGGAGAAATATGGGAGAAGCCTTCGCCCTGCAGTGAGTATATTCAGGCTGATGATGATGATGACTGGAGAGGACCATGTGCTTGTTGAGGGACGAATAATATTGCGACGAGCATGTCATTTGCATTTTCTTCAATAACTTTTCTTTCAGAGAGAGAAACCCGATAAGGCCGTCGGCGAACGATAGAGTTGCCTTCAGTAAAGATGCGGTGGTGTGCAACACTAGTCCGACCCAGTGGTGGGGAAGTGGCATCAAAAATGGCTTGGTGATGTCGAAGCAATGTCAGCAGTTCTTGGCGTTGGTTAGGCGTGAGGTTCGGATTAATAGTCTTTGAGAGAACAGGAAGAGAGACGTCTGTCGAAACTCGCTGCTGAGGCAGAGGGGCAGTGATCACCATCAGGGACAAAGGTTGAACATCCAACATGCAAGGCAGAGAAGTTCCTTTTGGGAGCACGAGGGATTCACGTGAAGGGTTAGTGGCCGCTACTGTCGCTGAGCCGTTGCGGAACCGGAGAAGACTTGACGGGAAGGCGATGCCGCGTGCAAGATGACGATGTGATGGTGCGATGAGTACGTCTCCGTCAGAGATGTGCTCAGAAACAACGGTAAGTAGTTTTTCGCACAGAGGAGGCAAAACATTATCAGCTGCGGCAATGAGGGGATAATTTCGTTCAGAAAAGTCAGATGCAAAATCACTGCCTGTCATATGGATGACACGGTTGCCACAGGAAATTAACGCTGAAGCAGTGGACAAAAAATCCCATCCAAAAATCATAAGATGCGCACAGGTGAGAGCACAGCAAACGGCATATGGTGGCGGACGCCGTCGATAACAACCCGCACAGTGCATTTTGCTGAAGGGCGCAAAGGAAAGTCATTGGCTCCACGCAGTTCAGGTCCATCATATGGCGTCGTCACTTTTCGTAAGCGGTAGCACAAATCAGCGTGAATAACAGAAATTGCAGCCTCTGTATCAATCAAAGCTTTGACCAATAACCCTTCAGCGAAAACAGAAATCATATTGTACGGGCGATCAGGAGGACTTTTAGTAAGTTCGCAGAGTGCAGTTTCACCTCCGACAACTGCATCACTTAGTTTTCCGAATGGCGGACAGGGAGAGTTGTTGCGGGACGGAGAGGAGAAACTGAGCGGCGGTATGGGGATAGGGAGCGGCGTCGAGATGCATGGGCTCTACTAGGCTCAGACGAGGACACTGGAGGCGGAGAGGACTGACGAGGTGGGCTGGGAATAGACCAGCGTTGATAATGTGAAGTTGAAGGCAGATTAGTTTCGAAGGCGTCGTATACCACGGCGCTAGTTCTAAAGGCGGCGGCTACAGAAGCGGGATATATGTCCTCTAATGCCACAGTAGTAGCAGACTGGTCGGGGGGGGGCAAGGTGCGTAATAGGGTGATGCAGGTTGAGCCGTCGCCATTGCATTGATGTGATTGTAGGGCTGTGCCAGTCGAGGCGGCGGAACAAAAGGAGGGTGGGAGGGGGGGGGGGGATGCTGCGACATGCGCTTAAGTCGGTGCTGGGCGGGGTGCGAGAGGGTTGGACACGGCATCCCTTGCCTTGCCGTCTCGAACTTGCTGTCTCGACCTGGCCTTCTCCACAAGTGGTGGAGGTGAGACTTGATCCCCTTGCTGTTTTGTGCCCTGCCTCTCGCTGGAGCTACGTTCCGGTTGCTGTTTACCACCTGCCACCATCGTTATGTCTACAGAGAGTACCCACGAACCGTCAGGACCCTCTACCTCAGCTGCACCACCCCCTCCGACTGTGCCCACATGACAATTAACTCGACCCGCCGCTGTTCGCTGGTCGTCGCGATGAAGACTAAGATGACTGGCTGGATACCTATGAACGCTGCAGTGCCTACAACCGGTGGGACGATGCTCTAAAATTTCTCAATGTTTCTTTCTACCTCATTGATGTCGCCAGAACCTGTTTTATTAACCGCGAACCCCACACCACTAACTGGATGTCACCCGTTAATAATTAGAAGGATTATTAACGATGCGCCCTTAACGGTGCGCACACACCCAGACACACACGTTAAGCCACTCCATCGTGACGTCACTGTGAGGAGCTGGAGGCATTCAGAGCCAACGGAAGAGGTTTTCGGCGTGCGCGGTTCCTCGTTTTGCGTGCGTTGCGGACATACAAAACACATCAACTTAGTGTAGTGCAGCTGATACAACACAGCACTGCATGTGTTCGGATGCACGAACAGCTGTGGATGCGACAATGTAATCTTCCATTGTATTAAAAGCTCGCGGCGCAATGCGGCGTTGCTGAGAAGAGAAATAAAATCAAGCCGACCAAAGGAAACATTCTACTCGAAGCATTTTCGTAACTATGAATACATGCAGGTTCTTCCTGATGCAATTCCTATTGGGCTTTGGCAAAAAGGCATGGCTGAACCATTACGCGGTTCCTCCTGTTTCCTTGTACAAAACAGACAGGACAGTCATCTGCGATCCGTTCATGGACTGCAATCTCATGATGAGACGGTCAGACAGCATCGGCGCATGGTTGTATTCGCGTGTCTCGTTCTTTATTTTTCCTTTTTTTTTTCGCAAAAGCTTCGCGCAACGGCTTCTGTGCTAAACATGAACAACTTATCAGTAGCACGCGCTGATGATTTTTGCAAGCTAGCAGATGATTAGGAGTCCACTGCTGTGTCGAAGCTATAGGTTGTGAAGACTGCGAGACCTTTTTCAGCACGGGACGTGCCTGATATGTGCGTGGCACCCTTACGGGAGCATTATTAGAAGATAAGGAGTGTACCGCTCAGCTGGGTATAGGCGCACTCAGGTAAGGAGCGCAAAGAGCCAGGTTTTCTTCGATGCGTCCAAGCAATAAATCATAGAAGTAGTTCATACATGGCATTCGATTTTGCACCCGTTTCTGCCTCGTCATTTTACATACTCCTGTCTTGTTTGGGGATGCACATTAAGTTGCAAATGAAAATGACAAAGCTCTTGTAAGAAAACACATTTCGGAACAAGGTTTTCTCATGAAGGTATGGGTGCGGAGGAGCTTGGCTTATAACATACGTCAGCCGTCAATTCACTAAACATGTATTGTGACAGTACGATAAAAAGGAAAGCCTTTCAATGTCTGCTAAATGTCGTATGACTCAAGCAGAATTCTGCGCGCATTTGACTTTGTCTGCAATTGCCCCATTCAATGCCTCGCATGCAATGTAGAGCTCGGCAACCGCGCTTCGCTTATTGTTCATTTGTCTGGTGGCAGCTGTGTACTGACCCTTTCTATAAAATTCGTTTCCCCAAGGTACCACGACTGGCGGTGATGCAGGCTTTGCGAAATCAGGGAGTAGACGAGCCGTACGTGAAAGTGCTGGAAGATATACATATATATATATATATATAGGGACTGCACAGCAACCATAGTTCTGCATAAAGAAAGCAACAAAATTCCCATAAAGAAAGGTGTTAGGCAAGGAGACACGATCTCCCCAGTACTATTCACAGCTTGCTTAGAGGAAGTATTATATATTGCGCCGCTGATAGTCCTTTTATTTGCCGATGACACTGACTTGCGTAACTTGTGAGTTCTGTGCAGCAGGCGATGCTGTTGCTCTTTGCGTACGCCGCCGCTAATCCTTTCATTTGCCGATGACACTCTTGCGTGGTTGGAGTGTCCGGTTCGGCAGACGACGCTGCTGCTCTTGAGAACTCCCTGGGGTATTGCCCAGGCCGCTCTGCGCTTGTGACTGGTATAGCAGGTGACGTCGCCGCTCCTGGGGCCGCGGTGGGGAGTTTTCTGGACGACGGTACTGTGAATTCTGCGATGACGTGTGCGGCGACGTCAAGATGTTTTCTTGGCGTCTGTGAAATCGAAGATTTTGAACGCCATAAGTGGCCGATGAGCTGCGTGGGCCATCAAGCGGCAGTTGGGCTTGAGCGCGGATCGTGTGCTGTTGCCAGCCACCTCGGCCGCGATAATACTGACCAGTGAACGGCAGCCCTGTCCTCGCTGGAACCTGTACGGCGGCGGCATAGTAGGAGTGGGCCCACCCATGAAGAAAGGTCTCCACGGTCGGGGACCGCCAATAGTACTCGGCTGTGTTGGCCGCCAGGCAGGACGAAACCATGGTCGGCAGCTACCACGTAGTGGCTGCGTGGTATCTCGAAAGGGCGTCGATGAGGGGCCGGGGTATGCGGGGTCTTCAGAGGCGCTGACGCTACGACCAACGTCGAAGAAATCGGCAGCAGAGCTAAGGTGGCGCTGCACTACAGCAGGAGCGACTTTACTGAAAAAACTAGGAGGGAGCGCGCGCAGCCTCCGCAAGCCAACCTCCTCTGACGCCGCTCTCTTCTCTTTCTTGCGCGCAATGATTCTTGGGAATTTAGCCAACATAGTTGCCAGACTCAAAAACAGCAGGCTACATGGTATTTTTTAGTGACTTTGGATGGTTCCCGCGGAAAGCCTACGAGAGTGGTCTGCCGAAAGTTGCGCGTCTCGTCGTAACACATAAGTTAATCTGTTTACAGTTGTTGCATTGTACTCCGTGTTTATAGGCACACTAGTGAGAACTTCGTCAGGGAGACTACGAATTCGACATAACATTGCATGCCTGGGGAACTGGCTTCAGCGTAACAATGTGTATTTGAGGTCTGCATTTCCTAAATGAATCAAACGATTTTCGTCTCGAACAATACATGCACCTGCCCTGACAAACAAACGTCTCGTTTCTCGAGGAGTGCGCATAACAGCATACTCACCGTTGGAGCGACAGCCCCGAGAGGTATATCCGTGTAGTTCTTGCATCCCGGCACGCAGCATTGTTGGGCTAGTTCGTTTGATTCCATGCTTGCCGGACTCAGCGCATGAAGACAGAGCATAAAAACACAGCGGACGACAGGACAAAGCGATGATCAGCGCTTCGTCCCCTCGTCCTTCTTGTTCTCGCGTGCTTCGTCTGATCGCCGAGCTCCGCAAGCATTTCATTTGGCGCAGCTGAGAGAACCCAGCCATACTTCGCGAAATACACGGGTGCACTGCGCGGTGGCGGCAACCCCCACGGGATCAGCCCGTCTAAAAGTCCAAAGTTCCATCTACCGCCTGCTCGCAGCGCGCGCCTCAAGTTTCTAGTGCAGGCGTCGCGTAGTGAAGGCCAGGCGAAGGCATTCCTTCAGAGCAAAGCGTGCGAAACCGCAACCGAAACCAGCTACCCACTACCGCTAGCCGTATCACGTAACGGCTAATTTCCCATGATTCTTTCCATTATATTTTTTATGACTAGGCTTCACTTTTCCCATAGAGCTAATACAAAGACTCTAGAGGGAAAGCTGGGCAGCGAAACGAGCTTCTCATCTAGGGACAGTTTCTGCTCACTGCGTCAAAAATGAACAAAGGTTTGAACAAAAGTTTTAAAAACCACTGCCGATAACACAACTGTAGGAAATTTCTATACATTGTTTTCAAGTTTCAAGCATATTATATATTCTTTCAGGCACCTTCTTGGCCATAAAGGAATGATGTAGAACAATTGGAAACCATGTTTGCGAGCAGACCTAGCAGATCAATAGTAAACACACACGAGCACCCTTTGACATTTACTGTATGCAGCACTATAGCCATCCCGGATAGACAAAGGGCCGTCGCTGTGGAATTCGTCACTGTTTTTTTTTTAATATACTGTAATACTGTGGTCGTCGTCTTGCGCCAAAGCAAATTTCTGACATATTTTCAGGTGATCGGGCACAGAGGAGATGCATGTGCGCTCGACGGACGAAATGCATGCGAAGCGCGAAACAATCGCAGGGATAGCCGGCCTTGCGATAACAACTCAGAAGAATCAGGACACCTATGTGATGTTACAGTAGGTACGCGACGCAACATATCACAAGAAATGCTCCACACGCGACGATTCTGCCATTCTTTACAGCACCTATAGCATACCTATAGCCGTCGGTTAGGTGCACGCCGCCATCTTCCCACGATCCAAGTTGCCAGCTTCAAACCATCTTCATGTGCCAGATTTAGCAAGTAAAATTCATCTGGCAACCAATGAACAGTGTGATAATGGCGGCAATCACGCGGTCACCCCTCGAATGCATTGGGTGAACGGGCAGCTTTCCCTCTAGAGTCTTTGTATGAACTCTATGACTTTTCCGCCGCGGCGCTCCCTCGCAGCGCATGGCGGGTACATGCCATGCGCTGCGAGCGGAGGTCGTCTTCCTCTTCGTTAGCTTGCGGAGTTTTGGCAGCACTGCGATTCAGTCGGCCTCGTAGCCAAAAACTGCAACAAAAAATTACTTGTTTGGATCGAATCGTAACGGGCGCCGAGTGACGTCAAGTGTTCCCACAGATGACCGCAATTTGAGAGCTGCTTACAGAATCTCAATCCTAAACAAGGTTTACCTGGACCCAGTACCAAAAGGATCACCTACTCCATCCCTTACCTCTACCTCACACCTACGGAGACCGAGCAACTCAACAGACTTATCCGCACAGCTTACAAATGCGCTCTCCTCCTCCCTAAATCAACGCCTACTGAAAAACTACTTCAGGTTCACAACACCTTAGGAGAGCTGGTAGAAGCTCACCTCATTAGTCAGTACCACAGACTCTCACATACCGAAACCGGCCAAATTCTTCTGCGCCGAATTGGGATAAACCTACCCGGTCATACCTCGGCCACGCGCAATCCTCCCACCGCTGTTAGCAACAATCTTTACATTCTGCCTCTTCCCAAAAATACCCACCCGGAGCATAATCGTGAGAGACGGAAAGCTAGAGCCAAGGCTTTGCACAAGCACTACCCTCCTGGCGCTCCGGCAGTTTACGTAGACGCGGCCGAATATTCAAACCGACCAGCTTTCGCATTAGCCGTCGTGGATGGATTCCACAACACGATAGTCAGTGCGTCCATTCCAAATTTGCAGGATTCCCTGCAAGCTAAAGAAGCAGCAATTGCCCTAGCAATCACACACTCCTCTGCTGAGTATATCTTCTCAGAATCCAAAACAGCAATTAGTAATTATGCCCATCGCAAAATCCACTCCCCGGCCGCAAACATTCTAGCATCATCCCCTCCACCGAATCACCTCATCACCCTCCTCTGGGTCCCTGCGCACAGCGAACACCCAGGCAACACGGCCGCTCACTCCCAAGCCCGAGCACTCGTCAACCGGGCTGAGAGCGACCTGGTGCCTTCGTCTCGCAGTGCCGTAGATCGGCTTCTTAACTACCACGACCTCACCGTATTTTATAGAAATTCCTGCCTGCTGTACCCTCCTCCGCATAAATCTCTTCCCAAAAGCGACCAGGCTTTCTGGCGCAGACTTCAGACGGCCACAGTCATGACCCCTTTCCTTCTCTCTATTATAAACCGTGGCGAAACCTCTCCTCACTGCCACTTGTGTCCAAGCACCAGAGCCGACTTTACTCACGTCTTCCTGAACTGCCCGAACAAACCCAAGCCCCCGTGGCAAGGGCCAGACATCAGGAGCGATGGGAGGCTGCTCTGCGCAGCTCGCTGCCGGAGGTACAGCTTCTGACAGTGAGCTGGGCCCGATGGGTCGCCGAAGCTCAAAAGTGCCCGGCCATCTAGAGCGGCCTGAGGGCCCATCGTTGTCCTGCTCCCTCACTTTCCTTTACCGCCCCCCCCCCCCCCTCACTTGGTTCTTTTTTGAATCATTAAAGTTGCTACCTACCTACCTTACCTGGAGAATTAAGCGCCGCTGTACCTAATGTGTAAGGGAGGCTGAAAATGTTTAAAATATGATCGTTCTTTAATTGTTGCATGTATGATAGTTTATACTATTGTTTTGTGACAGCTTGGCAATCTGAACGTCTGCTTCCTCTGATTCCTTCATGTTTTTTTTTCTTTCTCAGAGGGACGGAAACGGCACGCTTCACTCTTGTGTTCGTCTCTGCCAGGGGCCGAGGGGGAAAATGTTAGCAACATTAGCCCCCACAGTCTATATCTAAATAATAACTGCAACAGTGTTACAACATCAGCTGCGGCGTGTTAGAAGTGGGGATCATGTCGCATCACAATCCAATCGCTGACACCAGTTGTTAGATCTCAGGAGCCGGTGCCGCTTAGACCATCTTGTGACGAGACGACGCGAACAAAACAAACGACTTCGGCCAGGGAGAAGCCGCCACGTCCCCTCCGGCCGAGGAGCACAACACGCGGTGAACTCTCACGACCACTGACTGACCAAGCGTCTTCTTTCATGGGCCAGAACACCGGTGGCATTCTCCGATCCGGACGCAGTAGTTGGCCGCGGGCCAAGAGCGCGCTGGCCTGATATCGCGGATCTGACCAACACCACCTAGTCTTGGTAGTGTTGATCTGTCTGTTGATCTGTCGCGGCGTGAGGGGGGAGAGGAGGGTGCGCCTCCACGGCGCCGGCGGGGTAGCCGGTGGTCGCTGAGGCGACAGGTTGTCTGGTTGTCTTGTCCGGACACGCCTGACGCGGAGGATTCTCAATGAGCTGGTGTCATGCGGAGCAGCACCGGGGCTTGTAAAAGGGCATCCGCCGCTCGCCTGCACCCGCTCGACTCCAGTCGTCGGCCGCTACAGGAGCCGCGCGAACCGCGTCTGGGAGCCCGATCCTCACGGCTCGTCCGCCGACCGAAGAGGTCTCGAAAGGGGCCACACCTCTCCTCGGTGTCCCCTGAGAAGACCGTGTCACCTGGCCTAACCTTCGGTCCCCAGCTTTGTTCATAAGAATGCAGACCAGCGCGATGTCAGTGCACGTTAAAAAACCCCAGGTGGTCGAAATTTCTGGAGTCCTCCACTACGGCGTCTCTCATAGCCTGAGTCGCTTTGGGACGTTAAACCCTACAAACCAAACAAAACCAAATCAAACAGCTAAGGGTGGGAGGGGGGGGGGGGGAGGCACACTTCCTACAATACCTTGCGAGGCAGATGATGCGTCCTTGATATACGGAAAAATTTTGACCGGCCGATGTGACGTCAATCACTTGCCGTGGCGAGATGGCTCCACTCGTGGGATGGCTTGCTCTTCTCTGCGAGCACTAAAACAACTTCACCATGGCCAACGGCAGCAAGGTCGGCTGCAGTAACACTACACGACGAGTAAACGTCCCGACTTCGCCCCAAAACGTGCCCTGACATCGCGCTGGTCTGCATTCTTATGAACAAAGCTGGGGGCCGAAGGTTAGCCCAGGTGACAAGGTCTCCTCAGGGGACACCGAGGAGAGGTGTGACCCCTTTCGAGACCTCTTCGGTCGGCGGACGAGCCGTGAGGATCGGGCTCCCAGACGCGGTTCGCGCGGCTCCTGTAGCGGCCGACGACTGGAGTCGAGCGGGTGCAGGCGAGCGGCGGATGCCCTTTTACAAGCCCCGGTGCTGCTCCGCATGACACCAGCTCATTGAGAATCCTCCGCGTCAGGCGTGTCCGGACAAGACAACCAGACAACCTGTCGCCTCAGCGACCACCGGCTACCCCGCCGGCGCCGTGGAGGCGCACCCTCCTCTCCCCCCTCGCGCCGCGACAGATCAACAGACAGATCAACACTACCAAGACTAGGTGGTGTTGGTCAGATCCGCTATATCAGACCAGCGCGCTCTTGGCCCGCGGCCAACTACTGCGTCCGGATCGGAGAATGCCACCGGTGTTCTGGCCCATGAAAGAAGACGCTTGGTCAGTCAGTGGTCGTGAGAGTTCACCGCGTGTTGTGCTCCACGGCCGGAGGGGACGTGGCGGCTTCTCCCTGGCCGAAGTCGTTTGTTTTGTTCGCGTCGTCTCGTCACAAGATGGTCTAAGCGGCACCGGCTCCTGAGATCTAACAACTGGTGTCAGCGATTGGATTGTGATGCGACATGATCCCCACTTCTAACACGCCGCAACTGATGCTGTAACACTGTTGCAGTTATTATTTAGATATAGACTGTGGGGGCTAACGTTGCTAACATTTTCCCCCTCGGCCCCTGGCAGAGACGAACACAAGAGTGAAGCGTGCCGTTTCCGTCCCTCTGAGAAAGAAAAAAAAAAACATGAAGGAATCAGAGGAGGCAGACGTTCAGATTGCCAAGCTGTCACAAAACAATAGTATAAACTATCATACATGCAACAATTAAAGAACGATCATATTATAAACATTTTCAGCCTCCCCTACACATAAGGTACAGCGGCGCTTAATTTTCCACGTAAACCTTGTTTAGGATTGAGATTCTGTAAGCAGCTCTCAAATTGCGGTCATCTGTAAGAACACTTGAAGTCACTCGGCGCCCGTTACGACTCGATCCAAATAAGTAATTTTTTGTTGAAGTTTTTGGCTGCGAGGCCGCCTGAATCGCAGTGCTGCCAAAACTCCGCAAGCTAACGAAGAGGATGACGACCTCTGCTCGCAGCGCATTGCGGGTACGTGCCAATGCTGCGAGCACGCGCGGCTTGATTTGCTCTCGGTAGATGCAGGAAGAACGGGTGACGTGGAAGCCATTCATGGAACCCAGCAAACCACGCCCGAGTACCGCAACGATTGCCATGGAGAGTAAGGTCGCTCGTACGTGTCCACGCCAGAGCTTCACAACACCGAGCGTGGACAGTAAAGTCGCTCCTGCTGTAGTGCAGCGCTACCTTAGCTCTGCTGCCGATTTCTTCGACGTTGGTCGTAGCGTCAGCTGAAGACCCCGGCCCCTCATCGACGCCCTTTCGAGATACCACGCAGCCACTACGTGGTAGCTGCCGACCATGGTTTCGTCCTGCCTGGCGGCCAACACAGCCGAGTGCTATTGGCGGTCCCCGACCGTGGAGACCTTTCTTCATGGGTGGGCCCACTCCTACTATGCCGCCGCCGTACAGGTTCCAGCGAGGACAGGGCTGCAGAATGCCCTTCACTGGTCAGTATTATCGCGGCCGAGGTGGCTGGCAACAGCACACGATCCGCGCTCCACAAGCCCAACTTCCGCTTGATGGCCCACGCAGCTCTTCGGCCACTTGTGGCATTCAAAATCTTCGATTTCACAGACGCCAAGAAAACATCGTGACGTCGCCGCACACGTCATCGCAGAATTCACAGTACCGTCGTCCAGAAAACTCTCCACCGCGGCCCCAGGAGCGGCGACGTCACCTGCTATACCAGTCACAAGCGCAGAGCGGCCTGGGCAATATCCCAGGGAGTTCTCAAGAGGAGCAGCGTCGTCTGCCGAACCAGACACTCCAACCACGCAAGACAGTGTCATCGGCAAATGAAAGGATTAGCGGCGGCGTACGCAAAGAGCAACAGCATCGCCTGCTGCACAGTACTCACAAGTTACGCAAGCCAATGTCATCGGCAAATGAAAGGACTATCAGCGGCGCAAACGAGGAGCACCAGCGTCACTTGCTGCAAAGGACTCTCAAACTAAGCGAGTCAGTGTCATCGGCAAATGAACGAATTAGCGGCGGTGCAAGCAAGGACAAGCGGACGCACAACTTGCGGCGCAGCGTCCTTAGTAAGGCTTGCAACAAGCGACAGAGTACGCACCGAAGAGAAGGCGACGAAAGGCGTCCAAGGCACAGTGAATCTCCAACGAGACGTCGCAGTAAATCGAAAAGGAGACGTCGCAGTACATCGAGGACGAGACGTCGGAGTGAATCTCGGACCAGAAGGCGCCGTGTATCGGAAACTAGGCTGCACAATTCCGCGACTGCTGCAATGCTTACTAGTGGAGCCACGGATGCACTATCCGTTTCTGGCGCCATGATGGACAACAAAGGTCGCACTAAATCGCATGACAAGTCGAAACGTTGCGCCCACAAGCGTACGAGGGAGCGCAGTAATTCAGAAGCTGCCAAGTCTCATGCATCTGCTCACTTAAATACCGACGAGCATCTCAGCAGTGGGCATCAGGGCAAATCAAGGCGCATAGGCAGAATGGAGAAGGGAATCGACTCACACTCTGACGCTGCTTCAAAGCAAGTGGCAGTAAAGAAAGAGCCGAAAGGTGATTGGTCCCTTACGAAGGTAACAGTGGAAGCCAGCCTAACTCCTGATTATCCACTGCCTTCACCTATGACTGATATTAGCACGGGTATAACGGAAGAGTGTCCTCCTGATATTTCTGATGGTACAGCACAAGTTCAAGAAGCCGACGCACCTAACCGGCCCTGTGGTCGACAAGGTCCAACTGTTCCGCTCGCCACTGCGGACGATGAGAAGACTGAAATGGATGAAATCGAACTTGGCTCACACTATCATGAAGCAGATTAGCGTGCCTCTCGTCCAGAATGCAAGACTCCTCTTGGTCAACCAGTGGTCCCATTTCTACGAGAGGAAGTTAATAACATGGTCACTCAGTGGTTAATGAGGCATTCTGGCGGAAATAGTGCAAGTCCAAGCAGCATGCGCGAAGTTCAAGGAGAGAACGTTGCGCAAGCTTTTGATCTTAACACAGGGACCAGCGGTGAGGAAGAGCCGGCGCCTGTTGCTCAGAGCGCAGAATTAAATTCCTGAGAGAAAGAGAGTGTGTCAATGCCACCGACACCGTATGGCTATGACGATGACAGTGTACTCGGTGAAAGCAGGTCTGCGCATGCAGAATTGCAGTGTGCAGAATTGAATTCCTGGGAGTGAAAGACTGTATCCATGCCATCAACACCATCTGACGATGACGACGTAATTGGCCTATATGAGTTCTTTCCTGCTCGGCAAAACGTGCCCCTCCAAGCCAGTGCGGGATTTGTGCCCGATTATTTACCTCCGGTACAGGTACGAACGGAATATGAGGCACAGAACATGCAGCAGTCGCCTGTAGCTAGCTTTCCCGTGCCCGCCATGAACAGCACTGATGGTACGCCACTGGACTGCTTGACACTAGCCACTAATACAGCGCTGTATATAATGTTTTTGCAGAGACGAGGAAGCGGAGAGGCGGGTCCGTGATATTTACACAGTGGGACAACTAAACCATCACCTTGGGCTGGCATGCGGGGTGCAGACGCTCAGAAAAGCCCTTGGCGCTGTTAATCGAAATCGCTCCGAACTAAAGGGTTCGGTCCGCTTCCTTCGAAAGTTAGCGAAGCTTTCTTGGGTGACTCCGGAGGTGGTGTCTGCCCCAGGTCCAGAGATTGAGAAGCTACGGGAGCTTGTGAGTGAGCAATTGTGTTAATGCATACTCCGCTTTTAACGCATTTTGCATATTAAAAGCAACGAATCCCCCCCCCCCTCCTCTTTTTCTTTTTTACATGCACTCTTTTCTGCGTATGCCTCAGTTTGCTGGATTTTCTTAATGACCGCGAATATTTTAGTGAAACTATAGTGCATGCTATATCCAGTGCTATTTTCTCAATTTGCTTTTAGTTTTACCTATTGGTGTCAGCAAGCACATTCAATTTTCACGCTGTGATCGAAAAATAATTGGCAACGACAGTAATTCTGAAATCAATATACGTTGCAATTGCGTTTGAGTTATCCAGGCTATATGGGCATGGCATGTCGGGTGCCAGCTTTTTAAAGGGACACTGCAGCACTTTTTGCAAAAGTTGGGCTTTCAGCAGAAAGCCATAGTTTTGCATGCTGCGAACTCGAATATCACATTAAAATTAGGCAGAAGAAAGCAGAAACAGTCTTTTTTCGGCAGAAATACGCAGCCCGCGCGACGGGGCTCACCGCGGGTCGCGCCGTCGCCCGTGATTGGCCATGACATCGCATGACGACATTCTGAGGAACGGGGAAGCTGCCGATGCGGCTCCTTCGCGGCGCTGGGTTGATCGCAGCTCTTTGCGGCTTTGTGAATGTCATTATGGCGTGCTATTTCCACACGAATGACCACCGGGATTCTTACCGCATGTATCCGTACCAGATACGCCCACAAACGATGCAGCACTTCCGTTGTGGGGAGCGTAGATTTAGCATGAAAACTTGTTTTGGTTACAGTGAGGCATTTTGAAAAGTAGTGTGCGTCATTATTAGCAGAAACTACTTTGCCCTCAGTGAAGCCTCGGCCCGCATATTCCTGAGAAGGAAGGGCAACGAACAATTCCCTAGTCGACTACCTCCGTCTCAGGCCTCTCGCCTCGCCCGAAAGGTCATTGTTTTGAAAAATGAACCCAAAGCTTGGTGTACCACATCCTGCTTTGAGTGTGGTACCTTGGGGGAACGAAGAATTTCATAGAAAGGGTGAAGCAGTACACAGCTGCCACCAGACAAATGAACAATAAGCAAAGCGCGGTTGCCGAGCTCTACATTGCATGCGAGGCATTGAAGGGGCAATTGCAGACAAAATCAAATGCGCGCAGAATTCTGCTTGAGTCATACGACATTTAGCAGACGTTTTGGAAGCCTTTCCTTTTTATCATACTGTCACAATACACGTTTAGTGAATTCACGGCTGACGTATGTTGAAAGCCAGGCTGCGCAGCTCCTCCGCACCCATACCTTCATGAGAAAACTTTGTTCCGAAATGTGTTTTCTTACAAGAGCTTTGTCATTTTCATTTGCAACTTAATGTGCATCCTCAAACAAGACAAGAGTATGTAAAATGACGAAGCAGCAACGGGTGCAAAGTCGAACGCAACTTCTTTTTTTTTTTTTTTTTTTTTTTGTAAGCAAGCTTGCCATAAGGCATATTATAGAAACTCATGTAAATGGTTTTCCGTGAGGAACCGGAGCAGGCTCCCGCTCTTAGCGTTGTCGGTGAGCCATTTAGAAAAGTCCTCTTCCCGAAAGAAAACCTGGCTCTTTGCGCTCCTTACCTGAGTGCGCCTATACCCAGCCGAGCGGTACACTCCTTATCTTCTAATAATGCTCCCGTAAGGGTTCCACGCACATATCAGGCACGTGCCGTGCTGAAAAAGGTCTCGCAGTCTTCACAACCTATAGCTTCGACACAGCAGTGGACTCTTAATCATCTGCTAGCTCGAAAAAATAATCAGCGCGTGCTACTGATAAGTTGTTCATGTTTAGCACAGAAGCCGTTGCGCGAAGCTTTTGCGAAAAAAAAAAGGAAAAATAAAGAACGAGACAAGCGAATACAACCATGCCCCGATGCTGTCTGACCGTCTCATCATGATATTGCAGTCCATGAACGGATCGCAGATGACTGTCCTGACTGCTTTGTACAAGGAAACAGGAGGGACCGCGTAATGGTTCAGCCGTGCCTTTTTGCCAAAGCCCAATAGAAGTCGCATCAGGAAGAAACTGCATGTATTCACAGTTACGAAAATGCTTCGAGTAGAATGTTTCCTTTGGTCGGCTTGAATTTATCTGTCTTCTCAGCAACGCCGCATTGCGCCGCGAGCTTTTAATACAATGGAAGATATTGTCGCGTCCACAGCTGTTCGTGCATCCGAAAACATGCAGTGCTGTGTTGTATCAGCTGCACTACACTAAGTTGATGTGTTTTGTACGTCCGCAACGCACGCAAAACGAGGAACCGCGCACGCCGAAAACCCCTTCCGTTGGCTCTGAATGTCTCCGGCTCCTCACGGTGACGTCACGATGGAGTTGCTTAACGCGTTTCAAAAACCGCGAACTTCTACTTAAACCGAACCTTTCGGCGATCTTAAACTTAACGATAAGTAGCCATTTTTAAGCTAGCTTAGGAGTTATCTTAACGCGCCCCTTACGAGATCCAAGGTGGCTACCCACTCTGAAAGTTTCTCGGCGTTCGTCGACTTTGTAGCCCTCGCAAGAGAAATCGAAAGCCGCAAAGGTCGCCCATATGCGACAGCATCACGGCTCACACTGAGGGACCGCACCAACTCAATGGAAGAGTACGAAAACGGCGAGTTCCTCTCTCGGTACCGATTCTCGAAAGAGGCCATTGTGCAGCTGCTGACAATGTCGCCGCTTCAAGCGAACACAGATGACCGTGGCTGCCCCGTGCCGCCGCTCCTGCAAGTGCTGGTGACATTGCGCTTTTACGGCGCCGGAACCTTCCAGGTAGTCAGTGGAGACCTGGTCAACATTTCGCAGCCCATGGTATCTCGAATTGTTGAGCGCGTCACAACAATGATAGCAGCCAGACTGTTTCCGGCACTCGTAAAGCTCCCAGACTGCACGGAAGCCCCGCAAGTTATGCAGGAATTTTACAGGATGGGAGGTTTTCCTGGAGTGGCAGGGTGTCTGAATTGTACCCACGTCCGCATCAAGAGTCCCGGAGGTGACGATGCCGAAGAGTTCAGGAACAGAAAAGGATACTTTTCTTTCAATGTTCAGGTATGTGCTCACTTCCTACGTGTTCGTGACGGGATAAACTTGAACAATATAGCGCTTGTTTTTCATTTTCGATTTCAGTTGAGTTTACATTACTCGGAAAAACTCAAACGCTTGTTCTTTTAACTCAAGATACAGTGCAATGTAATTTGAGAACAGTAACATTTATAATACAAATTTTCAGTTGCTATATTTAATATTCAGCCTTCTAATTGGTGTTAAGTGATGTAATTAATAGTACTTTGAAACTGATGTTATGCATTGTGACCGGTTTGTTATCAAGTCATATCAAAGTGTCCCAGTTATATAAAAGCCAGCAAATTGGCTGTATAGAATACAATCTCTTTTCTCTACCATCAGTAGCTGCAGAGTCCCTTGCCTACAATTTTTATGCACACTTGTAACATTTATCACAGCTAGACAATGAATACAACTGACAAGGACAATTGCTTAGGGTCATGTGTTAATTGAAAGAGGCTTGTTGTCCTAAAATTAGGTTGCATATCGGCCGACAGCAAGCGCACCTTTGTTTCACTAGCAACCACTGGACGTCAAAAGCAGTATGATCACTTTGTTTTTGGAAAACCAAGCGTCAGACATTTGTATAAATTTAGAATTTATAGCTCGACGGGGGTTAGCCTGCTTGCAAACAAGTGTTCAGATCACGCAGTACTATTGTGAATGCTATTGATAAAGATGTTGTCATATATTGTCTGTGTTGAGAGTGGCTTGTTGCTGTTAGCCGCGTCGAGATGTGTCTCTAAAGGCTAGAAACAGGCCAACAGCAAGGGAAGTCTTTATTTCACAAGCAGCCACTGGACATCGAAATTTCGAGTGAGTGTGCGTCGCCTGTTATGCGCATTCGCTAGTCGCGTGACGTCACGAGAGACGCAGGTGTGTCATAGAGAAAGAGATTGAGTGTGTCGCCTCCTCGCCGACGCCGGCTTGCGCTCCCGCCGCTCCATGAGCCCTCGAAGCGCGCGTTCTGCGCGCGCCGGCCAGAGAAAGTCTGCGCATGCGCGACGCGCTGCCCACAGCGCTGCTCGCGGCAGCGTGCCTCCTAATTCCGCGTTGCAAGCATCGACCAATCAGCGGGGCGGTCTGCGTCTGTGTCTTCCGGGGCGGGTCTGGCGGGCCTTCCTAGCATGTTTTAAGCAAAATGGCGGATCTCCACCGTTGCGGGGGTCCCTAATCTGTTCTAGGAGACAGTTATCGGGCTGTGCCTCCCAATTTCTTCACCCCCCCCCCCCCCCCTGTTCAAGAATCTCAAGTTCCACCTCAGTGGAAGCGCGTCGTCCTGCACTGGCTGCCAAATAAATGAAGTCAACAACGAGCTGGTCATCGCCGCTATCGAACAATGGCAGCTGCTATGGCTTGCGAGCCACGCGCTTCATAAGAACTGTTGACGACGGCTCTATGGATAGCGGTGGCCGCGGAACTTGTGCCGGGGTTCCCGCGCGAAGGTAAGATGCTGAACCTGTTCGTTCGTTATTCATGCGTGTATGTTCGTTATTCATGTCGTGTACATCAAACATTTCATGTGTATGTTTTTGAGTTTTCATCACAGAGGCTGTAAAAAAAATTGCCCACGATTACGTTATTTCTTAATGCGAAATTTGAGCGCAGCTCATCAGCTCTTTCACCTTTTCGATAAATTGAGGCAAATATTTCGAGCAAGACACGTATGTACAATTACAGACAGATTTTTTTTTTAATTTTTCACACGTATTCCTTCAAGAAACACACCACTAACAGTTCTTGGCTGTCATGAAAGAAGCTTTGTGGTCGGAGAAATGAAGAGCAATTGAGTTATCGGGAAGTTGCGGGAGGCAGCGCATGGGCCGATAGGAACGTTGCGCAACGAACAGATAGCAGCGACTGACTCATATGACTAAAGAGATTTAGCTTACCGCGATCCGCTACTGGGATCCGCCACCGCGCGTTCCACTGCGCATGCCCAGACCTTCCTTGCTGCCGACAGATGGCGCCACATACTGGATGTTGGTAGATGTTGGCACACAGACCTGCCGCGTCGGGACCAATCAGCTTGACCGCCCCGCCCACGCGCGGTAGAGAGCCACGGTGGTGGATCGCGGATCACGGTAAGCTAAATCTCTCTACTGACTGATGCCGCTAACGAGTGAAGTGAGTGAGAGCGGGATGCACGCACCGTGATCCGCTGATAGCGAGCCGCGGCGTTTCGGATAGTTTCGGCAACCGGAAATCACCCTCGCCGACACGCATGAGGAGTGGGGGGGGGGGAGCCCCTCCTCCTCTTTCTGCATGACGGCGACGGTGTTCGCAACGGCGGTGATCCCTCATACCTGAGGAGACAGTTGAACGCGCCGATCCCCCTTTTCATCCTCCACATAAGAACCACTTCTCTCTCTCTACGCAGCACGTGCCCCGCCGGGGTGGTGCAGTGGTAAGACGCCCGACTACTGTGCCGGAGTACCCGGGTTCGAACTCGACCTCAGCGGCTGCGTTTCGATGGAGGCGAAACGAAGAGGCGTCCGTATGCTGTGCGATGTCAGCGCACGTTAAAGATCCCCAGGTGGTCGAAATTACTCCGTAGCCCTCCACTACGGCTCCACTTTCTCTCTTTCCACTTTCACCCCCACCTTCCTCTCTTCCCTTACGGCGCGGTTGCGGTGTCCACAAAAAACAAGTGAGACAGTTACCGCGCCTTTCCCTTCCTATAAATAAATCAGTTTTTTCTACGCAGCACGTGGTCTTGACTCGCTAGCGGCGTCAGGTCGCTGCTAGCGCTGCCTCCGGCGACCCCCTCCCCCCCTCCCCCCTGCTTTCCTCGTGTTCTTCGGTTGCTGCGCGCGCTTCTGCCCCCATCGTTCGCCGTTGATTGTACCCCCCTCCCCCTCTTCCTGCGAGGCTCCTGTTGCCGAAGCGCCGGCCGGACTGGGGGGTTGAAAGGGGGCGGAACTGGTTACGAGGCCGACGACGTCGACGCCGCCGCGAAACCCAGGAACGCACGCCAAAGAGCTGCGAAAGGTTCCAGAAGCGGTGGAAAAGCCTCCGCGACAAGTTCCGCCGATTATGCAGCGCGCGACAGGGCGCGTACCGCGACATGCCCTTGGAGTTGTGAACCGCTTTTTTTTGCGCTCCGGGGCGTGGTGCTCACCGCGCAGGCGCGCACGGCGCCCGGCGCGTAGAACGCAGAGGTGTATATGGAGTCGGGCCTTTAGCCGGAGCCGTATTTACGACAGTTGCGCCGCGCGCTACTGCGCATGCTTTACGCTACGTATATCCAGACATAGCAGATCTAAGCCACTGCCAATTTTTTCTTCAATTTCACGAGCGCTGAAGGCAGGTCCTGTACATATACTCTGGGGTCGACGTTCCCGTGTACCATATCGCTCAGGCCTGCACGCACCACCACAACGGCGTCTTGTGCCCACAGCTCCCTGTCACCATCCACAGCCTGCAGTGTGTTTCCTACTTTCGTTCTGAAATGAAACGCTCTGTTCCAGTTGGTCATCCTTAGTACCTGTTGTTTCAGGCGGCCCGCATTTTGATCTCCGTACACCAATGCGGAACGGCGTTTCTTTGCTTTCTCCCTCGAGACCGCGTCGTGGTGTCCTACCTGTGTACTCCGCGCCAAATGGAGGGTGGTGACTTCGGTATCAAGCCCCCTCTCTTCCCTGCCTGCGTCGAGTCATTCGAAGCGTTGCTTGTAGGCTGTTCGGTCACCAGCCGTTTCGTTTTCCGCTTCTAGTTCCGGTTCTCCACTGTCCGAAATCCTGTCAAGTCATCCAGCTGGGGCTGTTGGTTCGGTTCAGCTGCCGCAGTCTACTCTGGGCTCTCCTGAACGATTTATGTCTCCAGAGGGAGCGTTGTGGCCACGACAGGCTGCGCAACGTCGACTGTAGCTCTTGTTCGTAGGACTTGCTCGTATTTCCCCTCCTCACCCTGCCCACTCTTGCAAGGCACTTGTTCATGTCTCGGGCAACATTTCGTGGCCTCATAGGCGCCCCTCTGCTCCGGTAACTTCTACCTGTAGGGCCTCGCGCCAGTCACACTGCCGTAATTTTCCTTCAAGGCCCTTTCTGGCAGCTATCTCCTCATCCAAATTACCCAGACGGCCACTGACGTCCGACGGACAGCCGAACTCGGCCGCAACTCGGCGGCCGATTTCGGACGTCCGCCGGAATTCCGGCGTACGTACGAAAGCGGATGGTCGAATCCGTTCGCCCAGCGGACAGCCGCCGTACGTCCGCCACTGGATTTGCTTTTACACAGCTATGATATAGTTTGTAGCCGTCGTGCTCGTCTGAACTGCGTATAAATCAGTAATGCCGTCAAGTCTGCATTATATGATGCCAGAGCGAATCGATGCGATAGAAAGCGTTTCCATTAAACAGTTTTTTTTTTATTTTCCGCATGTTTCATCGTTGAATTCTTCCATCAAAAATTTTTGATTTAAAGTTAAATGACCATTAAACATTTTTCTATCATGATGCTTCGGTGAAATTTTAATCAGTGGCTGAACAGACGCAGCAAGCAGCAAGCTCAAAAAGAACGAAACCGAACCTATCCTCAAAAAAATCTGAAATGAGCCAATCCAATCCACCTGACAAGTTGACGTTTAGTCATGGAAGATGGCTTCACGTTTCCGTGTTCTGCATTTTCTGCGCAGTTACAAATACCTACGGCTGTAATGCACTGCTAGCATTGTTTTTGCTGTGGCTTGGTGCGGCTGGCACACTTTGTTCACCCGCCGATTCCAAAGTAAGTATTTCAGCGAACTTTTGTTTCTTTAGTGGAACTTTTCGATGCACCGATAGTGGTGAGCTTTTGGGCAGCCGAACGGTCGAGTGTTTTAGGCGAGACTGACAGGATGGCTCCGCGCCGACTAACTAAAGTGCAGCCTCAAGTCTGAGGGCCATCTTTCTCGGCATTACTGGACGTTGCGCCAGTAAGCCGCGCTACTTCTCTGTCTCTGATAAAGGAGTGCCTGCCCGAGCTTTAAAGGAGTTAATTTGTTAACCATGCGCAACGTGCTGAGTTGTAAAAACTATACGAGAAAACTTTTGCACTCCTCGAGCCTATCGTGCGACATACCTACACTTGTGAAAACGTCGCGAGTTTCTTTTTTTTTTTCCTCTCTCTTTTTCTTTCTTTTCTTTTTTTTTTTTTTTAATGGACAGCCGCTGATCTTTCTCTCTCGAGCTTTACGGCAACTACAGTTTCTAGAAGGAACGGCTGTAGCTACTAAATAACTAAAGGTTTAGTACTCTCCTTCAGCTTTGACAAACCAGGACAGCACCTTGCGCATGTTGGTTATGCATGTGGGACCGAACCGCGCAGAACAACCGGACAAGGAGATGAGAGAAAAAAAAAAAAGTCAGCACTTGTCTTTTTCTTGACCCGTTGTTCTGCGCGGTTCTGGCAGGAATTTGACATACCGCCGCCGCGATACAGTTGGGCTGTGAGCTCTGGTGCCTGCAACGCCTTCTTTTATGCAAAACAGGCATACTGGGAGGCCATGCAAGCCGCGGGCTCAAAAAAAAAAAAAAAAAAAAGAGCAAAAGTGAGATGAAAACAAAATTGTTGTTGCTTTGTCCTTACAGATATTCAAAGGCTCCTCAGAACTTCATTGCATTATTGACAGCGAGATAATGCCAAAGCTACACTACAGCCATGCAGCATGATACTGAGCTTATGTCTCGCACTGAAAGCTCTTACCATGTTCTTAGATTATCATATTAAAGTAGCTTTAAACCCATGCTTGTTAATACAGTGATAGCCATAAATTGAATCTAGGGCATCATGCTCACATACAAGGCTTCTGATAACCGCTGGTCACATGATGTGGGCTATAGCAGAAACCTGTACCTGGTCATCTTACAAGCATTTGTGCAATTGATGCTTTTAATGTGTTGTAAAAGTTTTTGTGTTCTGTTTCTGTATGGGAATGCTTTCCTTATTGAAGGCTAACATTTGGCTTGCTACAGCAAAACCTCTACCTAGTCATCCTAAAAACAGCACCGCAGTTGGTGCTTTTAGTGTGTTGTAAAAGTATTTGTGTTCTGCTTCTGTATGGCAATGCTTTTCTCGTTGAAGACTAGCATGAGGCTTCCAAAAATTTTTCAGATGCCATTTGCTGTAGCCGATTTCGTAAGCCAACAGGAAGCAGCACTTTGAACATGGAAAACTGTCATCCACGGGGGAAAAACAGCAACATCCCTTTGCATTCTCATTTCTTTGGTATGGCTAAAAGTGAGTATTGTATCATTATCTATATTATTAATATTGAATCATGATTGTCAGTGTTGAAGTTGTTTGAGCGTGATGATTTTAAACACACAGGACATCCCTTGTTTACATGTAGGATGTAGAACTGGTTTCAACAAACTTTATGCAGCAAATTCTTTTTACATTGTCCACCATGTTACTTTTTGTCATTGTCCGTTGAAGTAAATAACCAGTATTTTACGTTTACACAGTCGTCCACTCTTAGCTTGAATGGGAATGTGTGGCATGCAGTTTGCAAAATAGCAATGCATCCGTCACAGCCATGCATCAAGGCTAAGTGGCTTGTGCGTAGAGGGACTAGCCGCTCCAGCTTCACGTCATCTGCCTCTTTGCTCCGGTGTGCAGACGTGCATTGAGGCAAAGTGGTTTATGTGTAGAGAAACCAGGAGCTTCTTTGTCACATCTGGCTGTTTGTTACATTGTGCAGATGCACATCGAGGCAAAATGGCTGATGTGTAGAGGGACCAGGAGCTGCTGCTTAACGTTCTTCGCCTCTTTACTACAGTGCACAGCCGTGCATTGGTGCTAAGTGGCTTGTGCATGGAGGGCCCAGGAGCTGCAGCTTCACGTCTGCCTCTTCGCTCAGGTACGCAGGTGCGTATTGAGGCAAAATGGCTTATGCATAGAGGGACCAGGAGCTGCTGTGTGGCGTAGTCTGTATATTTGCTATGGTGCGTATTGAAGTACAGGGGGGGGGCTCATGTGTAAAGGTACCATGAGCTGCTGCGTCATGTCGTCGGCCTCTTTACTATGGTGCGCAGGCATGCATCAAGGCAAAGTGGCTTATGCATAGAAGGACCAGGAACTGTTGCTTCACATCTGCTATGATGCGCAGCTGCGTATTGTGGGTGGTGGTGGAAAACATTTTATCAGATACAAATACAGGAGGTTACTCACTAGCTGACCCTGAGGGGGCCTGTCCTGACAAAAACAAGGGGTCCCTAGTTTGGGACCCCAGTGGTGGTAGAGGGACTAGAGGCTGGTACTTCACGCTGTCTGCCTCTTCGCTACGGTGTGCAGCTGTGATGGATGCAGTGGCATCTCAAAAAGTGCATGCCACGCACTCGCATGTTCAGCCTGAGTGGACGACTGTGTACCTGCTATAGCTTTGTTATTCATAGAATAAACCTAGGCCAAGTTGGATAAATTATAGCTCACCTCATATGTGGTCAGCAAAGAAAAGCCACTCCAGAAAATCTGATGCATTTACTGTCATAGGATTCTTATTCATATACATGCTACTGACAAGTCAGATTCTTCACCCTCAGAAATGCCAGAAAAATAACCAAGGGTGCGTCTGCAATAGTCTAGCTTGCTCTTTCTCTGCAGACTTGAGTCAGATGTGTGTTCCATTGCTGTGGGTGGGACAGGTGTGAATCTTTGATTTTAAGCTTGCAACAAGTATGTTATTGTAGTTTAAAGGCAAAACGGTACTAATAATCGCAGCCCCCCGTGGCCTTTATCCCCTTTTAATAGTGTTGCTAGACACTGAATTATTAGTTTACTCTGCACTGTTTCTGTCTAGTTAATGTGCGGAGATGTACATATATTTATATGACTTGGAGTTGTCGACTTTGCACTTAGAAACATTGTAGCGTTATCTGGTGTGTTGCTTTCATTTCTTTAATGATTTCTGTAAGGGATCGGTGGGTATGCTAGGCATCATTATTAGTCTGCTCTTTTTGGGTCACCTGTTCAATGCCCAGCTGCGGCCGTCTCCCACTTGCCCTCGGACAGGAGGCGGAGAGACGCGCACAGAGAGGCAGCTACAGCAGCTACAGTGCTTAACAGAAACGTAGGCAGAGAGGGAAAGAAGTCCCCTCTTCCGAGGACTTTGCTGTCGCACTCGAAGACGCGGGGACAGGCAGTTTGTTCTCGTTGCTGTGTCATGTAGGGGGCTCATTTTTATTTAAGGAGCTTTACGAACAGTATACAACTAAGGGGTCCTTAGTACTAAGCGTACTAAGGGGTCCTTAGTACGCTGACTGGACCCATCACCCGGAGGCAGCACAGCTTTGAAACGAGCACCTCTTTTGGAAGAACTGCTTATCGTTCAAAGAAAAAACACTGTCAGGTTGAAGGGTGTAAGGCCCGCTTCCTTGTTGGGGAGCCCATAAAAGTGACAATTATTCAGTGCAGGCGCGCTGAGTGGGGTCTCGTTGAGGATTCCAACCCTGGATGTCAACAATGGTGGGAGATGGCGGCGTTGAAAAAGGGCAAGTGTGTAACAGTGACAGTATGATGCGGAGCGGGAGGATGTGGATTGGCTCTTCTGATGTGGTCCGCAATGGTGCTGACTCGGACGCCAATAATTGCAATAATTGCCCTGTAAAAGGAGCCGCCAAGGATGCAAGCTTTGGGCAATGGTTGCGCATGTGGGACACCGTTTTGATGGGTTCTAATTTTTTTTTTTTTCCTAGGGGAGAGAGTTTGGCATGTGACCTACTGAGCCAATCATTTCGAGGTCCATTCTCTAAATTCTGTTTGTTGTGAAACGAATTTGTTGTCCCTTTTGCATTGCTTGTATTAGGGAGAGGGTGAAGAACTTATGAAAGTGGAAAGACATGCCAAAATGTTTGTTAGCCAGTCATGTGTGAGTTCGTTGTCATTGGGGATGAGAAATGTGGGCGGAGTCCCGAAGTTAATGAAACGGCCCCACGGCCTGGAGAACTCGTTCTGAGCTAAATTTTGATCTCTTTCCTCTTCGGCATAGATCATGGTCATTGTTTCACCTGTTGTAAATACGTACATTCATGTATAAAATTTTCAGTTCATCTTCCTCTCCGTGTGCAAGTTGTTGTGGCCAGATGCAGTAAATTCACTATTTTCATTTCTATATAACGTGCCTTTCTGAAGATGGTGAGCTCTTTTGTCCAATCCTGTAAGAAAGCAGCAAAGCGCTCCCAAATCGTCCACAAAACTGTGTGATATCTTTAATACTAACTGCGGCTTGGTGTCACTCAAAACATGTAGTTGAGGTAGATTTCTTCCCCCCCCCCCTCTTTTTGTTCGTTCAAATGAGGACCAGCGGACACTAACTCTTGCTTTTGTAATGCCCTAGGCCCCGTCTTAAGGCAGTACTCCAATGTCAATACCATTTTTATAGCTATGGCTGTCCAACAGCACTAATGTCTTTTATACACTTCTTTTACTAATCTCTTACCCAAGTGGTGGCTTATACTGCGGGGGTGAAAGTCTCTGGACAGTATGTGTAGATTTTGGACTAGAATCGCGATGTAAACGAATTGTGACCTTATTTCTCTTGCACACATGAAAGAACTAACGTTCAACTTTCACATCGACAAGTATGGTCCGAGTTTCCTGGTCGATGTGAAAGTTATGTGCTTTGATTGCAGCTTGTGTAGTCCACACACTTGTCCCCGATATTACATAGGGGCAAATTAGGTGCCTTTACAGGGGCAGTTTCTTTGGCGCCCACTACCTTCCCCATAAATAAGCTACAGTGTTTCTTGTGAACAGCTGGCTGCATTTATAAATACCATTATTTTTTTTTGTAATTTGTTGTGCATAGTTGAGAAATCCATGACATACATGCACAGCTGGTTGCCAGAATTGTGCAGCCATATTTCAGTAACTAACATCCATGCTGCATGCTGCCGGTAATACATCAGGAGCTTGTGGTTGTCAGCTTTTTGTGTTTTGTGTGACTATAAGCCTTGCTATTGTAATGTCACATATAGCGCTGTGGGTAAACAAATAACTTTACTTTTAACTTCACTTTTAACTCTTGTAGAAGCATGAACACTGCGCAATTACTGCGGCGGGCTATGCTTCCACATTGGGCTTTAGCCACATGTCAAATGTCTATCTTTATTCTGCTGCAGCAGCTTGCATGTTATCAGATAAGTTACTTCATCGCAGCTGCTCTAAGGAGACGCTTTCTAGACGCTTGTAGCCTAGATGTTGATGTCGATATACCCCCGACACGCCCAGGGAATGTCTTCGGTAGAGGGCACATGGAAACCAGCGAAATGTGCAGTTTACAGAACAAAATGGTAACAATTTTAAATGATGTTATTATTGATCACTTCTTTTCAGAGCAGGAACAGTGACTTTAGAAATCTGCCTGTTAAACCGCTCAAAATGCAGGTTTCTGCCGCCAATGCATACCTGTGTAATACTGCAATGCTCTGGCTGTGCTTTATGTTCATATACAGCATCCTTTATGCTTAGTTTCTCTGCATGTACACTCCATGTCTTGGGCATTGCTGAGGGCGCATAGCAGCAAGCATAACATGCCATGTTTGGTCAGAGTGGCATGTTCAAAAAGACGACATAAAAACATTAAAATACTGAATGCCAGGTTCTTGTTATTCTGCATGGGTTTTGCTGCAGTTATATGACCTTTCTATATAGTATGTGACAGTTCTGAATGGAGATGCATGCGTACAGTGCCACCTGGAAAAAGCAATTGAGAGAAACTGGCAGTTGCCCTTGGAGATGTGTAATCAAAGTTCAGCACAGATAACTTGAATTTCATTTTCCCTTCTATTGCAGGAGGAGCCCAGCCTGCTCTTTCCATCTTAGGCCTGGAAGACCAGCAACAGCTGATCGAGCAAATGCACAGGATAGTAACTGCTCCTGGAATCCCGGCCTGCGGAGGCCGCCCACAGAGAACTCGCTCATCTCCTCGCTAATTCCGAAATATTAGGTTTCAATAAATACCTTTTCCTCCACCACCTCCCCAAGGGAAGAGCTGTCACGGCCTAGGATAATTAAAATTATTCAAGTAGATTCTTAATACTCCAGTTGGCCTGCATTTTACCATGCCATTCCTTAACCTCGATATTTTTTTAGTGTAGACTATTTATGCATGCAGTTTTTGCAATATAGCAAAAAAAATGCTTTTTTTACAACCTCGCATGCTGGTATGCCTATGCACTTAGCATGTTTTCAGGAATGGCGCATTTGTGTAAAGCTCAGCTAGCATATGTGCCTCTTTGATGGAAGTTTTAATTGCACACTACTGTTCAGTGCTTTGTGTGTGAAAGTAAAGCAGACAACAGGAAACTTGAACCTGTTGCATATTCTATTGTCTGCTTTACTCTCACGACTAAGGCATTGAGCACTAGTATGTGACTGAAATTTCCATCGCACATGCTTGCTGAGCTTTACACGAATGTTATTGGCAAGTTTTTACACCAATAGCGGGCCCTGCAAGCATGTTCCGGGAAACGTCCGAATGTCCGCCTCCGGCTGCCCGTCGGACGTCCGTGGGACGCGATCCGGATCCACGAACGATAGTCCGACGGACGTCCGCTGTACGTATATCGAACATAACCGGACTTCCGTCGGATGTCCGAAGGTCCGAAAAAGGACGTCCGTCGGTCGACCGTCGGACGTCTATGGCCGTCTGGGTACCCTCAGGTTGACTACTGCGAGTTTGTATTCTGTCATTTGTCGCATCTACTCCGGGAACTCCGATCAGAGGATGCTGATCCGCTCACAGCCTCGACATACAAAGGTCGTAGACGCACCTGCCTCGACCACTCATTCGAAGGGGGTGGATCGTCCAGCTTCGCCCACGCTTTACACACCGATCACGTGACACATTCGTCGACGGCGTAATCGCCACGCGTCTCCCTGTCGCTGGCCTTGGCTCGTTGTGATTGCGCCATGGTCGTACTCCGCACGGTGCCGGTGGCAGTGCACCGACGGTTTTCCGCGCTCGTGCGCGCGCGCGCGCGCGCACACACACACACACACACACACACACACACACACACACACACACACACACACACACACACACACACACACACACACACACACACACACACACACACACACACACACACACACACACAGTCATGACAGCACCATACTATCACGCACAAACGTTATCACAGCGTCACCATTCGCGCAGGCCAATGAGCACTGGCCGCAGCCGTTGCCGATCACAACGTCGTCATCCTCCGAAAGCCACTAACGCACACCCACACGCCCCACCGGTTAAGCTCACCAGTGCTTTGGGACGACAATCTCACCCGTCCCCTGCGCGTCGGGCAGCGCGGAGAACTGATTGAAAGGGTCGGGAAAGTGTTCCGGCGACCCTGGACACGGTGCACCGTTGGCCGCTGTGAGTTCGTAGGAGCCCCGAGAACGCCCTGGGCTACGCAGAGTCCGTGTCGTAAACGGGATTTTAAAAAATGCACGTGAGAAGCGGCTAAAGCCGGAACCGCATGGAGCGTTTTTCGCGAGCGAAAAACGCGACGCGCTAGCACCCGCACGAGAAAAATAGAGCGGCGCTTTCGCGCCGAATTTTCCGGGTTATGTTGTTTGTATAGTTTCGGTCGCGTAAGTCCCACAAGACGCGACGCTTTTCCACTTCGGTGATTAGGGCCTCGTTAAAAGTTGTCTTGTCCATTTTGGTTGAACACTATACGCGAATGAACACGATGCGTGAATGCACATGGCTTCTTGGACGCGCGCACCAGCTTTGCAGACGAAACAACAAGTTCAGAAGTGCAAGATGCCGGGCTAGTTGGTACACCTGCCGGTCGCCACCGCGCGATCTTGGTAAGCTGCGCATGCGCGAGAAGAAAGAAGGTAGGCGAGGAGGATTTGTTTATAATCTGGCGGATGTGACGTAATAAATTGCTTATTTTTGTTTTTTGCTTGCGTGTACTCTCGTACCCAGACGTTTTTTTTTCATCGCCGCCTCCGCAGCCGCAGTTGCTCTTTTTTTTTTTTTTTCCCCGTTTTCAATTTTGGCGCGCAGTGGTACAAGCAAGCGGGAGGCTTGTTCGCGCCGCGTTGTTTCAGATTGACCAGACTGGAATGTATTCTGCAAAATAGACTGGGCGGCACCCATCCTTGCAAGTTTCTTCAGACTTTCGTAAGTACAGCGAAAATGCAGCGCAAACCACTTACGGCGGCATCCCGTACTTTCCTCGCCAACTTAGGAGAGCTCATGGCGCCGCTCTTCTTACGTTACAGCTTGTCTGGAAAGTTTTGCTGCATCGATGCGTTATTGCTAAGTGATCTCAATTCTTTTTTCGGCATCTTGCTGTGAGTCGGTGGCTTCGTAGAGGATCTACGAAGCTCTTTTGCGTGCGCCAGGAAGCAGTCCCTTCAATATCCGTGCTTCGATCGGTCGCCGGCGGCTCATTTTCGAGTGCGCCTCCGTTTTGCTCCCGAATAGCCCTGTCTTAGCAAGAGCAACCATTTCTATTTTTTGTTTCAGTGTGTGCCGAAATACTCTTGCTGCACAGCGTTTTTGGGATCTTGGCTACGTCGCAGCTTCTGCTCATGGGCTCTCCTGCACCATGAATGCCTTGTGGCTCATGAAAGGTGGGTACAAAGTGTGTGCTGGCAAAAACAGGTTGCTCCACAAGAGCGCTACTATATGACATCGAAGTGACCTTATTTCTGAAGCTGGCACTGGGCATGCATTTCGGTCAGCACCGTCACAGCCAAAGCAGTAGAAAAGGGGGAAGGGGGTGGGGGTGCCAGTACATATCTGCCGGATTGTTCTAACCACTAGATAGGACTAACCCGGTCATACGACTACAATTGTTGTATAACATTTTAGCTAAGCGTGATAATATTAATGCTGACATTTTTGCATCAACTCCAGGTGAATTCAAATTCTGTTTCTAGTTATGACTGTATATTGTCTTGTGTACCATACAAGGTAATTGCTGTTCATGGGCACGGTAAAAAAATACGTTTTTCAATGTTCACCAGCAAATCTACTCAGTGACAGTGCTATTTCTGTGGCTATTATATAGATCCTTTTTGTATTCCTGACTAGAGCTGGTGAAATCGCTTCTTTCAGCTGTAGCGCGTTAACAAAATGAATGCTGGTGCATATTTTCCAGTAGCTGTCAAATACAGTGAGAGGGCATTCAGGTGCACAAGGTGGGACTAGGCTGAACCAGTCTGTCCCATATGGAGATACTAGTGCCCACGTAGGCCTGTCATGGTAGGAAATAGAATTGTATAATTGCTCGAAGAGCTTTCCAGTAGCATGTCTTGATGGGCTAGCTGGCACACCACTGCAGTGTGGTTTGGCTGTGCGAACAGGCCAAGGACGAAAGGAACGCACATGGAAATGATAAGTTTGTTTTATAATTTCTTCATCTGCGTGTTTCTTTGGTTTACACTGCCAAATCATATTCACGCTTTCCTATATGTTATCTTGCAAACAGCAAATGCACTGCTAACACTAGGGGCAAATTTTATTTGCTCTTTTTGGTTGAGGCCCATTTATTTTACTGATAGAACATTAAATGTTTCCATGTGAGTGCCATGCGACAGCTAATAGCATTATACTTTCCTTCTGTGTTGCAGCGGGATCATTCATGTCTTACCTTTCCCAGGAGCCGGCATTTATTGCCTTGTTCCAATTTCCAGGCCCTTCCCTGTTTGGTGCGTGTGCTGAAACAGGAATCCCTTGGAGGCGATTTGCAGCTTTTGTTCATCATCTTGATTCCGTCCCCACATAGGTAATAGCCACTGCGGTGGCACAGGATTAGGGTGCTCAATTGTTAAACCCAAGGACACAGGATGAAATCCTGGTTGCGGCAGTGCCTTTACAATGGAGGCGAAAAGCAATGCCGTGAACTGTGCGATGTTGACACACATTTAAAGACAAGGTTGTTGAAATTTCTGGAGGCCTTCACTAAAGCATGTATCTATGTCCCAATATGGAAACAGTCTGTCCGGGCAATGGACAGGGAGAAAATCCAATGAGGTCATTGAGAGCATATTTACCATGGTACCAGGGGTGAATCCAGGTGCCTACCCTGTTGGGGGGGGGGGGGGGGGGGGGGGGGGGGGCACAGCTAGTATTATTGCGACATATCTGTAGTGCTTCCTGATATCTATTTTTTTACATAGTGTAGACCAGTTGGTGCAAACTTAACTTGCTGGACATGGACATGGGAAGCCAAGGACATGGGAACTCAATACAAAGAAGTACATGGGACAACACTGTTTGGTCTGAGACCCATTTCCAAAGCATTTCACCCCAAAAGAGCCAAGCATCAGGTCGGAGGAAATCCTGTACCTATTGGAAAACTGTTGAGTACCTGGCGGCACCTGAAATCAAACCTGGTACCTTCTGAATGCGCAGCATTTCTTTTTCTTGTGTTCCAGTGTCTTTGGCTGGTCCAATATGTTAGATTTAAGTTTAGTACAATACCCCAAGAAAACAAATATATGACAAAATATTTTTGGTCAGTACATAATCTAATTGCCCACTGTTCTTTTAGTTTTCATGCCATTATTTGTCTATAAAATATATATCCATGAAATTTGTTGCCGCCTAACTAAATTTGTGCAGAGCAAAACACAAAATTTCACCAATCCAGTTTTTGTGTGTGTGTGTGAGTGTGTTTAGGTAAAGACTATCAGTGTTAAAGAAACATTGTTCTACATGCTAGTTTAACATATTTGACAATGGCTAAGTTTAAGAAATAAAAAGCACAGTTATGAGGTTCCTGAAAATTTTCAGACAGCTCGTCTCAGTGTATATTATTATTTTTTTTTTAAGAACATTGGTAAGTATGCTGAACACTGATGTCTTCTTACAATGAAATTTTTTCTAGCTTGGTCAGTTCTTTCAAGAACAAACTTAGTATTATCCTTTAACCATAATCATCACGGAATGACACCTGTAAAAAAAAAGAAAAAAAAAGACGAAAATGTACTGCATACACCAGCGCACCTTTGACCAAGGCCTTTCTGAATTCATGAACGATCATTAAGCTTTTTTAAGATCTTCCAAAGCCACGTTGAACACCATTAGAACAAGAACCCGAGCAAGGGCTACTACCCCACCAAGACATGATGGCCTTGTGACAGAATCTGCCTCACATTCAGGAGGTACCGGTTTCAATCCTGGTGCTGGTGGGTACAAGATTTCTCCCTGCCTGATTCTGGGCTCTTCTGGGATAAGATGCTTGGGAAAGGTATTCTAGTTCACTTCAGGAAAAGGGTCATGAACCAAAATTCTCGCTTCGTTTTACCATTAGACAACCCTAAGTCCGCTTCGTGCAGCAGAAGCCCACATGCAGTTCCTTTTTCCTCCTTTCCTAAGCCATGAGCCCTGGTAAGCCAAGCACCAGGCTGGGCCATAGCTGGTACACATTTGAGAAAATTGGAAGTGGAAGTCGAACCCACCACATTGCTGTAATGTGGAATGATGCTGAGATAAGGAAATAGTGAGCCAGCCCAATTACTAACCATTCAAGAAAGACTACTGATTACTCACACTGTGGTTAATTAACAGGATGTACTCAGGGGTGCAAGAGCTCAAATAAGATTTGTAGCGAATTTTGGAGCAGCAAAATCTTCGTTTTAGAGCAATAAAATTCATATTTGGAGCAGCTCACGAGAAAAAAAAATTAATTCAAATTTTGGAGCTGTTAAACAGGGAAGAAACTTTACTTTCGGCACAAAAGAATGAAGAGGTATGAATATCGGACTGTATGAATGTGATCCAAAGGAAGTCTAGCAAAGGCCACCTATCACCGATGCTGCTTGTACTATTTATTTTTGTAAATAAGCTTTTTGTACTGCTAGGCATGCTATCACACACACAAAAATGCGAGTCATAAAATTGAAGAGGCTAAATAAAAAAAGCTAGAGAATATGCTTTTTTTTTTTTTTTTTTTTCATTTAGCACGGTTTGACAACCTTAATCATGGGACTTTATGTTGCTTGCAAGGCTCAAAAAACATTGTTTGACTCTCTGCGAAATCCACAGCTCGTGTCGTGCGAGGGCAGCTACGAAAGAGCTTAATTTGAAGCAGTGACTGCGATCAGCCTGTGTCCAGAAGCGAGCGCAGTGCAAAGACAAAATGTTGATTAAAAAGCAAATACAGAAACAAAGACAAAAAGAAACGCCGACCAAAAGGCGAAATGGCAAATGCCGAAAGCAAGTTTTAAGCAAAGAAAACCGATGAGCGAGCACATCTTCGGCTTGTGAATTATACTTCTTGTGGACTGGCGGTGGCTTTGACACAATATTTTGATTAAGGAGAGGTGGACGATTATTAGGTTATGTATTTCATGCACAATGCATACTTTATAGTACTTCAATGTTGCAGCATGCATAAATGTTAATTTTGGCAGTTTTGGGCTCCACTGCGGCATTATGGAATTCAATAGCTAGGCTGCTGTGCGTTTCTCGACCTTCTGATGTTCGAAATAAATTTCACATGTTCCACCTCCAGTTGTATTAGCACGAACTTCGGCGGTGATGCAGGCATTGCGAAATCAGGGGGTAGACGAGTCGTACGTGAAAGTGCTGCAAGATATATTTAGTGGGTGCACAGCAATCATAGTTCTGCATAAAAAAGTAACAAAATTCCCATACAGAAAGGTGTTAGACAAGGAGACACGCTCTCCCCAGTACTATTCACAGCTTGCTTAGAGGAAGTATTCAGAGACTTGGAATGGGAGCAGTTAGGGATCAGGGTAGATGGAGAATACCTCAGTAATCTGCGATTTGCTGATGACATTGCTTTGCTAAGTAGCTCGGAGGATGAACTGCAAATAATGATTGATGACTTAGATAGCAAAAGTAGAAAGGTAGGCTTAAAAATCAATATGCAGAAGACTAAGGTAATGTTCAACTGCCTCGGGAAGGAACAGCAGTTTACGTTAGGTAGCGAAGCACTGGAAGTAGTAGGCGAATATGTATACTTAGGACAGGTAGTAACCGCAGATCCGGACCATGAAAAGGAAATAACAAGAAGAATAAGATTGGGATGGAGCGCGTTTGGGAAGCACTCGCAGATTATGACTAGCAGCTTACCGGTATCGCTCAAGAGGAAAGTATACAACAGTTGCATCTTACCTGTACTCACCTATGGGGCTGAAACGTGGAGGCTAACCAAGAGGGTTCTACTTAAGTTGAGGATAACTCAGAGGGCTATGGAACGAAAAAGGGAGAGGGCAACATTAAGAGATATAGGAAGCGTGCAGAGTGGGTCAGAGAAATAACTCAAGTTACTGACATTCTAGTGGAAATTAGGAAGAAATGGGCATGGGCAGGACATGTAGTTCGAAGAGAGGATAACCGATGGTCGCTTAGGGTAACAAACTGGATTCCAAGGGAAGGAAAGCGTAGCAGGGGGCAGCGGATGAGGTTGAGAAGTTCACAAAGGTCAAGTGGATGGGAGAGGCCTTTGCCCTGCAGTGGGTATAGTCAGGCTGATGATGAAACACAGAAGCCACCTCCTGCACTATCTGATGATGGGAAAGTGAGTCTATCGACAAGACAGTATAAAAATAACCTTGCTGTACATGAATGAACCAACAGGATATCGAAAACTTCCATGAGCTGCATAAAAAACTAAGATACATCATATAAAAACATGCAGCACTTAAAATACAGTGTTGAAGTATTGCTCCAAAATCACAAGTACCACCACGGCCCACCACGGAAGCAATAGCAGTGGTGCCTCGTCACAAACAGCCCATTTGCGTTATAGGGTTCCTTCAGCGCAGAGGCAGTGACTGAACTGGAAAGCGGTGAAAGCACATGGATGCAAAGAAAATATGAGTAGGCATTAGGCATGCCGCCATCTCAAAATAAAACTAAAATGCCAGTGACGCATGCTACAGTGTCTGAAGCATCGTGATTGGTTATATCACCTCCGCAGAAAGTTGTCACTGAGTATGGCAAACTTTTGCGGATAGTCGGGGCATTTTGGCACAGCATGACGCAAATTTCACGCTTAATGCACAGCTTGGTGCAGAAATATGTAGCCGTATCAAAATATGCAATTGGTGCAGCTGTTGCACCCCTGTGTGCTGTCCGCTCATCATTCTTGGATATTCAGGCACCAAGCCGCTTCTGCTCTTTGAGGCCTGGGAGAGGTCTGTTGTCTTTGCCTTTTTAACTGCTTGGGGCACGACAGATTTTATTAACCCTATTCAGTATACCAACTCTTTTCAGCCTTCCGTTAATAGCTTGGTACGCAGATTTAGGGTGTCTTTGGCAGGCGCACCTCCTGCATATCCTTCAAAACCTCTAGCAGTCTCTCCACTGCTTTGAAGCTCTGTTCGATCGATAGCCTTTGTCCTGCGAAGCTCCCTAGAAACCAAATACTGAGATTGTTGCACTGGAAGTCTCGTCACTGACACGAAAGAATAAGTAAGGGGAACAAAGGACTCCTTTGCGGCGCGACGGAGTCCTGTATTTTTTCTTCATTGTGCATGATCATCCTTTATAGATGTGGTATCGCTGTCATACCTGCTTAAGTGCTTCCGCACTAACTGGGAACCAACATGGCGGCCCACCAAGCCTGACTGCCGTTTTTAGCCAAAATAGGGAACCCTAGCATGAGATGTCACCACCCTAAGCCGGGCGCCGCGGCGCAACATGTAGGCTCCCTATCCTCTGAATTCGGCGCCATCTACTATTAGTGTTAGAAAGCGTCTGCTGTCCCATATTGTTTCCAAGATCATCCCCACGCTTGCAGGGGTGATCTCTGAGGCCATGCTTCCCGCCCTTCCTCGCAAACATCTCCTCGCCTTCGACTGTCTTTTGACCGAGCCACTTTTTTAAAAGAGCGAGAATAAGTGGCGACTCACTGAGCGGCCACTCTTTTGGAGAGCCGTCGCTTAGTGAGCAGTGGTTCTTTTGGAGAGCCGCTGGTTCAGTGAGCCATCGGGAACCGTGAGCAGCGTTTCTTTTGGAGTGCTGTTAGGAACCGTTCAGTTAGGTCTTCTGTTTGCTGCTACTTTAGCGCCATCTATTAGCAGTACGAGAAAGAAACTCCAGTGGGCAGGCACAGGTGGATTGGGCCGGCATATAAAGAAAAGAAAAAGGTGTGCTGTCTGCACAATCCTTCGCACGTAGTTGGTCGGCTGTTTCGGCGCCGTGTCGAGGCTCCGCGCCGGCGACCTGACAGCCGCAATGTGTGCATGCTTCGGGTGGTCGCCGCTGTTTTTGTGCGTCTTTTGTTTTGCTTTCAATAATTGCTATGCATAGTTTTCTCAAGCTGCATTACAACAGGGCGAATGTGGAATGCATAGCCCCTTCCGCAGCCAGCCCAGCAGAAAAAAAATATCTGGTTCAGTTATGAACAGCACCGACTGCAGTGCGTCGTGTGCTCAAAACGGGAACAGATGCTTTGAGAAAATTAAAACCACACTTCAGAGCATGAATGGCGAGCGATTCGGCTTGAAGTAGATACAAAATGAATGAATGAATTAAATACGGTCGGTGTATGTATGTGGCGGCAGAAACAGGAAGGTTGAACAAGTTTGGGTTAGGGTACTGGGCCAAAAACCTGTTGCCAGGAATAAAGGAAGCAATGGGAGAAGCCGGGGCGCTGAGAGCTGTGGGCATTGAGAAAAACTGTCGCAAAGTTGAACGGGGTTATAAGAATATACGAAAAACGAATCAGCTAGAGAAAGCATGTAGGAGGAGGGGGGGATTTAGAAAGTGAAAAAGGACTAACGCGGACTCGAGCTACAAAGCGCACACTGCATTAAAAAAAATGATGCATTTACACTTCAGGCTCCTGAGTTCACTGTCTCCGGGAATATAAGAGGGACCTCGAATCGGGTAATCTGCTTTCTCTATATTTATAATTCACTATCTATATCTGTCTACATTGTCACTATCAGTATTTATTAACAGTCAGTCCACACGAGATTTTGGGCTAGAGATTGATGGCCCGAAGTATTTATTAAGGATAATTCTCAGTGTGTTTAATGATGGCCAATGTTATTCAGATAATTTTGAAACGATAGGGTACCAAAAGAACGAAGTCCTCTCTTGGGGAATGGGTGCACCTCCAGTAAATATAGTGGACTTAAATAGAAAGAATCACGTCTAATGAAATATGGATTTTGCTGTTTACTGGGATTTTGTAGTCATCATGAGGGGAGTTAGGATGGACACACAAATATTTCCACGCTTTCGTTTAGTTTTGGGAGGTCGAACGGGTGCGGATCAGTGAACGAGAGAGAGGCAGAGTTGTCTTTCTCTCCAATAGACCACTGTTCGCTCCTGAGCGCCCCAGGCTTAAGTGAGCCAATGAACCGTTCAAATGAGCCGGCTCACTTCAGTGAGCTGAGCCGTTCTGAGCTACTCACTAAAGTGAGCCACTTTGCCTATCTCTAGGTCGTCGTCTTTTCAGCTCACTGTTCCCGAGTCTGCGTCGCTTAGATGGTAGCCATTAAAAGGTACTCTTGAGAAGATAAAGGTGGCAAACCTGCCACACGGCGGCTGCGACGAGGTACTGGCGAATCCAGGATGTTTTACCCAGCACCTCCACCAAATGTAGCGGATGAAATAGGTTTAATAGAGGTGAACGTTTGAATAATGAAGGCTGCTTGCAAACGGCCCAAAGCCCAGATCAGTCTGCACGCATCTCTCTCTGCGTCAAACTCCTCATTTGAAAGTAAAAAAGGGGTATTTCACATATAAACCTCTCTGGCACCCATTCCATTGACTTATGCTTCACTTCAGCAGACCGTAATGGTTGCGGAGCACTGCAAGTTTCATTTTCAACCCTGTCAAAATGTAGAGCACATGCAGTCGAACCCCGCAATAAAGAAACTTTCAAAGGAATTTTTGTTTTGTTTTGTCCCCGCGAGAATTTCACTCTTGCAAAAGTTGACAAATAAGTAAATATTAGCAATTGGCAAATAAGCTGTAAGTTGTGATGGCCCAAAAAGTGAGCATGGAAATGGCGAATACGCACTTGTCAGAATTCACAACCAGGCCGTGCCGTTGGAGGCGCTGTAAACTGCACGCAGGTAGTTCTCGTTATCTATAGACATATTGCTGACTGTGTTTGCATACATCAATGATCGATGTATGCGAACACAGCTGGGAGGCCTTTTGTGACCTTAGCAATGAACTGCTGAAAGGTTTGAGCTGGGTTCTGAAGTCCAAAGGGCAGTTGTGATGGCTGTTTTAGGTATGCTGGCAAACACAGTGGGTATCTGGTGATGTGCCTAACCAGGTCCACTTTGTTAAAAATGGTGCAGCCATTCAGATGTGATGTGAAGCAGTGGGTAGCTGTCATGGATAGTCTTGGCATTCAACACTTTATAGTCACTTGGATCTTTTTTAGATATGAGATGGAATGACAGAGCCCATGCGCTGGATGATGGGTGTATAATGTAGAGCTGCATCATGATTGAACTCCCGTTTAGCAGGTGACCACCAAACAAGAGGTGTGATCGTGCTGCTGGTGGTGGTCACACCATATGCTTTGGCGGCTGGTGAGATTGCAACGCTTCGCCAGTTACTGAAATTACACCAGGATGTTCTCAAAGGAGGTGACGGTATCAGCATGCCAATGCCAGTGGGGGATAAGGTTAGACTCGACACCAGATATAGATAGCCGAGTGAAGCTGTCTGTCGGGCTACATGCTGAATGAAGCCCAAGTCAAAGTATGATAGGAAATCTGCGCTGATGATTGGGTCAACGTCAGCGATGACGAACACTCATCAAAAAGTGTGGCAGAGTACCAAGTTAAGGGTAAGGGAGCGAAGTCTGTATGTCAATATGGTCGAAGAGATGGCAGCCCATTGCGATTGCCCCGTCAGCTAGGCACGATGGCTTTTTTTGAAGGATCACGCTGACCTCTGCACCATTGTTGACAAGAATGGATTATGAAAGGTCTTGTCAATTACCACAAAAGATGGCCGCATTGGGGAGCCACGAGTTGCCATTAATGGTCTTGAGGGGTTTTTCCCAATCACGAGACGTGCACTCCATAGCAGGATGTAGGAATTGCCAGTCATACCAGCAGTGTTAAGTTATGGCTCTTTTTGCGCGATGGAAAATGGTGACTGGAATATGGTGAATGGTCTCTTGGGACAGGCTTCTGAGTGTCAACTAAGGTAGTAAGCTCATCAGTACATGCCTCGAGGCAGGAAATTGCAGAGTCTGCCAGTGGTGAGACAGCTGTGCCTAGCTGGAAGGCCACCTCATGAACCTGGTTGGTCAGCTCCATGGTTGTGTCACTGGCCACTGGGAAGGCAAGATGCAGATGCTTGGGCATCAGCAAGAGCTGAAGAAGAGCTCTCGAAGCAGTGGAACATGGGTGGTGAGTCCTCACCGAATAGCTGCCAAATCCGGTGAAGCAGTTGTGAAAGGAGACAGTCGCCAAGGTCCACCAGTAAGGAGCTGCTGTAGGTGAGAGCGTTCTTACGCCATAGTTCTCTCGGGTACTTTGGTCTTGAGAGCTCTCTTGGGTATTTCGGTCTTGAGGTGCTGATGAGGGCATCTCCCATGAGTTCATAAGAATATCCTACAGGTCACTGATCATGTCAGGAGAGAGCGCAGATACGACATGATTGTACTAAATCATCTTGTGAGGTGATGTGGTCAGTAGAGATGTGCACGGGCGGAAATTCTGAGCCCGAACTAGCTTGGAATCTGTGTTACAGACCCGAGTCTGGCATGGCAACGTGTTCAGACTTAAAGGGCCCACGAAGAGCTATTTACGAAAACTAGAAAACGCACTCTAGATAAAGGTATCCTATCAGTCCTCTTTGCAACACGCAAATTTTTATGCTAGTGTCAGTAATACCGAAAATATTGGCGACTGAAAATGACGCTCGTCCTCTGCACGCTTAACCTGACGCACGGCGGCACGGAAGAAAAAAAAAATGAAAACAAGCTGAGACGGCACCCCACCACGTTCCATTCTGCCCGGGTCACCTGGGAGCATCCAGTGAGCAGGCACAACCAGCAAGCCCCGATGGAGGTTTGCGCAGGGGAACATGTCGCCCTAATCAGTCGAGAGCTTTAACCAGGAGCACTTTTTAAAAATTAGTTGTCAATTGTCTCCACGCAAAGTGTTTAAATTTGACTCAAATACTCACAAAGACCCTCTCTATTGGATTTCTTTCACTAGAATATTAGAGCAAATATCATTTTAATGGCCCTTTAAGGCCCTGGTCTGCCCCAGAATCTGAAAGAAATAATTTCCAAATAATGAGTTGACCTTGAAAGACCTTGAAATGCTCGGTTGTCACATTTAAGATTGAAATTTGTGGAATATATAGAGGCACAGGACAACATAGAATTATCATTTTTTTATGTTGTTATGCAAGAACAATTCATGCATTGATGAATGCTTAAGACATTTGTGGCACTCCTGGATTGTGAATCCAGCAACGCTGAAGTTCTTTTCATTGCTGTAACTTGTGGCTGCAATGGATAATGTGTTCTTAGCAAGAAAGGAAAGATTTAGGTACATGGTTTCCTCACTTCACCAAAAACACGCGGCCTCTGAGCAAGGGGTTGATTCTGTGGCCAAGTACTGTACTCGGTAAGCTTATCTTGTTCACTGTGCGTCTTTCATGGCACCGACAAGGTCGTGGACCGCAGATGCTTTGACTAGGTGTTACGGCCCATTTCTACTGAGGCTTGTTGAGGCCTGGCACAACAGACGTGGAAGAGCTGACAGCATACCGCGAATCTGGAAACTGATACCTAAACATCTGCCGAAGAGGAAGAGACAAAAGTCAAAATTCGATAGCCCACAAGCAGCCCTTTTGCTTGGTCGTTGACAGCTAGCAAAGATCTGTTCATGCCAGGGGTGTGTGGTGTAAAGGTGCATAAACATCTGTATAGAGAATTCACACACTCTTGTGTGGGAAGGATGCTGCAAAACACTGCTGTATTGTGACACCTAGCACACCACAACCATATTCGTGCCTTTAAAAAAGTTGTGAATACTCTGGATTGGTGTGTCTGGCCTGGCCCCGCCCAAGCTTGAGGCACAGGGCTTCTGAGCGGCCAGAGTACGAGCTTTTGGGCTAAACCGAGCCTTCGCACACCTCTAACGGTAAGGGCCGAATTGTGCCTCAATCTGGAGAAACCACATTTGCGGGTTCTGGGGTCAGAAGGGTGAAAGGCAAAGTTGCAGCAATGAAACGTTCTGCGAGAGTAAGGGCGGCTCTGTAGAGCAGGTGCCGGCTTCAGTCATCCTCTAGTCCTAGATAATCAGTTGTAGATGTGGTGCTCTAGGTCGGAGGGAAATATAAGCTTCCCACACATTTTAAGGCATAACCAAACTACTGAGCTGTGGCAGCACGTGCCTCCGGCCCAGTGCATTCTTTGTTGTCCTCCTCTTGTGCAGCCGCGCTTAAGGCACAGCCAAAGAAGGATGCTGCAAGGGTAGTTTTTCTAACCAATTATTCCAGTTTATTCTCATATTTTATGTTGAGCTTCTGTACTCTGTGAAATTTCTGGAACTCAGCGGAGAGTACTATAACTGTCGCAGCATTCAACAAATTCTTTTATTACAGTTCTTTCTCTGCATGAACAAGACAAATTTATATAAAAAAAGGAAATGAATACATAACTCCTCAGGGCTGTTTCTTGGACTAGTTAGTGGGGTTTACTCATTTTGGTGAGGCCTGAAGTGCAAAACAGAGTGACGTGAAAGAAACACAGGGCAAAGCGCTAACTTGCAAATGAATACTGAGCTCACAAAAATATTGGGGGAAGGGGGGGGGACTTAAACTCTTCCTTTAAGGTCATGGCATGCCAGCGTTAATGGCGCCAGTTGCCGGTTTTCCTTGTGGACCTTGTAGACACATTTTGCCACTCACTTGTTCAGAAGCTTTTAACTTGCGGCTGCATTGTCCCATACATAGTCGCAAGATACTACATTATAAAACCACCGCGACAAAGATCTAAAGCACCATTTTAACCAAGCCACACAAAGGTATCTTCGTGGCCTAGGGGTCCTGAAGGGCTGGATTCCGATTTCACCCTTCCATGTCACACCTGTGTTGGCAGCGCCTACCAATTCGGCCATGCCATGTCTCATGCCATCACACAACTCAATGACTAGTCATGCATGACCATGTCGTCTGCCAGCTACCACTTGCCAGAGCCATGCCCATGATTTTTTGCTCATAATGCGGACAATGGCTTTTCTGGGGGACGAAGCCTTTAATGGTGCTGAATGGGAGAACTAGGGTTGGAACACTTTCATCCAGCGATAGAACTAGAGCAGTTTCTTAGCACCAAGAACAGTCAAGAGCAGTCCAGGCTGCACTTCAAACACAAGTTTGAAGGACGTTGCCTGACATCAAAAACACTGCATAATTGCTGTTTCACTCCTTTTAGCAGAACATTTTCGAGAACACTGCAGGATCTGCACTGGAGAAATGCGTAAGCATGCTCATTGCTGTGTTGTCCGCAAGATGTGTCAGCGGGATTCCGAGAGTAACAGATACTGCGCCTTTCCTTTCCTGTAAACCAATTATAGAAGGGTGGTGAACTGTGATGCGTTCAATGGAACACTGGTTGTGTTCAACAAGGGGCATGCGATATACTGTGTGCAGCAGCAATGCTCAGGCTTTCGCATTTCTCCACTGCAGATCCTGCAGAGCTCTCGGAATTTTTCAGATTGCAGTTGGCTGATTACCTCTCTTTACACACTTTCTAACCATTCATACCATTTGTGCACGCAAATCACGTCCTTTCCCGCTTGTTCACGTTTCAAACATTTCAAATTTCCCGCCACTGGAAGTTAGTACCACGTGACCCGTTTAGATGTCGCCATTACCCCTCTAATTAATTACCTAGTTAACCCACATGCATCAAATTATTTACCCAGCAAGATTTTTTGGCCCTCTATCTAATGCAACCATTCTTTTTCTTATAACTTGTTTCGTTCAAATGTAATTGTGATGACAATTCTGGTGACATGAAACTGCCGATATACCTACATAATGCTGACGCATTAAAATGGCAGTGACAAAGCATTACTGCCCTGTGCAGTCATACCTATTTGACACATGGTGCCTCTGTTGCCACAGAGGACATGGGCTCAACTTCAATGTCTTAGCCGTGAGAAGCTGAGGAAATGGAGGTTAGCATTTCATTTACAATCATGCCAGTCACAATACTGCGGTCTGGCTAGCGGTGGTGATCGTTCAAGGGGCAGAACATGCACACCCTCTCTTGGCATGCTACTGCACTACTCCTCACTACTTGGCATCTCTGCTCCAATCCGCCTAATGCAATGAGCTATACGAGTACTGATGCGACAGCATTTGCTGACCGTGAAGAATGTCAGGCATTCGGCGTCAGTGTCCATGCGAAGCCTTCGCCTACTAACTGTGGCAGGTGGTGTTAAGAGGTATTTCCCGCCCTCCATTTATGGGAGAGGAGGGAGATATTTGGACACGAAAGATACAGCAAAGTTGAACCAAAAGCCACGACGAATAGAAATAGAATATAATCGTGATTGGAATAATTGGAGAGTGAAAAAACGATGGAATTAAAATTGGATTGGTTGAAACATTCCAAATTGACTCTGGCTATGAGGGACGCTGTAGTGGAGGGATGCAGATAATTATGACTAAGTGAGGTTCTTGAATGTATGTACTCTGAAATCGCACAGCACGTGGGCACCTTGCATTTTGTCTCCATTGTAACATGGCAAGGATCGAATCCGGGTTTCCAGGCTCTGTAGTCAAACACCCAATGACCAAGCCACCACAGTGCACAATGAGAGTAGTAATACATTGGTGAGTGAATTTCGTCTGCAGTCAGTCGAACTAACCGTCCTTAAATTTGTTTTTCCTACAACAAAACTTCCTATGAAAATGCTCTTCATGAACCGTTCCCAGCACTCGGAGGTGTCAGGCATTGCCCCTAGTATGTGGGCCATTCACTTCTGATCTCTTCAGTAGGCACTCCAATCCTGAGTGACCCTAGTTCATTGCTGCAGAAGTGGTGGCTGCACAGGATATTGGTGGCTGCAGGAGACAGGATAAAATGGAAAAAAGTCCAATTGACTTATTTTCAGTAATGCTACTGCACATGTGCGAAGCCTTCTTCTCTATTTCTACATAGTAGGGCAGCAGTTCACTGCGTGTGTGAAAACCATGCTGTTGCGCAATAATTACATGCATTGCTAGCATGTACTCTGCTCTCAGGACCGCATGCATTGTCACTGCCTGCTATTGCAATAAACGAAAAGACTCTGCCAGGCATGCCATCTAAGAGATCAAGTGCCGCTTGGAAAATAAACCCACCCTGCTATTGTGAAAGAATTTCTGCAGAAAATATGTGAGGGAGACCCGGTCACCCGCCCTGTCAAACATACTTTGCCTGACATCTGCAAGAGGAGGCGTGACTAGAAAAAGGTCCATAACAGAGCTACATTGCATGTGCTTAACAAAGTTGTTTGCTGGGTTAACTAGTATAGCATTCTAAAATTTGAAAGTGCTTGGAAAGACAAGGACAAGAGAAGTGGACGAGACAAAAGCATTTGTCCTTGTCTTTCTGAGCACTTTCACATTTTAAGACTGCAAGTGCTGCTGTGTATAGCAATAAATTTGGTTATTCATAATTTGTCTGTTTTTTATTCTTTTTTTGGCTATTCATGACAAGCTTACAGAGGGGTATTTACATGACCTCACACGTGCCGCTTTATTGCCCAGAAGATAGCTTTTGCTAAGAAATCCAGAGTAAATTGTGGTGAGCCGATGAGACATGCATAGCAGTTTTTTGCAACACTCCATGAACAGCAAATTGGTGGCCACTGTGCTGTTGGTGAATAGACCAAACGCGCACGCACAGTTTTATGTAATGTAAACCAAGGATTAAAAAAAAAAAGGCGGAGCACTGCAGCTGACTGAAACCGACGACATATTATTAGTCTTCGTGTAGTTCTGTTTGGAGTATTCCTTATACTTTATCTAGTTAGTTAATTAGTTGAGATTAATTCTATTTTTTTTATATTCAGTTTAGGCCCAAGTACCCTTAAGTTTTAGAGGGGGTTCAAGTACAAATGACCCAGTTTTTTCTACTAACATACTTCCTGCATGATTGTTTTTTTCCAGCATTTAAACAAAGTGTGCAAATATGAAAGGAAAAGAAAATACCACATGACTACGGTCTTGCATTGCTAAAGTTTGAATTATCCGAATTCAGGTTTTATCTTGCATGAAAGATGACAGAATCCTCTTCATGAGTATGTGGCTTCCGCCCACACTGAAAATCCGGAAAGCCCGTCTTTTTTTTTTTTTTTTCTTCCCCCCCCCCCCCCCCCCCCCCCCCCCCCCCCCCGAATCAATGAAGCATACACGCCCACTGTTTCAAAGTGAGCAGCCACCGCCACTGTCAGCCAACTCTGACAAAGCTTTTATCGAGCTATCCCACTGACAAAATTTGGCAATGGCAAACACAATGATGATCCCCAAATTTGGTCCAAACCACCCTCAAAATTTGACTTCGTCTGATTTGGACCAAAACCGACGTTCAGGCTAATTCAGCTATGTCAAGCATGATGGTGACTTTCAAATTTAGTCCAGGCCACTCTCTGCTGAAGCTGGATTCAGTTTATTGACAGGCACACTGGACAGCACTCAAAATATTGTTATGTCGCTAGTGAGATCATGTATGTAACAATGCAATAAAACAAGGTGAGCGCTTGTTAAAGAACAGAGAGCACGTGCAATTAAAAAAATCATAGACTTTTTCCCGAGACGTGGTTACGTGGTTACAGGGATGATGACAGTGTTTCACCGCAAGAGATTCCTTCAGTCGTTTTTATGCAATTTCAGTGCCAAATTAAAATAAATCCTCAATTCTTGGATATTGTAGTGCTCGATCTATACTAAATCAGACATTTTTTTTACACCATAATCTAATTTAATACATATTGTTACATTCTGGTCCATGTTTTGTCCCTTTACAGGTCCAATGGGCACATTCAAGTGCAAGGCCCTTAGTAACAATTGTGCAGCAATAGTACCGTGTAGCTGTGCACTATCAGACATAAAGGGCCAGTTCTGGAAGGCCTTTTTGGTGTCCATGGGATCAAAACATAAGTTATAGTCCTGCGCATTGTTGATAAATTCAGTCTAGCCCCACCATCCACTGGTTGTCCTGGTTAGATGACTTGGTAGACAAACTGCCCCACATGAGTAACAGTCCAGGGTTCACTCCTTGGACCACGTCAAATTTTTCACTACTGAAGCTTCTGGAAAACTTATATAGCTTTTCTTTTTACCTGTATGGTTGTACTTATATGGGTGCTAATGAGTAAGTAGCCTCTATTTGAAGTCTACTTTATCTTGTTTCCACTAAGTATACATTTGACTGATCTAGCAGCCAATGCGTGGTACTGCTTTCTTTGATACACATCGCATAATTCAGCACTCTGCCTGAGATGAGCAGTGCACCTGCTGCTAATCATATTGCTGTAACGCATGTAGCTCAGCCAGAATGTTCTCCTCAGTTGAGCAAACCAACCGTTTTCTGGTCGGAGCATTTCATCAATTAAAATAATTAGTGGACAACACACTTTGAAACAAAATTATCTTTATTATTTCAATCAGTAAGCTACTATCATTTGCTTACCATGCATGAAACATTTTGTAGATTTTGAACTGTATACTCACCACAAGATGAGTTGAAACGGTTCCGACTGATAACAGCTACAAGTGAATGGCATCCATCCTTCCACCGGTGTTCTTGTGATCTGCAAAGAGCAAGGCTCCTGAAGTGAAAGCTGCATGGGCCACAATCTCCACATGAAGTCTTGTATCAAGGCATTTCTAGAACAAAAGAGTTTATTCTAGTAATGTCGATAGGCAGTTCATTGAAAGGTTTTACAGACACAGCTGCTTCTAGCCAAGGAGGAGCTTCAGTTTCTTGGGGTGTATTATCATTTTGTTTTTGTTCATGAACTTGCCGCAGAATACATATCTTTATCTGCCAACAGAACTTTTTTTTTATGTACTTTGTTCTTTTCAAGGCTGAAGCAGTACAAGAAAGATAAGGCTGCAAAATAGATTGATTCTTGTGGTAAAGTATGTGAAGTAAATGAAATAGGCTTCTGCCACAGCAAGAACCCTCCACCTAGTAAACAATCTATTTCACTCCGGCAATGTAGTGCAAAGAGCGACGTGTCAAAGAACGCGAACTAAAGAAAATTAAGCGCTGTTAAAGCTGATCACACCATCGATCACTTCAAATCTTGCGTGCACGTTTCTGTACGGTCCTGTCGTTTTTCAGAGAATAACTGGCACTTTTTACATCGGAAACAATAAATTACTTTCTTCCTGCCGATACATTCCGAACATGTTTTTAGTGCGCTCGCCCAAGTTCTGTACTTGCCCCCACGCATTGACATTATAAATGGCATTGAACCATTTTAACCTCGCAGAAGCCGCTGAAATCATTGTACTCTCCTAAGCTCGTTTCCGATGCACGGACATTTTTTAAATAGGAGCGAACTTACCAAGATTAGGTGAATTGCGCGTATCGGTCGGTGGTCTCGGTTCGCCGACGTTGCAAGTGTACGACAACAATGTTTTAGCACAGCGTTTAAGGGTCTGGTTGCAGACTTATAAAAACTGGGAAAGCATATGACAACCAAAGAGGAAATGTAACAGCATAATAACAGCGCATATTTCTGCCTCTAACGCCGTACGTTAAATGCTTCAAGCACGGCGCCATGAAGAAAAATGCAAAAGCGAATGCAGCGCCACTACTGGAAATTACAATTGCAACTTCATGCAAAATATTAGTAACAGAAAAAAGTTCCCTTCTGAATGACATCTAACGACATGACTTCAACATTTAGAACTGTATTCTTGATGAGAAAGCCGAGTATGTTGCATCCTAAAGAGAAGAAAAAAAAAAAAATGATTGGTAAGTGCCGCCATCTGCACCAATCGCAAATGCAGGTTCGGCGCCCTATTTGAAATAATTATTTTAAACGAGCGCATGTTTGCGCAGATAGACCTCGCAAGGGCCGCTTTGCTTCATCGAAGCATTTGACGCACGACATGTAGCAGTGATCGCAAGGCACATCCGTGCAGACCTGTGAGGAACCAGTGCAAATGTGAAGATGTTCCCTTGCTCCTTTTTCTTCTCGCAAGCAATATTCCAGGCACAAATAGAAGTGACTATGAAAATACTTTGCAGAGCCCAAAAGGAAGAATACACTGACGCTGAGCAGTCCCATTACGAATCCAACTGGATTGACATGTTGGAAAACAAGTGGCTGATTTGAGCCTGGCAGTTTTGTTGATGTGCTCAACTGACAGCAACTAGAGCACAACTCACCCTTGACGATTTTTTTTTTTTTTACTTTTTACAGTGACTCATGCTATACAGATATTTTATAAATGCACTAAACAAAGCGGCCCAAGCATACAAACAAGCGATAGTTTGTTTTGTCTCGCACTCATTTTTTCCTTCATGCATGAGCGCCCACACACTAGGAGGATGAAAATCCTGCAGGTTATGCACCTGTATGGATATGAACGAGGAATGACCAATGATGCAGCATTTGTCCAAACAAAGGCACATAATGCTCTTGAAGAGCCTATAGAAACTCTCAAATTGAAATAATCTTATACTACAATCCTTCTTTTTTTTCTGGATGAACACAACGCTTATAAAATATGTTCTGTAATGCAAGCACCTTTCCTGTCATCAGCAGGACATCCGCAGCTATGCATCTAAAACTTGCCGCCACTGTGGGGAAGCAATATGAAATGCAACAGTAAGATGCACTGCTTTGATCTAGCAATCTTTTTCCACCTCAAATGAGAATTCAGTGTACTCACCACGTTTACAACTATTACAAGGTCCTTACTACCCATCCGGTTAGCCCCTGAATTTAAATCTCCAAAATGAGAGGGCATGTGCTGCACTTAACATATTTGCTAAATATACACTCAGGCACAACAAAACACAGTGCCTTTCAGGTCTTGCAGACATGCGTTATGTTCATCTGTCAAGAAATGTCTAAATACTTGCGTGTCTAGTTAGAAACAAGCCCCTATTTCACAAAAACTGGAGGGGCTAAAAAATGTTAGGAACTCACACAAGCCGCACAGTTTCATGCTTGCAGAATAGCAGCTATGTTCTTCTACCAAGCTATTTCTGTTATCTGAAACTGCTTCCCCAACAAAATCTTGGCTCTTCAGTAAAACTTCCCATCATGTCAGAAAAGAAAGAAATGAAGCACCATACAACACTTCCTAGCTGCGCCATAGAACTGAGCAGTGTCCACTTTTATTTTTTTGGTAAAGTTGTTTTTCTTTTTTAGATACGAAATGGCTGTGCTATTCCAAGTTTGACATTGTGTCCACTCCTATCTTCGTCCAAGTTGGATCGATAGTATGTATAAATCGATAAATAAAAAATGAAGCTAGTGTGACTCGATGAAAATAATGCTCGGCACTTTCTGCACATAGGAAAGTACAAAACACTAGCCATGCAACAATGACTAGCATCTCACAAGTAGGTTTCCATGGATATTGTGTACGTTTTTATGTAGGGGTGTCTTGCACTTTTTTTTTTAGGTGAAGAGGATGCGATAGTGTGCAACAGCAAAGAAAAAAAAATGGCAAGAGCATAGCCGAACAGGTTCCTCATCATCATCCTAACCAGCCTGACTACACCCACTGCAGGATAAAAGTCTCCTTTAATTCTCTTGTAAGGAGGAAGATGAGCATGCAGGAAGCTCAATGTCGGCAGCCACAGCCAGTTTGCTCAAAGTGGGAGACAAATCATCAAACTGCATGGGAGAAGTTCTAATTAGGCATTAACGCAGATGATGATGATGATGGTGCCATGGTCAGAGAGAAAGTCAAAACCTGAAATGGTGTCACAGCAGCACGACGAGAGAACAAATTCTATGGTACATAATGAGCTGTGAATGGTGGCCCTGGCCGTGCAGGCAGTCAAAGGCGAAAGACACTGCGCATTACGATGTGAGAAGCGAAAGATCAGATAATGTTGTCCACACTTTTATTAGCAAGTGCAGTTTCCTACACATCACAGATACAGTAGCACCAGTATCAACAAGGAACGGCCCTACATTTGTTGACGTATTCGCAGTTCTTGCCTCAGGCAGTAACTAGTTTTCCTGGGGCAGAGATGCAGCAAAGAAACCGAGTGGCATTATGAGGATGGAGGCGAGTAGGCAGGTGGTGAGTGGAGGTGTCAAAGTTGTCTGCAGGACAGACGTGGCCGGGGCTCAGGAGGCGCATAAAGTCAGGCACATCTGCAGGTGGCGACAATGACGCACAATGTGACCAGAAACTCTGCACGCATAACAAATAAGAAGGTTGTCATATATGCGCCAGGAGTCCACACAAAGAGGGGACAGTTACGTAGGAATGAAGGTGGCAGGCTACCGTGGAAGGCGGAACGGGATAAACATGTCTGACCAGATCTGACGTTGCCATACATGAGCGTTATTGCAGCAGGAACCTGCAGATGAATGAATGGCAGCACTTCAGTCACTTGCTCTCAAATCAGCCTGAAGGGTCATGGCCAGGCTAGATGGAGATCCCCAAATGTCCTCAATTAGGAGTAGCTGTTATATCACCTCCCCAATCGCAGTCTTTAAACTGGTCCAGCAGCAAGCTGCTGACGGAACTAAGCTGGAAAGTGATTCAAAGTGCACAGAAGGTGGCTGAACCAGAATGCGCTGCTTTGCTCCTGGCAAAGCATGAATATATTGGCAACAGTGATAGGGTTTAGGACAACTGCGTCAGCCTCAATGTTTTTGAGAATGTGCTTTATCTGATCCATCTCTGGCTGGAGACTTCTAGATGTGTACACAGGTTCACAATGTCTTCAGTATAACTGGTGAAGGATCCTTGCAGCTGGGTTTAGGCTCACAAGTACTGTTTGGAACACAGCTTTTGTATGCAAGGGCAGCCAAAGATCTAAGAAAAGGCGCGTTTAAAAGCAGACTAGGTGGTGAAGTTTGCTTTGCGGTTTCTGCTCTACGAACTGGCAATGCCTTTCACGTAAAACACCATGTCGTTCAGCTTCACAGCGTCGTCTCCCTGGTTGTGGACGCTTAACCGCTTGTAAGAGGTAAGCCAATCCTATGTATCTTGGTCATTGAACCCATTGAAAATGGCTGGGTCCCACTATCGACATCAAGGTCCCTACATACCTATCTTAATGTTTAGCCAGCTGTGGCGACCTAATCCTTGAAAACTTCATCTCATTTGCACACTTCATTTTCTGCTGCCCCTTGCTACACGAAGTCAAGAATGTAGCACAAAAATAAAGAACAATGGACGAAGAAGAACACATAAGGCGATTGACTAGCGCTGGTCAATCATTTTATATGTCCTTCTTCGTCCGCTCTTTATTTTTGCGCTAAATTCTTGACTTCATGAATGATCAACTAGCCCGGCAGCAAGCTACACTTGGGAGGGAACGAATAAGGTTTGCCACATGAGGGACGGTGCACGAATTCAGGATCTCTGAACAGAACAGATACTCAGCTTAAAGGGCCACTGTCCGGGAAGGCCCTTTTAAGAAAAGGAGCCCAGTGTTTCGATCAGGTACCGGAGATAGTCTGTGCAAATATCTACAGCGACACGCGCGCCGCAAAGCATCGAAAATACAATTCAAAGCTCCCTCATGCTCTCCTTTGAGAAGCCAGCTTCACCGCTCCCTGCGCTGGCCCGACGGGCGCCGATAATGACGTACGTATCGGGAACGACGTCCATTGGTCCGTCTAGCTGACTGACGGGAGAAGGATGGGTGTCTACCGCTCGCAGCGCGCTTTTCCCTCGCCACGGCCAGACTGAATCCAGCGGCGCGCGCTCCCTCGACCGTTTTTTTTTTTTTTCGCGCTCGCGGAGAGCCACGCCCCACCTCCCGCCAAACGCGGAGGAGGAAGGGGAATTTGTATTGCGGAGGCTAGACGACCTCGGGCAGGAGAGTGAAAAACCTTTGCGAGGGAACGGAAGGAGAGAGGCAGGATAGAATCGGGTGATTGCGGTGGCTGTAACTGCGTTATTAGTTACTCTTTTCAAAAACATTTTGCGGCCTTGCGGTCCAGGGGCGAAGTCTCACAGTCACCGGGGAAGAAAATATTTTCGACCGGAGGGTGGACAGTGGGCCTTTAAGCGACGAAGGCGATCTTAGTCTAGAAGCAATGAGCGATAATTTCAGAGCCATTGATAATGAGTGCATGGCAGAGGTAGGCAGTAGGACAATTAGACAGGCTACCAGTAAACTATCTAAGCAGACGAAATATCCGATTATGAAATGGCAAGGCGTGAAAACCTCCCTCCGATGGGTCAGGATAGAACTGGCAGAGATGTTAAAGGTACTCAGTGAACGTAATTTGTTCGACGCAAGGGAGTATATTACGGAGAGAATCGAGCATGCTCTAAAATACAGTGCTAGCCTGAAAGAGGTGAAGGGGAAATTAAGTAGGTGAAAATCCGATGTATGCATACCAAGGTAGCCGAGGAGTTCTACACTTAACCAGGCTGATAATGAGATTAGCAATAGTGAAGAGCAATCAGACGTTCCGTCAGTGACAAAGGAAGAGGTTAAGAAAGCTTTAGAAGCTATGAAAAGGAGGAAAGCAGCTGGGGAGGCTCAGGTAACTGCAGATTTGTTGAAGGACGGTGGGGATATTGTGCTTGAAAAATGGCCACCCTGCATATGCAATGTCTGGACATCGTCACCGGAGTTTTGGAAGAATGCTGACATCATTTTAATCCTTAAGAAAGGGGATGCTAAGGACTTGAAAAATTACAGACCAATCAACATACTACCTGTTGCGTATACGGAATTTACTAAGTCATTGCTACTACAGTTATATATATATTGAACTCGAAGTGGATCACGGAATAGTTAGATACATAGGCAATTTCATATATAAGGCAAACCAACAGATGAGGCTCTCTATAACCCAGAAGCATGAATATGGTACATGTATGGCAGTGGTGCATTGCCTGCCGGCAACACACTGCTCACCAAGGGTGCGGCGATGACCTGCAAGGTGTACACACGCACTGAATGTCACCTGCCACCTAGTGTCGAAAAGGAGAGTACATTGGGAACACTTCCAAATGCCACTTCGCAGGCGCCAGAAATCTTGGCAGGCAGCAGCTGCCATGACAGCACAACCCGGCTCTATGCATGAAAAATGATTGCCGGTGAGCTGTTAAAACAATCCTTTGCAGGGCACGACGCGCAATTCGATGGACATGAACAACGCTGCTAAACTTTAATGTGGGATTTTCAGGGGGATATTTTGAGAGTTCGATATAGGAAAATGATATATATGCATTTGATATATCCGGGATCAAATACAGAATCAGGACAACCTTAGACTTTAATCAACCAAATGATCAGGTAGGTTTTCGGAAAGGGTACTCTACCATCGATCATATTCATCATGCTATCAACGAGGTGATAGAAGGATGTTCGGGATATAACCAGCCTTTATAAATAGCATTCGTTGATTAGAATAAGCATTTGACTCAGTCGAAACGTCAGCAGTCATTGCCTAAGGGTGTATATGAGCCGTATGTGAAAGTATTGGAAGATATCAATAGTGGCCGCATAGCAACTATAGTCCTCCATAAAGAAAGTAATAAAATTCCCATAAGGAAAGGCACTAGGCAAGCAGACACGATCTCCCCAGTACTATTTGCCACTTGCTTAGAGGAAGTATTCAGAAACCTGGAGCGGGAACAATTATGAATAAGGGCTGATTTAATACATTGCCTTGTTAATTAACTCAGTGGACAAATTACAAAGAATGCTTAATGACCTAGGCAAGCAAAGCAAAAACATAGGCCTAAAAATTAATATGTGGAAGCCTACGGTAATGGTCAATAGCCTCGGATAAGAGCAGCAGTTTACAAAAATTCCGAGAGCACTGTGGAATCTACACTGCAGAAATGCGACAGCCTGAGTGTTGTTGGTGCACTAGGTGCATCACATTTGCTCTCATTATCATTACCAACTAATTGCATCGTCATTGTTAATTCCATCACTGTCATTATCGCTAATTGCAGCATTATTGTTATCGCTACTATCATCCTCACTGTAGACAAGAAGAATTATGATGTGTTTCACGATTCCGGGCATGGCGCAGTAGGTTAAAGCGCTCGGCAGGGGATCCGAGGGATGGAGGTTCGATTCCCGGTGGAGATCGGACTTTCATTTTTCTAGATTTAAGGACGAAGTTTTCAGCGCAAAGGCATGCGGCCAAAGGAAAGAAGAAGAAGGACGACTATAGGGCTGAACACAGCGCAGTGTTTGTCCCTATAGTCTTCCTTTTTTTTTTTCTTTGGCCACGTGCCTTTGCGCTGAAAACTATGTCCTTAAATATAGAATACCAACTAGCCCAACAACTTACTCTACTGAAGTTCATTTTCCTGATGACGTTACTTTCGGTTTTGGGTGATGACGTCATAGGATTGATAGCTTTGTCTGACCGGACGAACAAACGGCAACAGTATGAGCCGTTGAAGGCTTTCACCTTAATAGGTACACGGGTGGAAGCAGGCACGAGCATTTTGGAACAGCTCAGGGAGCAGTGGTAATGCCACTTTGGAGCAGTAAAACGAGTGTTTTGAAGCACTCGAATTATGCTTTGGAACATGTTTCTAGGGTCAAGCACTTTTAATAACTACAATTTTTTTTCTGATATACAAAAAAATCCAATTTGATTACTTTTTATTCAAGATTCAATGCTGTACTACCTATGCACGCATATCTCAACATGTAAAGATGGTTAAAGTAACACAGCTGACTAAAAGCTTTTGCCCATTCTGACTTGACAGCTTTAGACATGTCCACGCTCAAGCACCACCACTACCTTGGAATTAAAATAAACAAGCTGCACATCGCCACTTTTTGATTCCGCAGCTGTGCTGATAAATTCCTGGGCACTGCTCAGTAGTACCTTCAGGAAGGATAGATGGCACTGAAGGGTAGCCTTTTCTTCCTTAAGCTTCTTTACTTCATGGTTGTCTCCCAGTGACTCATGTTTTCTTTTAAATAACACTGGGGCTACACGTCAGCAACAGGCTTTCTATGCCTTTCCAACACTCTTGAAAGCATTTCTTGCAATTAACACCGTCCTGGCATCACCCCCATAATGCTTCAAGTATGCTTTTGTCTGATGTAGACTGGACAGGTTTGTTGTTAACGATTCTATAGTGAAGTACACACTCATTTTCACAGCAGAACTGTTGGAACAACTCGTGTAGTTCTTTGTAACCAGAAAAGTTTCCTCAACAGCTCGTGGTAGTCTGTGGCAATTGCTTTGCTCCTTGCCCTCACTTCTCTCACCACCGGCGATTCAAAAGGCTGGGAGAAGTTGCTGTCATGTGCACAAAACATTTTTCTCGCAATTAATTCCTCCCAGTCGTTTGTGACTCGTTTTAGAATAACTTGAGATCAAAATATTTCTTATGCTCGCTTTTCTAGTTTATTAAAATTTTATATGTGTTAGCTAGGCCCAGCCAAGGTGCATTGTACCTCCACCACTAGTGTGCTGCCATCGTTTAAACTATGACGACCCTTATAGACCAGAATACGGAGGGTAAATTGATCGCTGCCATATTGAGGGCGCTATAAGGCTACCTAGAGGTGCTGCAGCGAAATGACTGCTCTGCACTACCAAACGAGGTGGCCATGGCTATTCATAGCGCTTACGCCTTTACGTTTCTTTGAAGTTTTCACAACTTGCTGCTCACAAAATCGTCAAAATTGCATTTCTGCCTCATGGAAAGGCTGTTCTACACATCTCGCAATGGCAGAGGCAAGCACAGCGTCCACAAGTGGAGCGAGTGGTTCGGTTAAGTGCATGGTACCTTTCTATGCGAAAAATACTACGGTTGTGACTTTTCTTACCCTCGCGTGGTGTCTGCAAAAATTTGTTGCAGTCCGCACCGCACAAACAGGTGGCATGCCACAAGTGCGAGTAAACCTGATGTCTCCGTTTGCATTTCAGCAAGGAAGTGCCTTTTTTTTTTTTAACAGCCATGATAAGCAACGCCAACCAGTCACAAAAATAAGACCTTGATATCTCCTGTTTGGTTGATGTGCTGCTGATTCATTCTTCAACCCTGCTGGAAAGGAAAAAAAAACAAAAGAGACACCGGGGAATCATCGCCAATGAGAAGCATTCGCTCGCAGTAGCGGCATGTGGTCTGTTTTGTGAGGTGTGGGCTGCGGCAGATTTTTTGCAGTTACCACGCAAAGGTAAAACATATAGCAGACTGCAAAGGTTTTGCTGGTACATGGGACATTACTTGGGGGTGCAAATCAAATCAGAAAAGTCACAGCCATAGCAAGCCTGCATGCAATGGTACCATGCGCTTATAGGAACCACTCACTTCACTTGTGGACACTGTACTTGCCTCTGCCCTCGCAAGATGTAAAGAATAGTCTTGCTGTGAGGCAGAAATTAACTTTTGACCATTTTATCAGCAACCAGTTGTGAAAACTTCAAAAAGAAACATAAAAGCGCAAGAGCTAGACACCCACGGCTGCCTCGTTTGACAACCCAGAGGCATAGTTTCGCTGCGGCAACTATAGATGGTGCTAGAACGCTTTCAAAATGGCAGTGTTCAATTTACCCTCCTTGTTCTGGTCTATAGACCTTTTCGAAAAGTGGTCGTGGGCGCTGCCATATTGAATACTGGGCTGTGCTGCTAGCATAAGAAAAGTTGAGAATTATCTCTCCCAAAGCCGCCCCACAGCCCAGTCAAACCGGTTTCGCCGAGGCTCGTGAAAAGGTCTATAGCACAACATGCCACTGCCCTGCTGCACTTCTCACAGTCACCTAACCAAATTGCATCGAACCGCATTTCTTGTACCTGGCGCAATTAATGGCCCAATACAATTAATGTTAAGCAAAAATCATGTTTCGCTAAATTTTATGGCAAAATACCAAGGCATCAAAACATCATGGCAAAACATCAAGTTTTGGAGTTTTGGAACAATATTGTGTTTTGGGGCAGGATGGCGCAGGCAAAGCAGTTTGGAGCAGAATAAAGCAAACGGAGTGAATGGAGCAGTACTTCCACCCTGCAGGTAACAAAGCTCTGGATGTTGTTGGCAAATGTGTCTGCTTAGGACAGGTAGCAACCGCAGATCCGGACCATGAAAGAGCGATAACTACAGGTTTTTCCCCCCGTATTTAATCCTAGTGCTAGTGCAAATAATCTGAGCGCTGACTGATATAATCTGCGTGCCATGTAATTTAATTCGAGTGCCAAGCATTTAATTAAAGCGCCAGCATATCTATTTCAAGCGCGAGCTCAAATAATGCCAGCGCCAACTAATTTAATTTGAGTGCCAAAGCAATTAATACAAGTGCCGGCAAATTTAATCCGTGTGCCAACCAATTTAATCCATATGTGGAAAATGAATGCAATAGAGGGCTCCAAAGCACGAAACATGAATTCCAGAAATAAATCAAAATTGAGATCATCTTTCAGACAATGCGCCGAATCAGCAAAGTGTCAACGTATAGGATAGCCTTCATCAGTATTATGACAAACATTGCCTTGATGCAAGTGTTTTAAACCTAATGTCTCCCAGAAAATAAAACTGCATTTTAAAGACGGCCGCTTCTGTGCTTTTACAAGCCTGTAGTTTCCTACGCTGCTACAATTACAGCCCAGCCCAGCCCAGTTTCCTACGCTGCTCTGCTGTACATAGTTTCAGCCACTTTGCCATGTCAGAGCCAGACTGAATGCAACGGCACGCGCTCTCTCTTTCCGTGGTAGTGGCCGTGTAAAATTGAGAAAGCGGCAAAATGAGATATGTTTCTCTGGCTCCATGTCTTCTCGCCTGAACCAACTCTGCTTTACACTAATCCTTCTTTTCTGCTAGTGGTGTTGAATCATTATTAGAAACACAAATACATTTCTGCACCGGTTGCCATTTCACAAAAACAGCAGGCTGTTGTGTGAAGGCCGAAATGCCATCAGCATGCAGATTCAGTGCATATGACAACCCATAATAAGCAGTGCTTAACCAGCCAATTAGAAGATGACAGTCATATTTATTCACTTGTCATGCGTCTAAACTAAAAGCTGCAAGAGGCGTGTCATAAACTGCAGTTTTTCAGCTGTGCGTGGTTCTTGGTTTTTGCAAGATACAAGAACAAAGCAAAATAGTGCATGCAGATGTGACGCTTAAGCGTCGCATGGTCTGCGAAGTGATCTCAATTTCGATTTATTTCTGGAATTCATGCTTCGTGCTTTAGAGCCCTCTACCGCATTTATTTTCCACATATGAATTAAATCCACTGGCGCTTGTATTATCTGCGTTGGCAGTCTGATTCAATTGTTTGGCGCTGTCATCATTCGAGTTGGTGTTCGGATTAAATAAACTGCTGCTTTTATTAAATGCTTGGCACTAAAGTTAAATTACACAGTGCGCAGATTGTATCAGTTGGCGCTCACATTATTTCCGCTGGCACTAGGATTAAATTCAGAAGGAAAACCTGTAGAACAAGTCTAGGATGGAGCGCATTTGGCAAGTTCTTGCAGGCCATGACTAGCAGCTTACCGGTATACCTCAGGAAAACGGTAAACAACAGTTGCATCTTACGAGTACTTATCTATGGGGCTCAAATGTGAAGGCTAATTAAAGGGGTTATACTTAAGTTGAAGTAGATGCATAGAGCTGAGGAATGGAAAATGGTAAGTGTAGTCTAGAGATAGGAAGTATGCAGAGTGGGTCCAAGAAATCAACTCTAAATAATGGCATTCTAGTCGAAATCAAGAAGAAATGGTCACAAGCAGGACATGTATTGCAAAGAGAGGATAACCGATGGCCGCTAAGAGCAACAAATTGAATTCCAAGTGAAGGCAAGCGTGGCAGGGGGCGGCAGAAAGTCAGGTGGGTGGACGAGGTTAGTAAGTTTTCAGGGGTCAAGTGGGTGCAGCTAGCACAAGACCGGGTTAACTGAAGGATTATGAGAGAAGCCTTCGTTCTGCAGTGGGTATAGTCCAGCTAACGATGATAATGATGATGAGCTATGGACAAAGAAAAACCGTATGGCAACAAAGGGCTCCTTTAGCACATAAAAAAGTGAATTAAAAAAAAATCTTCCCACCAGTTGAACCAGACTTGCAATGACCTCATTAAAATGGCCAGTTTGCCGCCACTTTGAAATTAATGGCCGAGCAGTATAACTTTTGGGATCTGCACTCGCAAAATCAATACTGACATATACATTTCACTTGAGAAATCTGTCACCAACGGTGACACCAGCATTTCATCTCTCCTCTTGAGTATACTCGTAACTCCCTGCCACTAAAAAGAAATATTGCTGACAAGTCGTATTGTCTACGAAGAGGCTTCACAAATTCATAAAACATTTAGCGTAAATATATGTGCGGCTCCAACGCCTCAATTCGTCTTTTAATTAAACTGCACGTGCTCTTTTCTCTCTGTCTGAGCACGTGGAGGGGCAGCTGAACTGTGCATGTGCAAAGGTTATCGCGGCGCGAGACTTGTGCTTGACGCGGCAGAAAGTGTAGATAAAGGGACAGAATGGAAGAATCGGGGGAGTCTGGCGGGAGCCCTGCTTGGGGAGCGATCACGTTGTTAGCTGTTGGCGAGCAGCCCGAAGCATCCTGATGTAATGGACTGTGGAGCAGAGCAATACCAGGATGAAGACGGAAGTGATGCCTCCTGAGCTGGGTTTTTTTCTTGAGTTGCAGCCAGACGAGGAGCAATGTATTTTGTACTGCTCGGAGCCCCTTTTGCCATGTCACATAGGCCATCTTCACACCCCACTATGTTTTGTCTTGCCATGTAAAAGCACTGGCCTCTTACTTTTGTAGCAAAGCATAGTCCTGTCACGAGCCTCAACCACATGCTTCGCATTGCAGTGGCGTGCAGTGTTGTATCTTTGCAAAGTGCTTCTCTGCTGACCTGGAAATAAACTGACATTTTTATCATCATCATCAGCTAGACTATACCCACTGCAGGGTGAAGGCCTCTCTGATATTTCACCAATTGGTATTTTGGAGCAGAATGGAATTCATGTGAATTTGTGACTAGTAGTCGGGCGAGGCCCTGACTCGCGGACCCATTCTTTAGAAGGCGGGGCCTTCATATTAAACTACAAATAGATTAGGTATTTTTAGACCTGCATCATTATCATCACCACGTCGCTTTGTTGCTTCAGCAGCGAGTCATGGCGAGTCAGTGTGCCAGGTTCATCCATGCTATGATAGATGAAAGAATTCAGAAAATGTTGATGAATTCTGAATCAACAGTTCCTGAATTCCTGACCAAACCAAACCGAATTCTGAATCAGGTGAAAGTAACACAGATGAAAAAAGAACCTGGAAGGAAGTGAGGAGCAGTCACAAAAAAAAAAACTTGGCAGTGAAAGGGTTAATAATAGTGCGGTCTTTGTGATTAGGGTCATCGGCTCTACCTCGTCCATCCATCCCAGAGGTCTTTCATCCTGCCATTTTCCATTCACTTCACGACATCTGCCATCTCAGCATCAGAGCCACATAGTGCCTCATTACCCAGCGGTACGTCTGGCCAAACATTAGACGTTCGCCAGTGGGCCCGCTTGTGTTTTGCTTGCCAGTCCGTCAAAATGACTCACTATACAAAGACTCCTCCCCAGTCTTTCCTGCCATCTGGTTGTTGCTTTGACCACGTTCACCTTGACTTGGTTGGACCACCACCTCCATCTAATGGCTGCCGGCACATTCTGATGATGACTGACCGCTTCACTCGTTAGCTCGAAGCAGTGCCCACTCTGGACATTACTGCGCAAACAGTTGCCAAAGCCTTCGTTTCAGCATGGATTTCCCACTTTGGCTGTTACCACGGATCGTGGCCGCCAGTTTGAATGCATCCTCTTCACTTCCCTTAGCAGTCTGCTCGGCACTAAACACTGCCGCACCACAGCATACCATCCTTGTGCTAACGGCATGGTTGAGAAGCTCCATCGTCAGCTCAAGACTGCCCTCATTGCTCGCCTAGATCGCAAGCACTGGGCTGGTCACCTTCCTATGGTGTTTCTTGGCCTACGCACCGTTTTTCGTCGCGACCTTGGCTGTTTGGTGGCCGAAGTCATCTCGGAGACTTGTTCGTTCCTTCGGCTTCCTCGTCCCAGCCCCTGCAGTACCTTTAACGCCTTTGGGACTGCATTCAACACCTAAACCCAGTCCCACCTCTATCATCTGACCGTCAGATCTTTGTGCACCTAGATCTTGCGTCCTCGAGGCATGTTTTTCTAAGGCGAGACACTGTAAAGGCGCCTCTTAGCCCCCCCTATGATGGCCCGTACCATGTCCTCAACAAGACTACAAAGTCGGCGACTATCCTGCTGGATGGTCGTGAAAGGTAGTCTCCCTGGATCGCCTTAAACCCAAATATATGGAGACACCTCCCCAGGAGCTCCCCTCGGATGTTGCTGGCTTATCTGTCGACATGCCTGCCGCTGAGGCACCCTCATCCCTGCCCCGTTGGCTAGTACATTTCGCCGCTCCGTTTGGTCGGGGGGCCCTGTAGTGCACAGCGCCGCTGTAAAGCGGAGGCGCTAAGATCGGCGTTCACAGCCAGCAAGCACGGCACAGGCTGCTCGGTTCGAGAAGCCTGCCACGCTGGTCCTCTTGTTCTGGTGCTCCGCTGCAACGCCGTAAATTCCTTACATGCTCTTCACTGCAGGACACTTCCTGCCGGCTGCAAATATACACAGAACCAGCACTCCACTGCTTCAATACAATGCTGCTTTAGGCTTGGGCACTACCAGCTTCGACAATAAAGGAATCTGCTGAAGGCCACGGACACAAAGAAAAATTTAAATGAAGCTGTAGTACAGCAGAAGGATCAGAATTCCCCGCAAAGTAATTTGAGATGCGGATCAAAAAGCTGCAAAGAAGACTGTTCTTTGCCCGCAGCTGCGAGGAGGGCTATCAAATGCAGGTGCCATATTCGGTTTGAAGTCGAGCACAGAGACTGGCATTCAACAAAAACAGTATGGAGCTCCTATCGGGATGGAGTCTGATGCCGATTTACGACCTACGGGAAGTCGGCGCAGCCGTGGGCGAGCAGCGCACCACGGGCGTACTGGCGGCCCATGACCGGTAAGCGAGCCATGATAATTCGCCCCCTTATGTTTCCTCGTGACTGCGGCGACGGGGATTTCAACAGAACGAGTCGGATGTACGGCCTGCATGCGGGGCCCTTTCGGCATAGAGGGTGGCCTGCCTCACTTTGGCAGCGGCACCAGGAGCAGTCCCGACCCAAGTCCTGACCCCTGCCCTGATTCCTGTATTACATGGGCCTGCTGAAGGACCAGCCGTGCGACTCCCAAGGGGAAAACGGCACCCAGGTGGAGGTCATGATTAAGGGAGGAGGGTGTGGGAATTTAAGATTACCCACGCTTGCACGACACGGCTCTGTCTGCCTCACGGGGATACCTCATCTCTTTCCTTCCCCTGAAGCAGTGGCGGAGAGGGCAGGGGCGAGAGACCTGGCGTAGCGTGCCGGGCGGCCCCTCCTTCCCCCTACCCTCTAATATCGATGCACAGCATCTCATCGGGGGGGGGGGGGGGGGGGGGGGGAGACGACGCCGCGACGCCAGAGCCCGCGGATGCTGCTATGACCAAGGATAAAAATTGGGCACACCCAATAAACAGCCCAGCCCGGTGGCTCTGCCTCAGTGTTCCGTTCTTCCCTGCCACGGATGTGGTCAGAGCTAGCGGCGGGGCGTTCCGTTCTGAGCACAGAGCCCGAGTCCCGTGAGAACCCCCACAAGGTGTTGTTACATGTCTCCTTGACGTCAGCTCCAGCATCCATTGCAGTGAAAAGCAAGCACAGAGCAACGCCAGGGTTCAAAGCGATCGCTGAATGGAAATGTTTTTTTTTTTTTATCTAAAGCACAAATTAGATTAAGCTCTAAAAAATAAATGCCATTGAATGGTACTGTGTCATGCAATATATATATATATATATATACATATATATATATATATATATATATATATATATATTACCCCGCACCTCCACCAAGTGTTAAGTGGGGATCCAGGCACTGGTAGCGGGCACTGGTAGCGAGAAGAACCGGAGCGGTGGTGGCTTAACTTTTGAGTCAGCTGGTCCGCAAAAGCACTTCCTCTTCCTCCTTCTCGGCTATCTGTCCGCTTAATCAGAACTTCTTCTTTACAATACACATATATAACTGCAAAAAATTTGCACATTTAAAGCTGACAGTGCCCAGGCCTAAAGCACCATTGCACTCAAGCAGTGGACTGCTAGTTCGCAGCCAGCAGAAAGTGGGCTGCTGCGATGAGCAGGCACAGAGCAACACCGTGGTTGCCTGCAAAGGCTCAACTTGAGAAATTATTTTCTCACTTAAAAGCACCCTGAATTAACTTTCAGTATTAAATGGCAATGAATGGCTCTGTGCAAACTAGTATTTTTCATATCTTTAATAGGGCCACTTCATTACATAACTGACGGAGGAATAAACCTCAAACCTCAATAAGGTAATTTTCTCTGATTTAGAATACTTTTGCAGGTGCACCTTACATTGTTTGATCTCTTTTATAATGTTTTCGCAGGTGCAGCTTAAGTTGTTTGATCTCTTTTATAGGTTTTTTGTCTTCTAAAAAAGTTGGAGAAATAGATTGAGTACTATAATAGTAATAATTGGTTTACAGGAAAGGAAAAGTTTTCCCGTGGACACCTGAATCACGCTACAAGGGACGGAAGATGGGAGCGAAAGCGGAAAGAGAGAGGCCCCATAGTGGAGGGCTACGGAGTAATTTTGACCACCTGGGGATCTTTAACATGCATTGACATCGCACAGCACACAGATGCCTCTCCGCTTTGCATCCATCGAAACGCAGCTGCCGGCAGTCAGATTCGAACCCAGGCACTCTAGTCTAGTGCCTAGACCATAAGAATATAAAATTTGACAAACATTTCAAAATTTCAGCTTTTTGTACCATATTTTATGATTTATATTTGAACAAATATAAGGCAGAGTTTGTTTACTTCCTGCACATCAAAAGAACAATGCATTTTATTAATATGAAAATTTTTGTTTATAGTGATGCATCAAAAAGTTAATTTTTTTACAAATTTATCTGTGTGACTAGGTTTTGCTATTACTTGCAAGCTTAAAGGAGTATAGACCACCTTCACTCTGGCTACGTCATGAAGATGCGGTGGCGCTGTCGTAATTACAGACTTTCGCGTGGTAGGAAAAACAATGCTTCAGTTGCTTTCGCCTATTGTGATTGTGCGATGGTTTGCTGCAGCCGAAAAAATAAAAAACAAAGCACCATGCTGACTAGTTGCATCACCGTGGCATGTGCTGGAAGGCAAAGAACGCAAAGTTTAGTAAGCTTGCACAGGTTTCTTATGGGCGAAGGTCGCCGTAAACAGTGGGCCATCGCAGTGTGGCGCAAAGGCTGGATACCGACACCTTTACGCCAGAGCGGTTATGGGCTCAAAGGCCATGAATAACTCGAGTTTGGCCTTCTTTATGACGCGTAATGGTATTTTGTGAGTGCACGTAAAATGTTGACGAGGCAGCCAGTATATTAATGCGTAGACCTGTTTATAATGTAAGCAATTCCTGAAGCAAATTTTTTTTTCACTTTCTAGTATTATGTGCATAGTGAGCTGCTGCGCATGCGATCAGTATTGCACTCCTCCGTGGTTATATTGTATGGCTAACATTAGCTTTGTTCACCTCAAATTATTTTAAATTTTGTGATGAAATGTGCGTGTGCTGACAGCCACTGATTTGCTCAATTGGAGATGAATTTTATTATACCGAGAGGTTTGAGTGGTATTCACTGCAGCTAATTTTGAATGCGAGTTGTGGGGTCGAGCGTCCCGAGTGACATATGGGCCCCTGTTTCAGATTTTGAGGATCTTTACATCAACTACGTACTGCATGGCACACTGTCGCATTCAGAGTTTATCCTACATAGAAACGTGGTCACGGCGGCCTGGACTGAACTGGGTAGCCCTAACTACGGAACCTGCATGTGGACGCTGCAGCTTGTAATGCAAGCTAAAAGCTTGAATACCCATGAAGAAATTATAAACGCTGACACCAATAACCTCTCACGAACTCAACAGATAGGCATGCAGCGTGGTGATTTAAAGAAATAATGCAAGGATAAGCAAACCTGTACGGTGCCAAGGCACAATGCCCTTGCTACTGTTGCCATGCTTACCAACAACGCTCATTTGGTGCTCGGTATGAAGAATCATCCGAGAATGCAATGATGTTTTGAGCGGAATACTTCCTACCTGGTTTGTGTGTGCTGTTTACGAGCGAGAAAAATCACATTCCACTTACCCGACTGAAAGTTGTTGTATGCACCCAAAGCTTTACAATTCTCGACGCATTCTGCGGCTAATGTGCTGGGCAAATAGCAAAAAGATATCAATCAACGCTACTCATTTTCAAGGCAGCAACAACTTCGCTCGTGCGCTTTGAACCCGCTCTTGGTCTGGTACGGTGTGCAGGACAAGGCGATGCATGCTGTGTACGTGAAGTTTTTCCAAGTATTGCTTTTGTACTCACACAGCGCGTGGGTATTTTATCTGCCAAAAAGGTGCCTGCATATCACAATAACACGCTCTTGGCAAGTATGGCCACAGCAGTGGGGTGGCACTACAGTGCCGCTCCCGTGCTTTCCGCCTGCTCTGGGGCCATAGACGACTGCCACGCCACTTTGATTGCTTTGTTTGTTTTAAACATGGCGGAGACCTATAGACACCTAATGTTTGGGTTCGTGTTTAATTAGCTGTAATGATGTGCAAGGTATTACTGTACAGAAAGCACCAGGTGATATCCACCTATGACCGCTAAACAATTTATCATTGAATTTCTTTCCTCATCCGTTTCGGTTTCAAAAGCTGTGTGATGGCTGTGACGCCAAAGTTAAGTCTAGGTGACGTGACGGGTGAAAAAAAATTGTGATATCCTGTGATGTTTAAATTCACTGCAACGCTGAAGCCAGCCTGCCTCAAGAACAGGAATCGCAACAATTGAAGAGCTGGAGATTATACTGCGGCTTTTTCATGCTGTGCATGGCTTGGACTTGATTGTGATGTCACAGCCATTTCTCAGCTGTTGAAACCGAAATTGGGGAGAAAAGAAAATTGAACTGAAAATTATTTAGCAGTCGTAGGCAAAAACCACTTGGCGATCCGTATACAGGAATGTCTTACAAAAATGCCACCAAAATTTGGCGTCTATACTCCTTTAAGATGGTGGTCACGGGCAGAAAATATTTTTTCGCCAAAAACAAGCTGGGATAATATTCCTCATAGCAATACAATTTGCTATGATTTTTTAAAAAGAAATTAAGGATGGTCAAGCCCACAACCTGTATCAGTTGGTGCGGAATGAAACCAGCACTTTTACCTTAGCAGATCATGCTAGCCATAACAGCCTAGCATTATCCTTGATGCATTAGCATGACAGGAAAAAAAAAAAAAAAAAAACAGTGGTAGCATACCATATATACACCATTACAAAATCGAAGAACTTGAAGGTAAGCTGTCTAAAAATTGTAAAAACATTTTTTTTTTGTGTGGAACTGCAGCAGCATCACACTTTGTACCAAAAAAAATTGCCTTGACAAGCACTAGACCATATATATGCTGGTCTGCAAATATGAAACGCCTTTGCCCACACGTACCAGCCACAGCTATCCGATGGAAACTAAGGCAGAATCAAAAGCACAGAAGAAAGCCCCAGGTTGCCTCCAAAGGATCCTGTTTCAGCACACGCACCAAAGACAGGGAAGGACCTGGAAATCAGAACAATGCAATAAATGCCCACTCCTGGGAAAGGTAAGATGTGAAGGATTTTGTTACAACACAGAAAGTATAATGAATGAAAGTATGAATTCCGCAATTCATGGCAGTTGGTTGTGTCTACTATCTTTGCAAACATTTGTCGTCACTTCGAGCAAAGGATCCATTTCTCGTTCCTAATTCTGAGGCAGTTGCTGATTTGCACCAAAATGAGAGCTTGGTATACAGTGCTGGTTTTAGCGTAGATGTGGTTGATTTGTGTAATCTCTTCCACACTCATCCAGTATGTTCAGCAATGTATTACGGGGGACAATGATGAATGCTGGTTCCAAAATGAGTGTGGAACCTTAACCGGATCCTTTTTGGAAATGTTATCTTACTACCTGAGTAACACGTTTGTTGAGTGAGATGGTCGACTTTATACGCAAAAATCTGGTGTGTGCATAGGTGCCAAGGTAGCTCCCATCCTCAGCGACATTTATCTAAGCAGGGTTGATATGAAAGTTGAGAATGATTTAGCCAGTTGTTGCATGCACATTTTCCGTTTCGTGGAGGATTTTCTGGTGCTAGCTAGCTCTGTGAATCCTGAATTTGTGTCAAATGTTCTTGATGTTTTTGCACGTAATGGGTCGGGACTAAGGCTCACGCATGAAGTCCCCCAAGAAACAGCCTTACAATTTCTCGATTTAAAGTTCCAACCCCACCATGTCTGTTGGCAGTATTCACCTAGGAGTGAAAAGCCCCTTCTGAATTACAGGTCCTTTCATTCAAAGCTCGTAAAAAGTAGTATTGTTACGGGATGCTTAGGCATGGCAGTGAAGAAATCTTGTCATCATAAAATGATGTCCAGTCTCTTAACTCAGGCGGACAAATGCAGGGAAGCTGGTTTCCTGAACTCAGTTCTCGTCTCGAGTGCAGACAAAGTCCTCTGCGCGCTAAAATTGTCTTCAAGCATGTGAGGGCGGGAAAGGTGTTCGGAGGAAGGAAGAAGAAAGGTATGTAGTAGTCATGCCATATGTACACACGCTGTTGCACCGAATTAAAAGAGTAGGAAGCAAGCATAATGTAAACGTTCTGTTTCCTTCTCCTAACAAACTAGAAAGAGTGGGAGCCGCGGTTCAAAGAATGCACGAGGGGGCAGAAGAAATGTGTGCAACATAAATCATGAAAATAGATATGTTCCTTGTAAGACTGGCATAGTATATCAAATCCCTCTGGCCTTACCTACATAGGCCAGACTGTGCAATGCATTAAAGTGCGGCTCATGGAGCACGCTAATTCGCTGAAAAAGAAAGAAGCTAACCTAGCGAAGCACTGATCCATGTGCGAATGCACGTCATTTTTTGATGACAGTGATGTTCATTCTTACCAGTGCACTAGAGAAGCTTTTCACATCAGAAAAAGTAAAGGGAGCGTGAGTACGCCTTTTGTCACATTATCTCCTCGGGAAATGAATATGCTGCACAGTGGGCCGATGCACTCGTGCTTTTAAATGCTTTTTTTTTTCTTTTTACCAAAACTTGAGGTCGTTGACGTTGCGCATGTGCGCTGTTTCTCTGTGTGCGTATATATGATGTGATTCTTCCCAATAAAAAAAAAAATCAGCTGTAAGTTCAGCGCTATTCGTGTGTCTCGTTTCGTTTATTTCTTGGTCTCTGTATTTTTTTCGCTGTTGGGCCACAATTAATTTCGATACTCCCCCGCTTTTTATTGCTTTGGCTGTGGCGGTGCTGATCGAAATTCATGCCCTGGCCACATCAAAGTCATGCTGTGGACTATCTTCATAAATAAGGTGAGTTTGATTACATATATCAGCACCCTTGTGGAGCAACCGGTTTTTGCCAGCACATATTTTTACAAGCGGGTGCACTCAAGTGCTACTCACCTTTTCATGAGGCACAAGGCATACCATCGGGAGAGGCCATGAGCAGAAGCTGCGACGAAGCCAAGATCTCACAATCGCCGTGCATCAAGATTATTTCGGTACATACTGAAAGGAAACAGAAATGGTTGCTCTTGCTGGGACAGGGCTAGCCGGGGCCAAACGGAGGCGTATTCGAAAATGAACTACAAAAGGAAAGCCCTTTCGTGCGAGCCGCCGGGACTACTTTTAAGCGCACGAAAAAGGGCTCCTTAGTTCCTCTACACTTCACTTGAAGTCACTGATAAATAGACTCATAGCAAGATTACAGAAAAATAATTGAGATCGCTAAACAATAGAGCGTCGATGCAGAAAAAAAATTCCAAACAATTTGTAACGAGAGGGCAGCGGTGCAATGGGTTGGCGAGGCAAGTACGGAATGCAACACGTGCTTTGCGCTGTATTTCGCAGTACTCACGAAAGTTTGGAGAAAGCAGCAGGGATGCGTGCCACCCAATCTAATTTGCAGAATCCATTCCAGTCCGGTCATTTTGAAACAACGCGGCGCGAACAAGCCTCCCGCTTGCTTGTACCACTGCGCGCCAAAATTGAAAAGGGGAAAAAAAAAAAAAAAAAAGGGCACCTGCGGCTGCGGAGGCGGCGATAAAAAAAAAAACGTCTGGGTTCGAGAGTACACGCAAGCAAAAAACAACAATAGGCAATTTGTTACGTCACATCCGCCAGATTACAAACAAATCCTCCTCGCCTACCTTCTTTCTTTTCGCGCATGCGCAGCTTATCAAGATCGCGCGGTGGCGACCGGCAGGTGTTGGTACTGCATATTCGCCGCGAGATCGACCTAGAGGTGGCGCCACCGTCGCTCCGGTAGTGTGGATCGGCAGCCGGCGGCGCTCGCGGAAACGCACGCTGCGTAGGTCTGCTTCCGAGTTTACGGCTGGTTTGTTGGCGATAAAAAACGTGTCTTCTGCAGTATTTCTGCAATATTGCAGAAACAAATCCAAAGACTTCGCCAATACAGCAGAAAAAGATTGGATTTTAGGAAAACAAAGCACGGAACCACCAGTCTTCTAGATTTACTTTGCACGTTTCTGGCGCTGTACCGCGCTCACGCGCCTGATGCTTGGGCCTGCCTAATGACAGCTTTGTTTTTCTTATCGACTTTTAAACAGTTTGCGCGTGTCTCATGCGAGTGAGACCGACGAATTTAGTGTCAAGCCCACGCACATACCAGGTTCGTGCTCTGACCTGCAGTAATATAGATTGAATCGAGAAAGCCTGGTTCATTATATCGTACTTGACTCGAGGATTAAGCAGGTTAAATGTAGCATTGGCAGCGCACTGCATGGCGAGTTGCGTTAGACTGAGTGCACATCAACTCTGGCCCAGACAACTACGCACAAGTATTTCCCAAAAATGAGGTCACGCCGACACTATACAGGAAACCTCGCCGCACAGGAAAGCTGATTGTTCACGTGTACAGCGCTGAGTAGATTGAATTTGCCGAGATGCTCTTTGCGGCCACTGTCATAGAATGTGATAGCGTATTAAGGCATGCGCCACTAACTGTAAATGATTTCCTGAAACCGAGGAAAGTATAAGGAATTTCTGATGTGTGTGATGTTAATATATAGGCTGTGGCTAAAGGTACGTCGGACGGACCCGATCGATGGTCTTAAAAGTACGACCGACGGATCCGGTGCGTTTTTCTTCGGGATACGACGGACGGATCCGGGAAATATTTTTCAGAGGTACGGCGGACGGACCCGATAGGTAGGATTCTTCCGACGGACCCAACGCATTTTTCTCCGATATGGGCCTTGGGATCCGTCGGGAAAGCAGGGAAAGACGGACGGATTCGAGATCCCCAGATGTGGTTGTAGGAACTAGTAACGTTGGTAACAACAACATGGTAGCCATATGTAGCCAAATCGAAGTTTGTATGAGGTGTACGTGCGAGGCGCAAGTATGTACTACATGCGTGCGTGAAATGTGAAATTACAAAGAATAGTACAGTGGCAAGAATAGTGCCTAGAATGGGTGATATACTACGTGATGGCATGATGATAGGTTTACGTGAGTTGAACCGCGGCAGGGTGGCAAGCACGACAAGCGCATGTAATCGCGATGTTGACGGCCAGCCCGCATGCCCGCTCATTTGGTCCTCGTTATCATGTGGATTAACGTCTACGACGGTCGTTATGTAGTTATGTAGTTTTGATTCTTCAAAGTTTCCTCACTTCCATCTGTGATGAGATGCGTCACGTAACGCATCGCTTTCTGCTCGCATTGAGGTTTGGTGCTGCAAGTTCTACGTAGTACATATACAAGCGGCGCTGAAAAAGCTGGGTGCCGCCGGAGTGTCTCTAGCCCAAGCATCGCGTCATTCGTGTGTGTTGGAGGTGTGGTTTGTGCTTACCGTGAGATGCTGTGATGTACGGATTACTGCCTACTAGAGTGCTGTGTGAGACTACGAAGAGTGCTGTGATGAGTGCGCCGATGTCCGGACGGACATCAGTGTGTCCGTTTATGATCGGCGATGTTGCACGTGCATGTCAGTGTTTATTAGGTGCAGTGGTAATTTATTTACACGCGCTGTGCAACAATCAGACGAAAATAAGTCATCGACAATTTGTTAGCCTGCACTACAGAGCTCAAAACTCGGAAAATGGGAATGCACATGATGCAATTTTCGCATGTTGGAGTGGACCAGCCCACACCGCCGGGATGCGCATTACTACAGGTGAAATGGTTCAGGTTTCTGTAAAATAGCTGAATGGCACAGCACCTTCCTAAATGTTCAGGCTTTGTACTATTGTTGAAGGCCACTTTATCATTAATAAAGGAACGAATGTGCTTTATGTGTTAATGACTAGTGCTTTTTCAACATATGTTCATTTTTTTTTTTCGTTTTTCCTTAGTTTCCTTTGCTTTTCATGCTAGACAAACACAAATAGTACACTTTTAAACTTGTCAGTCCAAAGCTGAACATGAATATCTGCCATGCATATGACAGCTTTAATGCTAGAAAGGTTGACGTGTATAGCATGTACGTAGACGCTGCGACATCTTAATGGCACGTTCGGCTACTTGCCCCAAGGTCGTGATGTTTAATGCCAGTGATGGCAGTCGCACTTTGGTGCAGGTGAAATGCAAATGCTTCTGTTCCCTGCAAGATGTCAACATAAAGTACAAAGCCCGGGCAGTCAAATTAGTCTGGAACTCTCCACTACAGTATTTTTCATAGCTACATATGTCACTTTAGGATGTGAAACCCTACTTGTCATAGGTAGGCTGCATTGTTTTTTAGATTTTGTAACCTCTCATCTATGTTTTGCAACATTTGGCTAATTTTAGTTCTCAAACAGTTGTTAAAGATGAAACCGAAGCAGTTCTTGGCATGGTTTCCTGCTTGGATTAATTTACTAATTGCAGTTCTTTGAAACTTGCATCAATGCTGGACAGTTCAAATAGCAGGCAGTTGAATTACAGAAATGATGTGGATCGTGCATAACAGTTCGGACAAATGGAAAGTAACGGTCCCCTCCTTGCATGCATAGGTGCCCTTAGACAAATACATGCCCAGGTGTGTGATTGTGACGCATATCAAGGGTCAACAGAAGGCCATGTGGAGCCAGTGTGATATTCTTCATGAAGGCTAAAGTAGAATTGTACAACAGCTGCTGTACCATGCAGAAAAAAATTGATTGTTTAGTGTATGATTAACTGACCATGAATAGCATCTTACTCAGAGTATGATGTGATATATATCTGGTTTAGCATCCCGAAATAACTACGGCTATGAGGAACACGATAGTTGAGGGCTCCGGTATAATTTCGACCACCTGGGGTTCTTTTACATGCACTGACACCGCACGGTGTATGACGGCTTATTGTTTCGCCTCTATTGAAATGCTCCTGCTCTGGCTGGAACCAAATCTGCATCTTTGGGTTCAGCAGCCAAGCACTAACTACTGAGCCAGCACAACGGGGCCAAGTATCAAAATGCATGCCATTACATTTCCTTCTAGCCTATGGTTTTCTTCACAGAACTAATGTATACAAGGAAAAGTAAATAGCAAGAAAACACTAGTTTTATTGCACATTATATTCACATTTCAGCAAACATTCTCTACGAAAAAAATTCTCATAATGTTTGCATGGAAACCATGAACATCTTACAAAAACAAAACAATGCACTTACTCCACTCCAATTATTACTGGGCAAGGTTGCATCTATGCTACTACACTGCACTTATCACAAAACCACAAGCCCCATCTGCTTTGGCCAATCACTTGATGAAACTAACGGAGACAGATGTCGCACACCACAGACTGGTCGTCTCGCAACATATCTCTGCATATGTTGCATTTCAATTTCATGCCTTTCCACTTAGCTTCAACTGTTCCCAGCATTACTAGTCGCCCATCTTTTCTGAAATTCCTTTTTACGCTGTTGGGATCAGCATCCTTGTTAACGATGGTCTCCGGAATTTTCGATGCTATCATTTTCACATCTTCCTCATCTGGAAGAATGAAGGAAATGACAAGCTTTGAGCAGAAAAAAAAATTAGGGAGACTCCTAATCTCCACCTGTAAGGGTATGGTGTGCCAGCGTTAATGGTTCTTGTCTGCAGATCCCACTGTGGATTCCCGTTAATTTACATGCCCTTTGCTACAAACATAATTACTAATTCCTTAATTCATGTCTCTGTTATCTCAGATATACTCATTAGCATACGGTCGTAGGCTGCCCTGTTAGGTGATAGACAACCTGGCATGGACCTCTGTAAGCCTCAACCTTTCTTAATTGGAGCTGAAACGTCCCAGAACATATTTCAAATATAACTTTGTGAGCTTGACTTAACAGCTCCTGCCATGTCGTGTGGCCTCGTGACATTTGGCTCGTGGCACTTTTGGCTTGTGCACAGGGGTCATCTGTTAAATACTGGTTAACATGCATGAAAAATACATTTTCACGCAAACTGGTGGCAAATGGTCAAGTGGTGCACTGCAGATTCTGAAATGTATACCTATATGCATGCAAGGATCGCATCATCACATAACATGATCAAGAGTTCTATCAGTACCTGTAGTTACATAGCATTTCAATGCCCATTAAAGGACTACCTCAGACAATGGTTGTTGTTACCACAAGACCTGTTCTAACAGCATACTGACACCATTCCACTGAGCGATGGACATGTATATGCATACCCTAGATAGCTCATGATTGTGGATCTCATTTATTTCTATTACTTCCAAGGAGTTCCTGTCGTCAGAAACCCTACACTTTATGAAATCGGGACAGTTGTCTTGAAAGGTGATGAAAAGAAATAACCAGGTTACCTTGATGCAATGCTAAATTACAGAGGGTGAATATGCTGCATGAAGATACCAAGAAGCTTGTACAAAGAAAAGTGAGAGTGAAATGGCAGCATTTTTGAAACATTGAAATAAACTACAAACTATACTTGTCAAACCTGTCATTAAGGAATGGAAATCATGCAGTAATCAAAAACACAACATGGAGGCCATTTTAGGTCATCTTCACAAAACACATACCCACACCTCACACACAGCTTCATACTTATGAAAGAGGACAAACCAATATGCAAGGAGTGTGGAGATGAACTAACAATAAACCATATTTTACACGTGTGTCAGAGTCGAGAAAATAAGAGGAAACATTTTGTACAATTTTGCAACAGATCCCTTTCCATCCCAGCATGATCCTAGGAAATAAATAAGCGAGTAAGTGTCCTGTTTAAGTTGTTGCGCATTTCTCTGATATACTATGCAGAACCAACTAGCCCGACAACATGCTCTTCTGAACTGTAATCCTAGGAGAGACGTGCAAATTTCCTGCATTTTTGGTTTCTTAAAATGTTCCTAAGCAAGCTACATCCTAAAGAACATTTTAGTCATTACACACAAATAAATACATTAAACCTTGTTCTTGGTGCATGGCAGCATTAGTCGCTTATGCACCATAAAAATCAACACAATGCTGTAAGGTATACCTTGGTTAGCTATGTTATATGAGACAAGCTTTCGGTCTGGTGTGGTCCTTATTCACGTGAAAGCGCTGTCATGAGGGTCTATGTCCCAGCGATCGGAAAGTGACCTATTCCAATAATTTTACAAACTGAAGGCGATTCTACAGATTTCTAAAGACTGGAGTGCTCAACTGTTTTATCAACGTCCGCCTGCTTTGACAGCCTGGAGTGAAACTGTTGAAGAGAATACATTTTTGAACATTTAACGCGTTTCTGGAGGCGTTGCTTTCAATTACGGGGCCCACAAAAAGCAGCTGTATGACAAACGCCGCCTAGGTAGGCTTTCTAGCAAGACAGCGGTGTAGCGTGGAAAATCGCTCCGCCGGTCCATCGCTGGCGCGGCTGACTTGACAGGCGAACTGTTCAAACTTACAGCTACTGACCACACCTGAAACACTGAATTGCGCATGATCAAGGCAGAATTTCTCTAACACTGAGCACTGGTAGCTATCGATTTCGCGCCCAAAACTGTGAAAATCTGTCCTCTCTTCGATCATTGATACGTCCACGGTTGAACATTTTTGCGCCTCGGGGTAGCTAGCCAGCCGTTGGAACATGGATGCGTGGTTGTAGCAATGATCACTTGCATGGCGCACTCTGCAAAATTCCAAGAGTCATCCTCTGCAACGAAATGTGCAGCGCACATTTTCTACCGCGTACCCAAGTCCGGCGATGCATGCATATCGATCCCGATCGTTTCAAAGCTGCGCGGCCGTTCAGTCGGGTCATGCTAACCTCGAGCATGCGGGTGTTTAAACTACATGTACGCAAAATTCAACGACAAGAAAAAGATGCAGGCTAAGCACTTTAGTCTAGTCTTCCCCTAAATACCAAAGAACATTGCTGTTCACAGGGAATTCGGATCATTCGCGCTTCCGTCTTTCCGGTTGTGCACTCTTGCGGTGCGGTGCAGTAGGTCTTCGCCTCGACGAGTCGATGTGCAGTGCAGCTCGCCGCAGTAGCAGCGGAGGCCTCTAGTAGATTCGGCATGTCTTCTGCCACGGCTCTGAGGTAGAATTTAAACGAAGCATTTAGCTAGAAGCATCCTGTTTCCTCGGTCTGCATGTGAGGAACGAGCATAATGCCATTTCACATACATACTTTGGACTGCCGAATATGTTCTGCACGGCGAGGTGTGTATATGTTGTGCCGGCGCTAGATCTTCGGAGGTCGATGCAGGACCTAAGACAGCGTAAATGCTAGGAGTAACTCGCTTACATTACGGGCAGATCGAGGTAATAGTATAGTGCGAAGCGAAAGCTGCTCGTGAATGTGCGTATCTCGATGCCAGCTGGTGAAGCTGGTGCAGTACGTAGCATCGCCTGCAGCTATGTGCGTGACAGCGATGCTTGCCTAAGTGTTTCAGAATTGAAGACCGTGATCTATGTTAGAACCGATGCACTCTTCGTAGCACCTCATCGAGAGTCGCGGCTAGCTGATATCATAAAGGCTATGATAAGATTCATTCACGCGTAGCAAGTGGAATGTGGCCGCGTTCGACGTGCATATAGCCATGAGCCTGTATATCGACGTCCGCCGTATCTTTACGAGAATCGAATGGATACGTCGGACGTACCTTTAGACACTTCGTAATATATAACGGTAAATTAGTAGTGTAATTATTTTGTTTTGCAATGCGAATAAATTTCACCCTGTGAGAGAACTTTTACACACTTGACAGAATTTACAATAATCAGCGATTAATTTTCAGTAACGTTAAAGTGCAAGCTACGAATTACTCACTGCGAAGACATCGTTATAAGCTGCGCATGGGCACTGTCATGTTCTGGGAAGCAATTTTACAGGCAGAAAATTTCTTTATCACTAATTATTTAGCAGTGACTAAATCTTATGCGAATTAAAATATTAGGGTTGCTTCCAAAACAGATGCCGGATATAAAACTATTCCGAAAGAAATGGAGGTCATCTTATTATGCGACTATAAAAATGTATTTATTCCCGAACTAAACTCTGATATTTAAGCCCGCATGAAGCTGTTTTACTCCCCTTGTCAGAAATGACGAGTTTTGTCGGAAGACAGCACTTGGACGAAAAGGGATTATAATGATTATATTAGGCTACCAGTAAAGTACATTGATCTAGGTGTATTATGTAATATTTAGGGTAACAATCAGGTGCAGGGAATATGTTTCCCAAACATTCGAGCATTTCTCTAAACCAAAATGTGCTCACTAAAACTTTTACGGATGCACAGAAGCCTTTAACAACAAAAGAAAAGAAAAGAAATGCATATTGGCCCGGATTTAACGCATGAAAACGGCATCGGCTATGACGATGATTGCAGAGGCTGGTTTTGGTGCCGTTTTTTTTTCGTTATTAACACCACATTTACCACGTGGGATTGTTTATTGTGCAGTCAAATCCCACAGCAGAGGAACGCCTTTCGAAACGGTTGTAATTGAATCCCCCGTTCTCGAAACCAGCAGTCGAGCGCGCTTACCATTGAGACACCGCGACAGAGGTTTAAAAGAAAAAAAAATCGAAGTACTCACACAACTCTATCGTGCATACAGACGGCATAGCAGACATAGAGTGGTCTGTTCAAACTGCATTCTGCTATATGAAGCAGTCTGCGGTGGCATATGTTTTAGTAGCTGCGGTATTCCAAACAGAAACGGGAATATGCGATTTCTGAGCGTTTGCATTAACTTTTATTGACGGCAACGACCTGTTTTGCTTTGACACGGTGGTAACGACAGTACCACTTCGTTTGAGACATTGTATGTCAAAGGATCTCAAGCGCCGAAGACTGCGATGGATGATGTCCTTATCCAAGCATGACATGCTCGATACGGACAAGTATATATATTTTTTAATGAAGCGTAGGGTTATAGACTGTTCATATTTATTTTGCAAGAGGCATATAGGTAAGCAAAAGCTCACAGGAACTGCGAAACAAAAACACTCCTGCACACGCTGCACGCGCGCGTAAATCACTGCGGGCTGGCACGCGACGCGAAAACGCATCCACACTGACTAGGTTTCGCCGCTGAGCCGCAAGGTGGCGACTCTGCTCGATCTCGAGGCCAATAGTGAACTAGAATACATTCTAGTGGCGCAAACGACGACGCTCGGGCACGCCGATTTTCATTGACGCCGCCAGACGGCGCCACTGCAACATCTACTAGTCGACTTTTCAATGCTTTCTTGCAATAGTACGACATAGTACCGATGCTTTTGTGCGCCTATTCAGTAAAAGTGGTGATTTTTTCCCTATGCCGACGTATGTGGACCTAGACCCATGATAGAAGGCGTTTCATTCGACATTATTCGGGTTTTCGCCGTTGCACTAGGATGCATGAAAGCGCTCTTATTTCGCTGGCGTCTGCTATAGCTCATGCGGGACGAGTTATCACGCACTGTAAACCGTTACGGCACATTCATTTGTACGGGACGGGTATTTTTCTGAGCCCTGCAGAGCCCGCTTTATTACAGAGCCAACTCAACTGTCAGCAGCAGACTGTTAGCAGAGCGGCCAGGCATCGTGCGCAGGCACGGGTTCTCGCATCTCTCCAACCACGCCGCAGTAACTTTCCTTTAGCCAATAGTGATGATTATATTACAGTGCGCTATTCGGTATCCACTGGTAACCAGGAATGCTCATTTTAGCTTGATATCTGCTTAGCGTTAAGAAATTTGCCAACTGGTAAAGTGAAGAGCAGCTTCAGGCTGTTATATATATTATATATATATTTTTTTACAAAGTGGTCATGAAAAAAACAAATCCTACGCTTTGAAACGAATCATCCGGCGATATTCGGTGGCGTCACCATTATTCTCTGTTCACAGCAACAATATCTGTTATAAATCATCGCTGTAAGCCAGGTGCTAAAATCTTTTCATCATCTCATATGCATAACATATATGCCAAAAATACATACATGAGGAGGGCAGAGCAGTTTTGTTTAGGTACTTCACAAGGCTTCTCCACTGCTGTTTTTATTTTATTTGAGTGCATGGGACAAAAGCCATCAGCAATGAGTTGTTTTGTGAAATTATTGACTACACAAATAGTCCTAAGAGCATCCATCTGCTCATCTTCAGGTGCTTTGAATCTTGACATTGCGATGGTTAATGCATTTTGTGAAAAAGTGCATGCGGGTAGTTAAGCAGTGATTTCAGCTGCACCAATTTGACAGTGGTCAGAGCACCCAAGTTAGCAGGTTTGATTGGCCAGTAACATATATACTGAGTACAAGCTGTCTGCTTGAATTTAGGCTGAAGCAGGTTGTAAACACATTCTCAAGGTCAGCCACAAACTGGTATCACTTGAAGGGTACAAAAGGCCTCCATTGTCCTTAAAATTAATAAAATTAGCCAAGTTTAATACATGTGACATATCTTTTTCTTTTCAAAAAAAAAAAGATTAAAGCTTTTATCACAGTTAGTTTGAGGTAGGATTTGAGGTAGGATAGAGAGACCACAATTGTATACAGCTGCCAGCCAACCGGTTCACCCCAGGCAATTTTTAATTTTGAAGTTAAGTAATTAGTAATTATTTTTCTAATTGACTAACTATCGCCTTTAGACAATAACTGGGTTTGCAGAATTTGAGAGCGCCTTCTAAAACCACCATTCCATTTATTTCCGATAAAGAAAGCCTCATCGTTTTTCCAAGCTCTAAAGAAAGCCCGCGAAATACAAAAATTATCAGCCTGTATAGCCAGAACAGCGCTGAGACTGGGCTGTTGAGTCACGGCCGCAGCTAATAAGAATGAATAAATGATTAAATAAATGTGCCAGCTAGAGATCCAAGGACATACCATGACTACGCGGAAATGAATTTAATTTAATATCAGCGGTCTGCTTTATTGAGCCAGTGGTAGTATTCGAGATCACGCAAACAGTCGAAGCTTTCTTCCCCGAAGTCTTCCTTTTGTTCAGACCTGGTGCGCCAGGTGGCTGTCAGCAAGTGGTTTCTCAGGCCTATCTCAAATGGTTTATTTTTAACACTTGGCTGAAGTTAGCTTGGACACGCGGTACAAAATATGTCGGCTATCGTTTGGCGCCACAGGCTTAATAGTAAGAATCTGCACTAAGCACAACTCTCTGCAACATCAATATTGCCCACATCCAGCCTTGGCTACACGGGTTTGACGGTAATATATGCCGGATAACCCGGCAAGAGTGTATATGCACCGCATCAGGTGCCAGTGATGGATTTCACGCGGTATATCCTCACTTCTGCCATTGATCATATATGTGCGTAGTCACTCAGCAGGATGAGATGCGGCTCGAAATGATGCTCACACATTGCCAATGTTTCCGTGAGAGGCTTTTCTTGCCTTCACAAGCTTCGTTTCTACTTTGTGCGATGTTTGTTGTCCCTCGGAGCAGCAAACAAAGGTGGCGAGCACCCGGATAGCCGCGCTTCGGCATCTCGGAGCAAAACAGTGCGAGTTGGTCTTTTTCCTGGCCATTTCGAACTGCGCATGGTGCTTTTGAAGAGCTGAGATGTCTGAGTTGCTGTGATGGAAGGCAGAACTGAAAGTTAGAGGGCAAAATCGCAAAAATGTGCAGACTGCACGGCGCGCCAAGCCTTGACTTCCCTTTGCGGAGGGGCACGCGGTCCTATCAGTCCTAATAAACTAGGGTGCCTCGATACCAGCGCCGCGCTACATCGGCAGCGCCACCAGCGGCGGTCAGTGACGTCCGGCGTGCAAGAGGCGCCCATTTTCCTTCCGTTCGCGCCACTAGAAAGTATTCTAGTTCACTATAGTACTGCATAATGAAATAAAACAGCGCAAGGAACGGGACGAAACACGAAGGAAAAGAAACACGAACACGGGCGCTGACTAACAACTGAAATTTTATTTCGATGCAGGACACACATATAAGGTACAAAGAGGGGGGTGTAGCCAAGGCGATCCTGCACAATCAACGAAACAGTGTAGTCACGTCCAAGAGTAAAAACGATAAAAAGGTGAAAGGCCGAAAAGACTAAAAGCGATAAAAACCACGGTGTAAGAGGCCGGGTCGGAAAGTAAAAACGGTAAAAGCAGATATACACATAGCCAAAAAAGGCAAGTAAAAGCGTTAAAAGTAAAAACACGGGACTAAAATCGCGGCACAAAGTGTTTAACAAAAGTGGCAGGGAGGGGCATTTATGAAAAATTTTAAACATTTACTCTGCCTCAGAAATTCCAGTTCTTTTTTGCGACAAGCACAGGGAGGGTGTACTCACACATTGTTCCTTTGCGCTGTGGATTTCGAACGCTTCTGCGATTTCTCTGGATATCCTATCCCGTCTTCTACCAAGAATTGTGCAGAGATTGAAATCTGGGTAACAGGTTTTGTCCGGATCATCATCATTACGTTTGCACTTTTTGCAGTGCATGGCGAGGTGCCCAGAAATTGCAATACTGTTTACATTGTTCCTGTGCTCTTGAAGCCTAATGTTGAGGCACCTGCCTGTCTGGCCAATGTATCTCTTCCCACAGGATACGGGTAGAGAGTAGAATACGCCGGTTTTGCAGGGGACGAGTTGTTCCGAATGAATCAGCCCACATCCACGGGCGATCAAAGGTTTGTTTACCTTCGCGCAGAGGGTGGAAAGCTTGTTTGGCGCTGAAAAGACGACGTCAACCCCTGAACGTTTCGCGACTTTTTTGAGGCGGTAGCTGACCTTATGAATGTAGGGCAATACGATCACTCTTCTGTGCTCTCTGTTAGACGCAGCCTGCGCGTCATGTCGTCCTTGCTTCTTGGCGACGGAACCGGCCACGGACACCAGAACGTTCAGGGGATATCCGGCGGTTGACAGGCGCTCGACCTGGTTGCTAAAACTATCCTGGAAATGATGTTCACAGGACATGTTTGGCCAATGTATTCCTCTGGCTTTGACACATGAAACGCCGCATGAATGCTCAAACAGATTTCTGGACTTGCGACTGCATTTCTCTAACGAGCATACCTGCTGGTCCTATCAGCCCAGGGGTAAGAAACCTCTTCTGCCTTTTATGTCTGCCCATACAAAACTCGTTAAGAGAGGGATAGTAAGACTTTGTTTTCAAAATGCGCTTCAGAAGTCCAGTGAACATCATTTCCAGGATAGTTTCATTTCAGCGCCGGCGACCCATCAATGCTGCAGGTATGCTTCGGGTGGTCGTCGCCGATTTCGTGCGTCTGGCTTAGCTTGTCGCGACTGGAGCGCTTTCGGTGCTTGCTATGCGTAGCTTTCTCAAGCGACGTTAGAACCAAGCAGATATCGAATGCATAGTCCCTTTCGCAGTCAGACCAGCAGAAAAAATACCTTGTTCTTTACATTCAACCAGCACCGACTGCAGCGCGTCGTCTGCTCTAAACGAGAAACAGATGCCTTGGAAAATTGAAACCGGACCTTACAACATGAACGGTGAGCGATGCGGCTGAATGAATGAATGAAAAAGGGTCGGCGCGCGTATGTATAGCGGAGAAAACAGGAAGGTTGAACAAATAGGATTAGGTGACCGGGGAAGAAACTTGTCGCCAGGTAGAAAGGAAACAAAGGGAGAAGCCGGAAGGCTTAGAGCCGTGGCCCTTGAGACAAACTTCCGCGAACTTGATAAAAAGGCCGGTTATCAGAATATTTGAAAAACGGATGAGATAAAGCATGAAAGAGGTGGAGGAAGGCCAAATAAGCAGAAGAAAAATACTACCGCAGACTATAGCTACAAAGCGCGTACTGAGGGCACAGCAACAACTACTGCATGAAAAAAAAAAAAAAAAAACTATATTTAAATTATACTTCAGGCTCACCCCTGAGTGAGCCAGTAGCCCAGTCGCAGTTACAGAGTTAGTTCAGCCATTCAAATGAGCCGGCTCATTTTAATGAGCTGAGCCGTTCCGAGCCGCTCACTGAAGTGAGCCGCTTTGTTCACAGAAGTATGTGGCGTTGGCGTCCATGCAGAAACGCAGACTGGTCAACGAAGACTGCGTCGTCATCGCCACAAGGGCGAATCGGGAGCCGTCGAATTCGAAAGGCACCTCGGCCCACCCGAAATTTTTCAATTGATAGCGTACCAGTTAGCGGTGTAATTCGGCCTTTGGGAGCCCACCCTGAGACTTTTGAAGTACTTGAGGATAGGCGAAGTCAGCCTTCGGCCACCCTCGAAATGTCAAGTTGGTCAGGGACAACCACCAAAAAACTGTGGGAGGTCCACACGATAAGTTCGAAGTCAACCTTTGCCAACGCTCCAAAGATAGGCTATCACGGTGATAGGCTGCTGACCCGACGGTTCCTGATCAATTTCCGGCGGACCTAAGTTGTTGAAACAGGGACGGGAGTGTTATGTTTCGACTTTCGAAGCGCCTCTCCTGTGCGTCCGTTCGTTGGTGGAGCCGCATTGCCATTGCTGGTGTCATCGAGCGAAATAATAATAATAATAATTGGTTCACAGGAAGGGGAAGGCGCAGCCACGAGCCAAAAAATAATTTTTCGGAAGACGAGAAAGCCACGAGCGATATTCTTTTTGGCTCATGAGAAAAATGAAATGCTTTGTAACTGCCTCAATATATCGCAGAAAAGTTTAAATAGCTGTGCTCAAATTTGTCAATGGGGAGTACCGTAACAGTCTTCAGAAAGTTTTCAAATGGACATTGAGACAGCTGTGGGTAGAAGTGTACAATTTTGGTGTTTCTTTTTTCTTCGCCACCATGTGAAGATAAATGTGCTATATGTCTCTCTTAATCTCTGCATGTCTTCTTCGACCACCACCGCCTGCGGCCCTTCCAGTACTTTATGACTTGAATGACGAGCATTGATGTTATCTTGTTGGTTCGTTCCTTGGCCCATGGCACATACCCACCTAGAGGGCAGGACAGACGTCAGTAAATGACCTCGGCTGTTGGCATTTTATCCTTGCCTTTTCTTTTAGTCCATGTTTTCTTACCTATTTCTGTTTTACTTTTTATATTCTCCATTCACTTTATATTCACCTAAGAAGCAAAATATATACCCGCTCTATCACATCATCTGCGCTACATCGACGCAGATGAAGCCAGAAAAGTGCGGTGGAGGATTTTGTGGACATCGATTCTGATTATATTTTTCCGTCTAATGTGAAGCACATGCCTTTCAATCGAACATCCAGTCTCCTATCTCATCACCTTTAATATCTTCCTGATCACACTGTAATCGCCACTGATGCGTCTGTGACCGTACAGAAGGCAGCGATATGAATGCTTTCAGCCCCATTCCTGGAGTTCTTGGGTGCGTGTCCTAGATTACAGATCCATCTTTATAGGAGAGATTACGACAATTGGGCTTGCACTTTTAAATACTCGCTGCAGTAAGTCTAAAATCATTTTCTATCAGACCCTCTCTATTTTGGTGTCTCTCGAGTCAGCACGGGATGCACATTTTAGCCGCTCACTAAAGTATTTCATATCTCGATGGATGAAAAATGTACGCTTCATCTCGGTCCCTGGACACTGTGGCACTTTCTGGAATGAAGCTGCAGACTTCTCGGCAAAATTAGCTCATTTTGTAGTGACATAACCGGCACTTCCGTTGCTGCAGTTTTCGGGGAACGGCAGTACGCACCGCCGCCACCAACCTGTTTGCTTCCTGTATTGTGGACGCGAGCCCCTTTCCCACACACGCCCCGTGTGCGTGGAAGGCCGACCCGATCTCCGACCGCCATCGCCGGCTTTGCGGGACCCTCACCCTCATTGAAAAGAGGCACAGCTGACCGCGCTGCCGGATGGCCGCAAATATGGCGCCTATCGGGGTGGCCGAAAACGAGCACCCAAATGGCACTTAAGCCTTTTTTTGACACTGTAAATGTGCAGTGCGAAACGCAGTCTCCTCATCTTATCCGCTGATGCGACAAAAACCGCCCGAGCAGGCATTCAGGATTTGACTCGGGCATAGTTCTCAGAGTGTGGAAACCAGAAGCTTCCCTTTCCTCATACTTCGGGTCTTCGGCATAGCGGCTGTGTTGTCTTTCCCTTTCCATGTTGTTGTTAGAAGGCAAGCATGGGGGCTATCGCGTTGCAGCGTATCTGTGGAAATGATTTAACCAACAGTGCGAGCGTGGATGGGGCAGTGGAGTGCAAGACGTAGAGGAAGGGAGCCTCCCGGTGGGAGAGGCTTCGATACCCTTACCGGAGAGAGTGTTGCCGTACTTTTTGTTTCATTTAATTTGTATTACTAGCGGGGCGATGGGTTAAAGGCTGAGGCCAACCCAAGGGGCTGTGCCCATCTATAGCATACTATTTTCTTTATTGGGCCATTGATGTGTGGGGCAAGCTGAAAATGACCGCCCATATATTTTTGTCGTTTGAGTGTGTAAAAGTGATGTGATCGGAGAAAGTTTAGTCCAACCTGAGCTAGGGCTCCATGCGTAGGCATGTAACGCGGGTCTACAGGTCGACGAGCAAAGTAACGCAAAGTTGTGGTAGCATATTCATTTATACTTCCGTTTTTTTTTTACTCCCTGCATGTATATAATGCTGTAAACATATACTGTGCATGCTGTGATCATCACCTTCAAGTACGTCTTCTGGTCTTCTTCCACGCCGAAATACATGGCAGGGAGGGTTTAGGAACTTTCCGACAGAAGAAACGAGTATCATAAATTCTACTAGCGGGATTCGGCACGTCCCATCTACAAGGTCAGGCATCGCACCGGCAACCACAGGGACGACTCCACCTCGGCTGATATCGAAGCTGTTGAAGCGGACTCATCATCCGCGCGCTCTGGACGGCAGACAACAAACTATCTGCACCTGGTTATGGAGATTATGTTTTGTTGAAATTGGTATGATGGTTAGTTTGCGACACATATGGCCGAGACGAAGAGAATGTTAGCCGCTAAGCATAGCGAATGTAATTCTGAGATTGAATCGAGGTCAAATCCTCAACAGAAGCAGCAATTGCTAGAGTGCGGAGTAGAAGCAGTTACTGATCAGAACGAAGTGATGACTATGGAGGACGATTTTAGTTTGGGGAGCAGGTCGCAGGCCGGCGACCAAGGACAAACATTGTCACTATAGACGCTACAGAAGCCAAGACAGAGGATCGCTATTCGCCGTATGGAGGGGGATCAGATGAACACTTGAGGTGGCAAGCTTTTCTGGCAGGTTATGTTGCGAGGACATATCAGGAAAAGGTACGAAAGGATTTTTTTATAAAGCATACAATTTGTTCTAAATTTTTCCGCTGGTCTGAATGGCCTTGCAAGCAAAGAAGTCTGTGCATAGAATATCTTTTTGTACTCTTGAGACTGTTTGAGCCAACGCGATAGAGCGAAAAACCCGTTCCACAGAAAATCCGGCGCCTGCTTTATTGGCTAAGAAGTGCTTGGGACTGGGCTAGTTGGAACATCTTTTCATAAATGCTGCGCTGCTTACACGGACAAAGGAACTGGACAAACGCTGAGGTTAACCCCAGCGTTTGTCCAGTTCCTTTGTCCGTGTAAGCAGCGCAGCATTTATGAGAAGCTTTATCGGCGAAAAGGCGGAAATATACCTCTCTGGCAAGAGGCACTTTTGGTGGTGATATGGCCAGACACCTGTGGCGCAATGAGAACACATGACATGTTCAAGGAGGCAGAAGTTGCGAACTCATAAAGAGTCAATAGATGTAAGGGTGAAATAGGAATTGAAAGTGGGACCCTTAGATCCCAAGTCAGGCACACTACTCCTATAGGGCACATATGCACGCTCGTATGGCTTTATTAAAGAGGGGCTTTATATACATGCCGGATGCTATTTCATATAATGTGGTGGCTTACGACTGTATTCTCATTACTATGCGACAGAGGCGGTAATTAGGGGATGTGGTGAATAAGCGGGTAGCGCCAGTCGTACAAGACCCTGTAAGTTTTTCGGTGTACACTTCAGCATACATCCTTGCCGCGCGAGCGCTAAGTGCTGACATGCTCACACTATAGACATGACAGTATATACGAATTCGTGTTGCTGAATTGTGCGAAACGGAGCTCTTATGTCCTTCAAATAACAGGCCCCTACCACGCCGACGCCTCGATTAAAGCGCAGCCATGGCGCAGCTCTCCACGCGCGGCTCTCCCCAAGCGGTGGCGACGGGAAGAAGGCGCCTCCCACCATGGCCTCCGAGATCACCTCCGCAGGGGTGATCTCGGAGGCCATGCTCCCGCCGGTTTCAGGCGACGCAGCAGGCCGCACCTAGTGCGAATGAAGTTTGTTTTTCTTGTCTGGTTTCAGCGAAGAATCTGCATACGCCCACTTCTTCTGATCCGTGCATATATGAGCGCACCTTGGGTAATAAGGGACAAGCAATGCTTATATTATTATAATTACCTAAAGAAGTGGTAGAAATTCATTTCTTGCAAGTCACTGCATTGCAGAGTGTAGTTTGGAAACACTTTGCTTTGTCCCTTAGAAATGCTGTGTATTACCAGAATTTTCATCAGTTCTTTATCGTATGTGCTTCATGTTGTTTAGTGTTACAAATGGGATACTAGCGTAACATTAATACTCCCCGGGCCTTGACCGAACGATGAGGTGGCGGTAACAGAGAAACAGTTGTAATTCAGGTGAACCGATTACATATCATTTAGAGCCAGAAATCCAAACCAAGCGGAAGCGGTCGCCCGACTTGGCGGCAACAGACCCGCAATTCACATGCATAGTCACAGACTCTCGAAAGGCTTGTGCAAGCTACTTGGCAGGGGAAATCTCTAAGCTAGCCAACAAAATTCTGAGACTTTGCATCAGGGACCACTGAACCAGGATCTCGCACCAAAACGAATGATCTGGACTCCAGGCCATCAAGGTCTCCATGGAAATGAAGCTGCATATACAACGGCCCCCGCACTACTTCTCCGAGAACCTCCCTGTATAAGCCTGAACGTCCAATCCCCCTGCTTCGGCTCAGTGCAGTCCGAGACTATTACTGCGAGGCCTATCGGAAACAGAAGAACGCGTTCTACGACGCCTCCAAACCAATACGCTGCTCTGCCTAGCTGAAGTAAAACATTTTAATCTGAAAATCAATGGGTATTGGCAACACTGTGGTGATGTGGCAGATGTCTATCGCATGGTCTGACCTGGAAACAAAATACCAAACTCACCTGAAAGGATAATTGGAGGCGGCCCTGCTCAGCAGCTCTGGACTAGATGGACAATGAGCTCTGGCTCAACGGGCTCGAGCGGCGGCTTCGACGGTCGACCATCACCTCCTCTCATTTCTAAATAAATTTTCAGCACCACCACCACCTCTTAAAACGCGCCGCTCTGTCGCCGAGTTCTGTCAGTTTTCACCATTTCTTTGTTTTCTGTAGCACGGGCAGGAGCTGCCAACTCGGGTCGCTCCTTTCATATGGGAGGGTGATATCAGAGTCAGCCTACGATACGCAGGTGCGTCCACATGGCTTGGTTGAAGCGTGACGGGGTTGAAGGAGGACGGGAAATTCAGTTACACGAGATAATACGCCCGATCTCACTTTCACTAAGAACGCCAAAGACGCCACTTGGAGAAACTGTGCGGTTGATTTGGGCTGAAATCATAAGATTCTGGAGATCGTCCTCCATACCTCTGATAAGCCCATATCAGAGAAGCAGGAATTCAAGTGGACAGACTGAGAATTCCGGTCAATCAGAAAGGCGAGGAAAGACTCCGCGTCCATCTCCGATATCGATGAATGGACGCACGGACTCAACGCCGACACCAAAAATTACACGAAGGCAATTGCGACCGACGTTCAAACAGAGAGGATGGACAGTCGCCACGATCATCTAATCGAAGTCAAGGCGTCCATCCTCAAGGCGTCCATCCTCGCCAGATGAAAAGGTCAGCGACTAAACAGGAAACTGCTAAGAAAGATTCCCGAACTGAACGGACATATCGAGGAGCACTGTCAAATCCTCTCCAAACGGCAGTAGGCGAGATATGCAACTCGGTCGACGCACAGTTGCACAACGGACAAACGTGGAAAATCATCTGTTAGATAACAAAAACACAAAGTCGCACCAAAGGGACTGCCTCTGCTGTACACCGAGGTCAAGAAACTTGGCGAAAATAGGGTGGCGAGTATACTGTGGCAGAGGTATCTCTCTCTGGGCCCCCTCTCACACAAGGTTCTTACGCGGGGAGGCCCAATAATAATAATAATAATAATAATAATAATAATAATAATAATAATAATAATAATAATAATAATAATAATAATAATAATAATAATAATAATAATAATAATAATAATAATAATAATAATAATAATAATAATAATTGGTTCACAGGAAGGGAAAGGCGCAGTACCTGTCACACTTGTTTTGTGGACACCTAAACCACGCCGTAGGGGAAGGTGGGAGTGCGAATGAAAAGGGAGAAAAGAGAGCCGTAGTGGAGGGCTACGGAGTAATTTCGACCACCTGGGGATCTTAAACATGAGCTGACATCGCACAAAACACGGATGCCACTTCGTTTCGCCTCCATCGAAACGCAACTGCCGCGGTCGGGATCGAACCCGGGAACTCCGGCACAGTAGTCAGGCGCCACCCAATGCTTCGCTAGATGAGGATTTCATTTCAGCAGCTCGTGTGGCCCTGCACGACCTTCACGGTAGGTCGGCTCCTGGACCGGATGGGGTCACAAATAAGACTCTGAGAAACTTGGACGACGACTCCCTGGACAAACTCACGGAATATATAAACGAACGATGGAGGGAGGGCTCCGTACCGAAGCAGTGGAAGACCGCGAAGACGGTACTCATCCCCAAACCCGGCAAGGCTCCTAGCTTGGAGAATCTGAAACCGTTCTCGCTTACTTCGTGCGTGGGCAAAGTATAATAGAGCATGCATACCTCAATCGAGTAAACACCTATCTCGAACTGACAGGTGCCTATCCCACACAACATCATCGGGTTTCAGCCTCACCCCTCGACGCAAGACGCTATGCTCCAGCTGAAACATCAAATCCTGGACAACGAGACCCTTAATTCCACCAAAACCATCCTCGGACTCAACCTCGAAAGCGCATTCGACAGGGTCGCACGTTCGGCGATCCTGGCTCACATCTCGCATATGAACCTCGGCAAAAGAGCCTATAATTACGTAAAATACTTTCTCACCGACAGAAGGGCGCTTCTCGTAGCGGGAGACATCATGGTGTGAGGAGAAAACGCTGGGAAGCACCGGCACCCCGCAAGGATCGGTCATTTTGCCCATGCTCTTCAATCTGCATGATTGGCCTTGAACAGAAGCTCGAAAGAGTAGAAAAGGTATCACAATCTACGCCGACGATATCACGAGCTGGGTAAACCGTGGCAGCGACGGCCAGCTCGAATCTTTGCTGCAGGAAGCGACGGATGTCGTAGAAAAATACCTGACTAGTACGGGGTTCCGCTGCTCGCCCAAAAAGTCGGAGCTCCTGCTGTACCGCCCCACTCAGAAGGGACGACCACCCAGCGGATCAAAGAAGACAGAATATGAAGACATCAAACACGAGTGACAGCGGAACCGTCCCCGGTGAAAAAAATCAAAGTTCTAGGCATGATCCTAGAATCCAACGGCGTAAATGGCGAGACGGTCAGTGAGCTTATACACAAGACTGCCAATGCAATGAGATTACTAGAGAAAGTCACCAATAGAAAAAGTGGCATGAGGGAGGAGAGTCTGATGCGACTTGTGCGTTCCTTTGTCTTATGCCACATAACCTACGTGGCTTCCTTTCACAATTGGTACAAAGCGGAGAAGAACAAAATAGACGTAATTATACGCAGGGTAAGGGTATACAAGACGGCGCTTAGACTGGCAGATTCGACTACCACAGAGCTCCTACTGCAACTAGGAATCCACAATACGTTGGACGAACTCGCAGAAGCGCAGAACATATCGCAGCTAGAAAGCCTGACGACCACCGTAGCTGGACGACACATACTCGAGCGGATTGGCATTGCCTACCACCGTGAACACGGGGAGAAAAACACGAGGAGAAAAAAGTAATCCCGTGGAATGTCAAGGATGGCATCCGAGTCGCACAAGTTCCGAGAAACGTACACCCGACGTATAATCAAGGCAGAAGACAGGCCAGAGCCGCGGCCCTGCTACGGAACTACGGAAAAGCAAAGCGCGCTTCGTGGACGCTGCCGAGTATCAAGACGATCGACGATACGCTGTCGCGGTCATCGGCACTGCCAGAACGCGCTTGTCCACTCCGCCAGCATAAAGTCCCGACACGCTGAAGTGGCCCAAGAATTAGCCATCGCACTTGCCATACCTGATCCCGATTGCGGGATCGTTGTCAGCAACTAGCGCATGGCAATAAAGAATTACGCCAAGGGGAGAATATCCGTGGAAGTCTGCCGAATAATCAAGGACTTGAAACTCTCATCTGACAGTAAGGTCAAGCTAATTTGGTTCCCGGCACATTTGGGGAACGTCTCTCCGCATCTCACCAACCTCAACAAAGAACCCCAGGTGGTCGAAATCTCCGGAGTCATCCACTATACGGCGTCTCTCATAGCCTGAGTCGCTTTGGGACGTTAGCCCCACAAACCACACACAACCAACCATGTCGCTCACTCATGGCGAGAGTCATGGAGAAGAAGGGGGGAGAGAGCCTTCTACCTGGCCCGAAACTATGCAGAGCTCTGGCAGTCGCGTGGAGGCAATTACAAACAAATACATACCCGAACCCGTAGCAGTACAACACGATTTACCCCGAAATATATGACACCAACATATGCAAGGTCTGCAAGACAAACATAGCAACACTTCAGCACATACTCTGGGAGTGTAAGACACAATTTAAAGACGTTAATCCCGAAACCCTCTCGTCGAGGTGCTCCCCTGCTCTGCGCAGTTCCAGCCTCAACGACCAACTCTGGGCCGTCCAGCAGGCCCTTGTGGCGGCGAAGAGACAAGATCTCGACGTTCCCACGTGGGAGACCTGGTCGCGTTAAACCCTGCCGGACACCAAATAAAGTTATTCCTCCTCCTCCACCTTTCTCGCTCGGCTCGCCGCGCATCGTCTTCTGACGCAGCGCTCTTCTTGGGCGTGCGCCGTAACATTAAAATGGCTGGGGTCCAACCCGGCTGAACTTGTTTTTCAGAATGGAAGCACGATTAAGCCTGGTCAGACACGGTTTGATCAGGTTTAATTCCTCCATGGCTGTCTGCGAACTTCAAAGACACCTGCAGAGCAGGGTCAAAACGATACGAAGGTACCAAGGGCATTTTTAAGGGGGATGTCCCAGAAAGGAGTCAGGTGGGCAGTGGTGATGGTGGAGGGATAGTGTCAGCGGGAGCTGGTAGGCTGTATGACATTGCGTCAATCAATGTTGTATATTTGTGGATATATATATATATATATATATATATATATATATATATATATATATATATATATATATATATATATATATATATATATGTACCGCTATGCATGAAGATAACAACTGGGTTTCGGTCCTCCTGCCTGACCAACGAAAATGTTACCAGTCAGGACAGAAACGAGAACAGTAACGTTAGCTAAACATGTAAAACAAACAAAATGGTGATATAAAAATGAACTTGTGTTTTCATGTCATATTTCATTTAAGTTCGTAGAGGTCGGTAAAAAAGGAAAGGAATATCGTGTCCATGCTGGCTGGCTTTTGTTTTCCTCTTCCGACGCTTTCTACCCTTCTTTACACGAAGTTAAATTGCAGCAAGCATTTCCGCTATCGTTAACTATGAGATTTTTTTTACTTATTCTTGCTTGAAACTAACAATAATTGCGATAATGCTTATGAGTTAACTCTCCGGAGCTTCCATCATATGAACCTTGTAGGAAAATCTTATTATATGCGTCGTTTCCTTGCATACGCCTCGATGAGGCGCATAGATCGCGCTCGTGACTTCGGGAAACGGAAAAAAAAAAAAAAAATGGAATGTCGATTACCACATCTTTTGAGCAGCTAACGCGCAATTTAAGCAACTTTCAAATTAATTTTAAAAATATCTACTGCGCCGAATGACCTGAAATTTCGAGGAATTATAATTTCATGTGAGTGGAGTGAAATGCAATAATCAGTTTATGCTCAAATGGTAGCTTTCGTGACCCCTTGAGTCCATAACCCATTTGAGTATAATAATAATAATAATAATAATAATAATAATAATAATAATAATAATAATAATAATAATAATAATAATAATAATAATAATAATAATTGGTTCCTGTGAGCACTTGAACCGCGCCGTAAGGGAAGGGAGGATGGTGGGAGTGAAAGAGGAAATAGAGAAAGCGGTGCCGTAGTGGAGGGTTCCGGAGTAATTTCGACCACCTGGAGATATTTGACGTGCACTGGAATCGCACAGCACGCGGATGCCTCTTCGTTTCGCATCCACCGAAACGCAGCCGCTAGCGGTCGAGATCGAACACCCTGGAACTCCAGCACAGTAGTCTGGCATATTAACCACTGCATACCGCAGCGGGGGTAACCTAGTTTCCTAAATAATAGGTGCTACTACCCTTAAGGAACAACTTCTACCACTCCTTTCCCGGAGACCTGGCTAAATTAGGCTAACTTGGTGGATTTTGGTTTGTAATGGGCAACAAAACCCGCTTTTATATATTATATTCATTGTTCAGTGTGCACTGCAGCCTCTGATGCCTATTTATTTGGTGCTATCTCTTCGAAAAATATAGCACAAGAGTGAGTGAGTGAGTGAGTGAGTGAGTGAGTGAGTGAGTGAGTGAGTGAGTGAGTGAGTGAGTGAGTGAGTGAGTGAGTGAGTGAGTGAGTGAGTGAGTGAGTGAGAAGACTTTATTTACACCGACGTAGACCTCGGGGCAGGGGCTCAGCTATGTATATTCTAGGCACTATAGCTCAGCCATGGGGAGGGTCTCCTTGCCGGCTCTCCTGCGCCGTGGCCGCAGAGAAGGTCTTGGAGTAAGCCTCCTCCGCCAGGCGTAGGACGATATTTTGTTCATTCGTATTTGGGCTGCGGATGTAGCACAAGACCTAAAAACAGGAATGTAGATTCAAAAATAGCGGGTCCGTGAGATGCGTACCATTAGATGGCGCAACCGGCACGTAGCGCAAGCAGCGTACAAATTTCTCGAATTTTGCCATTGTGCGCATCGTCCGGACTCCGGAGCTGCCATAGTTTTCCGCGCTTTTCGGCCAGCGTCTGTTTCAACGTTGAAGCCCTCTTACATACTCAAAGCGACCATTTTTGTTCTTCGGAAATGTGAGGTAGCAATCTATCCTTCTCTTCTTTCTCCAAGTGCTTTGTACCTGCGTATACAACTCCTTTCCTGTGAGCAGTCTTGAGAAGCGCCCAATATAGCGATGCGCGTTGGTATGCTTGAGCTTGGTTTGTTTCAAGTCAGCGTAAAGCTGCGAAAATATGTTCTGTGAGGTGCTTGCTACTTGTAATTCATGTCTCTCCGTGCACCACACTGTCCGCTGCGACGGACGGATCAAGCGCAGTCGGCTAGAATTGCTTTCGCTTAGCCAGATTTCTCCCCTGACTTGCGTTGTTTTGTATCTTTTTAATATGAGGCTTGATTTTAGCAGCATTTGAAACGGCGTACCATGTACATGCAGTTAATATTGTGTACGTTGGGGCATACGGAAAGGCATTACGTTGTACGTATACACATATGACGAATTAGTAAACAAGGATTCTCTTTTAGCTGCTGGGCGCAGTGTTACCCTAATACGCCTAAATTGCAGTTGCTGAACCTCCTTAATAGCTAAAACGAACAAGCGTTTGTTTCTATTGCGGAGGTGACGTAAAAAGCGAGGAAATGTAAAGATAATAAGCCGTTATTGCTTATTTCCAAGAGAGTTACAAAGATAAACCGGCGTTTCATGTCCTTGCTCATCAATTACAAATATGCGGCGTAGCATAGAAAGGAGCACACTTATTTACAGCTCTCGAGCGCTGCTGTGCGGAAGGAAGAAAGCGAAATTCTAAAGCGTGTAGTGTTTCAGAGATGGTACTTGCACAGACAGGTAGACAGGGAAGTGTGCAAACACTATCACCTTGCCCTTACTAAATCAACTACATTAAGATTCCAGATCACTTGCTTCACGGCCCACTGCCGAAATGCTCTAGACAAGTGTGCTCACCTTTATAGGTGTGATGCATTGTACCTTGCTTGCCTTAATAAGTTGGTACCCGCGGGTTTTTTCACACACAGAATCTGCAGCCTGTAGTTTTGATTTGTGTTCACCTCACTTGTATTGATACTTGTATAGCCGAACTTGTGTTTTGTTCCAGGAGTCTCTGAAAAGTAGCACTGTGCATTGTTTGGGTGTTTCAAAATGGCCGATGAAGGAGATCAAGTGTTGAAGAGCGCAGATCGTAAAGGCTCGGACTGTCTTGTTTTGGGAAATGAAAGCCCGGTTCAAGATGATGTGATTGGTGAAAAGGCATCAGAGTCTCAGGATGCAGCAAGTCGATTTCAGCAGTGGGACTGCCCTCCTTGGGACAGATGGTCACGTGAAAGGAGTACAGACTCGAGGGAAAGGAGTGTGGATTCACGTGACTCAGCTACACGGGAGAGGGATTTTCGGTGAGTGTCCACACAGCAACATAGATTTGTGCAGTGTCATTAAAACATATAGGGAGCAGTTGAAGGGAGACCAAGGATAAGTAGAAGTATTGGTGGACTACCATTTTTTGATGACAAAAAATATGTATACTTTCACAGAAAACAAAGCTCTTTTAAACTAGAAGTTGAAAGTGAATGTGCTACCACTGCTGACCATTTACGTAAGTACACTGTGCTGATGGTAGGTGATATGTTTTGGTAAATAGAACTGAAAATGAAAGGCACTGTACTCATTATGATAATGTTTGCATCATTACTGTGAGTATTCGTGCAGGTGGGTAAAACAAAACCTGATTATGGATCCACCATCATGTTCAGTATCAACACTAATGTAAGTCTGAAGTGGCTGAACAACGAAAAAGAAAATCTATCTTCAAGTTTCTTAGCAATGAAATAGATGAATGATGAGATGAATGAAACACACACACACACGCACGCGCACACACACACACACACACACACACACACGTGTGTGTGTGGGGGGGGGGTGGGGGTCATTCATCTCATCATTCATTTCATCTATTTCATGTGTGTGTGTGTGTTTTTTACTGCTGCTGCTCCAAAAAAAAATGTCCAGGCTGGTGAGAGATTCCGCTACCAGAGTTCAAAAACTTGATAGAGCTGTCCTGAATGTCTCTTTAACATTACATTTTATGTAGCGTGTTGTGCACTTATATGCATGCCGTAGAATGCCTCTCCCAGCAAAACCATTTAATCATTAGAGGTCATAACTTCACATAGAAATGGCATTTGGTCATCAGTATTTTTTATGCCAAATTTGTTTGGGGTATTTGCCTTATATTCTATCAGGAAAAGTCAGATATTTGCATTTTTTATTTATTTATTTCTTATTTCCAAATACTGCAGGCAGCAGCGCTGCCCAAGCAGGAGAGGGGTTACATGGTCTGCAATAACAGTTCAGCAAACATATTTTCATTGGTGCATTCAACAATAAATTGAGGCAAACGGTTCCACTGATGTGTTGTGAGGGGAAAGTATGAATTCTGGTAAAGTTTGGTCCTGGCGAAATATGGGCTTACTACTTTGGAGTGGTTCAGTCTACTACTAGATCTCTGGGGTGCAGCAAAAATATAGGTATCACGTGACAGACCAGACTTGTTGTTATACAGCATGTGAAAGAATTTCAGCCTAGAGACCTGACGGCATACTTTAAGGGGTTCTAGCTTAAGCTGACTCAGCATGTTAGAGACCGAAGATGTTGAACGGTAATCAGAAAAAATAAATCTGGCTGAAAGACGCTGGATGCGCGGCGACGAAGTACCAAACCAAGCCGCTGTTCCAGTAATGGATCTGGTGGTACAATCTTGCGTTCCAAGCCTAAAAATGTATGCATTGTGATACAAACAAGCAAAACTCTTCAAATTTAGCCTAGTTCTGTCATGGCTAAGTTTTGGTGATTACTATTGATAAAGCAGTCAGTAAATCTCTTCAAACCTTCTCAACTCCACCTGCCTACCTTCCTTCACCGAATCTCTATGGCAGTGCTGCCACAAACAAAACGAGATGGTGCCACCAGCGTCATCGCTGTCAAAGCGGCTTGTTTTGTTTCACTGTCACCGCAGACAATGTGTATGTCCGACTTCTCCTGATCGAATCAGGTAAGTACCCTAAACAAATTTTGTATAATGAAATACTGCCGACCAAATGGCATTTCTGTGGAAAACATGGGCTCTAAAGATTCATTGGTTTAGCTGGGAGAAGCATTCTATGGGACGCATGTGATATCACAAAGCACAATAGTGACACTAGCAAAGGTGGCTGTGATGAGTAATACCCCTGTCAAGCTCGCAAGTTAAGGGAACCTACGGGAAGTGTCACTCACTATAAGTACACTTTGCCCAAGCTAAACGCCGCAAGTGAACTCGCAGAAAAGTATCGTCTGTTGCAGAAGTTTGCATACCAACGCGCCAGGCGGAGGAGCAGTATCGCTCCCGAGAGGCAGCGCTGCGCCCGCCGGCGCGGCCTGGTGACGCAGTTATAAAGAGTGAGGAGGCTTGTTCTCTTCCCCTCATCCCGCGGTTGATATCGCACATTTTTGCTCTCAGCTGCGCGATGAGGGGAAGAGAACAAGCCTCCTCACTCTTTATAGCTGCGTTACCAGGCAGCGCCGGCGGGCGCAGCGCCGCCTCTCGGCAGCGATACTGCTCCTCCGCCCGGCGCGTTGGGCTGCAAACTTCTGCAACAGACGGTACACTTTGATTGAAGTACGTTGCGGGGAACGCACTTTCTGGCCAAGTGCGTAGCCTCGTCTCTAACTATTTCATTGGTACAAAATGTAATTTGTAGAAAAAAAGGATACAGAGGTTCATTTTAGCTTTTTAACAGCTTTTAATAAAATTATTCGGTTCTAGTGGCGTCACACTATCATCAGACGCTGCGTCGTCTCACGTCGCCATGTTGGTCTGTCTAGGCTAGGAAGCTGTCTCGGCTGGTCTTGGCTTGAAACTTTTTGAAAAACACTGAATAGGTGACAAAAAATAGGCTACATTTGTTTTTATTTAAATTCAGTTCACAACAATCAGTTTTGGAATTTTTTTTTAAAATGTACATCTTTAAAACATGAGCTGTTTTTCCGTCGCCATTTTTTTTTTTTTACTGAGAGTGCACTCTGTTTTTTCGTTTAGCACCGCGTATACCAAAGTGTGACTCAAAGCACTCGAAGTTCCAGAAGTGCACTTAACTTGCGCGCTTGACAGGGGTATTAGAATAAAGAGTATTTTGTGGCATGTCATATCATTGTTTAGTTTATAACCTCATTACTGAAGCAGTTGTTGGTTACCTTTCGTATCTGCGCCTACATTAGTGATGTTCACATTTCTTTAGAAACAGTCTAATTATACAGTGTTCTGCAACTTTATTGTAAGAGTTTTAAAAAATTTTCCCACCTCAACCAGAGGCTCATTTGTGCTGAAACTGCGCAGAAAGCATGCGCGTTGTTGTCCTCTTCTTTACGAGGTAAGTTTGACCATGGTGCTTTTTTGGTTTGGCCGCGCATGATGAGAAACCAGAACCGAGACTGAGGAGCAAAAGACGCAAATGCCAATTTTCCCCCGAAGGGCAGCGCTGCCGCCACCTAGCACCATTACCGGAATGTGCTATACTTGCCTCTGCGCTCTCTCCCAGCGACGCCAAATGATGCCATGGCTGCCTTTTGCTGGAAACTCTGTGCTGGCGTTTTTTGCTCCTCAGTCTCGTCGCAGACTGTTCTGGTTTCTCGTCATGCGCAGCCAAATCAAGCAAGCATCATGGTCAAACTGACCTCGTAAAGAAGGGGACAACAGCGTGCAAGCTTTGTGCGCAGTTTCAGCTCAAATGAGCCTCTGATTGAGGCGGGAGAATTTTTTAAAACGGGTACGATAAAGTTGCAGAACACTGTACAAGCAGTTAAATTATATATGGCTATTTCTGTTTGCAGTTAGAATCTGTTTTTTTGTCACTCACTGATTATGACTGCCATATTGAATGCAGTCTGATGTGGGTCTGTACAGGTATGCTGAAGAGCGTAAACGTGACCGTGAACGTGGCCGGCGAGAAGAGGTCATTTTGTATCGTCACAGAGGCTCGGAAAGTGCAAACAGTGAGAGCACAGAAGAGGAGGAAGTCCAGAGTGTGAATGAAAGCCCAGTTAATGCTGCAACTTTCTCTGTTGCTAAAGATAATGCAAAAAGCCGAAAGACATTGTTGCAGGATGCCCTTCCTGCATCACACACCAGCTTAGAAAATACAGAGCACAGTTCAGCCCCAGCCATGGATGCCCATCTGAAGACTGCGAAAACCTCCAAGAATGCACCGGTCAGCAAGGAAGGCACCTGGGGAACGGAACTTGCCAAAGGTGAAGCCTTAGGCCGTCTTCCAAATAATATTGAAAGTGAGTTTAGGAAGGGGATCATCTCTGTACTTTTATGTTCCCATGTTCAAACCTTTAGTTTTTCCAAAATTTCAACGACTTGAATTCAAATTTTGTGAGCTAAGGAAATGAACACCCAAGAAACCCTACAATAGTTTGTAATATCAGTGTGATCATACACTTTGGTATTTCATACTGTTCGAAAAATGAAATAATTTGTAGACAGTTTCGAATAGTTTCAAATGTACCGAAAAGTGAAAAGTTGCCCTTTGTGCCCTTTGTGCCTTTTGCTCCTTTTGCTCCTTTTCTCTTCCTTGATGTATTTTCTCTTCCATCATTTTGCTACATTTGTTCCTAGGGTCATCATTGTAAGTGGGTATATAAAAAGGGATAATATATAGATGTGTTCAGATAAGAACGGCAGTCGAGGTGTCGTTTCAATGAAGTCTTTATATGTGGTGGGCAAATGTCTCGACACAAAGGCATGAACCTTAGTTTTGCAAGGTATGCCGTAGTTTTCTCGGGAAAAATTCGTATATCACTAGACGTGCAAAATGCCGTTTTTGGCGTTTCAAAAAGTTGCAGGTTTAGGCTTGCTGCTTGCGCACTCTCAAGTTTTGTCATCTATTATTTTTTACTGACTTAATCTCTGCAACATTTACTTTTATATGAACTATTAGAAACCCGTTTTGTTGCAGCAATTGATTTATTCAAAAATTTCGAACCTTGTTTCGGGAGCAACGTGCTCCAAAAACGTTCACTTTCAACCTTACATACTGCATGAAGTAAAACTAACCGGCCAAGAAGACGCACACAGGAAAAATCGACACAGAAAGAAAGAGGCTGGATTCTCTGTGTCGATTTTTCCTGTGTGCGTCTTCTTGGCCGGTTAGTCTTACTTCATGCAATGCACCAACTAGCCCAACAACGTGTTTTACTGACTTACATACTGGTATGACACCTTAAGTTGATTGCATTAAAGCTTTTTCTCTTTGATATGCAGGTTATTTTCTTGATTTCAGACAAAATTTTGAAGCTCTAGACCGCTAGGTGTCTCCACAATGCATCAAAATCGCCCGAAATTCGAAAACAGCAAAACAAAAAAAGGGCTACTTTGATTCCAATTTTAGAAAAAAAAACATCTTCAATTTTTTTAAAATCCCCCTCAAGAATCCTCAGAAATATTACGAACTAAAAGAGTGTTGCATTATATTGTTTTTAAAAAAATATAAAACTGAGTGCTTGTTCTGCAAATTGCCAATATTCAGCCCTGCATTCTATTACGATGCAGTGAAGTGTTTCCACTGAAACATTTTCTCTATATTATCCAGGCCTTGTTCTTTATTCTGGGGAAAAATATGTAGCTTTAGAGTTGTCCTTTCTTTTTTCATATTATTTTGAAATACTGCCAAAATTCAAAAATATAAAAAAATGGACAAATTTGATTCGAATCTAAAGAACTGCCACATCTTTGATTTTTATTGGAAGTATTGCATTATGTAGACTAAAAATGTGAAAAAAATGTAAAACTGAGCGCACGTTTTTATTCTATAGAATTGCTTAGGGCTTCTCTTTAAGGAGTAAGCATTAAAAATTCTATTTAGTATTTGCTGAATTTACTTACATTTTATCTTATGCAATATCCTTAGCCTTCTCAATGCTTATAAGGTTGTTTTCTGCTTGTTGACAGTGTTGATGATAGCTTAAAATGGAATAAATTTGCTATACTTGGTATATACTCTGCCGTGCTAGACATATTTTTGCTACACATGCTGCTTTACACATGTTAGCTACCCCTCTTTGACTCTTGGCCGCGGCAGTATAGTATGTATTCTACATCTTTTTGAAGACCTCTCCTTATCAGCGTCGTATCTACTAGATTTTAATCTCATGTCATTAAAGGCCCCACTCTCCAGGAAATCTGGTGTCGGTGTTGGCATCAGCGTTGTGACCAAAAAATTCACGGTGATGCCTCTGGCAAGTGGTCGTTTACAGGGGGCGTTGCTGAGCAGGGATTGGTTTGCGGGTTGTGCGACATCATGAGACCCCATAACGTGGCCGAGATGGCAAGAGCTGTCTACTGAGGCTTGTAAAATTGGGAAAGTTAGATGGAAATTGAACCCATCGGGACCCTAGACCCCAAATCAGACATGTTATTTTTAGGCCATGCAGACACTTTGTATCTATGTAGGGTGGCCTTTCACTTGATGTGGTAACTAACAACTGTATGCTAATGAGTGTGTGACAAGTAATAGAGGCACAAATTAAGGAATTAGCGGCTAAGCAAGTAGCACAGTGCATGCACACGAGCAAGAATCCACAGTGGGAACCGTCACACAGGATTCATTGTTCCAGATGAGTGTGCCTGAAGAGAAGATCTAGCCATAGAAGTAGGCATATCTTGTCTACGTTATAGCTTGTTTGTATTTTCTTTCCATTCATTTTTTGCGTGTTAACTGATGTGTGCATGTAGTTTTGAAATTTACGTGCATGTGCTATTTCTTTTTTTTTTTTTTCCTTTTGTGTCCTGCAAGGCTGCTGATTTGCTGGCCAAGGTAGACAATACAATTGTTTGTTTTGGTTGTGCTGGTTTATTATTCTTTATGGGGTCCTAAACCACTCTTGTCACCTCTTTTTTATGCTTGTTGTAGCCTTGAGCATCCTTTGTACTGTTACTGTGTCTTCTGTGGTGCCTTAAAAAATAAAATGCATGATTAGTCAGCTTCCCTTTGTGAAGAAAGAATTGTGTGCATTCTTAAGTGTGGCATCAGAAAAGAAGAAAAAAAAATATGAACAGTATGGTATCATTTGACTGGCCAAGTAGCGTAAGCGTAGCATGTACTGGTATTAAAGAAGTTCTGTTTCTTGTTTTGGGCGAGTTTTCTCTACCTCTCAGCATGTCAGCTATACAAAGGGGGTAGGGAATGGCTTGAAAGCAAATTACAAGTTTTGTGCATGCTGGTTTAGGACTCATTAAGCTTATTCAGAGCATGGTCGCTCATGAGAAAATGCTTAGCAGCTTTAGTGCCAATTAAATACTTCCAACTGCTTTTGTCATGACAGTGAATTGAGTTCATCTAGTTTGGTGATGTTCTGAAAATTCTGATTCTGTGTTGTTAGAATGACATCATTGCATTGCACAGTTAGAGCATTGTAACTTGTGGTCGTGTAGTTGTTTTTATGTGCAACATAGAAAGTTGTACAGGGTCCACATACTGAATCAGTTTCTTATGTTGCAACATATGGCGCGAGGCCACACTGCAACAAACTCCAATTTCTTGTTGTTTCTGCATTTGACCTTGTTGTGTCAGTGTGCTCCATAGCGGTGGTTCGGTGGTTAGGGCACTTGACTGCCGATCCAGGGGTCACGGTTTTGATCCCAGCCATGGCTTTTTAATGGAAGCAAAAAAGCAGGGCACCCTTGTACTGTTCGATATCTGTGCATGTCAAAGAACCTTAGATGATTGAACTTCTAGAGCCATCCACTATGGCATTCCTCATAGCCTGAATCACTTTGAGATGTTTAATCCTCTAAGACCATAAAACCTATTTTGTGAATGTGTGGCATGTTGATTGTGCCTGGTTTCATTTCATGCATCAAAGTGGTGGCATAATAAGATGTTAGAGGTGCAGGATATCATTAATACCACTAGAATTACGGTTATGAAACAATGCAGAGGAATAGAGTGGTAGGAGAGGCTCCAGTAATTGCAAATAATAATACAGGATGGTGGAAATATTGTGCGAACGAAGCTTACAACCTTGTGTGCATAACGCCTCTGGACTTTGAATGTACCAAAAGCATGGGATAACGGGAGCAGAATTTTAAGAATGGCTTGAAGAAGAAAGAATTATATGCCTGCAGTACATTTACTGTATTGTCTGTTACCTATGAGATATCTCCCGACGTAAAGCTAATAGGGTCGTAGCATTGATGACTTCAGTCAGCCAAGGCAAAAGCTGATTTCTGGAAAGAGTGCACTACAACATGCCATATTCACGCCATCAAGCAAATTAAAGAGATATTGGCAGACTGTAGCTAATCCCTGTGTGCAAGGGCTTCCCCGGGAATTGAATTTTGGAAAGAGGAAAAGGGGGGTGGGGGGGGGGGAGCTGTGAATTTCTATCGGTGGTTGGGGGGTAAGGGTTGTTGAGTGTAGAGAAGAAGCAGCAGTCATATTTGGTCAATGCAAAAAAAGAAAGAATATTTTAAATGTGCCATTAGGAAAACAAGGGGGTGTCTAGGGAAGCTACTGCTTGTGTGTATTTTAAACTGCATGTAATTTAGAACTGTTTATTCATTTGAATTATCAACAGTTATGCAGGCATTGCATATCCAGCATATTGAGAAAGGAAATATGAATTTGGAAGGAAACATCAACAAGGACTGCACTGAGGCCATATCCCTTCACAAGCAAACTGAGAGTTCTAATCAGAACAAGGTCTTGATAGGGGGATGCGCATTGCTTGCTGCTGCTTACTGCATGTTATTAGAGCTGTTTAGAGGGTTGGATTGCGAAGAACAAGATGGGGAGAAAACCATACTAACTTGAGGTTCTGATGACAACGTTAGAATTGAAGTGATGAATTGCAGTGCATTCATAGTGCCAAAATAGACATTGCAACTGTAGTCGTTAAAAATAATATGAAGAGAATTAAACTGATCTTCAACAGTAAGGGAATGGAGCAGTAGTTTAAGATTGGTAATGAAGTATTGAAACTAGCATAACATCCATTGGGGCCAAGTAGTGATGGCAGATGCAGACCGTGGAGAAATTTCCAGGATGAGAACATAAGGGAGAAGCGGGCTAGTTGGTGACTGGTATTAGAATGCATCTTGAAACCGTGCAAAAAGACAAGGGACAAGGAAGAAACCAACAGGACAGAGCAGGGAACTTCAACTGGTTTATTAGAGCCGGGTTCCAGAAATCTTCTCCGAGTGCGCTTTTGGTCTTAGCTTCACCCATGAGATGCCAGCGCAAGGATCCTTGCAATTGCTGGATATCTGTATTGTTGTTCGCAAAACCCAAGCATGCTGGAGGTATCGGCATCGCTCAAAAACGGCTATCTTAAACCACCAGTCAGCTCATTCCAAGCTTGTAAAAAGGGGTATCGCAAAAAACTGCCTGTGTGCTGCTTTGGACAAGTTGTGCAATCATGAAATGTCACATTGTGGGCTTCCAGCTACAAAGGCTGACCAGTGATGGTTTTTCCCGGGATTTAATTACCTCTGTGCTAGAGGCCCTTGTCAGTGAAGCTAGGGGCATACCTGAGCACTGCTGCAGGGAGGAAGCGCAACGCAAGAGACCGGTTGCCATCCCATATTACCACCATATCTCGCATCACTTGAATAAAATGGCTCAGAAAGGTGACGTGCCAGTGGTCTTCACTGCACATCAAAAACTGGCTGGCCTATGCAATAAGGTGCAGGGTAGGCACAAAGAAGAATGTAGTATAAAGAGTGGAGACAGGTTTGTCCCGTGCAAAAGTGGGGTTGTATACTGATACCCCTGCCCTGTGGGGAAACCTACATTGGACAAACTGGACGTTGTATAAGTGTCAGCACCACGCAGGAGTGGGCGCATCGGCGGGGGGAGGTCATGTGGCCGACCATTGTCGCCATTGCCGTGGTTGCACGCCTCAGTTCCACAAGACGACAATCTTGAAAAAGTTTGCGTCTAAACTAAGTAGAGAAGTGTATGAGGCCTGCTGTATTAAGAAGGAATCCGGCTCATATGTGCCAGCAAAACCTCGGTCAACTTGTCTGATAAAGAGTTTGCATATTTGGATAGCATGATGTCCCGTATGCACCTGCGCACCAGTGTTACGGGATGATCGTTTGTTAGGTTATAGTGTGATGGTAATGACTGTATAAATGTGATGCTCCGTTGTTGGTTTCTTCCTCGTCCCCTATCTTTTTACGCGGTTTCAAGAAGGAGAATGTCTTGAAGTGTACTTATGTATTAATGAGGAGCTTCTTTCAAGTTGACTTTTTTTTAGTGGCTATATTCATGTGTGGAATTGATTAGCTTTCAGTGCTTGTTTTGCTGTGGTGCTTTGTTGTCTCATGGTAAAAGCATTTTTGGGAAGTAGCTTTGTAGCTTTTTAAATAGGGACAAACTTTCACCTGATTATTTATTGATAGCTGTAGGAGAGACTGGGTATTTCAATTTTGAGGTGCAGGCTGTTGGGTGTGGTGCAGTTGTTGCGGTTGCTTCTGTATCTTAGATGGAGCTGAGAAGCGTTGCTGGTTTTCTTAAATTCTTGGAGTGAGAGCACTAGTAATTATTGCATTTTCCACAAAAGTGAAGGTTGCTACTTTTGTGGTATGACTCGGAACTTTATGTTGCTCCAGCCTACCTGTTATGTGACTTTTTCTTTAGCACATTACCATGTAATCAGAATATGCTATGTTTATGGATTGGACACAGTCCAGTGGTGTGAGGTATTACACACTACATCAGTGGTCTCGTGTGTAAAGCTGGCTGTTGTTTCAACTGTGTGGGATCGTGATGGCTGGTATGGACTGTTGTGCAGGAACGCATTGGCACAAACAATATTGCTGTCACACAGGCTCTCAATTAGGTTCAAACCAAATGTAGGCTTTGTGTTGCTGTGCGGTCAGTTCTAAATTGAGCCTCATCGTGCTTGTGCCAGGGTGGTTCCTCTAGCATAATCGAGTCTTTTAATCCAGGCTGCTGATCTACAGTTACTTTTGACATGCACAAAAAATCTTTAGTAAAACCAGCTTTTGGGAAAGTTGGTTATTCTTCCACATAACTGTAGCACGAAAACAGATGACCACCAAAGAGAGGAAACACACAGCAGTGATTGTCCGTGTCGTGTGTTTCCTTTCCTTGGTCGTCTTTTTTTCGTGCTGCAGTTATGTGGAACAAAAAAACCTTTCAGGCACGAGCAAAAACTGACCAAGCTGCTTGCAGCATCTTACACTACTATGTTTGCATATAGCACCACGTGGCATATTGCAGACCAACTTCTTGACCAGGGCTTAGTGGGAACTAGTAGCAGTATTTATTGCGTGTTAAGTGCACTTGGAATTTCGATGAGGGCCACACTCGGTCAGGATCGAAAGTGCCAGTATGAGAATATTATAAGCCTGTTATGTAGTGGGTGTAGGTATTTAGAAATTTCATTATCTGAAATTCTTTCTTTGTTGATCCACTGGGCCGCATGCGTCGCAAAATATTTGCGACTTGTCTCCACATCTTATGGTCAATTTCAAAGCTCATGGCTGTTTTTTATTGTGTTTAGGCTTTCTGGTAAACTCACTATGAATCAGCAGTGTTGTTTACATCACATTGTGAATTCAATTACAGGAGAAGCATGTTTACTGAAGCTTGTTAAAGTTTAGCAGATCATCTGAGAAAGGAAGTTTTATGGAAGTTATCAGAGTAGCGAGCTGTTTGAAGCTTCTGTATTAATTTTTGTTTGTGTGTATATGTTCAAAGGGTTATGTAAAATCCAAAAATGAGCTTTTTAGTCACTTAAGTTTCCAATAAATGATTGGGAATTTTATTTTATGTATCTTGAACAAAAAAAGATTTTATTTGTTGCTTTTTTTGTGCGTGAATGTACTTTGTGTGGTGCTGCTCAAATAAACTACAGTAAGCTTGTGCAATGTAGTATGTCCAAATTACAATGCAGTAAAGTTGTTTATTACGCAAAGAAATGAATTTTAAATGTTGCTGGTTTATAAGTTATGGAAGTGATGGCTACAGTAGTCTGGAAAGGGACATAAAGGGAGAAAGGTAAATGGATAGCTACTTTGTAACAGTTTGTAAATGGGACTGCGCCGCTCGCATTAATCCATCAGCCATGTTGAAGGCCGCCCCTTTCGTGACGTCAGAGTTGAAGTTGCCATGGGAGCATGTAACTATGTAATGCAAACAAACAAGAAAGTTTTGTGATATGAATGCCATGCATTCTTGAAACTGTTGGTTTGAATCTAAGTGCTGGGAAGTTATGGCTATTTGTTTAATTACAAGTCAACCATTTGTTGTAATTTTTCTCAGTCATTTTAGGATAAATTTCTGAGTTTATGCTGACTAGTGATGCACATTTGAGTGATATATGAGAACATACTGTGAAGGTCCTGTTGTATTCCATGTGATAAATGGGTAGAGGCTGGAAGAAGGATAAAATATGCCGAGTTAAAGTGAGGCTGGTGATAAATTAGAGTTGGCCTGCATCAATTGATTACTGTCTTCTTTTGGCAAAGGCTGCTATAACTGATAATGGAGCTTGTATAAACCGGAAAAATAAAAAAATAAAAACTTGCAGGATGGTTACGAGTTCGTGATGTGAATGCTGTGCCGGTGTTACGGTGAAGGGAGAAGTTTTAGAAAACAGTGACTAATTATATTTGCCTCGAGGTTGAAGCAACCATTCTTTATACTGGAGCATACTAGGTGAAATGTTGCTCTTAATCGTTTGTGAGGCGTTGTGGCTACTTGGGCTAGCACAGCCATTGGGAGTGGTTCCGGTCCGCTACCTCTAATCCGCGTCAAGATTCTCATAATTGCTCTGTTTTCATGTGGTTGATTTTGCAGTGGTTTGCAGAATTTGAATTCTTTTTATTTTGTTTGGGAGGGAGAGGTTATGTTTATCTGCGAACAGCGTGCCGGGTAATTTTTTTAAACTGTTTACAGCCTCGTATTTGAAAAACTATGAGAGATACGTCTGTACGGTCCATGTAGGTGTGCTTTACAGCAAAACAGACATTATATATGTGGTACAGTTTGATGTCTAAATGTTCGACTAGAATCAACTAATGAGCTCTCTAAATATTGATTTAGGGTACATTATATTGCAAAATTGAAAGCTGTCAACATCAAAGGTGAGATCCCTTTTTAAATTTACTTGCTCTGCAGTGCAGTTCGAAATATGGAATGTCAAAAATGTGCATTTGAAAGGTCGTTGAGTTGGCTTTCCAGCATTGAATAATTATAGAATGATGTCGTTGCACATGGTACTGTCGCCAAAACAATCAACGCTTTCTACGTCATCAGGTATGCAAACGCTGTCTCTATTTTTAACGCTTAAGGCCTGCAATAGACACCATTTCGTGTATGTTGTATGCTAGAAAGACAGCACAACCAGCTTTCAAATGTGTATTTTTGATGTTTGTTATTATGATTATCTGATTATGAAAATTTAAAAATTGGGTTTGTCTTTGATGCTAACGGCCTTCAGTTTCGCAAGGTAATTTTGGCCCTTAAAATAAATAATTGATTATTTAGCATCGTAAAATTAAAACCACGGAAACGACAAGACGGAGGCAAGGAGTCAACACAGGGCGGTACCGACAACTAACATTTATTGAAAACATATTTGGCTTATATGGACCAGATGCACACAAATTGCAAACAATCACTAAGTGGGCGGGTGTAAACATGAGCATACAAAGTAGAGCAAACGTTACTATAACAGTCACGACATAGATGGCTTGAAAGCAGCGAAAAAAAACCCACGGTCAATCTTAAAGTCGGCAGAAACGTGAGAAACAAATGCAAAAGAACCAATACCAATCAGCATAAGGATGGCATGAAAACTGGGCAGAGAAGACACATTCAATAGGAGGAAAAAAGTGTAAAAAGAACTCGGGGAGGGCAACAATTTTTTTTGCTTCTTTTTTGCTTTTTTTGAATATGCCTTTATTTGCCAAGTTTTCATGCCATCCTTGTGCTGATTGGTATTGGTTCTTTTGGGCCCACTCTAAGGTTGACTTTCTTTTTTTGCTGGTTTCATGGCATCATCATCATGATTGTTATAACATTTGCATTTGCTCTGTATGCTCACATTTACACCCACCCACTTAAAGATTGTTGGCAGGTAATGTGCGTGTGATCCATGTATGTCACGTGCGTTTTCAATAAATGTTACTTTCCGTACTGCCCTGTGTTGTCGCGTTGCCTTCATCCTCTAGTTTTCACGGTTTCAAATTTTACGATGTCCCACCAGATGGCCTATGGCCATGCCCTTTCAAGTTGATTAGTTCATTCTAGTTAGTAATCTAGTCATTAAGATCTATCACATAAATGATGTCTGCCTTTTTGTAAAACGCACTTGCCCAGAGGTCTCTCTTGCAGTTTTTGAATTACAAGTTTATAAATGGTTAAAAAGCCGACCTGTGTATATTCAACTAAGATAATAGCTAATGCTGTAGAATGAAATGCAGGTAATGCTGCTGGTGATTGTTTTGATGGCATCAGTGTTTTTCTCTTATTGTTGTTACTAAACATTTCTTAGGCCACACTGCCTTCTACCTTCCTATGATCGCGGAGTTCCTTTAAAGGGCAACTGTGGAGATTTTTAGACATTCACATATTCTGAAAAAAATTTATTGTAGTCTCTCCTCTCTGCCCTGACATATTCTACGAAAGTTTCGCGCATGCGATAATTCATTTATGCGCAACTCAATTTTAAAATGTGCAAATTTTGTACCTCATTTCAGCCCATTTCTGTGGGTAACACTGCGTTTGTGATGTCACAAACATTAAGCCCACATTACTGCCCACTCCATGCATGATCAAGAAATTTTGAGAGCTGTATTAAGCTATCTCAGGCATTTTATGTACTGTGTCATGATTACCATACTTTATTTCCGCCATCCAGTGCGTTTGTACTGTTTTACCAATACTGTATATGACTTCACCGTTTCTTCAACTGAAACATTCTTTGTGGCCAAGAAACCAGTTTTGGTTTTGATTTCCTGTTCTCTCTTTATAAAAAACGTTCAGCTTGGAATTTCGAAAAACAGTTTGTTGAGTCGAAGTCAGGACATACTGAGGAATGTAATGCAATTAATTACTCAAAGTGATGTAAAAACTATCGGAGTTGCCCTTTAATCAGTTGCATCAAGCGTTTGAATCGAGTTGTGGTAAAAGATTCCATATTTTCAAATCTTATTTTCTTGCCAATAAATGGGTCTTTTGCTGTCAAGCAGGCTGCAGTATATCCACAAAATGTCATATAACATATTTTTATTAAGAACAGAAAGGGATCACTTTCTTAGTGTCTCTTTAATTCCAAGCTCAGCAGTCACTGTCCTTGCTTCCTCCTGCACAGCAGCATGTTTGCAGCTGTGGTGTCCCCCCATTGGCAGTCACCAGATGTATGGCTGTTAACTTCACTGAAGTTTTATTTCTTGACATTTGATCTTTTCATAAAACGGACTTGTATGGAGCTTTGCATCTTTGCTCGACTCATACTTTTGTCGGCCAGTTTCCGGTTGTCGCATCTTTAGTTTGTGACCAGGCATTTGAGTACAAATCGGCATTGCAGTTGGTTTGCTGTAAAAATGTTTACATTCAGTACCATCACAGACTTGCCGCATTATTAGTTTAGATTGCTGCAGCGAGTAAGGTAGTGGGATCCTCTTAACATGGTCCGTAGAGGAGTAAGCATAGATTAGGAGATATTCAGAGCAGTTGGGCTGAATGTCTTAAAAAGGGGACATACTGTGCAGTGTTGCCATACTTGAAAAGAGTGTTGCTGCCTCTGTAAGAAAGGACACTGCACGTGCATGCTACTTCATACTCTGCCTAATACCGTTCTTGCATAACTTTGCTGGCTTGTAAACTTTTTTTGTGTGTGGTAATTTTTCTTAATGCAGTGCAGTAAATTTGAAAGAAACAAAAGTTGCTCGCTTCTGCTAGTACATAGCAATTCGATATTAAGCAGACTTTGGTGTAGAAGACGTGCTACACACTTTCACAAGTAGTAAACTCATTTTGAGTCTATTTGTATTGTACTGCTTGCTGCATGCAACTGATTTAAATGATTCTGTATCACAGGCTAAAAAATTGCATACTGAAATGCAGAGATTGCATGCAGTATTTCCTCAAAACTTTTGGTCTGAACTAAAGAACTATCTTGCATTGGGAAGAATTAGTGCAATCGACACCAAGGAATCATATTTCTGATCTACACTTAAAGATCCTGACAGGTGCTTTTTTGCAGGACATGGAGTACACCAGAGTATATACATAATCCTTGTGTCTTCTGGCATGTACATGAGCTAAAAACACTAATTATTAGCAGTGAAGTGAAGCGCATTGCATGTAGCACATCGACTTGCATAGCAACTCTTGCCAATTTCATATGTGACAATCCAAATGGCTCTAATACTGATGGGTTGAATGTGAGGTTTTAGTGTTTTCTGGTTTTCTTCTTTATTTAAATTAAATTAATTTTGAGCTGTAAAATTACATGTGCATCTTTTTCATGGGTGCCAGGAAAATAATGTACAGAGAATTTGCATCTGTAGGTGCAGAGTGCAGATGCTCACGGTATGTCTTGTTTTTTCATAACTTGTTTCAAAGTTTCTTCATGCAAAACTGTTGGTTATTCACTAATACATGCTTGCACAAGGCACCCCATCAAAAAAACATTCTGCAATCAATTGACTGCTTAGGATGCAGCCTCGTGTTATTTGCTGAAACCTCTCATAGGCTCACATGCTTTGTGTAACGCTACAGGCTAATCATGCTTTGCCAGAAAAGGCAATAGTGAGATTGCTTAACTGAAAACCTTTTAGTGGTTGTATACTGTTGCTTTGTGGACGAAGGTGTAAGTGATTGTGTTTAAAGCTGTTTAATATTCTACAGTGACATCTATTTTTTTCTGTTGTAGCTGTTTTTTAATTCTTTGGACTTTCTCCCGGGAGTTGTTTGGCATAAAGTTAGTATATATGCACGTTGATATAGTGGTGTAATGCTTATGAAGATTACTGCTGCAGGAGCTAAAAAAAAAAAAAAAGGCTGTATTGCAGGCTTTGTACTTTTGTAGCACTGAGGGCTAAGTTAAGGAGCAGCAGTGATAGCAGTTATTTTTGTAAAATAAACTGATGAAACAAAACAGTGGTACTGATGGAAAATTTTATGCTGGCTAAAGTTAGAAAACATTTGTGTCATGTTTACACAACAGCTGCAGCTCCTCTGTGATTCTCTCCAAACAGAGGCCAGTCAGGGTTCATGTATGGCTAGCAAGAAAAATAGAAGTACAGTTCACCAAAGGTCAAATGACACACACAGCAAGCCATCAAGAAACAGCAGCAAGTGGTGAGTGTTTAAATACTATTTGGCCTTTTCTTTTTTCTTGTATGGACCACTAAAGAAAAAAAAGAAGTTGCTCTGTTTTATTTACTGTTTCCTTGCATGGTGCATGGACAGTGACCCTGCTCCATATTTTGTTGCTATTCTCTAGCCAGTCTTATGCAGCAAACATGAGGCCCAGGGATGCCGAATTCTGCATTCCTATCCATGAAACTGGCTACTACCACAATGTTGTAGTAGGCAATTTAACACTGATGACACCCACAACACACTAAAGCAGGCATCGATTAGAGGGATGCTAAACATCATTTTGGTTTTCATAGAACTCTGCTTTTAACAGTAAAAAAAGAGGCTGGCACAGGTGCCACGTTGAGCTCAACAATTGCTGGCTGGTTTCGTTCCGTGCAGAAATTCGAGAGGGGGCATATAGTGAGTGAGTAATTTTTAAGTACATACATAAATAACATATATAATAAAGCTTAAAAAGAAACTTTTACCTCCCCACTCAAAACATACTTCTGGCATCATTGATAAGGGCAGATGATAATGATCTTTGACACTTTCCTGTCACTGGGTGTTAAAGTGTAAGGTAATAGCACTGTGCAGTTAATCGTATTGGTCAAGGAAACTTTCTTAATACGCTTGTCCTTTGAGGTGAAGGCGTTTATATAGGATCGTGTTATTTAGAGGCTATGCGCTATTATACCTGTACTTTTCAACACGTGTCTGTCTTGCATGTCGAATTTTACGTATCATCATCTACTGTTTTCTTCTCCACTCCTGTAAAAGCACCAGTTGAGGCTGACAGTATTAATAAAGGAATGACTTAAATAAAGTGTACTGTCTCACAGAAAACCATCTGCTCTGAAGCATGTATTGATATTGGCTTATACAGCAGGCCTCCATAAGAACAGTGTTTCTACGGAAATATGTGGTTGTTTGGAGGAGTAGGTACCAAGGAGCCTTTTGCAGACCTTATTTCTGTTGAAGTTGAGTTTCAAAATAGTGCGAACACCTTAGGCGCAAAACAGTAGCCTTTTCACAAGAAGTGCCGTCTTCTCATAAGGGTGCCAAAATTTATCAACTGCACATAAAAATTAGGGGGGACACTTAAGCCCCACCTTTTAGGGTATGAAATGGTTGCTTAATAGTTACATGCCTGCCAGCTTTTTTTTTGCAGACCTTCGTCCACGTACATGCACTTTGCTGCTTGTATATCACTGATCTTTTAATTCCTAGCTGTATTATCCCATACGTACTCATTAGCACACAGTCGTACATTAGCAGATTATATGAAAGTTGAACCGACCGATATAAAGACCTGCTTTATTGAAGCCCAACGAACGCGCCCGCTTGGCCTACCTAGGGCAGCGTGTTTAACTCGCGATCCGAAGATCCTGTAGGGCTCCATTCTAATATCATCATCGCATCTCAAAGGCAAAGCCTGAGTTGGCAGCGCCTGCCAACTCTGCCATTTCACGTGGCCGAGTGAGTTGTGACGTTACACAGCTAGCGGGACGACCTTATGCCCATCTTACTTGCCAACTACAACCCTACAACCAGCCCACGACCGGCTTTTTCTGAGAGGGGGGGGGGGGGGGGGGGACGAGGTTTCTTACGCTATCGCGTTAAAGTGGTTTGAAAGTAAACGCATTTAAACTTCACAAGCACGATCTACTTTCGCAATGCGACGATTAATGGACGCCCCGCCGCGGTGGTGCAGTGGTTCCCGGGTTCGATCCCGACCTTCGGCGGCAGGCGAAACGAGGCGTCCGTGTGCTGTGAGATGTCAGTGCACGTTAAAGATCCCCAAGTGGTCGAAATTACTTTGTAGCCCTCCACTACGGCACCTCTTCCCCCTTCCTTCCATCCCTTAGGCACGGTTCAGGTGCCCACAGCAACAAACGTGACAGATACTGCGCCTTTCCTTTGCGCTTGCAGCATATATTTGTAAAACTGGTGTTTGCACGTGTCGCAAACGCGAACTGCGCGATTGTTGTAAAAAAACACCCATATTTTGTTGCGACAAAATATGATGGCATCGGTACAATGGCTAGAATACTCTGCGGAATGTTTGAAAGAGCAACGAACGGAAACGGAAACTCGATGATATGACGTGGCATGAGGGCTCGAGCCACCGAGCGACTGAGATCGTATTGGATCGATGCCATGCCGATGCACCGCTAAACGGAAACTCGTACCCGCTTTGTATGGCAAAACTGGAAACTACAAGACAGGTGCTTGCCCGGTTGTAACATTTTAGAAGTGGCCGAATGCAAGCTTGACAAAAACTTATTGCATAGCATCATAATACATCATAATATAGGTAACATTGATGCAGACTGCTGTCGTACATTGACCTTGCTGCTGTTGCTGTTGCGCAAAGCTGCCTCAGCGAAGTTCTGAGCCCATAGAGTTAATTCTGAGCCGTGTTCAAAAAGGTGCTGTGGTTCAGACCAGTTCAGACCGTTCACCGTCATGCAGCCAGCAAAATAGGACGAACAGGGTCATTTGCGGCCAATGAGAAAAGGAGGGGGCAGCCTATTCGTCACGTGCGGCGCGATTCGAATAGGCTGCAGGCAACGTTGCCCTGATAGGCAGCATGGCGCAATCAGCGGAACGTTCTTGGTTCACAAGCGGTAGCATGGCGAGTATGTAACAGTTCGTCGGTGAGACTGAGGTAAATATTTGTTGTTTGTGCTATGTTTGATTTGTGCGCTTAGTTACTGACTTCAAGCAGTATTCCTGCCTTGTCGCACGTCCCTGGAATTCGGGCTGATATTCAAGGCTGTCTCCTTGCGGCCAGTCATCGAGTGCTCTCGGTTTTCGTCGTTGTCACATCGTTTCGTTCGCTGCAACCTGACGGTTTTTGTGAGACTTGCTGAAATGTGGTGATGCGTCTGAAAGGTAAAGTTAACTTCTTGCTATTCCCAGGCCCTGTTCTCGATCCGACTGTATTTCTTGGCAAAATAGAATCAGTGTCTTGAACGTAGCTGTAGAACTATGGATAAGGTGATACGTAGATGCATCCCGTCTGCGGATTCTGCTGGACAGGAAAATGTGTTCACGCCAGCGGTCGTAGGGCTTACCTGCTCACTTTAGTTTCGCTACGCACGGGATTTTCGCAAGCTCCGGCAATCGTACGCGCTTTAACTCATTGATATGCTTAGGCGAAAAGCAAGGCGCCCGTGTGCTGTGCGATGTCAGTGCACGTTAAAGAACCCCAGGTGGTCGAAATTTCCGGAGTCCTCCACTACGGCGTCTCTCATAGCCTGAGTTGCTTTGGGACGTTAAACCCCACAAACCAAACCAAAGTGGTAAGACGCCCGACTACTGTGCCGGAGTTCCCGGGTTCGAACCCGACCACGGCGGCTGCGTTTCGATGGAGGCGAAACGAAGTGGCGTCGTGTGCTGTACGATGTCAGCGCACGTTAAAGATCCCCAGGTGGTCGAAATTACTCCGTAGCCCTCCACTACGGCTCCTCTTTCTCTCTTTCCACTTTCATTCCCACCTTCCTCCCTTCCCTTACGGCGCGGTTCGGGTGTCCACAGAGCAAGTGTGACAGTTACTGCGCCTTTCCCTTCCTGTGAACCAATTTATTTAACCAAACCATTTTCAAGCATCGGTTAAAAAATATAACTGTTGCGATGAGATTGTGCTACTCTGTGCTGTTGCTAGCGTTATTCTTTTATATATGACTTGCCTACAGACCCGGACGAAGTAGCGGTGACTTCTCCGTTTGAGCCTGTGCGTGCGTTGAATTTTGCCACATATTCAGTTCCCTGATCATATGTACTCATGGGCAGCCGATTGCTGTTTATTTCGGTGCTTTTGGACACCAACTTTTCGTTCAAATTATTTAAATTCTTGCTTAGGGGTTGTCCCGCCGGGGTGGTGCAGTGCTAAGACGCCCGACCACTGTGCCGGAGTTCCCGGGTTCGAACCCGACCACGGGCTGCGTTTCGATGGAGGCGAAACGAAGTGGCGTCCGTGTGCTGTGCGATGTCAGCGCACGTTAAAGATCCCCAGGTGGTCGAAATTACTCCGTAGCCCTCCACTACGGCTACCCTTTCTCTTTCCACTTTCACTCCCACCTTCCTCCCTTCCCTTCGGCGCGGTTCAGGTGTCCAAAGAGCAAGTGAGACAGATACTGTGCCTTTCCCTTCCTATGAACCAATTATTATTATTATTATTATTATTGCTTAGGTGCAATTTCATGTTAGGTGATTGTAATTTTCACTTTGTGTAGATGATCACATTGATATCCGATTTTTAGAGTACTTGTTCTCAGAGCTCTTCAGAAAAATTAGTTTGCAGTGAAAAGGCTTGAGGAGGTTATCATGCAAAGTAACACTGCACATGCCTAACCCTGGCTTAAAGATATTTTTTTTGGATCTTGAAAGGCTGCAGTATAGAGAGACTGGAGGCCCTTATTGTGGATGGCTAGTTCAGCAAGTTAAATAATCAGACAAAACGGGAATATAAAAATTTGTTGTGGTTTAGCTCGGGTTAACCCTAGTTGAATTGCGAAAGCAACGGTGGAAGCTTCTTTTGCCTGCAGCATTATTCCCCTAATCACGCCCTATCCGTGTAAGGTGCTACATTATTGGGGACACTTAAGCTCATCCTTTAAGGGTATGACGGGAGAGTGTAAGCTACCAGTGCACATATAAAGTCACGCTTCAACCAAGCCATGTGGATGTGCCTGTGTGTCGTAAGGGTAATGAGAATGCAAATGTTTCTGGCAGGCTGCTTCTGGTATCACCCGCCCATATGAAAGGAGCGACCCGAGTTGGCAGCTCCTGCCTGTGGCATAGGGGTAACCAGAATTCAAATGCCATGGCAGGCCGATTTTTTTATGAGGAGACCGTAGCTACGCCTCTTCATGGTGTAGCTGTGGCCACTAGAGGTCTCGCTTTGGCTGTTGTAGTATTGCTTTCGCAATAAAACAAACAGCAGATGAACACGATGGGGCAGTAAATGACTAGATAGCATGTGTTTTGGTGACAAAAGCCTTGGACGTCTTCTGGGTCTCTGTATTTTGGGCACTCAGAAGACAGCATCACCTGTCGATGCTGCATGATAGAAATTACTGGGCATAGTGCGAGGTGCGTGTGTGCCAGTAAGGGTGCCAGGCCACCCTGATATGTCCGCTGGGTCAGAGGTACAAGTGAGTAGTGTAGGTCTGCAGTGAGTGATTGGCCCAACAGCTTAATGCTACCAGAATTTCGCTATTTTGTATAGGTGGCAAAGGACCTGTAGCAACATTGTCATAAGCGAAGTTGAAGTTGGGAACTCGCAGTGATTTGTGAAAGACTGGGACAAAAAAAAAAAATTCTGCGAAGAACTGCAGATAAATCAGTTGAGAATCATGAAGCTGTGACCTGTGGTTATATTTAATGTTGATACCAGTATTTCTTTAAAAACGTTATTTCTGTAACACATCATGTGCTGTGGGAGCAGAAGGGCTGGCGTCTTCAAAGAAACTCTTGACTGTTCTTGGCCTGTGTACTCAATGATGCGATTGTAAACACCGAACAGCCTTCCTTACACAGCATAGGTCTCTAACCCACCTACTTTTTGCTGTATTTTCTTGTCTTTACTCTGTTCGTATTTTGTGGTTTTATGGCATGTTCGGTTCTAAAGGCACTCACACATTTTGGTCTGTGTTTTGCTTTCACTGGTTGATGATAGTGCAAGGCTTCTGAAGGTGGAAGTACTGTCGCTTTCAAAATTTTCCAGATAGTGTGGGACTGCTGCATTGTTTAAAGGCCAGCTCCGGTGCTTTTTTTACCTCCTCAGATTTCATTGAAATTTTCACAGTATGTTCCTCAGAGTTTTCTGGCACTTCGTGGCAAATTTTGCAGTGGCACGGCGTTAGGTTGCAGTACATTTGAGTTTTAACCACAGATTAGGTGAAGTCACAATATTTGCAATGTTTTCGAGCTGACCATTCTTGTTTTCGACTTAGACACTGCCGCGCCTTTGGAACACAGTCAGAAAATGGCGGCTTGAGAGAAAAAGCAAACATTGAAAATAAAACTCCAGTTGACTGATTACATGCCAGATGGCTCAGCGTGTCCATAAGCAAAGCGGAAGGATCAGAAATCAACATGGAAATCATTGCTAGTAGACTATACAACTTGTTTGGGGCGGGTTCAGAAAATAGTACCAAAAAAAAAAAATAAACTACATTCAAAACTGAACTTCAGCTGTCTGCTTACATGGCGAATGGCACAGCATATTTGTAAGCAATGCAACGGAAGGCTCCAAAATCATTGCACAGAGTTATCGTTAGTGGGCTAACGAAGCTCAGTGGGCGCCGTAAGGAAAGAGTTAAGACTCTTTTACTCGGTATTTGAGAAAGTGTTTTTTTGTATGGAGAGAGTGTCACTCTAAGGAATGTGATTTTATTATGAACTCACCAGTTGAAGCAACCTTTGAAGTTGACCTTTAACGGCTGTGGTTACTCCTTTACTACTATAATGCTCAAGAGGGGGTGGGGGGGGAGAGATTTTAGCCTCCAGTAATTTTGAGCAGAATTTGTTTGGAGACTTGATTTGACATGATAAAGCAGCGCAGTGGCCTAAAGCGTTGTTGCACTGCTTCACTGCCATGAAATTTGTAATACTGAGGATGCTGTAAAAGCTCTATTTTGAGATTCAGAAGCAAACCCGAGTGGCTTGAGAAAATATGGAAAGGATATTACATTTCTAGCACTCCCCACCAAGTTTAAAGCTATCATTCCTTTTTTCTTTGAAGCCCTCTGTTGCAATCTCTTCACATTCCTTTGTGCGTCTTGACCGCCAGATGCATACCTTTCTCGCGTTCACATAACTCTAATATGTTAGAGTCAGCTGCTGAGTCAGCAAAAGTCACTGACAAAACCTATGTGTCCAACCCTCAACTTTGTGTCATCATCATCATCATCAGCCTGACTATACCCACTGCAGGGCGAAGGCCTCTCCCGTATTTCTCCAAATAACCCGGTCCTGTGTTAGCTGCATCCACTTGACCGCTGCGATTTTCTTAACCTCATCCGTCCACCTAACTTTCAGCCACCCCCTGCTATGCTTTCCTTCCCTTGGAATCCAGTTTGTTACGCTAAGTGACCATCGGTTATCCTCTCTTCGCACTACATGTCCTGCCCATGCCCATTTCTTATTCTTGATTTCCACTAGAATGTCAGTAACCTGAGTTATTTCTCTGACCCACTCTGCACGCTTCCTATCTCTTAGTGTTACCCCTACCATTTTTCGTTACATAGCCCTCTGCGTGTAGTGCGGTATTATTGACAATGTATTTGTTGGACTCACAAGTACCTGTGCACATATAGGCACTGTCGTGCGCACTAATCCATGAGTTCATATGGCAGTGCTCCTTGATTTCTTGATTTTAGACCCCTGTTTCAATTACTCCTCCAAATTTTGAAGCGGCAAAGGAGCCTCGAATTACAAAATTTCTTTGGCCATGTGTTCACTGAATCCTTCACCCCTTGAGGCCAGAAAAAATTCACTCTTGGGCTGCTTCTTTTAGGGGAGCTGTAGCTGGGGTACGAAATTAGAAATAAATGTTGTCCAGATGAGAATTTTTGTTTTTTTCTTAAGTGGTTGCTTCTCTTTATTTTGCTTTTTCAGCCCGCTAATGAAGCAGGATCATCAGATGGGGCATGCTTCAGATCAAAGCAGTAAATCTGATGATGACCATGTTAGGCACACGGATCATGATCGAAAAAAGGATCGAAGGCGTGAAACGGATCCAGATCGGAAAAGAGATGTAGAACACGAGAGACGGCGAAATGACAGTGGTCATGACAGGGAACGGGACACTGACCACCACCGTAGAGAGAAGAGACATCACGACCATAGGAGAGACCATGACAGGGACAGAGACCGCAGAGAGGATCGTGAAGAAGATCGTAAACAGGATCGACATAGGCGGGATGACCACAAACGCAGTCGGAGGGAAGAACGAGATGAAAGGCATCGGGAGAGTCATGGAAGAAGAGATGATCACAAGACCGATCACGATCATAGTCGAAAAGGTGATAGAGATGATGAGGAATGGTCGGGTGCCCTGAGGATGGATCACAAGAATGACCGTGATCGCACTCGCAAGGGAGATCGCAGAGATGAGGATGAATGGTCTGGTGCCTCCAGAGACGACCACAGCAGGAGGGGAGGCAGGGACGAGGTAGAGGGGCTGAAGCGAGCCAGGAAGAGCCCTCCCGACGTGGAGTCTGAGCCTCCACGGAAAAAGGATGTCATCACAGGACGTACTGGTGGTGCCTACATACCGCCTGCCCGTCTTCGCATGATGCAGCAGCAGATTACGGACAAGTCAAGGTAGGTGGTGCTGGCTCTGACATTAAACGCAAGTTCTAAGGCACTATAGTTTGGCTTTTAGGACTGTTTGTCAAGAACTGTTACGAACTTGCAGTTAGACCTAAATGTAGCATCATATGTACTATAATATTCATGGATCGGCATGTGGTATTCACCTACTTTCGCTTAATATTTTATGATTGAGTATATTCTCATACTGTTTCATTTTCAGCAGCTAACTGATGGCTGCGACATCAAAGTTCAGTTCATGCGAGGCAGGAGAAAACCGCAAAATATTTGCTGCTTCATTGCTTTACTTCACAGCAGCTATAAAGCCAATTGCTTTGATAGCCAAAACCACAGCAAAAGATTGAGCAGTAATTGTATTGTTTCTTTCATGCCTCATGTGACCTATAATGAACTTGGATGTCACAGCCATCGTTCGTGTGTTTAAACCGAAAACCAAAAATGCATTAGAGGGAAAATTTAGTTATTAATTATTTACATATTCATTACTCGTTGGCTAACACCACATGGTGATCTATTTATATTAATGTCTTACATCATGACAGAAACAAAACATGTAACCAAAATTTGGTTGCTCTACTTATTTATTACATAGTTGGCAATGAAAATGTGCAGGTGGCACATATGTCTGTTTTGTCTGGTGACTGTGAATTTCGTGCTCTGCTTAGTTTTCACGGCATTGATGCTTTCTGGCTGTTATTTTTGTTGTTTTTTTCTAACTACTATTGTAAGTTGTTCATACCTTAGTTTGCATAAATTATTTTAATAGGATGCAGGAGGTACGGTTTTAACTCCAGCTGGTGCAAAATGCTCTTTGCCAATTGGTTTTCTTGCTTTTAGTAATTGGATTGTCAACAGTGTTTTAGCCACAATTCAAATCAAAGTCAAACACGTCTATAGAAGATTTATTGGGGCTAATGTGTGCGCAGTGTGGTAACCTTTTAAATAATTTGGCTCATATTTGATACTGTAAAAGCACTCATTTTAGGGGTGTCCAAATATTTGAAATTTCAAATACGGATCAAATATGTTTATTAAATCAAGAAATTGATATTTGGAATTTTCCGAATATTTGAAAATTACAGAATATACCAAAATTTTTCGAATTCAACGCAGTTTCACCGCACTGTGTGTTTTACCGCAATGCTGACCACGCAGTGAAGCATCCTAAAAACGCAATGGAGCGTTTTGTGAAGAAGGTCTTCCCAAAAGTGTGTGCAAAGCGAAGCAGTTGACGAAACCGGGAAAAAAATGTCTTTCTCACTTGGATTTCATCTCAAATGCAGACAACCATTGTGCAGGTGTTCAGTTTATCAGATAATATTATGTTTATGCAAATGGATTTTGGCAGTTTTATAAGGGCCATTCCATAATTCCGAGCTTTCGGTTGATTCAGGCATTTTTTATGCTCCCTTGAAGGCCAAATTAAGGAGCGTTCACTTTATTCAGCAGTGCTATGACAGCTCCACCCAGTTTCACACCGGTCCTTCCTGTACGAAAAACCAGTTAGTATATTTATATTGGATTTTCTCTGCAATTCTAGTCTAATTTTATTTATAAATACTGGGTGAATTCTTAAGAGAACAATGCATGCTTTTTCTTTAATTTTCCTTTTTTTTTTTTTTTTTCACTGATCAGATATACAATATTCAAAGGAATTTTTTTTTTTTTTTTCATATTTATGTTCGAAAATTTCAGTATTCATACGCCCCTGATTTATTTGTGTGTTTAGTATTTCCTCTTTTGGGGAAGTGGCTTCAGAGCACTTGGATACTGTAGTGTACTTAGTTATAGTGATCTTTTGTGAACTTGCTTGAATGGAGTTGTGAATTCTAAGTGCATTGTTTTCAGTGTGGAATATCAGCGCATTGCTTGGGAAGCACTGAAAAAAAGCATCAATGGTTTGGTGAACAAAGCAAACGTTGGAAACATAGATGTTATAATCAAGGAATTGATGCGGGAGAACCTCGTTCGTGGAAGGTGAGTGGGGCGTGTTCCACTTTCTAAATAAAAAATAAATTTTTAAGTTGTGTGTGTTGGGCAAATTGCATACAGCAGTGGTTGCTTATTTTTGCTCACGTATGTTCTGCATGTTTGGATGTTTTAATTTTTTCACTGAAGTGTTTGTTTTTAGTGTGTAAGGGTTTGTAAAGCTTCTTGGAAACCTGGGCACCAGATGTTTATGGTATCCTTTAAGGGGAGATGCTACTCGAAGACACTTTTTCTTTAATATTTGACTTAGAGCTATGAAACTCTGGTTAATAAATCAGTTTTTTATGCTGATTTCAAATCTGCAATTAGGTTTATTGTAAGTTGCATAGTTTTTGTTCTGTTCAGTGACAGTGTGTAAAATATACACTCTTTTGCCCCCCTTCTTTGTCATACTAAACTTCCATAAACACACATCGTTGATGGCTCATTTTGATCCATATAAACTGTAGAGGGCCAAAAGCTAATAATAAAGTACATATTAAGTATGCTAATGACGTGAAAAATTTGAACCTGGCAAGTCTACATTGTCAAGACACCACCATGTGGTAACTTTTATTTTTTTTGTAAATATTTGATCAGTATTTATTCTTGAAAGAGATAATGGCACTCCTCATACCTCAGAGAAAATGTGTGCAAAATTTCATTCAGATATGAGCATCAGAAGTACCAAAACCATGAAGGGCAAACGCTAAAAATTGCCCAAAATTGCGTTTTCAGAAAAATGCATTTGAAGTTAAAATTGCATGTTTATTTAAAAAAGAGAGCTTCAATGCCGATCAAACTTTGGTTCAAAAGAGGAAAATTGTCCATAAAGCAGCCACTGGCACTAGAAACTTCCTGCAGCATATGTTGCTCCCTCATGACCCTTGCGAGTGGACTCCGACATGCGCTTTTTTTCTTCAGTGTGCGGCGATTTGCGTTCGCTTCCGCAGTCAGCTTCAAGGACATTTGTTTCTGCATTGTTATTTCTCTGGATGTGCCAAGCTATGATGCACTGGCTTGTGGAGTCCAATAATTGAGGAAAATCGCACTAGCTGCTCATATCCAATTCCTATAAAACAGGCCGCCACAGCAGCTTTGACGTTGACGGCGAAGCTTTCATCCGAGCTCCCGCTATCAATCTCTGCTCGCATCCCTGCACGCCATAACTCGCCGCAATCAGTATGTTGTGGAAAGCACACATTGCGGGCAGGCAGAGTTCTCACAGAGTAGTTCAAGAAACGAAGCGAGTCTGCGCTTTGCGCCCGGTTCCCGAATACTGGAAGTCCTGAACGCTGGCTTGGGCAAATCGCGCCGCGCACAAGAACGTTCACCGCTGCCAAGTCAGTAACTACAGATGACGCCTCATCGCAGGCTATTTCCTCACCTTAGAAATGCCCAATCTTTTTTTCCGAGGCACTCACACAATCTAACGCCGCTTCAAATTCCTCGGAGGCATCTGAAACGCTGGAGGGATCGGCGTCGGTTCCACTAGGCCTAACTGCCACAGGTCGAGTTGTCACTGGACGAGCCTTCTCTTTTGATTTTCGCGAACGTCCTCTATATTTGTGAACAGAACGGTATTTCACTCCTCGGTGACTGCGCCGGTTCAATTGTGCTTCATCCATGATGAAGATAAAGTTGCCGAACGATCGTCACTCGGGAACGCACCTCGACGTAGCATGGAGCCAGCAAGTGGGCTTCGCCACATGCACGCGCGTGGCGGCCAATGGCGAGGCTTGATTCGTACCACGTGATTTAAAAACCAGTCGCAGCGCTCGAAAAACGCGACGTAGGCATGCTTTTTTTTTATTATTGCTTGCGTTTTAGTCGCCGGACAACTGTGGTGATTGGGAGAATGCGGCTTGGCTGATCTCCTCACGTGATCCGCAGCGGCGATCAACTGCGCTATGCCGACCGCGGGACGCTCGAAGATAGCATACTTTCGGTCGTTTAACTGCCACCGTGCGCTCTTTAACGTAATTTCAGCCCATTTCCTGTTTAAACTCAGCTTTGATTTTTATTTTCATGAAAGTAGAGATACTAAACTTGACAAAACAAGTAAAAACAAAAAATCCGTCATTTTCGAAAAAACCCGCGTTTTTCGACCCGCATCTCCCCTTAAAGGGTCCTTATACCTCCTTGAAATAGTAATGCTCCTTGTATTTTCTAAACATTCATGTGTAAATTATCATTTCGGGAAGCATTGGTTAAAAAATTGGCCACTTGAAATGTATGCAAACGTTCAGAGCACAGGTACCAGTGGGTATTGGGTACTGTTGCCAAATCATAGACACGACAGTGATGCATAGTGGTGTACAGTTGATCTCGGATAAATCGAACTCAAAGATGATCGCAAAATAGTTTGGTGTGTCAATAATTCAGTGCATCAATAAAAGAGCTAGCCTGTAGCTGAGAAGGAACAGTATGGTGTGCAAACACTGGGTATGCGTGTTCTACAGCGATGTGCTGCCTTTTGACATAAAGTCGCCATGGTCAGTGATAAGATACCCAACCGTTTTTCCAGGGCATGATAAGAACAAAAGTCATTCATTAAAATTAATGTAGAGTTAGGTTTGGTGAACGAAGAAAGTGTATTAAGGGGAGACACGGGGGTTTGCGGCCGAAAAATGACCAAAAAATTGACTTTTCAAAGTATTTTTTTTCCGAATCTAGATGTTCTGAGGAACCCATACATAAAATATTATAACTGTCAGTTAAGTATTTATTGACTTATTGCTCTTCAAAGTCATCAATGTGACAGTTTTCCTCGCGAAAATGACTGAAAAAACGGTCAAATTCAAAAGCGTGCCATACAAGAACGCCGCTGCGGAGCGCCACCATTTTGGTTTCGTTTGAAGCATGAAGCTCTCTGCTATCCGTTTTTAGTGGGAAACCGTGCATGCGTCTGGCAACAGCAGAGCCACAAGCCAGTAAAAAAATAAAGAATACTCGCACCGCATTGGCGCTTTTGTGTCACGTGCTACGAATCCTGCCTCCCTATTGGACACTGCGAAATCGTCTGCTAAAAAGATACAAAAAAACGGCATCGCGTCCGCCATTTTGGATTGAGCTTTCTCGAACACGCTACAACGCTACGATGGCTGGTGGTAATAGAAAGTTCCGCACTGCGCACGCATTCGGAAAGAAGAAAAAACGACGGCAACCGCGCCCGCAACGGCTGCAGTCACACGAAATGCTGCCGGATGCACCGACATCGGAGACCGCCGACACTTCGAGCCCTGCTGCGGCGTCGTCTCAAGATGCTGCAACAACCGACGGAGCCGGGAGAGCCGTCCGTGTAGACACGCCTTTTCTGTCCGACGCCGATAGAACAGAACTAGAACATCGCGCGACGGAGGCACAGCGTGAACTTTCGTCAGTTTCAGGCACTCGGCGAAAGCGGTCTCTTTTGGGATCAACGATCGAAGATGCGCCCGCGTCAGGAACGCCGTTCACTGTGCTAACCCTAACCTCCGTGAACGAGCTACTTGAGTGCGTGAAATGCAAAGTGTGCGGCGGTTCCGTAAGCATTGCAAAAGGTGAGCTGGAATTTGGGCTTGCTGTTAAGCTCGCGCTCAATTGTGAAGTCTGTGGGCAGGTGAAAACCACTTGGAGCTCGCCTAGGGTAGGCACGAACGCAACCTGCAAGCCTTTCGAAGTCAACGTTCTCGCCGCGCGTGCTGCTGCAAGCACGGGGAACGGGCAGACCGCGTTGAATGACATTTTCTCCGCGCTCAATATTTCGCGGCGTGGTATGCACTGTAAAACATACCAAGACTACTTGAAAGGCAAGTTAAACCCTGCTGCTCTGAACGCTGCCGCACAAGTGATGATTGACTGTGCTGATACTGTGAAACTTACCTACCGAAACCTGAACTTTGGACACACGGGAAATATAGCTGTGTCGTTCGATGGAACGTGGCTCACTCGGGGCCATTCCTCACATGTATGTGTTGGGACTGTAATTGAGCTTTTTACGGGCTATGTTCTCGATTTTGTGGTTTTGTGTAATTTCTGCCTGGGATGCCGCTTTGGTCCTAAGGAGGGCGAACCAAACTTTGAAGCGTGGCAAGCGGGCCACAAATGCCAGAAAAACACCTCCAGCAAGCCAGGTGAGATGGAAGTTGAAGCAGCCAAGATTCTGTTCAGCCGGTCAATTGAAAAGTATGGACTGCGCTATGTAACCATGCTTTGTGATGGTGACAGCCGCGCCTTCAACAGTCTTCAAGACGCGAATGTGTACGGATATGTGCAGATTCAAAAAGAAGACTGCACCAACCACGTCAGCAAGAGGATGGGAACAGCACTTAGAAACCTAGTGCATAAAAGGAAGGGAGAAAATGGACCAAGCCTCAGCGGGAAAGGAAAGTTGACTGGCGAGCTCATTACAAAGCTCACCATGTACTATGGCTGGGCACTGAAAACGCACCAGGGTGACATTGACAAAATGCACAATGCGGTGCTTGCTACATATAGCCATGTGACATCAACGGATGCAGAGCCAAACCATAGTCTCTGCCCTCAAGGTCAAGAATCCTGGTGCAAGTATAACCAGGCTTTGGCTAAAGATGAGCCACCACCAAAGCACCGCTATAATTTGCCAGAGTATGTCGCAGCTGCACTGAGGCCTGTTTTCATCCGCCTCTCCGACAAGAAGTTGCTGCAGCGCTGCCAAAGGGGAAAGACCCAAAACTCAAATGAGAGTCTCCATTCCATCATTTGGTCCCTGGTGCCCAAGACTAAGCATGCCTCATTGTTTGCAGTGCAATCTGCTGTGGCCGAAGCAGTCATTAGATTCAATGCCGGCAAGGAATGCGCTACCAAAGCCATTTTGCAGCAGCTGAGCGTGAACCATGGCACTACAGCCATTGAAAGGTCAGCCGAGAAGGATAGGCGTCGGCTTGCGGCATCTGATGCAAAGCATGCACGCGCAGAAAGCTTCCGCAGCGCAATGAAAAGAAAGCGCACAGTTGTAAAAGACAGTGATTACATGCCTGGTGCATTCTAGAGGTCAGCCCTTTCGTATCCATGGTTGCTTTTGGCCATAATAAAGTTTTGTGGTGTTCTAAAACTTATTTTCTTGTTTTCTCAAAATGGACTTTTTTTCCACGCTGACAACCCTTGCCCACAATATCTTGAGATCTACTGGCCCAATTTGCATCATTTTTGTTGCATTTGAAAGCTTATGAGATGCTTTCTGCAATCATACTAATACATTTACATATTTTTGTGCATAAATATAAATAGCAGCCAATTTATCTGGTTCAAGAAAATCTCATTTTCAGACTAGAAATTTCCAAAGTCTGTAACTTTTTTGGGGATTGGTTTAAAATTATGCCTATGCTATGGTTGCATTCCCTGGTCCTTCTAGAGCATGTAAATGTAAAATATAGGCCAGTATTTGCATTGCAAATTGCCTTAATTTTGGGCAAGGTGGTCCAACATGACACATTGAATATCTTCACATCTATATAAGTTAGGTAAAATCCAATTACATATTTGTTATCAGCAGAAAAATCTACATCAGCAAGAAAAATTTCAACCTTGTAACTTAAGAAATAAGGAAAAAAGGTCAAACCCCAGTGTCTCCCCTTAAGAGCCGTTGGTATCCTTTGGTCAGCTAGGTTAGCTCTACCACATGGCCAGAGTTATAGCGAGCGCTGCTTTCTCTGTGTGTCAGCAGTGTCGCATGGAAAAATTAGGACACACTTAAACTCTGCCTTAACAGTATGATGTGATAGCGGCCTTTGGGGTCTCTGATTGCATACTGACTCATTAGCGTGCAGTTGTAAGGTTACCACATTATGTGAAAGGCCACACGACATATATACTAGTCCCCTCTTGTTCCTGCGCCGTACAATCGGGCCTTGCATGGCCTAGTCGGTAGTGTGTCTGGCTTGCAACCAAAGAGTCCCCTCTCCTGCTTGGGAAGCGCTGCTGCCTGCACTATTTGGAAATAAAAAAAAAAAAAGAGTCGTGGCTTCGAATCCCCCCTAAAATATGAAATCTTGACATTTTTTTCTTTCATCAAAATATGAAGTGGAATCATTTGAGGCATGCGGCAACTTTTAATTTGCATTACATACATTACATACAGTGCTCCTTACTCAGAAACGAATCAGCAGAGCGCTAGGAGAAGCACCACTTGCAGGAAGCATGGCTCCCCATTCGATATATCAAATTTTTCGTTTGAGAGTTTCGTAAATGTTTTCTTCAGGGCTATACATGCATGGGATTCTTAATGGGATTCCTATAAACAATAATATATATATATATTGTGAGCCTTCTGTGGACCTTCTTTCATTTGTACATGCCATCATCATCTTCTTTCATTTGTACATACCATCATCATCGTCCCGCGGCGCCGGCTCCGGCGCGTGCCTGGGTTCGTGATCGGATTAAAACGCTAGACAAGGCTTCGCTGTCCTTGCCGCCACGGCCTCGCCGTCTTGACCTAGCCTTCTTCCACAAGTGGTGGAGGTGAGAATTGATCCCCTTGCTGTTTTGTGCCCTGCCTCTCGCTGGAGCTACGTTCCGGTCGCTGTTTACCGCCTGCCACCATCGTTATGTGTACTGAGAGCATCCACGAATCGGCAGGACCCTCTACCTCGGCTGCACTACACCCTCCGACTGTGCCCACACGACAACGCGACCCGCCGCTGTTCGCTGGTCGTCGCGACGAAGACGTCGATGACTGGCTGGACACCTATGAACGCTGCAGTAACTACAACCGGTGGGACGATGCTCTAAAATTTCTGAATGTTTCTTTCTACCTCATTGAGGTCGCCAGAACATGGTTTATTAACCGCGAACCCCACACCACTGACTGGACAACATTCAAGCAGCAGTTCCGCCAATATTTCGCGGACCTAGCAGTTCGGACTGAGGTCGCGAGGAACAAGCTCGCCTCTCGCCTCCAAGGTCCCGATGAGTCATACGCCTCTTACATAGAGGCCATACTTGCACTCTGCCGGCGTGTTAGTCCCACCATGCCGGAACCTGAACGCGTACACCACATCTTAAAAGGAATTAATTCTGTGGCTTATAATACCCTGATTGCCCAGAATCCTTCTACTGTTGATGCCATTATTGCGACTTGCCAACGCATCGACCAGCTGCAGTCCTCCCGATTGCAGCCCGGCATTGCTACTGGCCCGACCTATGCTGACCTGGATCTACGGGCACTGATTCTAGCCATCATCCGGGAGGAGCTCCAAGCCCTCAAGCCTGTCTGTCGACACGGGTGCGATCATTCTTCCGTACCTTCTAATGACGCCGGTTTCCGCAACATCATTAAAGATGAGCTGGCAACAATTAGGCGACCTATGGCGTCCGACCCTCCTGCACCCCGCCCAGCATCGACTTACGCGCACGTCGCAGCATCACCCCCTCCTTTTGTTCCGCCGCCCCAACTGGCATCGCCCTACAACCACATCAACGCCGTGACGACGGCTCAGCCTACGCCACCCTATTACGCACCCTGGCGCCCCTCTCGCCCAGTGTGCTACTACTGTGGAATACGAGGACATATATCCCGCTTCTGCCGTCGACGTATTCAGAATGAGCGGCATGGTTATGACGCCTTCGAAAGTGACGTACCCTCATATTATCAGCGACGACCTATTTCCGGCCCACCTTGAAGGTCATCCCCACCTCCAGAATCCTCGTCTGAGCCTTGTGGAACCCATGCATCCCGACGTCGTTCCTATCCCCATACCGCCGCTCAGTTTCCCCTCTCCGACCCGCAACAACTCTCCCTGTCCGCCATCCGGAAAACTAAGCGTTGCAGTTTCCGGAGGTCAAACTGCAGTCTGCGAACTTGCCAAAAGTCCTCCAGATCGCCCGTATAATGTGATTTCTGTTTTCGCTGAAGGATTACCGGTCGAAGCATTGATTGATACAGGGGCTGCAATTTCTGTCATTCACGCTGATTTGTGCTACCGTTTGCGAAAAGTTACGACACCTTATGATGGGCCTGAACTCCGTGGAGCCAATGACGTCCCTTTGCGCCCTTTAGCAAAGGGCACCGTACGAGTTGTTATTGACGGCGTCCGCCATCATGTGCAGTTTGCTGTGCTTTCACCATGTGCGCATCTGATGATTTTTGGATGGGATTTTTTGTCAACCGCTTCGGCGTTAATTTCTTGTGGCGACCGTGTTATCCATATGACAAACAGCGATTTTTCATCTGAAGTTTCAGAACGACATCATCCCCTCGTTGCCGCTGCTGATACTGTTCTGCCTCCTCAGTGCGAAAAACTGCTTACCGTTGTTTCTGACCACATCGCTGACGGGGACGTACTCATCGCACCATCTTATCGTCATCTTGCACGCGGTATCGCCTTCCCGTCTAGTCTTGTGAGGTTCTGCAATGGCTCAGCGACAGTAGCGGCCACTAACACTTCACGTGAATCCTTTGTGCTCCGAAAAGGAACTTCTCTCCCCTGCATGGTGGATGTTCAACCTTTGTCCTTGATGGTGCTCACCGCCCCTCAGCCTCAGCACCGTGTTTCGACAGACGTCTCTCTTTCTGTTCTCACAAAGGCTATTAATCCTAACCTCACGCCGAACCAACGCCAAGAACTGCTGACATTGCTTCGACAACACCAAGCCATTTTTGATGCCACTTCCCCACCACTGGGACGGACTAGTGTTGCGCACCATCGCATCATTACTGAAGGTAACTCTATCGTTCGCCGACGGCCTTATCGGGTTTCGCTCTCAGAACGAAAAGTAATTGAAGAAAATGTAAATGACATACTCCATCGCAATATAATTCGTCCCTCGACAAGTCCATGGTCCTCCCCAGTAGTGTTAGTTAAAAAGAAGGACGGCTCGGTACGCTTTTGTGTTGATTACCGCGCACTCAACAAAATTACCCGCAAAGATGTATACCCAATGCCAAGAATTGATGACGCCCTTGACTCTCTCCAAGGCGCCGAATATTTCTCGACTTTGGACCTCCGCTCAGGTTATTGGCAAATACCTATGCACGAGGACGATAAAGAAAAAACTGCTTTCGCAACTCCCGACGGCCTTTACGAATTTAATATTATGCCTTTCGGACTTTGTAACGCACCAGCGACATTTGAAAGGATGATCGATACTGTGCTTCGTGGCCTAAAATGAAGAGCCTGTTTATGTTACTTGGATGACATTGTCATCTTTTCGTCAACTTTTAACGACCATCTCACGCGCCTGAATGAGGTCCTCACGTGTCTCGCTTCAGCGGGCCTTCAGCTCAACACCAAGAAGTGCCACTTTGCACAGAAGGAAATTAAAATATTGGGACATCTAGTCAGCCATGACGGCATTCGTCCAGACCCTGAAAAAATCATCGTGGTCTTGAAATTTGCTCGTCCACAACGGACTACAGAATTGCGCAGTTTTCTCGGCCTGGCGTCTTATTTCCGGCGTTTTATAAAGCATTTTGCAAGTATTGCTGCTCCACTTCATCAACTACTTAAAGCATGCAGCCCTTTCGTGTGGACTGAACAGTGCAAAGCTGCTTTTAATAACCTGAAGCACGCCCTCACATCAGACCCTGTTCTTGGCCACTTCAGTGACAGCGCTCCAACCATCCTGCACACTGATGCCAGTGGTCTCGGTCTTGGCGCTGTACTTCTGCAGCGCGATGCAACTTCGCGTGAGAAAGTGATTGCCTTCGCCAGTCGGACTATGACTCCAGCTGAGAAAAACTACACCATTACCGAGCAGGAGTGCCTTGCCGTCGTCTGGGCTGTCCAAAAATTTCGCCCTTACCTATATGGTCGGCATTTCACAGTTGTGACCGATCGCCATGCTCTTTGCTGGTTGTCTTCACTCAAAAATTTGACAGGCCGACTTGGCCGTTGGATTCTACGCCTGTAAGAATACAATTTCGACGTCACTTATAAATCGGGTCGCCAACACCAAGACGCCGACGCTCTTTCTCGCTGTCCACTTTCGGAATCGGCTTGCTGTTTTTCTTCCCAATGCATTTCCACCTATGACCACAGCCGACCATCTCTTTCCCCGACGTATATCACAACAGTTTCATTTGACGACTCTGAGAACAAACACGCTCTCCGCTCACAGCAATTAGCCGATGCCTACTGCCGTCCCATCATCGACCGCCTTATTGGCGCTTCGGACCCACCCAATGCTCGGCTTCGCCGACAACTTCGCAATTTCAAGCTCGAAGATGGCATCCTACTCCGCTTCGTGTAATGCCCTGATGGAACTCGCTGGATCCCAGTCGTGCCGCGTGTGCTTCGCCCACGTATACTGGCGGCTCTCCACGATGACGCTACTGCAGGTCACCTTGGTGTTGACAAAACCTACGACCGCGTGAAAAAACGATTCTTTTGGCCTGGCCTATCTTCCAGCGTTGCCAAATACGTCGCAGCTTGCCCTCTATGCCAACGTCGCAAACGGCCTACTTCTTCACCCGCTGGCCTTCTACAACCTGTTCCCTGTCCCGCCACGCCATTCGACGTAGTCTGCATCGATTTATATGGTCCCCTACCTCTCTCCGAGGGGGGTAACCATTGGATTATAACAGCTGTCGACCACCTTACACGCTACGCTGAGACAGCACCTGTACCGACCGGTTCCGCTCAAGAAGTAGCAAATTTCTTTTTGCGATCAATTGTATTGCGTCATGGCGCTCCTCGGGTGCTCCTAAGTGACCGCGGGACGGCCTTCTTATCGACAGTCGTTGCCGAAGTTCTTTACGAGTCATCCACCCTTCATAAGACAACCTCGAGCTACCATCCCCAGACTAACGGGCTGACTGAGCGATTTCACCGCACCTTATCAGATATGATCTCCATGTACATCACACCGGATCATCGAAATTGGGACACTATTCTACCATTCGTCACTTTCGCCTATAATACAGCAGTACAGCGGACTACTGGTTATTCTCCATTTTTCCTCGTTTATGGCCGTCCTCCCACTACAATTCTCGACGCTTCCTTCTTCTCTACGCCCTACTCCACATCGGTACCTAACCAGTTCTTATCTCGTGTGGCCAGATGCCGTCATCTTGCCCACCTCAACACAGCAGCGTGCCAGGAAGACCGCAAGAGTCTCTACGATTCTACGCATCGCGTGGTCTCTTATCGTCCCGGTGACGAAGTACTGCTTTATACTCCACTGCGCACCCCTGGCCTTAGTGACAAATTCCACCACCGCTACCTTGGTCCCTACAAGATCATCAGCCAAACTTCTCCAGTTAACTACAAAGTCACGCCTGTTGATCCCCCAGCCGATCGACGCCACCGTGGAACTGAAACTGTTCATGTTTCTCGCTTGAAACCGTTTGTGCGCCGCGGTACATCGGTTAGTTAGGAGCGGCCAGGCTGGCCGCTTCCAACCCCCCGGGCAGATTGTGTGAGCCTTCTGTGGACCTTCTTTCATTTATTTGTACAAGCCATCATCATCTCTTTCATTTGTACATACCATCATCATCGTCCCGCAGCGCCGGCTCCGGCGCGTGCCTGGGTTCGTGATCGGATTAAAACGCTAGACAAGGCTTCGCTGTCCTTGCCGCCACGACCTCGCCGTCTTGACCTAGCCTTCTTCCACAATATATATATATATATATAATATGCACACAATCATTGCTTCTGTATTTTTGCATTTGATCTGCATATTTTTCGTGCTCGCGGCTTTGTGCTTTTGAGCAGCCTTAGATTATGTTGTAGTTATATTATTTTGATTTTTCTTCTCTTGAGCTCTGAAACTGCCCTATCCCGCTACATACTGGTAAATGTACCATTTGTTATAAATTGGAACAGGGTTGCATATTTGCTGCTGCGCGGTTTAGTTGGGGTAGTTCATGTTGTGGTTGGGTTTTCTAGTCTGCCTCCTGTGATATCTTGCCGTTCTTTTGCAGGGGCGTTTTGTGTCGCACAATTATGACTGCTCAGGCAGCATCTCCTACCTTTACACATGTTTATGCAGCACTGGTGGCAGTCATAAACACTAGGGTAAGCGTACCTGGAGCTTTTCAGGTTGTCTTGATTTTAACCCTTGACTTGCAATTGGCTGACCATCTATATTTGTTTCCAGTTTCCTCAGACAGGGGAGCTCATACTTAAAAGACTGGTGATTCAATTCAGGCGATCCTTCAAGCGAAATGACAAGCTTACATGCATGGCTTCTGTACGTTTCATCGCTCACCTTCTAAACCAGCAAGTGGTGAGTGTCTGCAGTTTTCATTGTAGCTTAGTGCTAGCTATAATGACAGAGTAATGGAGATGTGATTACTTTATTAGCTATCTTAACTCTCTTGAAAGCTAGAATCTGGTAATGAATGAAGTTCGGCTGGTGCCCTGACATGCTTGCTACCCGTTTACATGAGCAAAAGCATGTCAAGCACGGCAGCTTTGAAAATTCATTCACACTCCTCTATGGGGAGTCATTATGCTGGCTTCTTTCAAAAGGAATACTCATAACTAGTTGCAAAATATGTTTTCTAGTTTTGAACAGTGTTCAGCACCCATTTTTGAGGCTTCTTCTTTTTGTAGTACCAGGCCATCGAGGACTGAACATGAGTGGTAGGCGGGTGCTAAAGTTTTGTAGGGCTACATTCCACTTGCAGGTATGGTCACAGCGGCACATGTGGGGTTGTACACTGGGGCAATGTCAGGGATAGTCAGGGAGGGTGTTGTGTTAAACATGCGCCAGTCTTTAAATGGGAAAAAGAATAATGTCTGATGCTGATTTGCAACAGCGACATTCAGTGTCAATGGAGATTCAGTTTAAGAATACGAGGCATGTTCCAAAGCTTAACTTGATTGTTTTATTAAACTGCCAGGCTCTTCTTGTGCTGTGCTTTGGTTGCCATAGTCTCTACCAACTCATTCGTGTGCAAAAGGGTCCAACCAGGAGCACACAGACTCTTGCACATGGGAGCTTAAGCTCGAACATGTGACCGGTTTGTGTGATCTGCAAAAGCACACGGGCACTTGGACATGCAAGCCCCCTCCCCCCCCCACCCACCCTTACAAGAAATTTTGCATAAGAAAATCTATAAGTACATAGTTCAAGTGGGACACCCCCATTCCATTCCCCAGCTGCCTCAACCAAGAGTGGCCCATAAATCCACTTGTGACTGATGGCATATTTTTTGAATTCTCACTGGTCAGATTTTCATATGTTCGAACTTCACTGAAATCATTCAAGATAAGCGATAGCAAACACTCACTGCCATTGAGGTTGATTGTATGGCATGAAAATCTCAACCTCAGTGAATCAGGGGTTATGTATTTGTATGGCAAGTTGCCCCAGAATGCTTGTTACTGCTGCAGAATAATTATATTTATTTTCCGCACCTGCTCCAAAATTGACATTTTCTGATACACACCTCCTGCAAACTGTAAATTTTCCTTCTCCAAAAGCTGCTTCAAAACCAGCCTTGGTTGTCCCACCTCTGCACATTACAACTGGTGTGCTGGTTTTTTGTCTTAATGTGACTTTTTCTGCCTGCAGAGGTCAGGGTTCTGCTGCCAGCTAGACTCGGCTCACTAAAAGTGATCGCGGGAACGCTATGAGAAGCGCTGCCTGCTCGAGTACTGTTAGAAGCCCTCCATGCAGGAGTTTGGTGCACCATCCGCTATGTCGAATGCTCTACTGAATGGGAGTCTGACGAATGCGATGATAGTGCCGTGCTTTTGCATAACATCTTCAAGGGAGGCTTCAATTGTTCAGTGTTGACAATAGTTCATTATATCCAGCAGTGCCTGTAGCGGTAGCTTGCTTCTTTAATGTTGGCACTTTGGTCCCTGCCAAAACTGTCCGTTATGTTAGTCAACCACATAATGAGCTGTTTATAAAGTGCTCAAGTTGATTGAGGGAAAAGTCTTGTCATTAAAGTCTGGTTCTGTGCTTTGCCATTTGTAGTGAAGGCAAACACTGTTTTGGCAGCAAGATGTGCATTATTCTGGTTGCCATTAATTGAAAAAAATATATATACAATGTAGTTTGAGGCATCTCAGTGGCCTTGAGACATGTGACGGCGCTTTTGCTACCACAGCCATTCGAATCTCGTGAGTCACTAGCTACACAAAGACTGATGACAGGAGCTGAATACATCAAAGTAGCAAGAACTAATATAAGTGCTTTATCCTAGCGCAGTCATGCGATATGTTGTGGCATATGATATCGAATGGGTACTTGAGTCACTATGAGTCATTTGGTGCTAAGAATACAGGAAGCCGTATAAGGAGGCCAGGGTTTTGCTCAAATATCTCTCTCTCTCTCTCTCAATATTAACATAAATGCATGGGTCCGAGTGGCCTTCGTGCATTTCACCCTGGATACATACATAGTGTTCCAGTAATATGCGTTGTGGGGCTAGTTGGTTCATACTCAGATTGGTTTTATGCGCACAAAAAGATTAAACAAAAAAGACAAGGGAGACAGGACGGAGCGCTTTCGTCTTTTTGTGCGCATAAAACCAATCTGAATACATAGTGTACACTGCAAATTGTTTGTGGTGCATTGATGGATATAATATCTGTTTAGTTTTGTTATGTGTTTTCTTTTTTGACCTTTTTCAAAATGCATCACTCTTTGTTTCTTTTTTTTTCCAGGCTCATGAAGTTCTAGCCCTGGAAATTTTGACACTTCTCCTTGGAAACCCAACTGATGACTCTGTGGAAGTTGCTGTGGCATTTTTGAAAGAGTGTGGCATGAAGTTGACCGAGCTCACACCAAAAGGAGTGCATGGTTAGTTTTTGTGATTGTATGAAGAGGAATAGCAAAAAAAAAGTGACAGTTATTTGAACAGATCTGTAGCATTAAAGCTGCATTATGTATAGAAACATGTCAATGACTAGATGTGACAACATAGATAACCACGGTAGAACGAGAGAAAGAAGATGGCTACGTGGTATGAAAGACAGCTGAGCAAGGGTTGATGGGGAGCCACAACAGCATGGCCTGATGCTTTGCTGTGTGACATTATTTTGAAAAGCTTGTGATCTTCTGAAAAAAGTAGTTAAAAATGAGCATTTGCTAAATGCATCAGCATATAGCTTCATAGTTTTTATATAACCTCCCAAAATTTTAATTTGTATCTTTTTCTGTTCACTCTGCTTGCTCACACTGTGGTTATTCTTATTTCAGCCATATTCGAGCGACTGAGAAGCATTCTTCATGAAGCCAATTTGGACAAGAGAGTGCAGTACATGATTGAAGTCATGTTTGCTATTCGCAAGGATGGATTTAGTGTAAGCTTTGGGTTTCTCTTCATTATTTGCACTTTTCGTCGAATAAATCTTGTTTTTATAGTTGGATGCTACTTAGACGAGCACTTTCTGCCACTTATGTGCGATTTTTGTAGAATAAATTGCTAGCATTTATTATCATATTTTTTCTTTTTATCTTCTTTTAGGCTCACCCCAGTGTTGTGAAAGAGCTTGAACTGGTAGAAGAAGAAAGCCAGTACACTCATTTGTTGGCTTTGGATGACACACTGGATGGGGAGGATATGCTGAGTATGTTGGTCTTCCATTAGTGTTGCCAGAATATGCGGTCTTATAGTAAACCTTTTATGCTTTTGCTGTGTCTCATTCCCTATCTAGATGTGTTCAAGTTTGACCCTGATTACACAGAAAATGAAGAGAGATATGCAGAAATAGCAAAAGGTAAGGTAGGCATGAGTATGGTTGTCTTGTCGTTGCTAATCCATTTGCTGTTTCAGACATTTTGGGCAGTGATGAAGAAGGTGAATCGGGAGGTGATGAGTCCGATGATGAGGATGAGGAGGAAGATGCTCAGGGTGAGTTTTTTTCTATTTAGTGCTTACACTACTGCAAATTGTTATGTTACCCGGCAAACGTGGCAGTTCTAGTGAGGGGTCGAGCAACATGAAATGAATGCGCAGTGCGGAAGGATATGCAGGAGTGGTGTTGGATACGGAGTATGATTGAGTGAGCTATGAACTATCTTATGAAACAAGCAAAGGCTATCTATGTGATGGCAAGTGCTTAGATTCAGAAGTTTGGATTGAAGTTTTAATGCTGTTACACTGGTATTGAAAGAGTAGTCAGAACGAATTAACCTTACACCGCAGTTCTGCAAAGCTTCAAGGGAATTTGCTAGGTAACTTTGATGTGGATGCCAAATAGGAGATGCATATTCTAGCCTAGTCCTGATGAGCGATTTATAAGCGAGTAATTTCACGTACCATAGTGCATGCTGTAGGTGACAAATCCAAGAGACTGGTTTGCCGATGATATGACGTTAGTGATATGAGTGCGCCACGAAAGATCATTGCTCAAGGTTACTCCAAGGTATTTATAAGATTGCACAGATTTGATAGAATTGAGGATAGTGTAGTTAAATACATGGGGCTGTTGGCGACGATGAAAGGAAACAAGCTTGCATTTGTTGGCATTTAGCTTCATGACCCATTGTTCGCACCATTGTTTGCAATGTAAGCGTGCACCTTCGTTCTGTTTCATGGGATGATAAAAAGTTAGAAGCCAGCGTCCGAACTGGTGCCCTCGGCACGCTGTGCTACTGTGGACAGACGCTATGTGTCGCTTAACTCGCCCAACGCTCCTTTTTGTCTGCCGCTTTGAAGCTGTGCTCTTTGTTGGAAAATGCCTTGCGCGTTTAATATCGGTACACACTCCCATGGCTGAAACATTAGTCAGATACTTGCTTTTCTGCTCATTTGGAATGCCCATAAAGTAAACACAGAACAATTCTCAAAAACTCTATGCTCCTTTTGCTGCGGTTCCTAGTCTTCTGTTGTGACGAAGGCTGGCTTTCTGTGACAATTTGTTCATCTGGAAAAGAAAAAAAAACGGCAAGATTTTTCAGCAGTTTCAAGTGTACCTATTGACGCATACTGTAATTTGCACCATTTGGTAGTGTACAAAAGTGCGTAATGCTTTTCATGTTGGTAGTTATATTCTTGCATTGATCTGCAGGCAATCTTTTCATTTTGTAAGTGAGCTGCATGAAATATCACCCTCACACTTCAAACATATGTTGCTCATTTTTTACAATAAGTGCCACTGTTTCTTCATGGGAAAATCATGTTCTTAACCTAATAGCAATACGGTCTGAAAACAAACAGAAAACCAGACACGCGGCATTATAACTGAAAACTATTCTGTTCCTTGCTGTTACCTAGCCACTCGACTGATAGTTTAGCGCCCTCTGGCAGATTGGGTCCATCAGTAACCCGTTAAATAAAATGCCGGATGCAACCTTCAAGTGCAAAGTGAGATCATGTTCGGAACCTGAGACTTCTAGTCTCTGCTGAAGTCCCTGGGCGCAACATGGTGAGGATTCAGCGGGAGATTCAATGCAACTATATAAAGATACGATTCCTTTGTTGGCACCATTTCTGATAGGGAAGTTTTCTTGAAGATAATATGTTACAGAGCATTTACATCACAAATTCACTATTGCCAAATATTGTTGAGGCAGTTGCGCTATTTACACAAATTTTTTGTACGTTCACTTTGGTTTTACAGTCGCGAAAAGCATTCCACACTTCTGTGCATTACCAAGCGGCGACAAATGTGACATTGGCAAATTCGCCTCATTAAACATGCAGCAAAGCCCTACTCGAAACAGCGGGAAATATTGGCTGAAGACTAAGAGTCGCAGGAAAAACTGTATCGAATTTTTGAGATTCATTTGTGTGCATTAATATGCTCAAACTCCAAGCTAGAGAAAAGAAATTATTTTATATATCGATGCATCTACGAGAGCTGTGTATTGATATTAAATGTGCCAGGTATTGTAACGAAGAGCCCAACTTCACGGCGCCAGCCAAAAATGAACGTTGAGCAAGCTTTGCTGGTGTGCAGCGCTCACCCTCAGTGGCACAGTGCTCTGAAGGCACGTATTCTGATGCGGCACATGTTACCCATTTATAAAAGAGAAGCGAAGGAGCAGCCTTATGTCAGCCATTTTACACTCACAGCCGGAGTGCAGTGGCCACTGACAATGACTCGAATTTTATTTAATTGTAGTGAAATTTCATGGTAGTGAAGCTTTAAAGGCTGATCTAGTCTCTATATTTGGAAATGTTTGAAGCACAAAGTGCACTTGTTCTTGTGACTGTTACCATCGTTACTCCGTGTTAATTTGGGGAGCTTGCATCAACATTTTGCAAAGCGTTGGCCCTCATTAGTGAGGAAATTGAGTGACATGACATTCATGAGGCCTCTTAAATTTTGAGACGTGCGAAGGCTTAAGTTGGTACGCCAGACATGTGCAGCATTTTTTACCTCTGCTTTCATTTTTACAGGGGAGGAAAATGGTGAAATTATAGACAATACTGAAACCAACCTGGTGGCTCTAAGAAGAACAATTTATTTGACCATCCAGTCCAGCCTCAACTTTGAGGAATGTGCTCACAAGTTACTGAAGCTTGAGCTCAAGCCTGGACAAGTGGTGAGGCCCTTGTCAGTAGATAATAGCGTTGTAGTCTACCAGACTGCCTTAAGGTTGACATTGTTGCTGGCTAAAGGGGGGATTAGCCTTCCAGGTTTTGCCAGCAATTGCTCCACTGTAACAGCACTTAAATATTAATTGCTTTCACAAGTTAGGCACGTACACACAAAGCGTGGAACCGCCACCATCTTGAATGCAGATCTGAGTCGTGTAGGAAAACTAAAAGAAGCCATGTCACCTCCTTTCTACAACACCGGTTTCGGCACGGGTAGACTGCGTCCTGAAGTGAATTCCTCTTTTTTATAGAGAAGTGAACAGCACACTTCTTTCCGCACTGCACCTTGGATAGCACATAATGTAATGTCCTATATCCCCTCACGCAGCATAGTTGGAACACAGTGGAACTGTGCCAGGCCCGTCTTATACTTCCACGCAAGGGCTACAGATGCAATATAAAGTGCCAGTCTGCCTCTCCCAATCTGTTATGCAGTGCTTGTACATAGTTGCATAACAGCTTGGGTTCACTGTCAACATACATTCTGCAGCCTTTGCTATCATAGTGTTTTTTGTGTTTCGTAGCAAAGTAGTTTATTTTCATAGTCAAGATACATTCTATGCTTTTATTGTTTTATACTTATCAGCAACATTGGCACGCACATTTATTAGCTGCTGTAACACTGAAGTTTACTGAAAATCTGTTATGTGGGAAGCATTACAGTTTGATTGTAACTTGCTCAATTTTAAGGTTTCATTTGCAATTACTGTAGTGCCTCGTACATTTTTCGGGTTCCCTTGTGTGTGCCTAAAATTTTTTCAGTTTAAAAGTGCAGAAATATTTCTCCTACGGTGACCAGTTTAATGCATTCACTTTTTAGTGTTCAAGACAATGAGTCTTGTCAGGTGTTTGGAAGAACATCAAGCACAGAGTTTTTGCATTTTTGGACTTCGAGCATTTTGGCTAGTGTCATGCATGAACATTTTGTTGGCTAAAACCGCCAAGTAAAATTGAAAAACAAGGTGTTATAAACAGTGGGCATTGTAAGTAGTATTGAAGTTTGCATTGCTGTTCTTTTTGGATGTGTGTAGGGGTGTGTGAAATTTTCTAATACGAATCAAGTACAAATATGGAAAAAAAAGATGGAAAATTAAAAAAATAGCAAGCCTGTTCGTCTTGTTTATTTCGGAGTTCACATCCTAGTTGGAAATGAAACTAAACTACATCCTACTGTAAAGTTTAGTATAAATTTTATCCAGGATTCCATATACCAGATTTTGTACAGGAAGGACCTGCATTAAGCCAGGTGGAAGTGTCATATCACTGCTAAATATGGTAAACTCTCGTTAATTCGGCCTTCTTTAAAGGACCTGAACAAAATGCCCTTATTAAATGAAAGCTCCGATTATTGAATGCACCTTTAAAAAGTGCGATGAACCATTCGCATCACAGTAATTTCATCTGATGAATACCCGTACAATAGATGTTTGCGTTTTATATGAAACCGTAGTGAGAACGACGTTTTTTCTCGTTTTGGTCAAGTACTTTGCTTTGCGCACACTGTCAGGAAGGCCCTCTTCACCAAAGTCCCTCTCTACAAAACGGCTCCGCCATGTTTTGAGGATGCTTCACTGCACAACCCACGTGGTTCAAACATAGCGGTGAGGCGCGCAGCACAGGGAAACTGCGATGAATTAAAAAAATTTTCATTTTCTAATATTCAGAAATTTTTGAATATCAGTTTTTCAAACATGAATCGAATAACAAACACTTTCGATTCGTAAAACTCTGCACACTTCTAGTTGTGTGTGATGTGAGCAGTCATTTTGCAATTTGATTGTCAAGTGAGATTGCTTTGCAGGTAGTCATGCACAGTGGGCAGTCATTAAGACTTGTTAGGTTCATGCTGCTTACTCGAAGGGGGGGGTTCAGTCCTGTGAACATCGTGTTGGGAAGCAGCTACATTTAATTCGAACTCCTCTTTACTGAAACAAACTTTTGGTGCTGTTCAAGTTTGAGTTATTTGTGTGTGACTATTGCAGCATGAGGTGTTACTCATGGTGTCTTTCTAGTGTCGTAGTGTTGTGCATATTGTGGGCTGTGGTTGTTGTTGTGAGCACTTGCATGCTATTAACTAAATTGTTGATGTTGCAGACTGAAATGTGCCACATGATTCTTGACTGCTGTGCTCAGCAGCGCACTTATGAAAAGTTTTTTGGACTATTGGCCCAGGTATGTATATATTCCAGTAAGCTTAAGTGAGTTTCTTTTTGCTGTTTTCTTTTGTCTGCTGTTTCCTTCCTGCATTATTTGTGTGCTTGTGCGATCTTGCCTGCTGAAGTTCTTAGGTGGAGTGCAGAGAACATAGTATGGTAATTTTTTTTTAAATTATGATTAGTGAAGGTAAAATTCGTGTAGCCTGATCTTGCATTTTACCATTTATTTTGTGCTTGGTGAGTAATAGGATATTGGATGGAAACCATGCAGGCCATATCTTTAAATTCAATGGCCATTTCTGCAGCTTTAATGATTGTGTATAAAACCTTTTTGTGCATTTTCCTGGTCAGCTACATCATAACTTCAGTGTGCATTCTTCTTGGTTGCATCCTGAATCAGCAGTGGTCATTTGCAATATATGCTGGGACTTCTTCTTTTGAAACTATGCTCAGCCTTAGCAAGAGTTTACAACATGGTCAGGTTTGGGTCTGTTGTCATCATGCTGGCCGGTTTTTATACATTTCATTTGAGGTCATTGCACTTTCCACCTAGATCCAAGGTATACCGTATTTACTCTCATAATGCTCGCACTTTTTTTCGCGGAAAATTGTTGCTAAGTGGGGGGGTGCGATAATTATGCGGGGAAAATTTTTGAGTTCCACATCACTTTCTGCCATTAAAGTGGTATCATCCGCATATCTAAGGTTGTTGATACGTTTTCCAGCAATCTTCACTCCAGCTGAAGACTCGTCCAGACTGGCCTTCCTCATGATGCACTCTGCATATAGGTTAAATAGGCAGGGCGACAGTATGCAGCCTTGTCTCACTCCTTTCTCGATCAGAAACCAATCAGTAAGACCATGCCCAGTTCTGACTGTGGCCTCTTGCCCTTCATACAGGTTCCTGAGGAGACAGATGAGGTGAATTGGAACTCCCATCTCTTGGAGAGCTTGCCACAATCCGCTGTGATCTAGGCAGTCAAATGCTTTCGCATAATCAATAAAACAGAAGTAGATGAGTTTCTGGAACTCTCTTGCTTTTTCCATGATCCAGCGAAGGTTGACAATTTTGTCTCTAGTTCCTCTGCCCTTGCGAAACCCAGCTTGCACGTCCGGAAGCTCCCGATCCACATATTGCTGCAGCCTACCTTAGAGGATTTTCAACATTACCTTGCTAGCATGCGAAATAAGCGCGATCGTGCGGTAGTTGGAACAATCTTTGGCACTGCCTTTCTTTGGAATGGGGATGTAAACTGACCTCCTCCAATCCTGTGGCCACTGCAGAGTTGTCTAAATCTTCTGACATAATGTATGCAGAATGTTAACAGTGTCATGGTTGAGGTTTTGAAGCAACTCAGCTGGAATGCCATCAATTCCGCTAGCTTTGTTCTTAGCAAGGCTGGCTAAGGCCCATTCAACTTCACTCTTCAGGATGCCCGGCTCGAGATCAGTAATCACAACCGTCTTATGTTGGGTTTGCACATTCAGGTCCTTCTTGTACAGTTCTTCTGTGTATTCCTGCCACCTCTTCTTTATCTCTGAGGCTTCAGTGAGGTCCTTGCCTCGTTTGTCCTTTATCACGCCCAGCTTAGCACAGAAGCTTCCTTTGATATCTTTGATTGTCTTATACAGAGCTCTTGTGTTCCTTAATTGGCTGTTGTCCTCAACTGCTTGGCACTGTATGTTCAGGAAGGCATTCTTAATTCTCCTTGCTATTTTCTGAAAATCCGCATTGAGAACCTTGTATCTTTCTCTTTCCCCCATAACTTTTGCCATTCTCCTTTCGTCAGCTATTTGCAAAGCCTCTTCAGTTAACCAGTTTGCTTTCTTGCATTTCTTTTGCTTTGGAACTACCTTAGCAGCAACTTCTTGTATTATATCACGAACATCAATCCACATCTCTTCGTGTTGTCTGTCTTCTAGATCTAATTCTTGAAATCGATTCCTGACTTCCACAGCATATTCTAATGGAATTTGATCCAGATCATACCTGAAAGGCCTTCTAGTTTTCTGCGTTTTCCTCAATCGAAGCTTAATTTTGGCAACAAGAAGCTGATGATCGGTGCCACAATCGGCCGCAGGCCTTGTTTTTACTGCTTGTATAGCGCTTCTCCATCTCTGCCGGCAAAGAATATAATCGATCTGATTCCTGTACAGACTGTCCGGTGAAGTCCATGTGTACAGGCGCCTCTTGTGCTGTTGAAAATGAGTATTCGCTATGGTCAGGTTGTTTTCTTGACAAAACTCTACTAGCCTCTGTCCAGCTTCACTTGGCTCGCCAAAACCGAACTTGCCTATAATTCCGGATATTTCTTCACTCCCGACTTTAGGATTCCAGTCTCCTATGAGAAAAACGACGTCTGATGATGGGGTGCGGTCTAAAAGGCATTGTAGGTCTGCATAAAATCACTCAACTTCAGCTTCTTCAGCAGTAGTGGTCGGTGCATAGACTTGGATAACTGTTATGTTGAAAGGGTGACCTTGGATCCGAAGTGAAATCATTCGGTCGTTTTTGGGGTTGTACCCTAGCACTGCTTTGCCCATTCTTCTGTTTACTATGAGAGCGACCCCATTCCTTCTCTTGGATTCGTGCCCACAATAAAAGACATAATGGTCGCCGAAGTTAAATTCTCCCATTCCGGTCCACTTGAGCTCGCTGATACCCAAGATATCAATGTTCAATCTGTCCATTTCTCGCTTGACGACATCCAGTTTACCTTGCGTCATAGATCTTACATTCCATGTTGCTATGTGATATATCTCCTTGCAACATCGGACTTTCCGGTCGCTTCCCGACACATCCACAACTGAGCGTCCTTTTGGCTTTAGCCCAGCCGCTTCATTCGTCCTGGAGCTACTAGGAATCGCCCTTTGTTCATCCCCAGTAACATGTGGGACGCCTTCCAACCTGGGGGGCTCATCTTCCGGCACCATATCATTGATGGTATTGTGACTGGCCATAGGGTTTCCTTGGCAGGAAATACTGGGGTGGGTTGCCATTACCTTCTCCAGTGAATCACAGTTCAGTTCAGTTCAGGCGTTCAGTCGTGTCCGACTCTTCGTGACCCTATGGACCATGTCACGCCACGCTTTCCGGTCTCTCACTATCTTCTTAACATCACATAGCTTCATCTGCAATGCCTCGAGAATGCCATCTAACCATCGCGTTCGCTACCTACCCCTTCTCTGGCGACCCTCAACCTTTCCCAACATCAAATCTTTCTCCAGCGACTCCTCTCTTCTCATCAGATGACCAAAGTAGCTGAGCTTTAACTTTAGAATTTGACCCTCCAATGAGCAGTCAGGGTTTATGGTCGACAATATCGACTGATTTGATCTTCTGGCAGTCCAAGGAACTCTTAAGAGTCTTCGCCAGCACCACAATTCAAACGCGTCAATTCTTCGGCGGTCAGCCTTTTTCACAGTCCAACTCTCGCATCCATACATCACAACTGGAAAGACCATAGCACGGGTTATACGGATCTTGGTTGGCAGACTAATGTCTCTGCTCTTTACTAGGCGGTCAAGGCTAACCATTGCTCTCTTTCCCAGAAGCAGGCGTCTCCTAATTTCATGGCTGCAGTCTCCTTCCGAGGTAATCTTGGCGCCCAAGAACAGAAAATCTGTCACAGCTTCCACTTCTTGTCCATTGATGCTCCAGGACTTTATAGGGCAAGACGCCATGATCTTCGTCTTTTTAATGTTCAGTTTAAGCCCAAACTTCTCACTCTCTTCTTGTACGCGCATCAGAAGTCTCTTGAGATCCACTTCACTTTCTGCCATTAAAGTGGTATCATCCGCATATCTAAGGTTGTTGATGCGTTTTCCAGCGATCTTCACTCCAGCTGAAGACTCGTCCAGACCGGCCTTCCTCATGATGCACTCTGCATATAGGTTAAATAGGCAGGGCGACAGTATGCAGCCTTGCCTCACCCCTTTCTCAATCGGAAACCAATCAGTAAGACCATGCCCAGTTCTGACTGTGGCCTCTTGCCCTTCATAAAGGTTCCTGAGGAGACAGATGAGGTGAATTGGAACTCCCATCTCTTGGAGAGCTTGCCACAATCTGCTGTGATCTACGCAGTCAAACGCTTTCGCATAATCAATAAAGCAGAAGTAAATGGGTTTCTGGAACTCTCTTGCTTTTTCCATGATCCAGCGAAGGTTGGCAATTTGGTCTCTAGTTCCTCTGCCCTTGCGAAACCCAGCTTGCACGTCCTGAAGCTCCCGATCCACATACTGCTGCAGCCTACCTTGCAGGATTTTTAACATCACCTTGCTAGCATGCGAAATAAGCGCGATCGTGCGGTAGTTGGAACAATCTTTGGCACTGCCTTTCTTTGGAATGGGGATGTAAACTGACCTCCTCCAATCCTGTGGCCACTGCAGGGTTGTCCAAATCTTTTGACATAATGTATGCAGTGTGTTAACAGCGTCGTGGTGAATCGCATTTTGTCAGAACTCTCTGCCGTGACCTCTCTGTCTTGGGTGGCCCTACACAGCAGAGCTCACAACTTCATCGAGTTTCGCAAGCCCCTCCACCACGACAAGGCAGTAAAGCAGAAGTTACCCTTGTTATAAAAGTACAGGGTCGCCAAAAGCACAAATTGCTAAAGCACTTTATTTATTGCACGCAGCCTCATCATCACACCCCGCGTTCCGTGGTATAATGCTCACAGCAGACCACATAGTTCTACTCTTAATCAGAGACTTGATCCGAGTTCGTATCGACACTGCAATCGCTGTCCCCAGTAGCGCACTACGCAGAACTCGACACCGAAATGCCTGCTGGCAGTGCGGTTGCTATGCTGTAGCCCATACCTTTCAGCTTAAAAGCAGCTGTATAACTTGCGTACTGCCCCACCGCAATGCGGCACCAAGTACACGGTAGACGGTGGAACAAAGCAAGTAACACGGACAGAACGAAGGAACAATGACAACGAGACGCAGAGACACCTTGCAAAATGGCGACGACTACAAGCATCACGGAGGTAAAAAAAAAAAAAAAAAGAACATAACCGATGATGATGATATATCCGAGCACGCTATTTCTGCCTGGTAGCGTGTGCACACGAGGCCAGCTAGGTTCAGTAGCGCTCCGAAGATGGCGCTTGTTACCATTAGCAGACGACTCTCGCGGTGGTAATATTGGTGGTGCGATGATTATGCAGGGGGGGGGGGGGGGGGGGGGGATATATTTTTGACGGCCAATGTAGGGGGTGCGAACATTATGCGAGTATATACGGTAAATTGCTAATACAATGCTGGTGGCATGCGGTTGCTTTTTCTTATGCTTTTTTATCACTTATATTTCAGGTAAGAAATGGTTTCATTGCAGATGTCCCATTGATCAGTTGCACTGATTAAAATAAAGCACTGTATTCAGTTTTGCTTTCAGTGACAGTTGACATCATTCGTATGTGCGTCATAATGAGCCCCTGATTTTTTTTTACCATTTGCTTCAGTATTGTTAACTAGGGTATATTTTCTTGACTTCTTTTTTTTTTTTTTTTTCCAGCGTTTCTGCCAATTGAAAAAGGAGTATGCAGAGCCCTTTGAGCAGATCTTCTTGAGCTCATACGACACCATTCACCGTTTTGAGACAAACAAGCTACGGAATGTTGCCAAGTTTTTTGCCCACCTTCTCTTTACAGATGCCATTCCATGGACTGTGAGTGTATTTTGCAGTAGCCCTTCAGTTTTTCCAGTGTACAGATGCAAGTAAATGGTTCGGTACACAGTAGAATTGCATTAAATGTTTTGAGGTGTTTTTTAGCGTTTGAGATTTGCAGTATATGGGCATATGAGTAAAGTAAAAAAAAAAAAAAAGAAATTTAGTGCACTGTTTTAGCGTTTCATAAAGCGAGGGAATTGGAAACAGGTCTGGCAAACAGATATGCACCCAGAACTGCGAAAAGCACCAGTATGCTACTAATTCGCATATCACCAGTTTTTACTACTGAATGTTATGCCGTCTCAGTAGCTGTAGAAACAATATTAGAAAAGTTTAAAAGGGCATTTCCTACTAAGACTCTCTAAGCATAATCGCAGCTTGCACCACAAAAATGCAATGCAGCCCTTAATTGGAGATGCCATACATAACGTGGTAAATGTTGATGAACGAGGACAGGTAACAAAATTCTGCTGGGTTTTGGGCACGCAGGCATCAGAGGGGATGAGAAGGCTGAGGAAAGTGTTGCACATGCTTGCAATGCTGTAGTAAAACAAATTGAAATGCCTCGTTAAAGACTGTGTGAATGAAGTTCGTACAGAGTGAACTCTGGAATAAATGGCAGCCTTCTTGGAATAATAAAGTAAAAACAAACTGCATCTGGTTAAACCAAAAATTGAGGAATGGAAGTCATGCTGTCATCAAAGGCTCTTTATTGAAGTAATCTTATGTCTCCTCCGCATTAGACTTTTATATCTCACGCAGAAGTTGATGCTCCTCAAACGGGAAAAGCCTGCGTGTGCAGTGATGGCTTAACACTCAACCGTAATCTACTGTTATGCACAAAACTCAAGAAATGAGAAAAAATAATTTTAAATCTCTCTATAAAGAACACATCCCTTTTCATCCAATGCTCTTGCTAAGACAAAATGCACTTGTTGAGATTTCATCTGTTTTAGTTTTTTTATTTAAAGGAAGTAAACCCTTTAAATGAACTGTGACCTATTGCTTATAAAAAAAAAATTAGCACAACAGCACACTTAACCCTGTGTTTGGTTAGCTCCTTGAGTGCCAGAAAACACAACACAGTAAACATTAATCGGGGAAGTTAGGCCTTTTTTTTTTTTTCTTTTTTTTCCTCTAACCGCCGCACTATGCGACCTTGCTGAACTTTGAGGAATAATTGCTTTAGTAAACAGTAGATCAGCCTCTATGTGGGGTTTGTGATTTCACTTATTTTTCAAGATTACTCTAAGGAGTCGAGATTAAGTACATTGTGGGAAAGATTAAAAATGTGCTCTTCTTTCATGTGTGCAGGTTCTGTCCCACATCAAGCTCACAGAAGATGACACCACGTCATCAAGCCGTATTTTCATAAAGATCCTCTTTCAGGAGTTGTGCGAGTACATGGGACTGCCAAAACTGAATGAGAGGATAAAGGATCCGTGAGTTGTTTCGTTCAATTCCTTGTATTGGTGTGCTTTCATCACTTGATGCATATTCAATTTTAAAAGGTTGCACTTTCGTGTAACCTGTATAGATATGTGCACTTAGTGTTGGCATCAAATTCTCATCATTGTAAATGTAAAGGCACTGTAGAGTCATTGAAAGGCAATTCTTCACCTTCCTGTTTCTGCTAACAACAAAAATTAGCTCCAGTGGTATTTGTTTGGGTTTTGTGGAGTACTGCATAGCATGCAGATTTCTATCTGAGAATGTGGGACATCATATGTCCTATGCCCTCAGTCCCATCCCATGTCTGGTGCACTTTTGTGTTTTTAATTCATGTGCAAGCAAGAAGCACTGGAGAAAATTGTGTATGTTCTAGGAATGCAGGTCTGGTCCTTACTCAAATTTGTGTATAAAAACCGTAGCATCTAAGCTTAGTTTACCACCCGCTGTGGTGGTGCAGGATGCGGGATCGAATCCTAGCCTCTGTTGCCGCATGGGAAATGCAATCACCCAAATCTTTTTAATGTGATTGTATTTATTTACGGTTGCACAGTCATAGCTCATTACTCGCGGCGTGTACAGCAGCACTGACATTCGTAATATGTGATATGTAGTTTGTTTTTCTTTATGGAGTTTAACGTCCTAAAGCGACTCTGGGTATGAGATGCCGTAGTGGAGGGCTCCGGAAATTTCGACCACCTAGGATTCTTTGATGTGCCCTGACATAGCACACCACACAGGTGCCTTTTTTTTTTTCGCCCTCATGGGAAAGCTGCCACCATGGCCGGGGTGTAATCCCACATCCTTGTGTACAGCAGTCAAGCACTCTAATAGCTACGCCACTGTGGTTGCCAGTAATCTGTGGGGTTCACTTAATATCCGAGCGTGTGGCTATGGCTCGTGTGTTTGCATCAGTGGTAGTGCCATGGGAGAACTTGCAAAATGCCTCAAATTCTGCTCGTTGTACAAAGCACACTTCGGTCAAGGAAATTTACAAATTCGTATCACTTGAAATTCATATAATTCATATTTGTGTCATTGAGATCCTACAATATGAAGGAAGCCAACAGTTTTTTTTTTCTGCTTCTACCCATTCAATGAAATTCTATTTTTTTCGTTTTTGCAGTAAGATGATGAAACAGTGCTCATTTGTTTCCAGAGCTGAATAAAATTTAATTGTAGATGAAAAAGCCGCCAGATTTTTTTCCATTTTTCAAAGACTGCTGCCTTTTTCCACACATGTTGTGAAATGCTAGTTCTCTTTTTCATGCTTCTAGTTAAGGTAATAGTATAGTACTGGATTGTTTACACAGTTGAATAATTTTTAATTGAAGGTGAAGATAATCGTTATTTCTATAAGGAAAGGTTGTGGAGCCCTTAGTCATTCACTTTCCATTGCAACTGCAGCCACTAAAAATAATGGCACGACATATTGAGGTGTCACCTTCTAGTATATAGCTGTGAACTCTAAAATTTCCTTTCAGAAGGCAAATGGCAAGCTGGTATACAAAGCAGTCCATTTATAACGATACTGAGAAAACCGGAAAGTCAGATCATTATAACTGATTATTGCTATATCTGGACCCTTGGGGGGAAAAAAAAGAAAAAGAAAAAAAAAAGAAAGCACCCACGTATTTTCCCATGCATGTAGGCTTGCCTGCTTACCAGCAATGAGTAAGTTGGGTCGAACGACTCTAATTATCGTAGAGAGCACTACACACTTTATTACAGGATATATCAATAGCCATAAAATAACTTAAACATACTTTAAAAAAGCCGGACATTTGCGCTCGCTTGAGCAGCAGCTGAACCTTGACGATCGCTGTGTGCATCGCATCCAGTAGCGCGTACACTGGTGGCAGTCCTTTATGCGTACATGAAACCGACTAGTGACTGGAGGAACTGCAGGACATCCCCAGCCTTGATGATCGCTAAAATCATAGAGTGCGAATGCCCGTATTTTTTTGCAAGGCTTCTAACCTTGAAACCCTGCCAAAAATTCTTATGAATCTGCTATAGGGAACCCAAGCTGGAGTTTGCTCCGCGACGGCAGCGCTCGGTTTCTAGCGGAGCGGAGAGGTACTACAAAAACTATGCGCAGCCGTGCCTGCACTGCGCACGGCTGTCTGCGGAGTCTGCGGGGAGCACGTGCCACGCACAGCTGCACGTGCACGCGGAGCAGGAGAAAGAGTGAGGAGGAGGGAGATGGTCACGTGCAAAGCCGGCGCTCTTTGCCGGTGGTGTTTCTTATGTTTGCTTTTTTTTGGTTGCCTGGCTGACAAAGAGACTGGCTGGAAATGTGTTTTTTATCGGTGCTTTCGAAAGCGAGAAATTATGATTAATTGATCACTGCGAACATTCTTTTCAAAGAACGCTTGTTGGCAGGCTCAGACATTTAAAAAAAAAAAAGACTCGAATTCGCTACTCAAAGGCGAGAGGCAAGTGACGGGTATTTTGAAGAACAAGAGGCGGCGCCTCTTGATGCCTCTGTTCATGTTATTCAAAGAATGAAGGGTCCATTCTTCTCGTGGAGAATAATTGATACGCGTGTACACAGCGACGAGTGCTCCGGGCGCCGGTTGGGAGGCTTCCTTTCCCTTTGTGACTGCTCACTTGAAAGGGGCCCATTCAACTCTTTAGGGACAGGCGTTTTAGGCGACCCCCCCCCCCCCCCCCCCCAACAAGGTGAACAAAAGTAAACGTTGCCACCCATAATGACCCATTCGCTACAGCAGTGCGACAACTACACAGGGTGCTACCGGCGTTGTGGTGCCTGTTTTCGGCGCATTCCCTACAAAGGCACAAAGCATGCCGCCTTACCCTTTGGTTCATGCTGACAGCGGCCAAGGGAAGATCGCTGCTGCGGCGCTGCCATTTGAAATCAATGACTTATCTACCTTTAACGATGAGGGGTTCATAACGACCTGGGTCTCTGACGAGAAGCCGAGGCATGCCATTTTTGCGGCAGTTTCCTCTCTCCACGAGACGAAGAGCGAGGAAAATGCCTGACTACTTTCCATGCAGATGGGGACATCTCTACACAGAAACCTTTGCCTTCTTAATTCCACAGCTACTCTGTGCAAATCCTAGTTCAGTTATCTGCTCTAGCGAGTGTGCAGTTTTGAGCTCCCGAAGCAGGATCACGTATGAGGATAGAACGATTGACGTATATCTGTTTCTCGAGGCCGACTCTGTTCCGCAATGGCTGCTGCGGCACCGCCAGTTGCAAACAGAGGTGGGAGATACGAGTGGTACGAGATACCTAAGAAAAAAAGCCGACAACCATCCCGTTACCGTTTCCACACAAGCTTTGCGAAAAAAGTGCGGCGTCATTTTATTCATTCTAGATTTTTTTTTTCTTGCCCTCTTTGTTGAAGCGTGATGGCGGCCAGAACGCGGCCAAAGGAGGAGAGAAACAAACACGCTGGAATGCAGCACGGAGCAGACAATGCGGCCGTGCTGCGCCGAGGTTTTGACAGGGTCTCCATGGAGGGTACTGATGCACAGAGTGGCGCAGCGCCTCCTAGTCCAGGTTTTCTCCGATTTCATCTCTAGAGCTATCGTGCCATTAATGTAGTCGGCGCCATCGTCCACGAACTTTGAGTCCTTACGGAAAAAAAAAAAACTTCCGCAAGTGTCCTAACCTATATGTCGGTGAGCTTACAGTCTATAGGCCTTCATAGAAATTTCCCTTCGCAGCACAAGTCGTCGCTTTGTTGCTTTCACATCCTCAGCCATGTCGGCTGTCTCTCCTATGCTCGCATCCCCGGCAGCTGAATCTTCATCGAGCAGTCGTCGAGGCGGGAATCCAAGTGCCTATTTAAGAGTCATTCCGACCTGATGCTGTGGTTGGAGCATTGGACAAAATAGGACAACGTGTTCTGTGGTCTCTTCTGCTTGCTGGCACACTGCACACATTATGTCTCTGTCTACATGCCGTCCACCACACTTCGCCCACCAAACCCTCACGCAGGCTTCGAAAACCAGTGAGCTCCCGACGGAGTTCACGCAGTTTGCCGCAGCTCAGCCTTGTGCCCTTCAGGTCGCACAAAGCCGGCAAGGGGATTTTAAATTTGGCTGCTAGTCTATGCTCTCTCTTCTTCCTTTCCTCCATCTTGGGGATACTCCGCAGTACAGCAGGTAGTGTTGTACTCTACACACCCAGCTCTCCTGACCAAGGCCCCAAGACTGGATTTAAAAACCAAGCTTCGCCACCACCTTCTGGGCCTCGAATGAGGACCACCCGATGCCCTCCTGCACCGCCTCATTGGGTTTCGATCGATGGGCGCCAAGAGCCTTGTGTTCCCACCTCACTTTGCCGCCGCTCAATAACTCCCGGATAGCCGACTACAGACAAAGTACCGCATTGGCGAAAGTGAGTCCAGGAACCATCACTGCGCCTTCCATAGGCCCTGAACCAGTTTCATGCGACTGAAGGCCCACAATGCACGTGCCTTCAGTATCTGCTGGCCTCGCAGTGCTTTCGCGCGGATTCGTTTTTCTTGCGCGATGATGAAATCCACACTTGTGGTAAGCTGAACTTCCAGGTATTGATATGGCGACACTGATGGGATCACCCTGTCTTGCATCCTTAGTGGTTGCCCATCCCTCTCTGTCTTGGGGGACCCGCAGGTCATTATTACACTCTTCCTGGTACTGAACTGCAGTCCCAGATGATCTGCTCGTACGCTGCACACATCTATGAGCTGTTGCAGCCCCTCTCTTGCATCGACCACTAATATAATTCCATCTGCATACAGAAGAGCTGGAAGCTTTTGGGACTTGACCTTGCCTTCAATCATATAGGAAAAGTCAAACCCTGCTCTGCATGTCTCCAGGTCACGTTCCAAGTCACTCAGCATCAACATGAACAAAAGTGGGGATAGAGGGCATCCCTGTTTCAGTCACGGGTTCTGACTGAAGGCCCTTTCACTCTGTCACCACAGACGCCGCTGTGTACAGCTCCCGCAGCCGATCCACCACAGTTAGGCGCAGACCCTTTTCAAATAGTTATCATATGCTTTTTCTACGTCCAGAAAAGCTGTCCGTAGTTGACGTAAAGTACTGGGGTAACTGTGATTGGCCTGTACTACGATTTGCCTTCACTGAGATCTCCAGTTCCTTTGTACAGAAAGAACATATGGCCTACAGTCCAATCCCTAGGTACTTCTCCTGATTGAAGGAGCTCACTAGGGGACTCGGGCCTCGTTTGGTCCCATTTTTTTCAATAGGGCCGCAGGGAAAGCACCTAACCCCATTGCTGTGTTCTCTTGAATCCTGGCGATAATATTCTCCAACTCCCGCTTCCCAGTGGGGCCCAGCGAGTTGTATGGGTCTCTTTCAGGCGCTGTCAGGTTGCCCCTGTCGCTTGCTTTGTCCGTCCTCTCTCGCTCCGTGAACTGTTGTGTGGCCCGTTCTGTCATAAATTGTAGGCCTTCTGTTTTCGACAGGGCTTAAGACCAACTGCGGTTGGGGTGATGCCCCATCATAGGCTCTCCGCAGAAAGCGCCAGAACTTCTTTGGGGCATTGCGGCTGCTTCTCCTCAAATTCTCCAAGAAAGCCCTGTCGACCACTCGAGTTTTGGTCTGGATCAGTTCAGTTGCGATCCGTTCTTATAGATTTCCCACAGCTCATGGCAGGTACTCTCAGGTTGTTTAGACCTCATTGCTCTTCAATGGTTTCAGCATGCTACCTTTCTTGCTGTCACAGCATTTCGAATTGTACTGTCCCGTCACTGCTTAGGTGTGTGCCTTTTTCGCTTCCATCTCATACCTTTATTTCACCGAAGGGTAGCCTGTACCGTTTCCACTATTTTCTGGCAGGTACCCACTGGCGCCGCTTCCAGGTGGTTCGCCATCTGTTCAATGTCGCTGTCTGAGAGGAAAACTTTTCTGTCAGTGCCTTCTCCACATCTTTGTTTACACCACCAAACTCCACCAAAATCCAGTTGTGGTCACTACCCAAGCTCCAACTGCCTCCCTTGTCAGTCGTCATTCTTGAGAGAGAGGGACTGCCAATCGTTGGGACGTTATGCATAGTCAATGTAGTAGGAGCTAAGGCCTTCATGAGTGATGCAGCTGTGGGGAGTGTCTGCCTGCGGCCTTGCTGGCCCTCTCTGCAAATGTGTAGGTCTAAAAAAGCCCTGAACTGGTTTCCCAGTAAGCGACCGAACTCCGCAGCCGCGTCAGCAGTGTATTGGTACCCTTTATGCTCCCCCGTCATGGCCCAGCTGGAGTACATAAACTCAACTTGCAGTCCCAGCTCTTTGCAGGTGTCCCTCAGGTCCTCGTTCCATTGGCATGCCGGGTCATTAGGGTTTTCCGGCTCTGGGGGGCCATACAGTTGGAATCTGTGTTTCAGAGCTTTCGACTCTGGGAAGCCGTACTGTAGGAATCTGTGTTTCAGAGCTTTCTGCATCCAGGCCAGCAGCTTGGCTTGGGAGTTCCCTGACTACAGTCTCATGAGCACTGCTCTGGAACAAGTTTTTGAGTCCAGCATGTACAACCATCAGTGCTCGACTCGCATTCCATATGACCTTGGCACAGTCGATGCTGGTGCATATCTTCTGGACTGTCGCGTGCTCTTTCGTTCTGATCTGAACCTGCCTGCTCCACTGCGACACTCGGAGAACAGTAGGCTTCACCAGGAATGCATTTTCATCCTCGAAGAGAAAGGCCTTTCATTGCCTCTGCGGTGTAGCTGAAGTGCCTCCTTGCTGTGCTGTCACCTCTGGCTGGGGGGACTCTGGAGCGGGTGACTCGGTTGAAGAAATTGGTTTCCACTTCTTCTGCGTTCTTCTTTGTGGCTTCCACTCAGTCTCACCCATGGGCCTTACCGGCAGACAGGCAGCACGCATGGTTCCCCCATCTGTCGTCTCTTTCTTCCGACTTCCTCTGCTGCCTGCACTGCATCCCTCTGGTAGCAAAGAATTCACGCCGGTTTCGCATTTTTGGTCACTACAGTCAGAGTCATCCTCACTACCGCTCACAGGCAGATTCTGTTCCTCCCCAGCATCCATCATATAGTTACGGACATCGCCTGTCAACTCCGCAGCTCCCGGGGTCTGGCCGATTTCGAAGGTAGAAGTCGGGCCTTGGATCGCTCTTCGCAGAAACTCTACCTCTTCCTCTGCGGCTTCGTGCTCCTTGCGCTCTGCCTGAAACCCGTGCTCTAAGACCGCCTTTTCTTTTTCCCACGCTGCAATTGCCACGTCAAAACAGGCCACCAGTGGAACGCACAATCGACGATGACGATACGGCTGCATTCTTTGCGCGGCAACACGCAGCGATTGTGATGATGATAGTGCTCATTTCCTAATCACACGCAATTGCGCTCACGGATTTCTTCATGGCAGTCCGTTTTCACCACATATGTCGAGTTTTCACGTCATTCTCTTCTTGGTATTTTATTTTTATTAAACATACAGAAAAATTTTCGTGGTAAACATTCACCTGGCAGCGATAAAACTATCGTTGTATTCGATGTACCGCCGATGATCGTTATATCTGGTTTATTTTTACATTGGGCTAATGGGAAAACTGATAAATCCCAAGAATCTTTATAAGTGATACGTTATTATATCTGGTGTCGTTATAAGTGGACTGCACTGTAATGGCATGATGATAGATGATTATTCTTTGGGCAGTTTCTTTGGGTGCACAAAAAACCTGCAGTTATACAGGTAAACAAAATTGTCATGAAATATAGGTGTTAAAATGCAATTTTTATCTTTTTATAAGTGGTGACATCATTTTTATGGCAATGTTGTAATTTCTCTTGCAGTACATTGCAAGATGCCTTCGAAGGTCTCTTTCCTCGGAATTTGCCCAAGAATACCCGTTTTGCAATCAATTTCTTCACATCAATTGGCCTTGGCGGACTGACGTAAGTAATATTTATAGTTAAACATTACGGTAAATGTAGATATTGCAGCTGTAGTTAGACCCTCAAAAGAACTTTGGGAGAGCTTCATATTTTTGTAATCATTTAAGAGAAGCAACTGTAGCAGCCTCTGTATGATTGATTGCTATATATTTGTCATATTTATTCGCATATTGCTAATCCTGTTTTCAAAATTATGCTCTTCAAACTCTCGGCCGGCCAGCATGTGCAGCTACCGCAGAAAGCTTTTACTCCCAGTCACTTTCAAGTTGCTACCACCATTGCTGTGCAAAGGTTTCATGCACCCCCTTCACAAGGAAGCTGCTTAAAAGATTGCTAGATAATGTAGATATAAAGACAAGCATACAGCCCCGTTACGCTGCCACCCCTTCAGCCATGGCCTTATCCTAAGGATAGAAAAAAAAAAACTTTCGGTTGCTCTGCCACGTGGGAATTCCCACCTCGTGAATCTAAGTGGCCATGCTTGGCAGCCAACCTTCTTCTGAAGTGCCGAGATGTAAAAAAAATTTCATATCAGCACACAATTCAGCGTTTCGGCAAAAATACCACATGCTGAGGAAATTTAACAAAAGTGTCCCATTGCACTCTCTAGCGGTGCATTTTTCATGCACCTGTGTAGGATAACTGCAGTTAACATGCTGCATGGGCAGTGCTGCGGATGCCAATGAACTGTAATAGAATAAAATGCAGCCATTTACATTTTATTTGTCCTGCCGCGCATTCCTCGGGACGAATTGTTGAATTCCGCTTAGCAGTGTGCCACTGCAGATGCAGTATGTGATGTGGTGTGCATGTTGCCTTAATTGATTGCTGGTGTCTTGAAGCTTCCTTTAGTCAACCTGTAAGGTTTAATTTGTAAAAAATAATAAAAGTGCAAAATTTGTATTAAAGCTGCGTACCAACTTATATGGCATATTAAGCTGTGTTACCATATATTGCCGATTATAAGGCGACACATCTAGTGTCCACTACTGCTTTCTTTATTCAATTAGTCATCGGCATGCTATCACTGACTTTGCTGGGACAGTCAACAATAAGACACTAACAAAGCAAAACGTAGAACTGGCGACCAGGCATGAAAAAAATGTGCGAAGGTGCTTCTGAAAACGTGTGACTGATTACGTGACTTGGGATTGGGTTGTATTAGATTTATGACACAGTGTTGCCAGTTTTTACATGGAATGCCCGTCTACAAAACAATTCTTTTTCATAAAAGGCTGAATGAAAACAAAAATTTTGACCGCATCTTTGGCTTAATACATTCCTGTTCTTTAAGAAGCCCGCTTTCCTGCCGCGTCTGACACTTGTTGCAGAAACTAGTTCAAAAGAAAGGTTGACTTATATTTGGCAGTATAAGGCAACCGCAGCTTGATCGCACTACTTCAAAAAATTTTGACGTATAATCAGCAATATAGTATGATGGTAAATATAGCATGTCAGAAATGCATGAGGTAGCTAGAAAAATAGCTTGTAAGGTTTTTGATGGTTATTGCCATGAAAGCTGCAGTTTCATATCTGGGTTCAAATATTACTTCTCTACTGTTCCAGTGTTTTGCTTTAGTTTTCTATTTAAATTGTTGCTGCACAGCGCAAGTCATTGAACAACAGTCAGGAGATCCAGTACTGCCTTTAAAACAGATGTGACTGAACCTTGTAAATTTGTTCATCTTCTCGGCACTGGCTAAAATAATCGATTATACATGAGCGTACACTGTGCTCAGAGAGGTACTAATTGCTATGTCATGACACACACACACACTCAGTGAATAACGATAAAAGAGCAGGGTTTATGCAATTATTCGCATTTTTATAACCCGCACTCGGTATACCGCCCAGGTGATGTTTGTTATCAAGTCTGATAGCATGTTTTCATGATCACAGTCGCTACTCAGCACTAATGAGGCAAACATCTCGGGGGAGGGATTTGTGAGGAAACAATATTTTGCACTTCAAGGAGTAAACATTTTCTAAATGTACTGTGTACCACCTAAAGTATCATGCTTAACTTCAGCTTTTTCATCAACAGCTATTTTCTTACATGGAAGAACACATGCCCATTGTTTGCTCAAGGCACTTACAGTTCACATATATACTTCTGAACAGCATATTAGAAAAAAATCACATGCATGGCTAGCTGCTGTTTGTGGTTCACAAACGTACACACAAACCTATTTGCAATATAGGAGTTATTGCTCATTAGTACCCACCGATGTGCTGTCATACTGCTATAAAAAAGAGCTACACAGCTTTCTAATCTATTACAAATCTGCTCCACCCTGGAGGATTCTCCCAAACTTTGAAAAACCCTGTTCAGTTGTATTCTTGACACCTTTTTTCTTTGTAGTCTTGTTCCATTCTTTTACTTTGCACAATACAACACAGTCAAATAAACCTGTCACATGCCTTTTACTCTAGCATACCATCTGGCACTGATTGAATATGTTTGAAAGGGGGAACATAGACAACTCCATCTTGTTTTTTTTTTTTATTATTATAATTTTAATTGAGTCTCTTCTCTTGGCATTCTGATGTTTGCACTGCGGCAAAGAACCAATATATGGCCAAAAACATTAGATTCTAAAATTTTTCCATCAGTCTTAAACTAAACTTGTGGTGTCCACACCGAGAGGAACTGGTTGGTTCCGTTTTTGTTGGAGTGAATGGCAGTGTAGGGTAACCTATCGATCTGCGCAAAACTTCAGTGTTTATTATGCATGCGGTTTACTTGCAAAATTGGGGCTGGTGATGGCAACAGCTGTATTTTGTTCCTTGGTCATTTGTAGCATATAAAATATGATTTTGATGATGGTTATCTCTTTGTCATTAGAGCACTGTAATGAATTGATGCAGGCCAATTTCAAGTCTGCACAAGTTGAATGATTTGTAGTTACTAGATTTTTTTTTACAGTGTATCTACAAGAGACTAGGCAAAGTTTAATGATCTTTAATTGAATTTTTAGAGAATCTGAACAACAAAGTTTGTCTTAAAGAAACTCTGCAATATGTCGTCTCAGGTTTGTTCTCTGATTTATTAAGAAAAATCTTAAAGCTTGTATTTTTACTCTGCTGATATGGCAGGTTTGCACTGGTATAAACTATAAAATACAGTGGTTTATCAATCTTTTTTGTGTACGCACACGCACGCTTAAAATGTTGCCTTCAATGTAGGTGTTCGACATTTTTTTTAATTTCAGCTCTCTGGGGCCTAAAGATATATAAATACATACATATTTTGGCGGGTTGCAACAGTCTTTCCATTTTATAATTTGCAGCTTCCACTTGTAATGATTCTTTAGAGTGGCCATAAAGCCTCAGTTTATTTCCCCTCAAGTCCAGCTGTTGCTCGGTCTCGTCTACTGTACCATCTCGGACAGTGTGGTACCCACGACAAGGTGTTGGTGCCAAAGAACACACAGCGGAAAAAGAGACAACATTTAACTGGCCACTATGTATTTAGTGAATAGGAAAATTTTAGGGATGAGCCCAAAGAAAGTTTGTTTGGGCTTTGCAGTCCACACATGTTTGTGCACTTGAGAATTTACTTCATAGTCTCTTGCTGGTTAGAATAGCGCACCGCTTGATAGTAGTGTCATGCTTCATTAACTTGTCAAGCTTATTTATAGAACCCTGGCACTTCAACGTAAACACCTTACAGAACCTAAAAATATCTGATTTCAATGCAGGGCTGACCTTCGTGAGCACCTAAAATCTGCACCAAAGACAGCTCCAGTGCCTGATGTGATTGCTTCAGCAGCACCCGCAGACAAAAATAAGACCAGCTCATCAAGCAGTGACTCTAGTAGTGATTCCAGCAGCAGTGATTCAAGTAGTGATTCGAGCAGTGACTCCAGCAGCAGCTGAGAGTGCATATGTACCATTATTGACTCTCCTCGCAGGCATTGTGGATTGAGTTGTACCATGTGACATGGTTTTGTTGAAGCATAGTTGAGCAGTGCCTTCAAAAGCCTATTACTCATTTTCATGCTATTTATGTTATAAATCGAGCCCACTTTTTGGAGCTCAGTGGGGTCTAACTGAAGTTTTTAACAAAATTTTCCGTGGTATCAGAAGATACGATTGACGTATTCCTTGTACATACATTTTGTTTAGGCACTGTGTGCAGATTTTTTATATCAAAGCCTTAATATAAGGCTACTAACTACTAAGACACCTGCAAATGCCCAGCCTCAAAGTGTTTAGCAGTGTGCAGCACTTGGTATGGTTCCAGAGGACAATTTTTGACTGCAAGTAGCAGCATGCAGTGAAAGGTGCTTATTCACTGCTTCTTATTTTGATTTTGATTTTTATCATAAATTTGTGGTTTCTGTGTTGAAAGGAAAGCCGGCAAAATACGGCTAAAAATTACAAGGCAGCAGTACTCTCAAACAAGCAGTTGATGAACGAGTAGGTAAAAGTGGCGCAAAGGTACATGACTGCAGTGAACGCTGGACCTTTTCTTACAGAAGTGTCCTTCTACTGATTGTAATGCTGCTTCTGCCAGCTGTTGACCTAGACACGTCATGAGTAATGTCGCCCTTGGAGAATTCATTTCGCTCATATTGAGGATTGCATGAAGCATTAGCAAGTGGCTTCTAATGGAACATTTTAAGCGTAACGCTTTTCTATCTTTTTGGTCCATTGCAGGCCTCTCCATCATTTGCACAAGGGTATAGGGTGCCAGCGATGCATATACTTATGTCGCACATAAATGTAGCGAGAGTTTAAAAATGTACCACCTTAAATTACAAGCACACAAATTCAATATTTTTGACCACTTTATAATTCAGTTTGTTAGGGGAAAAATTCTAGTGCAAATAACAGTTAGTGTGGAAAATGCCTTATTCACTGTTTCTTATTTTGATTTTGATTTTTATCATAAATTTGTGGTTTCTGTGTTGAAAGGAAAGCCGGCAAAATACGGCTAAAAATTACAAGGCAGCAGTACTCTCAAACAAGCAGTTGATGAACGAGTCCTGCGCTTAGGCAAGGCCTCTTTAAGTGGCTGGATGATAGATATGCAGGCAGTGGCAGGAAGCTTTAAATTTACAGTAGGGGCATGTGGAACTTTGATTTTAAAAATATGTTGTAGGTTTTCTTTTTAATGAAGCAAAAACAGATCTGTGACAGATATCAAGGTGCACTGATGAATTTGAAATTTTCTAAAATGCTTCACAATTTAGCATTGGAATTTTCGCCCTAACTGCAAAACTTCAAAGCTTAATTATAACTTCTTAGTTGACTTGTGGCCAGCATATGTTTGAAGCTGGGTGCTCCTATTGCACACTGGTGTCTAATTAAACTTTGGCTGAAGTTATGCAGGACTCCCAGTATACCTAATATTCTCTTGCATGTATAGAGCTTGCATATGGAAGATGTGAGACCATTTCATAAAGTTATGATTCTATGTCTTTAGCTTTTAATGGAAGTTACATTTTTAACTTGTATTGTTGTAAGGTTTGTTATCCACTATTTATTATTCAGGAATTGATATATTGGGTCCTGAATATAGTGGAAACATGTTTGAACGCACAGATTTAAGGTGGAAGGTGTCTCCTTTCTTTGCATTTGATGTATTGTACAGGCTGTTGTATCATATATCATGTTTCATAAAAGCATTTGGAACTGTCTTACCTGTAAGAAGTGGTACCTTAACCCTTCTTTTTGCCTTTGTATTTTCAGTGCAAATAATTATGAAGGACCACTGATTAATCGAGTTGCCTAAACTTTCTTGGTACAGTGTAGACCACTTAAGTAACCGCTTATAATGCGGGACCAGTTCAAATGCGGCTTTTCCCAGCCCCTGGTCTTTCTCCCATAAGACTCAATGTAAAGTCATACTGCTTAATATACAGCTGTGCGAAGTGAAATGCCAATTATAGTGTGGTTTTGTAATCCACTCAGTGGCAGCACAAAACAGCAAGTGCACTTCTCTGCGCTGCATCAGGTTTCCCTGTGTGGCACAGTACATTGTACCATGCGTTACAGCCTCTGCATTGCTCCCATCTTGCACAGAATTGTGCAATAGCTACTCTTTTACCCTCTGTCATTCTTTTGCGTTTATCCTTTCCATGCCTTCACTTGCACATTGCTCTTTTTGTAAAAGAGTGAGCAGAGACGCTGGTTGTGATTGTGTCTTCGTTCAAGTTTGGTCGCACAATGGCAGCACCACATTTATCGCGAGGCAGCGAACTGTGAAGCTTTGCTGTGCTGCTGAAACAGGCACTCTGCTAACTTTCTGTGATGTGCACAGGGACGGGATTTTGGAAATGACAGAATGGCCCGCCAAAGTAAAATGGAGGTGTGGTGTTGTGGGCTGCCACAACAGTGCGCTGAGCATTAGTCTGTCAGCCTCACAGCAAACCTTGTTTTCCAACCACAAAAGGTCTTGTTCTGAGACTCTTCATTTCTTTGTGGGAGCGAAAAGAGCCAAGTGATGCTTTAACATACCTCGTGCATCGCGACTGTGGAAGTCAGACTGCCTTGGCGGAATTGGGCATGCACTGATAACAAGTGCATACGTAGTTATGTGGCGTCAATTGTGATGACTTTCACAGTCACGCTGCATGTGGTATGCTAAAACTAATCCTAGCGTGCAGTGAACTTAGCGAGTTGGTTTTGGTTGCCTGATTAATACGGCATTTTTGAAAGGGAAACCTGTGTTTTGACCTGAAAAAAACTGTTTTAGTTATACAGTTAAACCTCTATGTAATGAACCTCCATGTAGCGAATTCCTTGATATTATGAATTTTTTCAATTCCCCAATGCCACCCCCATTGAAGTGCATGTATTTGAAACCTCCATGTAACGAACATGTCGCGGTGATTGACCTTGATATAACGAACTCGCGGTGCCGACTGCCTCTTCTCTAGTGCTGAGTCACTGGAAATTTGGCACAACCCCGCAAAATTCGAACTGAAGTGAGAGGAACGCCTACTATAGCAACGAGCGACCGCAGCTGATCCAGCGCTTCGCGTTTCAGCGCAGACGCTGCATTTGCTTGGCAGACGCAGCAGTCTCCGCTGCTTTTGCTGTCGGAACATGGCACTACAATAATTCATACTTAAAAGCAGCAAAAAATAACAGAAAAAAGATGCGGGGCGAGCAGCGCACGTTCATCGCTGCCACGCGGTTACTCGCGGGCCACCGCGCGTCAGTAGTGGGAACAGCGCAGCGCGCTGGCGACGCTAGGCTGAGTTGGTTTCCTGGGGCAACGGCGGTGGGCGGGCGCGGCTGCAGCGGCGCCAATGCGCGCGCTCTCCCCCAGACTGATTCCTCCTCCACCTCTTTTCCCCGCTCCCTCGTAGATGCGTCGTGCGAGCTGCAGAGGAGGTGGAGGCTGCCGCCGCAGTCGCGCCGCGCTATCAGTGCGATCGCGGAACATTTCACCGCTTCCATGACTTCGAATAATTCTGATTTACTGTTAACACTTTCAAGGTGGTTTGCCTTACATCAATTCATAATCTGGTCTTCGTCTACATTGTTTTTTTTGGGGTCCTCACGCAAAAACTGCATGTAATGAAAAAATGCGGGCATTTTACAATTTCGTTATAACTAGGTTTAACTGTAGACCTTATGCAAAATCTGCTAGCGGCCGCGCGCGTTTCCCCCATGTTTAAGGGTAGCTGAATTGAGGAACGGCAATGGCACAGTAGGGGCTCGCGTGGCCGGCTTTGTTAATGCCCATTGTCGTCGATAATGCCAACATACTGTTGTGTCCCTTGTTGTGCGCAGAACCAAAATAAGGGTGTAGAAGAAAAGAAGCAGCAAGTTATATCCCTTGAGCTTTTTTTTTTTTCTTTATGCATGTATTAATCTGCTCTCGTGTGGTTGCCGTGCTAGACGCACTTTCGATTAACGGCACGCCCGAATTGTAAAATCGTATCTTACTTAGCGTGCTTTGGAAGGTTGCAAGTCTGTACTTGGTGCTAAGGCAGACGAAATGTATTGCCCTCGGTGGGTTAAATTTGTCTGATCCCAGCTTTTACGGTTTCATGCATACAAGCTTTCAACAGATTTTTCCTGTATGTATACGTCCAAGTATCCAGATAGAACACTTAGCAAAATATGTTCGGCAGCTACAAATAAGAAAATGGCCATCAACATGAGACAGCCCGTATGTGTTCGCTACTTTTTCAGGAAACAATTTCGTGAAGAATGTCGCTAGTGTCGAATATTGCAATAGAATGCAGTGCTATCAGTTTTTTTCATTCAAAATCTTCACAAGCAAAGAAAGCCACTAATAACTCCTTTGCCCCTCCCCCCACCCCTCCCAAAACTTAAAAAAAAAAAAAAATGCTTTTTTCAAATGCTAGAAACTGGTACATACTCTCAATAGGCTCCGATAGTTGGTGCCTGTCTCACTACTGAGCTCATCCATGACATCGGCAATGAAAAAAAAAAACAAAAAAAAACATTGAAATACTTCAATTCCGTCAAGAATCGGGGGGGGGGGGGGGGAGGCGGCATTGGAGAGGAGAATGACTTTGCTGCGCATTGCTCAAAGCACTGCTCAAATATGTTTCCACGAAGGAGCTTGACATTGCATCTGGGTATAAGACAGACAGGAGAAATTGGCTCTTTTCGTTTCAACAAAGAACGTGAGACTTCTCAGAATGCTGTCATGCGGTTGGAAAACTGGTCTTGCGGACACGCTTCCAAAGGAATCTTAAAGTTTCACACGTGAGCCTCGTCTTTTGGTGCTTCGCCTACAATTGTGGCTACCAAGGACACGATGCTACTTCCTACCTCCGTTTCGCATCAGCGGAAGCGTTTTTGTATCGCCAAATAACCGCCAGGCACAATGCGATTGCCGCGCGTGCACAGGAGGCTAGTGGAGCATCTGCTCCGGCGAAGCCCCATCGTTTCACATTTCGCCATCACGCCAGGAATGGGGCGCTGCCGTCGCGCGGCGAAACTTGAGCTTGGGTTCCCTATATAGCTCCTGTTGCCGCCACATCGTGGTTCTATTTCGTGAAAATTAATATATTAACAGATACTGCTGTCTGCGAAGTGACTTTGCAGACAGCAATATCTGTTAATATATTAATTTTCACGAAGGCACCTACCAGCCACGTGTGATGTCACGCTAGGGGAGTAACAGCAACACATTGCAGTTCATTGGTGTGTGCGCTCGAGTAGCAGAGTGCAGTAACAAGTAATGGGGTGTGGGCGGTCAGTGTGGCGCTGACCAATCTGTGTGCTTTGGTTCCGAGAATTGTGGCACCATCCAGTTCTCCATCGTTTTGCCTCGATGTCAGCAAAACATCTGTTCTGATCGTGGGATCTGCAGGTGCAGGCCACACTACACTTTTGCTACCAGTGTTCCTTCACCTGCTGGTCCTTTGCGGACTGTGGCCTCCTGCTTATGTGCAGTGTCTCGAGCATGAATCGTGTTCCCACCATTTATCAAATGGCATGACAGTGTAGTGAGGGGGGAGGAAATATCACTAATGTCGACGACAACATGATTTCAGTGAATGTGCATGCTCACATAGAGCTGACACTCTGAATTTGCTGTTGTGCACAGCCTTGTCAAAAGTTTAGAGGCGAAATAGGTTTGCTTCTAAGCTGTCAAATGGGCCGGCTCTTGTACCATCCATTGAAATTCTAATCTTCAGATAGGGCTGGGCCAGAGTCTTCACCTTCAAGGAATTTGAATGTTAGAAAGGTATAATGAGCCGTGTGGTGTGGCCCAGAAGCAAACTCTCTTGGCCTCTTAACTTCTGACAAAGGGCATACAAGAACTCACAAGAACTGAAAACAATTTCCGCACATGTACAGCTGCAATCTGTAATTGCCAGCCACAAGCAGAATTGCATTTTCAGCTTTTATATATATATGCATATCAGGTGTCCCAGCTATCTTGAGCCAAGGATTAAAAAATTAAATATTTTAGGTAGGCCAGGGAAACCAGTTGCTTGCAGCTGCCAGTCGTCTTGCTCACCAAGGAATTTTTTTGTAATATTAATTTTAAAAAATTTACTCAATATTGACTTTAGACTATAAATGTGATTTGCAAATTTGGAGAGCATCTTCAGAAACCACTATTTACGATAAAAAAAAAAAAAATTCTCACGATTACCTTTTTTTTTTTTTTTTTCCCCTAAGCTCAAAAAGAAAGCCCGCGAAATACAAATAAAATCACGTGACTGGTGCGTTTGCGCGCCATGATTGTGGCCCTCGCAGTCGTGGTTTGAGCGAACGATATCAGCTGCAGCCGTGACTTACGACCCTGTTGCAGCGTCAGGCTGACATGGCGATGGAGCGAGCTCTCCGCGTTCATGTGCGCCGGCTGGCTGGCACGGGCGAAGAAACAATCGCAGTCTTACTGGCCTGCCGTTGCAACGGGCGCGGAGAGAGACGGCCGCAGCTGGTTTCGTTTACTCATACTGCGACTGAGGTCAATTGCAGCCTGCGAATGTGCTAGTCATGTGATTTTATTTGTTTCGCGAGCATTCTTTTGAGATCGGACACGTGAGGCTTTCTTTATCGCCATTTATGACATTCATGGTCTGAAGTCAACATTTATAAAGTAGAGAAGTTAGGTTAATGAGCTAATTGAAAAACAAAAAAAAATGCATATGGTGCGCAAGGCAGTTGTATGCAACTAGTTTCCATGGCCTACCTCAAATATATTTTTAACCCTTGGCTCAAGTTATCTATCGGGCGAGGAGGAGGTCAAAACACCTCTTTGGGTTGTTGCAAACCGGTTCCGCTTCCACGTAACGTTGGCTTCCGCCGTGTTGACGTCAGGCGCACGACAAAACAGCCCAGCGAACATTATGGAGTATGGAAACGCCCAAGTCTATAAGCTTATATCCATATGCACGCTCGCGTATATACACGCCTGAAAATTCCCAGGATTGAAATAGAAAAAGAAAAAAAATGTGGGAAGGAACTCTTAGGTGCGACGGACACAGTTTGCTCCAGAACTAGTAATTGTACGGTTAAAAACGCACTGATCAACTTTTCAGTTATAGCAGTTGCATGGTTAGTTCCGTGGTTAGTCCCAATTGTTCGAAGTCTTGAGCAAGGCGATGCCATGTCAGTTCTAGAAACGAAGAAAGCCCTCCAACGCGCGCAGAAATCCGACGTTTTTCTTTCCTTTTTTTTTTTTTTTTTTTTTTTCGGACGAAACCGAAGCAGCCCTGGGTACGCGCTGGAAGCTGTGTACAGACACGTCGTCTGGCGTGGCTACGGCGCGGAATTCGAACTGTCTGTTCTACTCCGACGTGTTATATGTTCGCACCGCCGCTGTAAACAAAAAAAAATGGGGGGGGGGGGGGGGGGGCACTTTGGATCACTAAACTGCAATGAGGCGAAAGCCTCTATCGCGCGGTGGTCCGAAGCCCTCCACTACGGCACGTCCTTCTCTCTGTTTTCAATGCAAGGGTTTTGGCAAGCTGATTGCGATATGGTCCTCCCATATGAAACGAGAGGCCCGAGTTGGCAGCTCCTGTCAAACGTAATGTCGGGAAGCCCTACATCCAGTTCTTGCTGGGCCTCTTCAATTCTCCTTATTCTCCTCCTCTGGCACAATGCCAGTTTCAGTTCGAACTGAGCGCCACACTCATACGTCGAGTCTGTGCCGATCTTCCGGCGCGGCTCTACGAACACTCTGGGAGTGCAAGGCACAGTTGACAGGTGTTAATCCCTGCCGAAACCCTCGTCTAGGTGGTCTGCCGCTCTGCGCAGCTCCAGCCTCAACGACCAACTCTGGGCCGTCCAGCAGGCCCTCGTGGCTGCGAAGATACGATATCGACGTTTCCACGTGGAAGACCTATAGGCCCCGCCGCGTTAAACCCTGCCGGACACCAAATAAGTTATTCCTTCTGATTCTCTTCGTGCTGCGGAGCTTTCGAGAATGAGCTTTTCTTCGTTTCAAAAACTGATATAACAGCAACTTCCCATTGAGACTAACCACGGAACTATGACAAAAATTAGCTGGATAAGTAAAATAGTTATGCAGTGTATTGTGTCCACCGCGGCTGAGTGTGTTCCTGCGAATACTGTTTGTTTGGAACTCACTGTTTTCAAGAATGTTTGGAAACATTATGTAAGTATGCCGCACATAGGGAGAAAACGGACGTGCCCTTTGGAGAAGACCCTCCAGCCAATGGCGTCGACCTGTTTGCATGACACCGATAACATGGGGCGGCCGCTGCCGATCGTGGTTGTCTGCCACTTCACAATTTATAACAGTAAATGCATGGTGATCGTGAACTTAGCCCATATTCAGAGGCTATATTTTAAGGCCATGATCGTGTCCGTCCGACGCTTGTTAGATGACGCCATCAATGATGTAGTATATCGTAGTACCTTGAAATAATGGTGACATCATCGGTGTCACCTTAACTGGTACTAGTAATAGTTGTGGCTAATGACTAACTAATCACTAACTAGTGGGAGGGTGAGAAGGGGTAGGCAGCGACCGCGATGGTTAGATGGCATCCTCGAGGTTCTGCAGATGAAGTTGTGTGATGTTAGGAAGATAGAGACCGGAAAGCGTGACGTGATATGGTCCATAGGGTCACGAAGAGTCGGACACGACTGAACTGAACTGACAATTAGCCTGCCATATTTTAATTCGCGTACCCCTATGCCATGGACAGAAGCTGCCAGCGGTCGCTCCTATTCATATCAGAATCAGCCCGCCTAAACCCTCTGCATTCGCGTTATCCCTATGACACGCAAGCACGTCCATACGGCTTGGTTAAAGCGGGACTTTAGACGACGTAGCACGGCAGTGCCACACAGCCTCGTCTGCAAGGTCGCATATGCGCGCAGACGATGCTGGCGCGATCGGACAGGCCGACTGCAGGTCCAAAAATACTTCTGCAAGAGTGCGAGAAGGCAAAGGATCACTCTAAAGCGACGCCGACGCGAATGGCTCGCACGGGCCAACAGGCGCGAGATCGACGCCAATCCGGGCAAGTATCAAGCTAGTCGCCAGGACTAGAAATCATGAATGACGGCAATGTCGACTGGCGGCCACGGGCCCAGATGGATAGTGCAGTCAGTCGTCCGCGCGTAGCTTGACCGGGTCCGCGCCGCATTGCTTTGCATTCCTTCATGGGGTGCCCGATCTTTGGCACAATTAACGTCGACGCATACGTTCATCAGGAATCTGCCGACACCCTGTACGCAGGTAAGTGGAGCGCACGAACATGCAGCCGCGTATTTTCTCGGTGGACCGTCAAAAAAAAGCAAGGCACTGTCAATTCAGCCTGGCTGCGCTATATGGTAGCCGTGCAACAGTATTCTAACCACTGTAGCTGTGCTGCTCGTCGTCCGCTGTCGACAACATCATGGCGGATTACCCACCATGCATCGCTTCATGCAAGCTTCCTATAGACCAACACCGTGTTTACAAACAAAGGGGGCGCTCGCGGCGTCGCAGTCGGCTGGGGGTGAAAAATAGGGTTAGCGCCCATAGGAATACATGCAACCGAAATATTTCTAAGCAGTTTTCTCATTTCACGGGGCACCTGTGATGTCGTTATTGGGTACAAAGCAACTATGAACATCCTAGAACATATCGTCAAAATATGAAATCTCATTACCGAGGCGAAGTATTTTTAAAACACCGCGAAACAAGTTGGGGCGCGGATTGGGAGGGCGACCCGTAGAAATACATGTAAACAAAACTTACCGGAACATTTTTTCTCATTTCGCAGAGCATCAGAAGTGGTGGCCGGTCGTTAAACGTTGACCATGCATCGCTTTGAAGAAGTGTGGGATAAAGTATGGTGCGTCATTACGGAGGCAGTCTACTTTTAAAACTCCTCGAATAACCTATGTTATGAATCCAGACATCGCCAAAAGGCAAGCTGGTTGTAGCGAATCGCGCAGTTTCGCTTACAGTATGATATGCTGCCGCATAGGGTAATTAAGCTTAATAATACTTTCGCTCCAGTTATACGTCCTAGACAGAATTACATTTAAAAATCAGTTCTCGAACCCCATACGACAATATGAACCGAACGAGATTCGCGCATTGCAGCAGACGACAGCGTAGCTGGCGATACCCACCGCGACCGCCTCCAGCTCCGGTGCGTCTGCTAGCGACAACGGGTGGTGCACGGTCGTCTGCAACTGTGCGCGGTCAGTTTATTGTGCTGTGAGCGGTCCCGCAAGTCGTCAGACTTGCATTACTTGCAAGAGAGTGTAGTGTGTCATGCAACATGACGGGGCGTCGTACAAGACGTCCCCCCCCCCCCTCCAAAATGAGAAGGGTTCAACGCTAATGAACCGAGCAAAATGTTGCGGTAAGTTGTGTTTACATGTATTTCTATGGGTCGCCCTCTCACTCGCATCCCGGTACGTTTCGTGTTTTAAAAATACTTTGCCTCGGTAATGAGATTTCACACTTCCACGATCTGTTCTAGGGCTTTAATGGTTGTTCTGTACCGAATAAGGACATCTCAGGTGCCTTGTGAAATGAGAAAACTGCTTTGGAATATTTCGCTTCCATGTATTCCTATGGGTGCTAAGCCTATTTTTCACCCCCAGTCGGACCACGCTGACGATAGAAGCGCCACCGCATCGTGCTTACGTCACAGATCGGTGTTGGTCTATACACCGCGCGCGAACCTGCACACGCGCGCGATCGCGTGACTGCATCGCCAAGCTGACCGCAGCGCCACCGCGGCCTTCGCGGCAGCGCAT